>NC_064250.1:56359943-57009943 GCF_003254725.2 Canis lupus dingo
CGGGATCAAATCTCACGTCGGGCTCCCGGTGCATGGAGCCTGCCTCTCCCTCTGCCTGTGTCTCTGCCTCTCTCTCTCTCTCTCTCTCTGTGACTATCATAAATAAATTAAAAAAAAAACATGATATAACTGTCATCAAAACAGAATACTTTCTTTCTTTTCCTATGTAGTATGACACTAAATTAAAACTTATTTTACTGTTGAGGATTTACCCCAAAGATACAGATGCAATGAAACCCCGGGACACCTGCACCGCAATGTTTCTAGCAGCAATGTCCACAATAGCCAAACTGTGGAAGGAGCCTCGGTGTCCATTGAAAGATGAGTGGATAAGGAAGATGGTTTATGTATACAATGGAATATTCCTCAGCTATTAGAAATGACAAATACCCACCATTTGCTTCAACGTGGATGGAACTGGAGGGTATTATGCTGAGTGAAGTAAGTCAGTCAGAGAAGGACAAACATTATATGTTCTCATTCATGTGGGGAATATAAATAATAGTGAAAGGGAATATAAGGGAAGGGAGAAGAAATGTGTGGGAAATATCAGAAAGGGAGACAGAACGTAAAGACTCCTAACTCTGGGAAATGAACTAGGGGTGGTAGAAGGGGAGGAGGGCGGGGGGTGGGAGTGAATGGGTGACGGGCACTGGGGGTTATTCTGTATGTTGGTAAATTGAACACCAATAAAAAATAAATTTAAAAAAATAAATAAAACTTATTTAATTATTCAGTCAAACTAGATAGTTTACTAAATGTCAGGTACTGAACTAGCTTCTAGAAATATAGTAGACTGATGCCTAGACACTTATGTTCTTTAGAACCTTAAACACTTTAGTTGAAAGAACAGACAAGACACTAGTATAATGTATCTTTTTTTTTTTTTTTTTGTCTTTGGTACAGTTTGATTTTTTATCAAAAGGAAAGAAAGAAAAAGAAAAAAGGAAGAGAAGAAGGGAGGAAGGAAGGAAAGAAAGAAGAAAAAAGGAAGAAGGGATGAAGAAGAAAGGAAAGAAGAAAGGAGAAGGAAGGAAGGAAGGAGAGGAGTGGAGATGAATGGATAAGAATGAACATGCATATGAAGAACATTTTCCTTCTGTCCAACATTGAGTCTTAAAACCCCTCCAGGTAAATTCTTAGCTTCAATCAAACCAACTTCTTTACTGCCTAGATGTCCAGAGATAAATTGTCTTTCATATCAAAATCTCTTTGATGTATGCTAGAAACCCTTTATCACAAGTTAAGAAGTAGACTGCCAACACAAATAACAGTATTATGCTTATCACGGATGGACATTCTCTGTCAGTGTAAATGAGATATCATGATTCATACCATTCTTTGGCAATGGAAAGTGCAAGAATCAGAGAAATGATATCATCAAATAACCCAGTTCTTTCAATCTCTTTTGTATTCTGCAGTGTCACATTTTCCTAAGGCTGGGTCTTAGTCCAAATTTTTAACAGGTACGGAGTCTCCTAGAGCTACCCCTTCCCCATTCATGTCCAATGGAGATGAGACTCAAAGTAATTGGTCTGGCTTAGATGTGACCTAAGTTCCCAACCTTAACATGGAGAACAGGGTGACAGGAGACTACCTCATACGACAAGGGTGGTACCAACTTCCCCACAATCATGTCACTTCCAAATTGGACATCTGAGGCTATTAGGAGGTGGACAGCTGGTGGGGAGTAGTGGATAATATTCTATCATTGATGTCATAGACAGAAACATTATTTAAGTGGGGAAAATATGGTCCCCAAATTAAATTCCTTAGGAAGAATATTTAAAACCCATCTGGTTTGCAGTTGAGTTCCCTAAGTTCTCATGGCCAGGTATTTGGCATTTAAAATTAATCATTGATGAGTTAGTAAGCTATAGATATCCCCTATTGTTTATAAGCAGAGATCCCTAGGGTTAAATAAATTACATTTTATAAAAAAAAAATATACAGGAAATTCTCCTAACAAACCCAGCTTAAAGTAGAATTGGGACAAGCTTATGTAAAACATCAGAAAATTGTGTTAAAAAATAAAATTCTGCTAGTGATAGCCACAACTCATATGTTATTAATAGTTCTGCAAGTTCTAATCATAATGTATTCTAATCTATACTTACTCCATAGCTCCCAAACATGAAACCAGTGTACCAAAAACAAACAACCCCCCCAAAAAAAATTAACAGAAATTTTAACTGCATCCTTAAAATCTGGGCTCCAATACTGATTAATCAGGTTAAGACAGTTAATCTTATTTTTAGTAAATGACCTCCTTTTACTTTCTCTTATTCTCTATAAAAATAGTTCCAGAAGTCTCTTGGAGGTGACTTCTTGACTACTTCCATTTAGACATTCCCTGCAGTAATTTCTTCTTTTTTTTTTTTTTAAGATTTTATTTATTTATTCATGAGACACACACACAGGGAGAGAGGGAGAGAGAGAGAGAGAGAGAGAGAGAGAGGGAGAGGGAGAAGCAGGCTCCATGCAGGGAGCCAGATGTGGGACTCGATCCCGGGACTCCAGGATCATGCCCTGGGCGGAAGGCAGGCACCAAACCGCTGAGCCACCCAGGGATACCCCCTGCAGCAATTTCTATCACTATTCAAGTCTAAGGCTACTTTGTCTTCCACAATTAGGCTTGGTGATTGATCTTAAAAAGCCCTTATAAGACCCATAGTCCATGTGTTTATAAAAGTTGAATATCAAAAATGGACAATATCACCATCAGCAGAAGGATCTCCAAATCAAAGACAGTTGCAAAGGAGACAAAAAAAGTAAGTTTCTTCCTTAAGTTTTTGCAAATATGCAATGAAAATTGCATGTTAATTCACTCACATAGTTTTCATTAGCTTGGGTCCTACTCATCTTATGGTGAACGGTGTTGATTGTTTCTGGCAATAACATCCGACAATTTATTTCACTAGTCTCAGTTTATGCCTATTTGAAAATTCTCCCCTTCTTCCATTCCCTCCCAGTCCCTTCTCTTCCCTTCCTTTCTCCTTTATTTTCCTTGCCTTTCTCTCCTCTTTCACTCTATCCTTCCTTCCTTTCTCCCCTCTTTCCTTTCTTACTTCCTTCCATTTATCAGCATAGGCTTAAATAAATTACGGTGTATCTAAGTTATACTCTGGTGACCTGAAATGTTACCCAAAAGGGAGCAACCTTAGTTCCATCCTTGGTTCCCCACCAGACATGTTGCGTGGCTTTACACTCCATGTGATCACGTTCTGGGGGTAGAAGCTAAACTGTTCTTAATGATTGCTCTGTGTGATGAGACCTCAGGGCTTTCAAAGTCTGAAACATATTGCTTTAGTCTCATTAAGATGTCACTTTGTTCAAATATGAATATATGTCTGCAGTATCTCAATTCTTGGCATATTGCTTTAAAATAATATTGTTTCAAGTTTTTCAGATGACATGGCACTGTTCACAACATGTCCGCAACATCCAGACAAGTTGGAAAATCCTTCCAGACAAACTGATCCACATGTATTTTTCACCACTGGTGACTCATAAGTGAGGGCAGAGCCCTTGGCTTGTTAGTATTTTCTACTCTACACTCAAGTTCATTGAGCATGTCAGTTCAACAATGTGTGATGTGTCAACTTCAAAAATTAAACAAACCAGACAATGCAGCAGTTGTACTACAAAGAACCCACCCCCACCACCACCAATCTTCCATTGCTAGCAAAACTGCCGTGACTTTTGTTCCCCACAATCCCACTTCTGGCTCAATTCCAATTTCTGTTTTCTGTTTATTCATAAGAAACTTGTTTTATCAGCTGAGCAGAAAAACTGTACTTAGAACACAATAATATATAGGTACTTGTTATATAAAATAAATAAAAGTAAATAATCTGAATAATTATATTTTTAGCTTAGAAGCTTAAGTATTTTACACACATATAGATCTATTTAGGTATTCAATTGATATTCATTCACGAATTAATGCCTATGTATATAACATCATTTGATAGTAAAAGTATCTATGTCATATTTTCCCCCTCTATGTTTAGTATGCAATGGATAGCCAGCGGCCAAGAAGTTTAAAAGCTTTGGTAGCTTTCTCTCACTTGATTCTTGTCTCATTATGTAAATGTTTCGTTTTTGATCCAGGGTTACCAAAAATTTAAGGTTTTCTTTTTTTCTTTTAGAAAAATTCTTGTCATATATAAAAGGAGATGATTGTTCTTCATTAAATTGAATTACTTGTTACACATGTCCAAATCCAAGAACCTCATTTCCATATGATGCTCTTTGGTATAAAAGCAAATGTCCAAAAGTAGAACTATAATTTAAAGGCATGCTTGAGGGACACCTGGATGGCTCAGTCAGTTAAGTGTCTGCCTTCAGCTTGAGTCATGATCCCAGGGTCCTGGGATCGAGGCCCATGTTGGGCTCCCTGCTCAGCAGAGAGCCTGCTTCTCCCTCTCCCTCAGCTACTCTCCCTGCTTGTGCTCTTGTGCTCTCTCTCTGTCAAATAGATAAAATCTTTAAAAAAATTTTAAAATAAAGGCCTACATAATACGTTGTGTACATCTATGTGTGTACATGCAAGAAAATGTGGCAAACTTGAAAGCATTGAATTTGGGGTTTTATACTTCCATTCATTGCTCTAAAGGAAAAAGATTCATGCATGGTTGGTTAGTTTCTGGACTCTCCTTTGAGGCACAAAATTCCAGTAATGAAACAACAGAAAAACTGAAAGAAAACAGAGAAGCTTCTGCTCCATTAACAAACTGCCAAGCTAAAGAGGGAAAATGAGAAATATGAACAATCTGTCTTGGTCTGGATTTGGGAAACAGTCATAAGGAACATCAGCTTGAGTTAGAGAGATGTGGAAGAGTGAGCCTGAAGAAAAAATAAAATAAAATAAGAATATTTAAGACATTTTGATTTGCTTTATAAATAGCACTTGCTATTTTCATGAAAGAATCAAAAATCAGATGTTAGATTGTTTTTAATTTTTTTTTTTTTGCATGGTAAGTTGATAATTTTTTCCTATAACCTTCTCATGTCAAGACAGGGCAATAAGCAATAAGCTATTATGCAAGTTACATATACTGATATGTACATTTACAAGCTTCTAATAGTGGTTACTTCCCATGAAGACTGAGGAGAGATAAAGGCCGATCTATATATTTAATCTGCGCATCGCCATATAATGAATATTTTACATAAGCATACATTACTCTTTTTAATTTGAAAATAAATAAGTTTTGTATAGTTTATTACCTTCACAACATTGACATTTTGTTAATCTCACTGGTAATTATCATTCCATAAAGAGACAATTATCACTTTCAGGATAATCACTTAGAAGATAAGAATAGCAGTAGCAAAAAATACACTTTAACCAATTCTATTGCAGAAGATTCTAGGAATTTTTACATTAACTCAAATTCACATGAACATCTATCTAAGGTCCCTACCACTGCCCTGCATCCTCCCCACAAAAATGTTTTGTAAAAATAGTCTTGTTTTAGGGGGCAGCCCCGATGGCTCAGCGGTTTCGCCCCTGCCTTCGGCCCAGAGTGTGATCCTGGAGACCCGGGATGGAGTCCCACATCGGGCTCCCTGCATGGAGCCTGCCTCTCCCTCTGCCTGTGTCTCTGCTTCTTTCTCCTCTCTGTGTATTCTCATGAATAAATAAATAAAATCATTAAAAAAATAGTCTTGTTTTATTTTTAAATTTTTAATTGAAGTATAGTTGGCATCTAATATTGTATTAGTTTTAGGGGTATGATATAGTGATTGATTTATATAAATTACGAAATGCTCACCATGGTAAGTGTAGTTACCATCTGTCACCATAAAAAATTATAACAATATTCTTGACAATATTCCCTTGCTGTACTTTTCATCCCATGCATGATTTATTTTATAACTAAAAGTTTGTACCTTTTAATCTTCTTCCCCTATTTCGCCTCCCCCCTTCCCCCACTCACCTACCCTCTGGCAACCAACCACTTGGTTCTCTGTTTATGAATCTATTTCTATTTTTGTTGAGGCTTTTTGTTATTTTTGTTGTTGTTGATTTTGTTTTGGTTTTTAGACACAATTATAATGAAATCACATGGTATTTTCTTTCTTTGTCTGACTTATTTCATTTAGCATGATGCCCTCTGGGTCTGTTCATGTTGTCTCAAACAATAAGATTTTGATTCAATTATTTCTAATTGGTGTTGGTTCCCATGGGACCATAATTCATCACATAATTAATCATAATTCATCAGAGTTTTATGCCATATCTGCAAATGTTGCCAAAAATTCTCAAGTTTGTAATCAGTTCTTAGAAGCACTTCATCTCCTTTGATTTCAAATACATTTTCTTACATACACCCTATTGAAAAGTGACTAGGAAGAGTCACAGATGGAAAACACTGAGATGTGTTACTGAAATAATATTTTTAAAATATCTTGTTTAAGAAAAAAAAAAAATCTTGTTTTAGGGGCGGTCCGGGTGGCTCAGTGGTTTAGCGCCTCCTTCAGCCCAGGGCTTGATCCTGGAGACCCGGGATCGAGACCCACGTCGGGCTTCCCGCCTGGAGCCTGCTTCTCCCTCTGCCAGTGTCTCTGCCTCTCTCACTCTCCCATGAATAAATAAATAAAACCTTTAAAAAATAAATAAAATAAAATATCTTGTTTTAGATATCTTAGGTGCTCCTTCTTTATGCTGAAGAATTTTCAAATAACAATACTACTAGATAACAATGAAAGCTTTCATGTACATAGAGTACATCTTAAATATTACATCAATGTCTGCTACACATTATAATAAAACTGTAGAGAAGTAGCATACCCCTCACCACAGAGATATTAATACAAATCAACTATTTTTTAGGCTACTTCTCCTTAAAAATAATAAATAAGCCACTTTTGCAGAGGTATATGCTGTGTAACACACAGATTTACATCTTATCTCCCACAGATATTTGAAAAAGAGAAGTCAAAGATAATTTTTTCTTGCTTAGAAGATCAAACCAGTAGAGTGTACTTCTCTGTGTGTCTCTTTTTGTATGATTTAGGTTCAAAGTGATTAGGAATTAGAAATCTTGGTATCAGATGAGTATCAAGAATAGAATGGAATTCCCAAATCATGGTATAATAATAGGTAATCATACAGATATTTTCGGTAACTAAGACTGTAATCCTATTCCCAATAATGTAGAGAATTAATTTTGTGACTCATTGGAAAAGTCGCTTAAACATACTAAGTATTAACATAATTTTTCTAATTTATGGGAAAAGTTTATGCTCATTTGAAAAAAAAATCATCATGTGGAGGGAGAGTCGATGCCAATGAAGAGAATATAACCAGCAGAATGCCAGCAAGATTAAAAGATAAAGAACATCTAAAGAGAGCTCTCCTTCAACTCAACCCCTCTAACACTCCAGTTCTCTCAACACAAACAAACAGAAATTTGGCATATCAGCACCAGTATTCCCTTGGTTATGTCAAGGCTAAAATTAAGCAATGAATGAGAATATGGTTTGAAACTAAAAATACATAGTATGTAAGCATAAAACATCATTATAGTGACACTGAACAATAGTGAGGATCGATATGACTGTTTTCTCAGACATCAAATTTAGATGTGCTTCTAAACTTTACAGACAGCTAAAATTATACATCTCTGCATTTGCATATCCTTTTGTTTAAATATCTCATCAACCATGTTTTGAACATGTTCTAAACAGTCTTTTGGGTAGTAATTTTCAAGATATGAAACTTTCTATAGAAAAATGATGTTTATTTTATTTGTCTATAATTCATCTTTGTGTGAGCTTTAATTTCTAGTGTAGCAGGTGTTATGGGCTGAACTGTATACCTCTAAAATTTGTGGATTGAAGTCCTATGCCCCAGTAGTTCAGAGAGTGACTGTATTTGGAGATAGGGCCTTTAAAGAGGTGATTAAATTAAAATGAAGCCTGGAGGATGGGCCCTGACCCAGTCTGACTGGTGTCCTTATAAGAAGAGGAAATTTGGGTATGCACCGAGGCACAAGGGTGCACTCATACGGAGGAAAGACAGTGGTGATAGGGAGAAAGCAGTCATCTACAAACCAAAGAGAGAGGCCCAAAAGGAACCAACCTTAATGACATCTTGATCTCAGGCTTCTAACCTCCAGAACTATGAGAAGATAAATTTTTGTTGTTTCAGCCATTCAGTCTCTGGTAATTTGTTAAGGCAACCCTAGCGAACTAACACACCAGGATTTGAAGGAAGGGTCATCGTATGTATTGTAGTATATCCATATCAAGTTTCTATAATGAATCTATAAACCATGATTATTTTATGCCCACACTTGTTTCTCAAAACAGCAGAATATTCACATTTTGGCAGATTTTTCTATATTTAAAATTCAAAAGTCACATTTAAAATTAGGTTTTAGCTCCAGGCTTTCTGTGTATTCCATCACGAAGACACAAGTTACTAATGAAAAAGTCCTAAGGGCCCCGTCTGCTGCTTCAGCCTCTGGTACAAGCCAGTGGGCACAGCCAGGGGCAAAGGAGCCTTTGACAACCACAGGTTCAAAGTTGATTCATTCTGCTCTTCCACCCCCGCCCATGACTCTCCTCTGTAACAATACATCAAATGAGGTCATTCTAAAGGGTTCAGAGACAAATTACTCCTCGGGTAAGTGCTTTGGTAAAGCTCGCTATTTATGGGAATCACTCCTCATTTCCCATCATTATTATACCTGTGACTTTAAGAGTCTATGAGTTTTGGCCCAAAGGAGAAAACAAATGCCCTTTTTTTACAGACAGGGTTTCTACAGATGTCTTTTATGAGTTGATGGGACCTTCTCAGAATTTTACTTCCCAGCCCCTATCTCACATAAGCAGTGCAAATACCCATATCCTTAGTCCATATATGTGTATAGGATCCATTTTGCTATTTATCTTTTTCTTCATCCAAGTCTGTATTTGTTGTGGGTGATAAAATGCAAGTAGAAAATTTTAAAAGCTTCCACCTCAAACTTAATTAAAATGTCTGTTTATCACCAAACATAACAAGCCATAAATTATGTGGATGTCTCAGTTTATTAGGTTCTGCAACTATGTCACTTTGATCGATATAAATTTGACTTCACTCATGTATTGCAACAGTCTTGAAAGTGACAGTTCAATGATATTTTCTCTCCCAGAAGATTTTTTTTAAGATAAAGGAAAACATAGATGGAGGGCTGTCTCAATAGGAAGTTTAGAAGCAAAGGGCAGGCAGTCCCCAAAGCAGGTAAGACAGGCTTGTAAAGAAATGTCAAATACGGTAAGAGATTATGAGAAACGTAGGGTAGCCATGGAGTCCTGCCATCATATTTCTACTGCATATTGCAAAAACACAGTAATAATAATAATAGGGGAGTGATAAAAGACAGTAAGTTTTTACCTAAAGGGAGAAACCCCACAGAAAATGTGTTTGAGGATTCACCAAAGTAAAATCAAAGAAGGATTCTCTGGCCATTTCTGAGGGATGGACAAGGAAATATTATGGAAACAAGACTGAAATAGTGTTAACAGAGAAGACAAAAAATAGAAATGCAGACTAATATTGAAATTTGACAATAAATAAAACCTCTTACACCTACCCCTAATGCTTGTGCTAGTTTTTTTTGTTTTTTTTTTTTTTTGGATAATAAGCAAAATGTTGTTTTTTAAATAACTTAATCTCCTATTGAAAATTTCCAAATAGAGTTGAAAGAGCACCACTGCCTTTGCTGAAGAAAAGGGTGATAAGATTCAATAAACTTTCCTTCCTTGAGTTCTCAAACGCAAGGTGGTCAGTATAGATTTCTGAACACCTAAGGAACAGGATAACCTCCTTTCCTCATTAAAACATAAAAAACATGCTTCAGTTTGTCTGGATTTCATGAAGTCTGGCCTGCAGGTATAGAGTTGGTATGTGCTAGGGGCCACAGTTTGTTTGAACTCAGCAGTCTTTATGGTCTATTTTAATTAATTTTCTTTGTCACATTCCATATATTTCCTTTACTGCATTCAAGGGACTATGTAGAAGTGCCCCAGGGTGGCTAATTTAACACCTGAAATTTCCATTATTTTTTTTTTAACGTCTCAGATTGACCAGCAGGCAATGATGTGCATGAGAGTGGCAGAGAAAAATACCCATACCAGGCATTCTGTTTAGGATAAGTTTGCATTAAAAGCTCTTAATAACGATAGCTTATTTCCTTTGAAGTTCCTGAGCAGGACCTCTTGTAATTCCCTGTGTTGCTTTTATTTAGCCAGAATATATAGCCGCCCCGATGTTTGTTCTCAGTTCAAATCTCATTAGCTTGGTGTTTGCATTCACTACTTATGTAATGATGAAGGATTTTTGATTTGAATAAGGCCGCTGGGAATATGTACATGTGCGCGTGTACATGATTTGATTAGCAATCCTCGCTGTGGTTATGACAGAGAGGCAGAAAAATGAAGACATGATAGTAAATCCCAACCTCCAGTCCAGGGTGGTGACACCTGGGGAAACGTCACACAACAGAGCCTCAATCCCTTCTTCTATCCATGGAAGGACCAAGAGTGTTTTCATCACAGAAGGACTACGTGGAACCAATGAAAGAATAGGTGGAAAGTACCAAGAAAACTGGAAAGCAATATAACACAGAGCATGAGGTGTTGGAGTCACACAGACGTGGATCTGAAGCTCGTTTCCACCACTTACTAGAGGCTGACTTCTTTTTGCCTTGGTGTTTCTCATCTGTAAAATGGAGAGGCTAGTGCCTCTTTTCTGGGGTTATTGTGAGGCATGAAAGAAATTCATACCAAGCATTAAATAATACCATAATTGAACTAGTATTCAGTTAGTGAATCGTTATATTATTCTTTGAGGATGAAGTTTTCCTACCTCTGATGGACATCCTGTGTAGAGAAGCAGAAGCTTCTCTCCACTTAATCATTCATGCCTTCAAATGCTAGGGAAGGGTCTCTCTCATGTTTCTCAATGGTCTGTTCAAGAAAATCAGTGATCACAATGCAAGGAATTATTTGCCTTGCTGGTGGCGTGTGTTACATGAGTGCCTGTGCATTCATAGGCCAGAACTGAGTGGGAGGGACTAGATAAACCACTGTTTAGTTTCTGAAAATAAGGGTGGAAAAAAAAAAGTAGCCCAACAAATATTTAGTCTAATGAGATCCAGAATTTGTCGGTTTAGCTGAGCAGGCAAAACAGGATCCAGAACAAATTAATGAACAAAGAAATGAAAAATGAATAAATGAGAAAAAATTAGATACACTAATTATGCAAGTGAGCTATAAGGAAAAAAATGATTTAAACACATGGGAAGCATTAAGAGTAACTGCTATAGGCAATTGTCAGGCGCGGTAGAAGGAGGGACACCCCCGGAAGAGAAGTGGGGGAAGATGGAAAGGATTAGACTGAATTAAAGTGAATCATCCTTCATTGTAGGACCTCAAGAACTAGTGTCCTCATTTATGTGCACATCTATTTACTTCCCATCATTGCCTTTATCATCACTCACACTTCACCTAAAAATTAGGCTATCATACCAGTCTTCTAAATTGGTGATTTTTAAAATTTGCCTAGTCTGCTGAGCACCTCCAGATCTATTAGAGATGTCTGTTTATTTTATTTTTTAAGACTTATTTATTTATTTGAGAGAGAATGAGCACCATGAGGAGCAGAGGAAGAGGGAGAAGCAGACTCTCTGCTGAGCAGGAGCCGGACTTTGGGGCTCGACCCCAGGACCCTGAGATCACAACTTGAGCAGAAGGCAGATGCTTAACCAATTAAGCCACCCAGACATCTCTATTTTTATTTTTTTAAGATTTACTTATTTATTTCAGAAGGAGAGAGAGAGAGTGAACATGATCAGGAGAGGCAGAGGGAGAGAGAAATTCAAGCAGACTGCATGCTGAATGCAGAGCCCATTGGAGCCCTTGACCTCATGACCCTGAGATCCTGACCTGAACCAAAATCAAGAGTCAGATGCTCAACTGACTATGCCACCTAGGTACAGGTGCCCCTAGAGGTATCTTTTTAAAATGAATGGTCAATTCACATTTATTTATTGAGGATATGCTATGTGTTATAGGGGATAGACATAAACTCTGAAGAGGAAAATTCTATCTACCAAAATAAAGCTATAATCCAAATGGGGATACACATATTAGTGTTGTCCTTTTTTTTTTTTTTAAAGATTTTATTTATTTATTCATGATAGTCACACAGAGAGAGACAGAGAGGCAGAGACATAGGCAGAGGGAGAAGCAGGCTCCATGCACCGGGAGCCCGACGTGGGATTCGATCCTGGGTCTCCAGGATCGCGCCCCGGGCCAAAGGCAGGCGCCAGGGATCCCTGTTTTTTTTTTAAGTGTGAGAAAAGAAGATTGCACATCATCAAATCATTAACTGAAAATAAACTTTCTCCTCTAGTTTACTGAGTAACTACTATACTCCTACTGTGCATTGAGAACTATGATATACAATCAACTTACAGTTACTGAATCAGAAAATTGGAAAGGGCTCCCCATTCAACAAAGTTGCTGTACACATATCTACACCTCTACATAAATTTCCTGTGCTGATTTGTGTAGGCTTTGTTCCTTTCTCATACACATAAAGAGATACAGTCTTTTCTCACTCTTCTTTCTCTCTTTCCCATTAATGCAACTTTTATTCCCATATGTAATCTTCCACTTTACCAAGCATAAGACTCTCTCTTTCATTCAACCTATCTTCCTGAAATCAGCAGGAAAATTGTGGGAAACCACAAACAATCCACTCAGTTATGGAAATAAAAATAAAACCACTCAATTTTGTTAGAAAAATAATTCACTATCGAGCCAAGGAAATCCGTCATTAGGCTTAGAAGTTAATCAATTTTCCTGCTTTCTAGACAAGATCTGAATCAATCCCCAGTACTAGATTATGAGTCCCTATTTTCCGTGACTTTTGCATTTACTACTATGTACATTGCGAATAAGCCTCCCACCCTGTCATTTTATTATTTTATTGCTTGTTCTCTGTGCATGTATTTTTACTTGAACAGTTTGTTACTTATTTTTCATATGAATTAAGTCAATTATGGTTAATTATTTATTTGTCTTTGTCCTATAGATGATTAATTTGAAATTGAATGCCAGTCAGTGTGAATTGTTGGGGTCACAAAGCCAATGTATTTGGTTGGTTCAGCTAAATGTTCTTAGAAACCGCTCCCAAATTTCAGAGGCTTAACACAATAGAGGCTCATTTCTCACTCATGTAACACATCAGTGCAGGTGTTTGATGGAGACTTGAGGACCCTGGCTCCTTCCATCTGTGACTTCATCATTCCCTGGGGCCTTATTATTCTGTCCTAGATCTCTGCATCCAGATGGAAATGGGAGGAAAAGAGAATGTGGAGAATCATGCAAGAGCATTTATGGGCCAGGCCTGGAGGTGGGGAATATCACTCCCATTCCCACTCCATTAGCCAAGACTCAGTCAACCTGCCATATATAACAGAAGGCAGGAAGGGACATGCAGGCTACCTTGAGCCCTGTGGGAAAGTAAAGTATGCTTGATGAACAATTAGCCAACTTCTTTCTGCCATGGTCTGTACCTTAGGAAATAAAATATCCATTTTATTGTCCCCACACCAGAAAATACACACATCTTCTCCCCCAGGGAGCCAACGTAAAGACCCATCTAGTTGTTGTACCCAGTTAGAAGTCCAAGAGAAATATGTAGTCCTCAGGAACTCTTCGTGGTGTAATGATGTATGAACTAAAATGGTACATTATCCACCATTTGCAAAAACCCAGTATACAATATTAAAATAAGGAAGGGATGATTCAGTGAGCTTCTTCATCTGGAAAAAGGAGGATTAGAAAAAAACAGCAGACATTGGTCCATGTTTTTCTGAAATCCTGCTGAGTTAACATTAGGAGAGATCTCTAACCAGAAGGTGTGGAAAACTCATCAACTGGACCAGATCCTGCTCTCTGAGAGACACTCCATTGTCTCTTATCTTCAGTAGTCCCTGGATCTTCCCTCTGGAATGTTCTTCATTTTCCATTATTCTTCATGCACATCAGCTAAACCACTACCACATATTTTAGGTTCTTGTTATAGGCTATCTCAATTGGAAGTACTAATTTCTGTGTTAGCATAGGCTAACTGCTGTAACAACTCCAAATTTGCTATGACTTGACACAGCAAGTTATGTCATGCCCATTTAAAGAACAGTTCATTGTTGCTCTTCATTGGGTATCCTTAAAATATGATAACTCAAAGACACTGGGTGTTTCTGTCCTTGGATTCTACTGACCTTGGGTCATTAGGGCTCTCTGCAACTAGCCTACAGGCTGAAGAAAATGGAGAATCATGTGTCGCTTTTATCAGTCAGATCTAAACAGTTGAGTGTGTCACATTCACTCACATTCAATTGGTAAGAACTCTTCACATGATCTCAACTAACTGGAAAGATAATGAGTAAAATACTATAAATCTGAACTTAGGAAAAGAGAAATATTTTGGTGGACTACCAGCCAGTATTTGTTTGTAAATATTTATATATAGGCCCTTAATGATTAACTTTATAGTTTTTCCATGTTTCCTCAAAGACTTATTTATTTAAGAGAGCAGGGAGAGGGAAGGGGAAAGGGAAAGAGAGAGAGAGAAAGAGAGAATCTCAAGCAGACTCCCCACAGAGTGCAGAGGCCAACATGGAACTTGATCTCACCACCCTGAGACCATGACCTGACCCCAAACCAAGAGTCGGATGCTTAGTTGAGCCACCCAAATGTTCTTAAACTTTTTAAGACTTAGATAAGTACTATATATTTATTAGTGAGCATTATAAAATACAGAAAAAGTTGAGAAAATGAAAATCAATTAAAACAATTAAATCGGGCAGCCCTGGTGGCTCAGCGGTTTAGCCCTTCTTGCAGCCCAGGGCGTGATCCTGGAGACCCGGGATCAAGTCCCACTTCAGGTTCCCTGCATGGAGCCTGCTTTTCCCTCTGCCTGTGTTTCTGCCTCTCTCTCTCTCTCTCTGTATCTCTCATGAATAAATAAAAATCTTAAAAAAAATAAAAATCTTAAAAAAATAAAACAATTAAATTTTACAATTTAATTGTAAAAATTAAAACAATTTTTATCCTCCATATAATTCTTGAAAAAAATTAGAAATAAACATATTAATATTTTAAGTATTTAAATATGATGTCCATATTTTATTTTACTTATTATATCATTGATATTTCCCTTGACATTCAATGTTCTTAGAAGTGAGAATATTTAATAACAATAGCATTTTTGACAAGTGAATGCAGGATTCCACTATTGCCTTAAGTTTGGATATGTAGACTGTTTTCCTTTTTTCTTTTTAAGATTTATTTATTTATTTGAAAGAGAAGAGAGGGCAAGAGAGAGAATCTTAAGCAGACTCCTGCTGAGTGCACAGTGGGATTTGCTCTTAGGACCCTGAGATTGTGACCTGAGCCAAAAACAAGAGTAGATGCTCAACCAACTAAGCCACCTAGGCATCGCAAGATAATTTTTATTTTTCTATTCTTACAAATGATGTCATAGCAAATAAACATGCTTTCCTGGACATCTTTCTATAAATCTGAGTATATCCACATATAAATGTTTAGGATTGTAATATGCTTATTTTTGAACTATTTTTTTTATTTTAACCTACAAGGGTCTGAGGTTATCAATCAATCCCTTTTACCTTAATGTTGTGATGCCTCATCTAATTTAATCACCCTGAGTTCTACAAATAATCATACTGCCAATCAGATAAATGTTATATGTATTGTCTTAATGATCGGATGCTTTTTAAAATGTACTTTTAATCTAACTTAATGTGATCTGTGTATTTTTTTAAAGCATTAGTGTTTTAATAATTAAGACTACCAATAAAATATACAACCACAACTATTGAGAATTGCATGATATGTAGTGAATATCTGTATATAGTGAATTTTGATATGAAAATATGAATATTATAAAATATTACTTTCTATGTATATGTATTTCAGGTGCTTATAAAATATTTCTAATATTTGTGTGTATATATCTCCTTATCTACATAGAAGCTGTTTTATAAATATAGATATGTTTCTATTAAAAATTTAAGTATATAGCTGCAATACATATGCATTCTTTATAACATAAATAACATGTTAACACGTTTACATCTTTATCTTTCTTTAAAACTTTATAGGTATTTATAAATGTATAATTCCTTAATTCAGACTGATATATATGATCTGGAAATGAGAATAATTTGAAATTAGAATAAACTTTTGAATAAATATTTATCAATCATTTAAAACAACGAATAAAATTATTACCAATGTATTTTTTTGCCTATATGATTGAAGGTCCAAAATTTGTGTTTCACACATGGTGTAAGTTTAATTAATAGAAGCATCATTCCTCCTACAGAACAATTTTACGATTTCCATTTATGTCCTTGGTTCTCATAGTTTTGTTAGTCAAATATCTTCAATCCTATGAGCCTATGTTTTCAACAATATCTGTAAGTTTTGGAAATGAACGATTGAAAAAAAAGAAAAGAAAATGAAAGATTGTATATTTTATTTCTGCTCCAAAATCTTATTGCATTTATTATATATTTTAATTAAGTTAATCGTTTTATAAAATTTGTTTTTCACTATTTATGCAATTATTCTTTATTGTATTGTTTTGATTAAATTACTGTTTCCCTTATTAAGTAGATTTAAGTAGTGGCTGCAGAACTAGGTTTAAAGAACTGAGTTTTTCAACACAACTTCCACAAGGGCTCAATTTTTCTTTGCAGATCTTTTTTATATTATGTCTCTTCAAACATGGCTTGTCACTTTTCTACCACCTTGCTTCTTTTTAAACTATACAGTTGCATAAACAAATAGATGCACTCCAATTCCTGATCTACAAAGTTCTTATTTATTCAGGAAAAGCCAACTCAAAAACTTTCATCAGGAAATATCACTGATGATTCCAATTATTCCAACCCATATAGGAAAGACCTTGGTTTCAGGGTCCTTATCTCTGAAATGGGAATTACCAGAAGTTTCCCTCCAGGGAAATTTCTGAGCATCCTCAATCATTTGTGCATCAGCAAATGCTTTCTTTTCAGGTAGTATCATGGCTCCATAGTCACATGCTAATTGATCTTTATTAATAAATCATCACTTGCTTTATACTACGTTCCCGGGGGAATGTAGGTTTCTCAATGGCATACAATGTATCACTATCATCTTTTATTCCTGGGTATTTCCTAAGAAAGAATTTTGACCTAAGAGCACTCAACAAATGCTAAATAAATGAAAAACTAAATGATTGAATGAACTAGCATAGCAACATTCGATCAGAAAGAGACTGTTTATACACTGGTCCTATATATTAATTCCAACAAAATTTATTTTGTTTCTGGAGTTTTTCATACTCTCTTGCTTAGAATAGCAGATGGTTGATTACAGGATCAAGTAAAATAGCTTGCCAATCCCCATCAAAGTTTCAAAATCAGAAAAAAACTTGTACAACTTTTGAGTGTGTTTACCTGCAGGTAACAAATGTTTAAAGTTGGTGCATTCTAAGGGACAACCACTAGAAGAAATTATAGAATGGCATTTCTTCAAAATACATAGAGAATTGGGGCACCTGGGTGGTTCAATGGTTGAGTCTGTGCCTGTGATTCAGGTCATGGTCACTAAGTCCTGGAATCGAGTCCCGCATGAGGCTCCCCAGAGGGAGCTTACTCCTCTTGTCTGTGTCTCTGCCTCTCTCTGTGTGTCTCTCATGAATAAATAAAATAATATCTTTTAAAAAAACAGACCATTTTCATTAATATCTAGAACTTCAGCTTTTAGGATCGTCTAATTAGGACTGCCCTGTATTTCATCAAGGCTAATCCTTCTGAAATGTTTTATCTAATGGCAGCACAATAGATGTTAGCCAGAGAATAACTACGTGCTCTGAGGAGTTATTCTCTTGTCCTTTTCTTCTTCCTCACTGCAGTCTGAAAAGTAACCTAAAAAGTTTTAGAGTAGAACTGACGTAAATATTACAGTCTTAATAGTGCTACTATAAATATTTAACTTGATTCTCTCAGTTAAGAGAGCAAAATATGATGATTTAAAAATGCTTCTTTGAAATATGTTGAAGTTAACACCAAAACTGCATCTTGCAGCCAAAATTTGAACCCTGTCTAAATGGATATATGTAGGAAAAATTAGCATGAACAAGTGAACTTGTCTTGGTTTCCCAGGAGAGAGCTTTCATTTATAGGGTCATATACTTACAGTTCACATTCATCCGAGACTTACAACACAGCAAGAAACAAAGGGTCATTAAGGGGATCTTAAGTAACACTGAATTTAATAGTTTCCAAGAATATTGTTTAAAAGCTCAACTTCCCTAGGAAGTCCTCCTTGATTACTATTCTAATCCTATAACCCAGACTCAGTTGTGTGCATATTTTCATATAAGTGTGTGGAAACAGAGTCATTGCTTTACCAATCTAGTGAAACATGTTTAAAAACCCAGCTTACCAGGGCAGGGTGCCTGGGTGGTGCAGTCGGTTAAGTGTCTGACTTGGTTTCAGCTCAGGTCATGCTATAAGGATCTCTCTTTAGAGATCAAACCTTTCATCAGGCTCTATGCTCAGTGTGGATTCTGCTTAAGACTCTCTCAGGCCCTCCTGCTCATATTCTCTCTCTTTCCCTCTCTCTTAAATAAAACAAAGAAATCTTTTTTAAAAACCAGCTTACCACAATTCTAATTATATACTAATCTTTCAGTAATTTGAACATCAACAGTAATAAAATTATAATAATTAAAAACATGAGAAAATATTAAATATGGGAGAATTTTTCTTATATATATGTATAATATGTATAATAGAAGCTCTACAGGCATTTTTAAACTCATATACTGAAAGGTGTATCTTTTTTTAAGATTTTATTTATTTATTTATTTATTGACAGAGAGAGCATAAGCAAGGGGGACAGAGGAAGAGGGAAAAGCAGGCTCCCTGAGGAGCAGGGACTCTGATGCAGAACTTGATCCCAGGACCCTAGGATCATGACCTGAGTCAAAGACAGACGCTTAACCAACAGAGCCACCCAGGCACCTGGTATATTATATTGTTTCGTCTATTTTGTTTTATTTATTTATTTATTTATTTATTTATTTATTTATTTATTTTTATTTATGATAGTCACAGAGAGAGAGAGAGAGGCAGAGACACAGGCAGAGGGAGAAGCAGGCTCCATGCACCGGGAGCCCGACGTGGGATTCGATCCCGGGTCTCCAGGATCGCGCCCTGGGCCAAAGGCAGGTGCCAAACCCGCTGCGCCACCCAGGGATCCCTGTTTCGTCTATTTTGTTAAAGGAGACAATTCTGCTTCAGGAAACAAAGGGATCTATCTGAGACTATGTGTCTAATCATTTTCGAAGGTGGAATATTTTCCATATTCAGTTTTTCACTATGACTGTGTTTGCCCTGCTCCATTTATGTTTTTATCAAATCTGTAACATAACTTCTTAATAATTTTTAGAATTTAATCTAGGACAAAGCCTGAATGCCACTCAGATTTCTGTTACTTTCCTAGTACTAACTATAGCAAGATGCATAGAGCTGACATTTTATAGGGATAATGACAGTAGAATTATTAAGATGTGATTCTGGTAGAGAAAAAAAAATTATTTGAATCTTGGGCATGCAGAGTTAATTGAATCAAAATGTTCTGAACTGCATGGGCGTAAGAAAAAAAAAAGGCATTTATGGTGGCATTTAGTCCCATAATTCATTCTTATGAATCATGCTGGTGCTCCTGTGTATAAGACAGAGATGAAAGTGTGTTGTTAAAATTTGTTAATATATCATGCCTGTTACGTGGGAATGGAAAATGTAATATTAGAAAGACTGATCTCCCATTGCCAAAGATCATGATTTAGGTAGAACTGAAATCAAAGTATTCTGTCATTAGGATCTGCAGCCACTATTTTGACAGTTAAATCTAGGCTTCAGTTTTTTATTAGAAGTCTTCAAATGCCTTTTGCAGATGATTTTTAAAAATTAAGCCTAATTTGAGGAAAGGACAAGTTGACACTGAGCTCTAGTAAAGCTAAGAAACTCAAACAGAAATAAATATTGTGCAACAACGCCATCATTATTTGGGGGAATATTCACATAGGTGTACAATGTTTTTTTTTTTTGTACAATGTTTAGTGCCAAACAATTTACAGTTTAGTTGGAGGTACAATATCAATGTGTAGGGAATAATATATGGGAATAAAGCTATACACTTTTAGAAAAAAATATGATAGATCAGTATGTACTGGAGTGATCGCAAGGAGATGGATGACTTCATGGAGGACATAGAACCTGGTCAGGCTTGAAAGCTGAGTAGAGTTTGAATAGGTACAATAGTGATTCATTGTAGCTAAGGAAGGACACAATTACAGAAAAGCAAATACATGAACTATTTTGAGAAATAGCAAGTAGACCTACCTCTTTAGATGTATGAAGTTGTTTGTGGAGAACAAATAAGTGAGATGGTTGCCATCTTCTATGAAATGTCACATGAAATATTCTTTCCAAATATATAGAGTTTGGGGAAAGAAAGAGATCCAAAGGAATGAAATTTGAAAGGCTATGTTGGGAAAAAGTGAGACCCAGAGTGGATGGCTTATAACGATGTACTATATATAAATGAGATTTGAGCGTGTAGTCAATGGAGAGTTTAGTGAACAGAGAGATAAATTGGCCTGCATAATTTACTACCGTGACAGTTTCAATAGAGGCTCTATGAGAGGAAAAAAGGGTGAGCAATATGGCAGGAGGTTTGTGACTGAAGAGAAAGGTGGCCATTGGAGATTCACAACGTTCTCAAAGAGTTTTTTAAAACAGGGTTGTGAAACTATAATTTCCACGGTGTGAAATGGCTCTAATACTCTAATGATTTGGTCAAGTCTGAGACTCACAGAAATTGTTTGTGTGACGATGCTCTGAAGAAAACCAAGGAAAGACACCAATTCTCACATACAGGTTTTCTTTTTAGACCAGAGGGAAGAGTGCAGATGCAAGATATAGATATTAAAAGTTTATACCAGGGGCTGTTTACACTTGGTTCAGGTACCATCATGGGGTCACACCACAGAGAACATAAGTCATTCAGGTGCCTCTATCTTAGCAACTACAATCTCAAGTTGAAGTTCTTATGAGAAGGATACAAGCTATTTAAAGTGATGCTCCAAGAGTACTCATGTCCTAGACTTTCAAAAGTTACCTTGATGGTATTTACTGAAATTCTTCATAAATCCTTGGCATAACCTCACTAAGAAGTTGTACTAATTCCAAGTGAATTGACTATTCCTCCAGGAAGTGTATCTCTTTCTTTTAATTCTGAGTATTCAGTATAACTTTCTTCCTACCATTTACATTTCTGTTCCCTGGAACAGCATAACATAAATCTAAATCTTTTTTGCCCAGAGAAATAGCAGTTGTTCAAACATGAGAAAATAGCTATTATGTGTTCCCTTCTTTCATTTTTTTCCAGAATAAAAAGTATTTCTGTTTTCTTCATTTCTTATTTGAAGAATGTTTTGATTATCATCCTCACCAGATCCTCCCTTTCCTGGATCAGAGATAGACAGTTTTTAAGTCTTCATACCATGCTACTGTGTTATCTCAGAGCTGACTACAGTATTACTGGGCAATCTGATCAGGATAGAAATTGAAGATGTTGTGTTTAAAACATCGTTATAGGAATAACTCAAAATGATGAGATCTAATGATAAAGCTGTGGTGAAAAATAAAAGTTTTGGAGAATTTTTATGAAAAGCAAGTGAAGAAAAATTAAGTTCACAATTTAGCACTTAGTGTATGAAGATGTCTGGCCCCATCTCCTATAATATCCTAGGAATAATGATACAACATCTATTTAATAATTTTAAATCTTGTTAATACCATCAATAAGCTCAATATATAAAAAAATAAATTCTATTCCACAAAAACTAGATCAATATTTTCTTAATTGCTATAAATAACACATACTCCAGATGTAAACCATTTGTAAAATTTGAGCAATAAAATGCAAACAACTATTAACCATTCAGGATAAAGCGATTTTATTCAAAATATTTGAAGACTAAGTTGTCACCAAAATGTTGACCATAGATGTTTAAGTTCATGATTAGGTGCTTTCCTCCAGCCCTTCCTTTTATTTAGACAAGGAAGGAGTCAGTTTGTAGTTTTCATGGGAAAATATGCACACCAAAAAAATGCAACCACACAGGAATTGTACATAATATTACAAAAGATAAACTGTGGGAATTTTTTTAATATCAAGTCAGTATGAGTTAAGAAAAAAATGTTTATTTAAAAATGAAGAATGACTACATTTTCTGTCATTCCAGGTTCCATACACACTTTATTAACAAAAATCAATTATTAACACTTGAAAATATGCATCAACTCCATGTCAAGTACTGATTTAAGCATTTTACAATCTTTAACCAGACAACAACTCTATAAAGTGTATGATATTCAGTATCTGATATTTACGAGAAGATAAGCTATTTCTGTTTTCTAAAATTCATAAATACTGCACTAAAACCTTATCATTGTAACACATTTTACCAAAAAATAATATGTCGGATATTTCTACAATATCAACGTTTCATCACATAATCTCAGTTTGGGGATTTAACCTTATATTGGAAATACCTGGGCATATGAAATAGATGAATTTTGATATATACAGCAGAGTTTGTCAAGAAGAGATAGTGTTCAAAACAAAGACAATGGTCAGAGAGGATGAATGAAATCCAATATATCGTAGTATTACAGATGTCAAGGAAAAAGTATAGTTAAGTGATATTCAACACTCCAGAGATTTAAAATATGAAGGAGAGAAAGGTCATTGGAATTAGCAAAAAGAAAGCCATTTGGGGGCTCTCGAGGTTGTGTTTCAGAAGAATAATGTGCCTGGGGTTTCAAAGAGGCATGAATGAATAGAGGTAGAAGCAGTGAGTGTAGATTATCACACACACACACACACACACACACACACAAATGTGGAATGAAGGATAGAAAGTACATGACATGAAATAGGCAGCGGAATCAAGAAAGTATTTTTTAAATTATCTTGTAATATTGGTGAAGCCTCTAAATATTTAAATGTATATAGAAAGGAAGGGCTTAGAAGGAAAGAAAGGAGAAGAGATAGACAAGTGGGGACCCAAAGGGAATTAAGGGATCATTCTGACGTATTAATGGTATGGCTGGAAAGAATCAAGTGCTTGGATAACAGACAATACTGAAGTTGCTACATCTAACAAAAGACCAATGAATAAACTGCCTCCCTATATGGGCTTTAAAAACTGTAGATCACCACTGAGGGCCAGGTGGCCAATATAAATAGGTCTTGACTCTAAATCTGAGTTTCATTTCCTCTTAAAATTCTCTGGAAATACCTCCATGATTCACCTTATTACCAATATGCCTAACTTTCTGGAGGGATGACATGTTTTTCTTTAGTATCATCACTGAGAGGCTCATGATTCTTCCCATTGTCAAGGTTTTCACTCTTTTCATTCAAAATAAATAAGCAGAAAACATTTCCAAAGGTCCTTTCCCACACGACCCTACCCAGCATAAAATGTAGTTGCCAAAGTGAGAAATTCTGATCATTAAATATAAATTGCAACATGAAAAGCTTGGTGCTCTTCTACCAACTACTAGGCTTACACCCTGCAGATGATGGTCCTGTCCCCATTCCAGCCTCCCTCCACAGCTCTCCAGCAGGAAGGAATAGTTCCTCTAGCACATATGCTTTAAAATGTTGATCCTTCTGTCTTCCATTATTTTTCCCTTCCACTGTATTTTTTTATGAACCATCAAAACAATGTAGAAACCACATACTTTTTGGAAACTTTTTGGACTGTTCCAAACAGAGTTAGGTACGCTCTCTTCTGTACCACATCAGTACAATAAACATACTTCCATTATTTTACTTGCCGTCCATATTATAATAATTATAATGACTTTTTGACATATATTTATTTCCTCTGGGAAACAAAAATACCTATGTTCAAGGATTGTCAGGTTTTACATCAGCTTTGCATGTCCTAGCAGGTTATTTAAGAGAAACACAAGAGCATTAAATATGAATTTGAAAATAAGAAAGAAAAATTAAAAAAAAATAATGATGATAATTTAATATCTATCTAAACTTGCAAGGGTTTGTTCTATCTACATACTGCAGAGGCCATACTTTTTGTCATACTAGAGACATCTGCAGGGGAGACTCGACTGCTTCTTAGGAAAACACAAAAGCCCATATTATACCCTGTCTAATCCACCTATTAGCTTCCCATTCGTTTCAAATTCTGATGGTGTTATGTCCCTCTTTTTCTGAGATCATCAAGAGATCATAAAGATGGACATCACAAATAATTTAGATGTTTTTCAAGTTGCCCACTAATTTTACAGCCACTTCTGGGAAGGAGTGGCTCACCTCTATAATGTTAAAGCCAGAAAGATGAGGAGTCTAATGATATAATGGCCACAATTTCCAATCACCTATCGGTAACTGCAAATTTTCAACAATAACACGATGCATACCCATTCACATGTGGTGGGTCCAAGTAAGACAGAAACATACATCCTGAAATCAGGCATGCTTAATTCTAGGAAAACAAGAAATAGACACGTATTTATGAGCTGTGAAAATATTCATTATAAAAAAGTCCCCAAGATTAATATTAAAGAAAAATACTACAAGTAGAAACAAGCTCAGCATACATATGGCATAATACAGTCATATATTACATTATTAAAAACAGTCAGAGCAACTATCATTTACCCAGTGCTTTACATGTGAGTTATTCCCTAAGGAGTTTGCATATGTTGTATCTTTTAATTATCACAGCTATGCCATGAGGTGGAATTTTTCATCTTTATTTCACAGTTCAGGAAACTGAGCTTAAGGAGGTTAAGGATATTTGTTCAAAGTCAAACAGATAAAGCTGGGATCAAATTCAAATCCATCTAAGTCAAAGCCTGGGTGCTTAATGAATGTTCTACAAGGCCAGTGCGTGAGCTTTTCTCAGGACATCAAAAATGTTATTCAGTGTAGAAATATTTAAACTGTTTGCTTATCAGAAATCTGATTCATGAAAAAAAGAAAAAGAAAACTGATTCATGGAATGATTATCTGGCAGTGGTGCTGGAATGCTTGCTCTGGAACCAGATTTCATTCTAGTAGTATTGATACTTTAGGGGAGCAATTTGAGCATAACTAAATTTCACCTTTGCTTCTTACAACTTCATCCGTGAGAAGCACTCTGTGAACACGTGAAACCGCACCCAGCTAAACCCAGCACAAGGGAATCCCAAAACTGCACACCCCTTAAACATCTGTGCGTGATCTCAGTTCACTTGCATTGTGCTTTGAGGCATACCCATCCCCATCCATGTCTGACTTTCCATCTGATTTCAGATAACCCTCCCTCTTACCTCTTTGCAGCAACACATGAGCTACAAACCCTTTCCATGTGCACTTCCATAAGCGAGCTTCAGGTCTTTTTCAAATTAAGGGGGCCATATTTATTATCCTAACCATCTATTTCTTAACCATTTAGCACAGAGTAGCTTTCATTTTTGTTATCATGGATTTTATTGTGCCATCCTGCACAGCATGGTGATTTAGGAATATGCATGTAGCATTATAGCAGAACTGGCCAGATACTACTTCTTGAATAAATGATAATCCATGGCCTTGGGACTTTTTTTTTTTTCAAAGGAGTTGATTACTGTTAAAAAAAAATGGGGATGCCTGAGTGCACAGTCGGTTAGCCGCAGGCTCATGATTGAGGCTCAGGTCATGACCTTGTGGTCCTGGGATGAATCTCTAGGTCTGGCTTCTGCACTAGTAAGGAATCTGCTTGAGGATTTCTCTCCCTCTCTCTGTGCCCTTCCCTCCATTCACGCGCGCACACACACACACTTTCTCTCTCTCTCTCTCTCCCTCTCCCTCTAAAATAAATAAATACATCCCTAAAAAAGAATCTTAACCCAGTAAATTTGAAGATCTAATTGGCTTTGTTAATGGGTGCAATACCCAGGCAGCACACCGTTGAGCTATGTAGAGAGGAGTTGCAAGGAGTTGCACAAAATGGAAGACTTTTATAGACAGAGGGTGGGGGCCAGAAAGTGACCTGTAAAAAGAAAAGATTATTCCAAATGAGGCTGTTTTCTAGGGAGAAAAAAAAATTGTCTTATCATGCAAGATGGAGAGAACCCAGATGACACACTCATTGATGCTGTATTTTTTTTTTTTTCCTGACTGTTAAGACATTTCTAGGAGAGGTTAGAACTTCAATTAGTTGGGTATTAAGCCCTGGTGTGGTAACTGGTCTAAGTGACATCATATTGGGCCTGCAACTTTCTCTCTCTCTCTCTTTTTTTTTTTAACACAGTCATTAGTCAACAGAAAAGCTTCAGTGTGCGATTAGTAATGAAAAGTATGGGTCATCATAATACTTTCTATTCTGTTGATAAACCGTAAGTAATCAACACACACAAAGACAATTGTTACTGACACCTATGAACATTCGAAGCTCACTAGAATTGGTGAAAGACACTGTTCCTAAAACTCCACAATATTTCTCTCCTGGTTTGTCAAACTTTTAAGGTAATTGTTTGTTTTAAAATGCCAACAACTGACGTTTTTATTGAAAATCTGTTTGTTTAAAAAATAACACAGCTGTTGGTCATATGGTAAGTGTTTCACAAGGCAGAATGAGGAAAACGTGCTAGGGTTCAGTTCAACCTCATCAAGATGACTATTCCTCCAGGTTAGGAAAAAGAAACTTTATTTGTGTGTGTGTGCAAATGTCTAATATGATTTATCTAGGTCTATTTTATAGAAGGTCAGATTCTGAGAATACGCAAAATTCATTTGCTTATCAAGAGATGTGGATGAGACTTTGTATTCAGAGGGAGAAAAATGTACTCGGAACAAGACAACAATTTGTGCAATTTCAGCCTCTGTCAGAGGATCCTTGCGTCTTTTATATTAATACATTCGTAATGTGGCATGAAGGTAGGGATGATGTTTGAAAAATCTAATAACCAATATGGCAGAGGCATTGACCAATCAGAATGGATATCAGCCACATAAAACAGAAGTACCATCCGTAAAAACTGACTGAACATCATCCTCACTGGCAGAAGGGGCGGGGAAACATATTATTGGCCTATCAGGTGCTGGACTTCAAATACATGAGAACAACCACAGTATATTAAAATCATTTATGTCTTCACTACATTTTAAGTTGGGGTTTGTATGCATGTGTGTGTGTTTGGCTTTTTCATTTTTGTTTTGTCTTTTAATTCTTCTCAATACAACCAGTAGGAAGCACTGTCTCCACCCAAAAAATAATGTTGAGAAATGCAAAAATATCCAAATCAGTAAATACCATTGGTTGGGGGCTCACTCTTCAATCTGAATTGGGTTAGACGCTTCAGGCGCATGACTTCTAATTCCTCCACCATGCAGAAACTAATTGTGATTATCTCCATTTCATAGATAATAAAATTAAATCTCTAAGCAGTCCATTGATTTGACTTGGGCCACAGTGTCAGACTAAGATTTGAACCAATGTAAGTCTGTTCCCAGATCTTGCTATTTCATATGCCCAGTATCATGCAAATTCATTTCATTTTGGTTGGACTGAATGAAATCTCTTCATCTCAAATTGACTTTCACAAAATCTACATTAGGCCTATTTCTTAGATCAAGGGAAATTATTCCAAGGTTGCCATTTAACACACATAGAGGATGGAAACATTAAGAGACAAAAATATCTTTGTTTCCAAAGTGATTTACATATCAAAGCTTTTTGGAGAAAGCTGGAATAAACAGTTCAGTTTCTGGAAACTTATTTAAGTCAACTTTCACATTCCTTGGAGGAGTTAACCACAACATTTTAAGGGGAATGTATAAGCATCTCAAGTTGGCACAAGATCCATTAGCTTTACTGTGGCTAAGCATGGCACCCGTTTTTTCCCCATGACCTCACCAGAATCATGGTGGCTCACACTGCACAACTTCCTCATTTTAAGTCTGCCATTCATCCTAGCATTTTTTTTTTTTTCTTGCCTGGAGACTTTAAACGTTTAAACCTATTGAATTTATTCTGTAGACAATGTGCCAGATACAGATGTTTCACATATGATCTTTTTGAAGTCAAATTTCTTAAAATAAGCCATTAACTTTGAATAACATATAAAAGAAAAAAAGTGAATAAGCAGTTTTCAAAATAAAGTCTACAAGGAGGTAGCTTTGGCTGATAGTGTTAAAAGCAGTCTTTTAACCCAGAAATCCAGAGTGTGGTCCCATGGCCATTACTTCCTTTATTGGCAAAATCCCAATTCTGGATGAATTTGTTATCTACTTTTTTCCACATCAGAACCAGAAACACCGTATTTGGCAAGAAATAAATAAATACACAAACAGACTTTTTAACATAATTTCTTGGACATAAGCCTCAACTCTGTGCTACATAATGCCCAGGAGCCCCATTGTGTCTCTCTAGTGGGCTAATTTTGTCCTGTCTTCAAGTAACAATTTCATATCTGATAAAGCCCTCAAGACTTTGACAGCTAATCTTGCTTTATATTGTAGACCATAGTCTTCTGATTAGAACTTCCCTCTCTTCTTGCTATTTACAGCGGAATCCAATTTCCCTTTTTTTCCTTTCTGTTATAATGCATCAAGTGTCCTTCTTATTGTACAGTCCATTTGTCTGCTTATGGTGTAGATGTCATGCCTTCCACTTTCCAAGAAACTCTCCTATTCACTTTCCTACATCATTGATCCCTTACTTTCTACTGGTTATTCCCATTGCCTTTAAAGACCTTTTCTAGAAAGTCTTATCTCTTTATACCCTACATTGAGCCTCAAATCTTTCCCCAGGTATTTTATCTTTTCAGAGAACTACGTTGTAGTCAAACTGTCAGAGAGAGCTGTCAGATTCACTGACTAATTCTCACACTTATTCTTTCCTTGGTGCAATTCAGTGAAGTTTCCCACCTTCCAGGATTCAATAAAAGCTGCTCCCGAATCCCATTATTTCTTTCTTAAAAATATTTAATAGGTTTTGTTTGTATTTATTAAGTCATGTATAGTTATTTTTATTTCACTATATTTGGTCTATATAAGTTCCATTAGGATGTGTAGACTAAATCTTCCCTGTTTACTATATTATATCCCAGCAACCAAGGTCTGTACCTATACATAAATATTCGTTGAAAGGGGCAGCCCCGGTGGCTCAGCGGTTTAGTGCTGGCTTCAGCCCAGTGCCTGATCCTGGAGATCCAGGATCAAGTTCCACGTCAGGCTCCCTGCATGGAGCCTGCTTCTTCCTCTGCCTGTGTCTCTGCCTCTCTCTGTCTGTGTCTTTCATGAATAAATAAATAAAATCTTTAAAAATATATTCATTAAAAATATATATATATTCATTGAGAAAATAAAACAGCTACATTGAAGAATGTCATTCAAATATTCCACTTTAATATAGGATGAATTTTAGGATACTTTCATTTCAAAGAGGAAAAAATATAAATACATTTAAAAATATTTTTATTATCATAAATATGCCACCTAAATGCTGTTTTGTGAAGTTTGTGGAGATTTTAATCCAGTGCATTTTTAAATTTAATTATTAAACTAGAATCAATATAATAAAATTCTAGATCACCTAAAATGTATTATCAATGTTTGTGATATCAAGAAATTATTTCAGGGCTGTATAAGTTTTCTAATAAAAAATACAAAGATGAATAATTCACCTTTCTTTATTTTATACACACCCTTGGGCTCCATGCTGTCTTTTTCTGGACTTTAAGCCTGAATTTTATATTTATTTCAACATGATTTCATTTGTAAATATATAGAAGCTCTATCCAGAACAAATATAACGCAAACCACATAGGTAATTTTAAATTCTTTAGTAGCCACATTAAAAAGTTTGTTAAAAAGTGAAATTATTAAAAGGCGAAAGATTTATTCGATCTGAAGAGAAACCACATCGGGTTCCCTGCATGGAGCCTGCTTCTCCCTCTGCCTGTGTCTCTGTCTCTCTCTCTAGCTGTGTCTCTATGAATAAATAAATAAAATCTTTAAAAAAAAAAAAGTGAAATTATTTTAATGAAATATTTTATTTGACCCAATATGTGCAAAATATTATTTCAGATAATGAAAATATAAATTTGTTAATGAGGTATTTTGCATCCTTTTTTTCATACCAAGTCTTAAAAAACCAGTGAATATTTTATATCCACAGTACTTTTTTTTAAGATTTTTAAATTATTCATTTATTGACCCAGAGAGTACATGCACAAAAGCAGACGGAGCAGCAGATAGAGGGAAGGGAGAAGCGGGTTTCCCATGCTGCCTAGAGCCTGATGCAGGGCTTGATCATGGGACCCTGGGATCATGACCTGAGCCATAGGCAGGTGCTTACCTAACTGAGCCACTCAGGCTCTCCCATTCACAGTGCTTCTCAATCTGGATGCTAAATTCTCTTCTGAAATATCCATTTGAATTCAGATTTAATAACATTTACAGTTGGGAAAGTGGATTCATATATCCAAGTCATTCCAAACATTATTAAAAGTTTTTCATTAACTGAATTGTCTTATTTTAAAATTTAAATCAATTATATAAAATTAAAAATTCAAATCTTTGGTCACACTAAACACATCCCGAATGTTCACATTCACACGGGACTGGAGCTGCCGCTTTAGGTAACACAGACACAGGGAAATAACGGAGCAAGTTATATTTCTTTTCCCATACAAGCTTATATCCAAATGACTTATTATAGATTTTAATATGTGCATTTCAAGCATTATTGCATATAAACAAACACAGGTAAAAATGTTCTAAGTATTGGGCCTATAACAACACTCAAGTGGTAGCTTTTATTCTTCTATTTTAAATAATTTTTATTGAGGCTGACAATAATCTTATTTAGTAGTAATGGCAAGTCTTAACCTAGTTTTGTACAGTAATTATCCAAAATCCAGAGAATAAAGTTACCTCAGAATGTCCACCCACATTTCTTTGTAAAGCCATCAGTTAGGTAAGAAGGAGAGTTAGAACTCAGCTCCATGTATTCTTCATTCTTATTTTATATCTAGAGATTCCTAATTTTACATCCAATGCATTTGTCAAGGCTTTGCTTTGTTCTACTATGTACTCATTGCGGTAGTGGACATTAAAGAAAAACATTTTAAAATTTTATTGAGGAAACTTACATATACGACTTGGACCATTTCAAAAAGTACTTTTTTATTAATTTCATTTTTCCCTTGATTTATTAGGGGAAAAATCATTGGAAAAGTTAGGCTTAAAAATACTCTCTCGTTAATGAAAGACATTTTAAAACAACTTCTTGCGGGGAAAATAATCCAGTCTAGGAAAATAATACTTTTTTATATACCTGAATTGGCAAAAATTATTTAATAGTCTTTAAAATTTCAAGAATTTATTGGCTTATAGATTCAGGACTGTAAAATGGCATAAACTTGTGTATTATTTTTTTTTGGAATAGGAAATAGGAGTGTGGTAACTACTATGGAAAATTAATACACAGAAACACTCAGGAAAATGGGCCTTTTGAAGAAACATGTAAGAAATACACAGATGACAAATGCTTGCAATCAAGTTTTATTAAATTCCTACTAAATATTTTGACTTTTCCTCCAAACATATGATTATTTCAGCTATTTATACAAAAAGTCTAAACATATCAATAAGAAATACCTGTATACGAAGGCACTAGCTAAGCTTAGCAATAGAAATATATTTTAGGCTATCGGAGGACTCCCATTCTCATTTGCTATGTGTGTACAGAAAGAGAAGGGGTTCAAAAGAGGCTATCTCTGGTCAGGGAATGAGGCATAACTCCCCAAGACTGGAGTAGAGTGGAATTTGTTGGGAACGGGTAGCAGGAGGAGTGATCAGCCAATGAAATACTCCAAGAATCAGGTGCAAGAGATTAAAAAAACAAAAGAACTTTTCAGTGATGCTGTTGTGGGCTATGACTCATATCTCTTTTAAAGTTCTTTGAGAGTTGTAACTGAACCCAGAAGGTCTTTTTAAAAGTATTTTTGGATTGTGCTCCTTTGACTATTTCAGACTGAGCCCAGGCTATGTGGGGGCCATAATTTATATTTGCTCAGTTTACATTTCGGAGGATATGGTACATGGTGGCAAATCTAAGGTGTCCAGGTACAACTTCAGATTTTCACTGTATACCTCAGCCAGGTAGGTGTTCACTCCAACTCCAGGACTGTTGAATTACTCAGGGAGCAGAGCAGGAATCAGACAGACAGACAGGAGCCGCTATAGTTCTTAGGAAGAGACGTCAAAGTCACAGAGACGACGTGCAGATGACACTAAAATAGAAAGAGGGATTTCTGTAGAGAAAAAAGGAGGCTTATGTGGTATTATGTGGGCTTACCTCACAGATGAGATCCTAAAACCCTCTTACGAAACTGTATATTGTAAATGAGGCAATCTCCTGGACAGGCGCCTTCTTAAAGAATGATAGGCTCCTGGGATGGAAAGCCATGGTCAAGGGCTGACTAGTTAGGATTGGTTAACTCTTCTTCCAGACATCCCCAGCAGAGAGCAGACGTGCTTCTCTACTGCTTCGTGGAGAACTTGTGATTCATTGAACTGTTTTGCAAGCTGTGGTAGGGTGTAATCTCAAATAGAAACTAAAGAAATCCAGTGGATCAAGTGTCATTGTTGAAACCGTGCCCCGCAGGGTTAATGAGGCTGAAACTAGCAGAAAGTTCAAAGCTCGGTTTTCAGAGACCTGTTTCTTCCTAATCAGCTATTGGCTTTTCAAACCCCACTAACAAATCCACTAGCTATCTCTGCAGAGACCTGGACTCAAGGTCAACTGACAGGGTTCCAACCTATGAATGAGCAAGGCCCTTGTATTCCTTACCAGAGATAAGGAGCCCAAGATCCTATCCAATTTACGATTGGCTCTTAGAGCAAACCCATAGTCTCTCCTCCTTGTCCTAACATAACCTCCTGATGTGAGGGGCCGAATTTTGCCTCATTCCCATGTTAAGTGTCCTCCCCAGAGGGGGAACAGGAGATGTGTGTTGATATACATGTTTGCTCAATGCTCGTGCTCCATCTTTCCTCATAAGTAGCCACTAATTTCCCCTCTCTTTTCATTACCATGTATGCAACCTAGGCCCAGAAGAGAACAAAAACTTGACTTCCCCTTCAAGGAGGGAGAGGGTTTTTTTTTTTTTAAGATTTTATTTATTTATGAGAGACACAGAGAGACAGAGACACAGGCAGAGGGAGAAGCAGGCTCCCTGAAGGAGCCAGATATGAGACTAGATCCTGGATCCCAGGATCATGCCCTGAGCTGAAGGCAGACGCTCAACCACTGAGCCACCCAGGTGTCCTGTAAGGAGGCAGAGTTGAGGGGCTTGTCCTCCTGTCTTCTCATTTGCCTCTCAAACTCTTTCCTTGCTGTAAACCTAATGTCTCAGTAGTTGGTTTTACTGTATCAGGCAGATAGACTCTGGTTCAGTCACAATATGATCGCCTTATAAAGAGTTAGCAAGCAAGTGCTGATTATTAGTATTTAATATTAGCACTCTTGGTGGGGGCAATTTCAATGTTTACCTATGATGGATTGGAGAGATAACTCTAGGAGAGGGAACATATAATTATGCTCAGTACCAACTGCCTTCAAGTTACCCTAAGCTCATGCTTTTTACATTTTTTAGCTTTATAATTTTCAAATAAAATTGCATGATAAAATCTAATATATAAAATAGATCAAAGCAAACCTGCTCGCGGATGAAAGTGGGAAGGAAACTTTGCCTACTCAACCCCCACTCTGCCTCTTGCTCTTTTGCAGCATGAGCCCCGAGGCAACTCCAAAAACTGCTTTAGGACCCAGCTAAGTGCATTTGGAAAATCACAGCTCTAAACTGTTCCCTTTTAATTTCCTGGATCCCAGCCAGTTCGTGCCAAATTATTAGGCAGAGCCTTAACTTCTCATTTAAAAGACTTACCTTCTGGGAAAGAACATATTTTTTCATTTGATTATTTTGCTACTATTAATAATTAAATGTCTTCAATAATCATAAGAGCACACCACGACTGAGTACATTCTATATGCTTTGCGAGTCTTCTAAACTCTGATGACATTATCTCATTTAATCTTCACTACAACCCTGTAAAGTATTATTATTATTATTATTACTAATTTTCCAGTTTTCCTGAGGAAAATGAGGATGAGAGAGATCAAGGAATTTATGCAAAGGGGCACCTGGATGTCCCAGTCCCTTAGGCATCTGACTTTGGCTCAGGTCATGATCTCTAGATCCTGGGATCATGCCCCACATGGGGCTCTCTGCTCAGTAGGGAGTTTGCTTCTTCCTCTCCCTCTCTTTCCCCACTCATGTACACACATGCTTTCTCTTTCTCAAATAAATATATAAAAATTTGGGGGGTGCCTGGGTGGCTCAGTCATTTAAGCCCCTGCCTTTGGCTCAGGTCATGATCCCAGGGTCTTGGGATCAAGCCCCACATCCAGCTCCCTATTCATCAGGGAACCTGCTTCTCCTTCTCCCTCTGCCATTCCCCCTGCTTGTGCTCTCTCTCTCTCAAATAAATAAATAAAATATTTAAATAAATAAATAAAATCTTCTTTTAAAAAAAGGAATTTATGCAAATATACACAACTTGTGAGGTCATAATTCAGTGTTTCAAATCAAGGTCTTTGGATCTCAAGCATCCTCTTGTACAATTATCTACTGTTGCCACCTTTGAATTAGCTTGATACTTGGGGTTGTCATTTCTAATTTAAAATTAGGATTAATGTTCATTCCTCCTATGCTACTGTTTTTCCATTAATTTTATCTGAATATGTTCATATTTATTCTCGAAAACTCGTTAGTAACATACTCTAGATACGTCCTTAGAGTTTGTTAAAGACCACTCATGTCTGAATGCTACCTTAGTATGTTAGTGGTTATTGATTTGTGTGAATGGCTGCCACTTATCGTCATTCACATGCAGCATCCATGATCTTTACCAGCCTCCTTGGGGAAAATTATATCCATTTACCGACTTTTTGTGGCCCTAGTGAAGTTTGCTAATCAGGTGCAGGCTGGACTCCCTTTCTGCCAAAATGGAAGCAGGGTTTGTGAGTTCTCTGCATTCCTCAGACTCACTGGAGGGTGCACCTGGTCTTAGTTAATTGGGTGAAGGAGTTTTGCCTGTAAGGTGAAAGGAATTAGTGACAGGTTTCCTATTCTCTCGGCCCCCTGAGGTGGGATAAAAAGCTTGACTGGCTCCTCCATTTTACAAGACCAATTGGGGAAAGACATAATTAACAGAAATTCGTTGTGGCATGAAGCTTTTCCCTTGTTTGGGGGTGATAAAGGTAAAAAAAAAAAAAACCTACAATTTTAGATAAACACTGGGTTAGCTGGCTTTATTTTTCTTATTTTGTTAGAAAGCAGTAGAGACAATCAACTAGATCATTTGGCCATTGGGTTGTAAATTTGCCATTATATGATTTAGCTGAGTGATGTTAGATAGGTCTTATAAAGTTTATTGGAGTTCAAGAAAGGAAATCATCACACCTGGCTAGCTCTGACATAAGGGAAAGTGCCTTGTGGGATTTAGTTAGACCTTCTAATATGATCAATGGCCTGATGTTACCTAGCAAAAAGAAATAAAAGACTTGACTTGGAAAGTGTGTTAATTCTTTTGGGCTATTTAGTATAATTTAATGCACTGTATAGTGCCCCAGGGTATTGAAAGAGTTAAACTCCCCAGACAAAATGAAGAATTACTCCCTTTTTCCTGGAAATATCAGGCCCATATGCAGAGAGAGAACTTTATTAGCAAGGGTATTAAAATTGGTTTCACTGTAAGCGATTTTCCTAGGTTCCATTTCCATGCCATCTGTCCTTTTTTTCCTTACCAGTAAAAGCAATAAAACGTACATGTTCACTAAAAAGAAAGGAATAGAGTTTTACGGCATTCAAGGGACATTAAAATTCCTTTCTCTCGTAGAATATATCTTGATCTTTCAGAATACTGTTTTAACAACTGATTTCTAATACATCTATAGCAAATCATTCGTCTTTTATATTAATGGTCACATAGACAAACTGGGTAAAAACCATGAACAAAACAAACCCCAAGTAGTGTAAGCAGTAATGGCCACTGAGAATATATATAGTGGCTGTAGTTTTGATATAGAAATGAGAATCAACAACAAATGAGACCTGAAATAGGGCTATCCTTGCCTTCATGTTTGCCTTATATTTTTGTAAAGGCATTCAAATTAATAGGAATTGGTTCTTTCAGAAAAATGCTCCTAATTTCATGGCCTTGGGATCTGATTGCAATAGACTATCTTTGATAAGAAAGAATAGAAAGATTCAAGTAGCCATGACCCCTGTCATTGATTTTTGTTAATAAAAATCCCCCTCGATGCAGGTCGACTGGGGTTGCTACCTACCCCTCTACTCTATGCTTTTACCTGCACTTAAGTTTCTTTTATAGAATGTTTTCCTAAACTTGTTTCACCTTAAAACTAATAGCACTTGTTCGTTGAAACCAAATACAAGCTTTCCATAGTATTTTTAACACCCATCCCAACATCCTCTGGATTTGTAAGAGAATCATATTAAATGCTGCCGTGAAGCAATGTGGCCGAAATGAAGAGAGACAGCCATTTGCCTATTTAGTGCTAGAGTTTTGATTTTTATATAATTTAAATATGCCATTTCCTAAAATCTTCTGGGCTGGAATATGTCATTCTGTGATTAGCAATAATATTCTGAACTGAAATTTTTAATGCATTGATCCCTAATCTTGCAAAGAAATAAAAAACATTATGCATGTTATGCAGCAAGAGAAAGTCAAGTACAGGAAGCTTAACTTTCCTTCCTGAAGTTGTTCTTTGAGTAAGAAACAAGTCAAGGAAAGAGCTTAAAATAACATACTATTGATTTTTCTGGGCCATTAGATCACAAGTATTTCATTCAACTGCAGGTTTCACACTTTACCAGAATGCAGGAGCACCTTATCTCTATGGGCCTTTATGGTTTTTAAAGTCCTTTCTTTTCCATTATCTAATTTGATCTTCAGAACATCCCAGTGTGCTAGTTGGTTTCTCTGAACTTCAGTTTTCTCCATCCGAAAATGAGGATGTGTGGTTTACCCAAGCTTGAAACTGGTCAACTGCTGAGCAAGTTCACGGGTCCAGAAATGGATCTTTCCTCTCTGCTGCGCCCTTTGTTAGAACACTGACACTGAAAATGTCTCTTGATTTGTTAAAACAATAGTTAGAAATAGCATATTTAGTTTCTTTTGATGACAGAGTAATACATGACTTTTGCCAAATATGGGAGAAATACAGAAAATAAAAGGAATAATCATGTTCATATGCCTCCATCAAGGCAAAAAATACAGCTAACATTTTCTTTCCGATCTCTCACCTGTGCATCTATGGCATCACTGACACATGCCGTGTTTTTATTTTTGTGTTCTGATTACTTCTACTGGCATTGCAATGTAAATGTCATACTATGATAATAAAAGCTCCTTGTCAATTTCATTTTCATGGTGACTTAGTAATAACAACGACACACAACACCACCTATGTCACTTTCCTATATTTTCTATGTATTTCTCTGTATAAAACTTTTGAGTTGAGTAGGATAAGTGAACACCTTTGTTCCTAGAGTATTAATTTAGTGCCAGATGCTCTGAATTTTCTAGAGATAGTTTGCCAATTAAAAAAAAAATGAAGGTTTTAAAAGATGTGTTTTTTAGAGAAATCCTAATTTCTAGCAGTGGAGCCTTTGGTCTCTGAATGCCTGCATTCAAATCCCAGTGCTCAGGCTTATTCTTGTTAAAGTGAAGAAACTTAACCAAAATACTTAACTTCTTTGATCTTCAGCTTCTTCATGTTTAAAGTGATGATAATATAGATCACAGAAGCCATTGCTTTGAGGTTTACAATTTAAAAAGGACACAGAATTTAAAATGATGCTATGTATCAAGTGTTCAATAAATACTACATCTTATGTACTCCCCCAGCATATATACAAACACATACTATATATCCCCCATGACATAGCGTTTGCTACTGGTGGGAGATTAAAAAAATACTTCTTGAGTTCCAGATGATAAAATGGTGTACCAAGGAAATGCTAAATGATGTGCAAACCCTTAGAATTTTCTCATCTATATAGAAGAGGTAAAACAATTGATACTCAATATTGGATCTCTCTATGCCATATTTCCACATTTTTGTGGATCAGTTCATGTAAATGTTGCACTGATCAATATTGTTTTCTCTGTTCCATTACCGTGGTCTTAATTTTAACAAATTTAGTATAGCTTAATAATCAGTATAGCATTTCATCCACCTTGTCCCACTTCAGGGGTTTCCTGGCCATTCTTGGACCATTGCATTTCCATATCAAATTTAGAATTAGCATGTCAAATTTCATTAAAATGAAATGAAAATACTGAGATTTTGCTTGGAATTGCATTTGTCAATAGATCAATATGAAGATATTTGAAATATTTGTGATAATAAGCTTCCAGTAGATGAACAACTTCCTTAGGTTTTCTATAATGTCTTTCAAAACAATATTATAATATCACCACAAAAGTTTTGTACAACTTCTCTAGTTTATTCCTAAGAATATTGCATTTTTGCACGATTTTAGTGACACCACTTCCAGAAGTTAATATATAAAGTGGAATTTATTTCTATACTCTTTTATTTGAGAAAACTTGCTAACCTCTAAATAATTGAACTTAAATAATTGTATCATTTATACATTGGAGCTATATTATAATCTTATTTGCAATCCTTTTAACTTTTAATTTTGTTTTTTGTTTTATTGTATTGGCCAGACTTTCTGGTAAAATATGGGAGAATCGTGATTCTAAAGCATGTTCTTCTCTTTTTCTCAATCTTAAAGAAAATGCTGTTAAAGATTGACCATTACCATACCCATGACCACGGGGCTGCAGAATCTTTTCTTGGATTAAGAACATTCACTTATACTTTTATGGGATATTTTAACAGGAAGGAAACTTGAATCTTACTACATTTTGCTACTTACTTAGATGATCATATAATATTTTTCTTTTAATCATTTTTAGTAAATTAGATTAATAAACTGTCATCTGCTAAATTTATCTTTCATTCCTTGGATAAACTCAACTTGTTCATGGTAAGTTATCATTTTAAGTACTTTTATGATTAAGATCACTGCTATTTTACTATTTCTCAGGATTGTTTTATCAATGGCTTGAGGGTTTAGCTTTTAATCTTTCTTCCATTTCCTGTTTAGTGAGTTTAAATAACTCTGTTATCCTAACTTCTGTGAAATAAGTTAAGTCAAGATGTGTACAGTATCATTCTTTTTCTTTATTATGGAATATTTTTTGTACAAGTGAAAGTAAATGTTTGGTAGACACCATCATTTTGGGTGTAGCTACCCTCAAAAAATGCATGGGTCCATTTCTCCTTTTTTTTTTTTTTTTAATTTTGTTGGTGGGAAAAATATTTACCTACTTTTTTTTTCTCTATTTAAAAAAGTATTTTATTTATTCATGAAAGACACAGAGAAAGAGAGGCAGAGGCATAGGCAGAGGGAGAAGCAGGCTCCCTGCTGAGCAGAAAGGATGCAGGACTGGATCCCTGGACTCTGGGATCATGACCTGAGCTGAAAACAGACCCTTAACCGACTGAGCCACCCAGGCGCACCCTCTCTCATTATCTTCTCCTACAACTATATCTTCTTCCTCATTCAAATGATTCTTTTATTCCTTTTCCTTTTTTTTCTTACTAATAATCAGCATAAGTTTATCAATATTAGTCTTTTCAAAGAAGCAACTTTTGGTTCCGTTGACTTACTCTTTCGTATTTGTTTTATTTCATTAGTTTTTCCTGTTTTCGTAGTTTTGATTTGTTACAAAATTTTACCTAATTTTCATTTTGGTCAGAAGTTTAATTAATGTTATAGAAATACAAGTCTGGAGAGTGATTTTCACCAGAAAATCAATGTAGAACCTATGCTTTTGCATAGGCAGATTAACTAATTATACTACTTAATACATTAAATTATTGATTTATGTATTAAGTACTTTAAGTTCTTACCTAAATGCGTCAAGTACAGTTATAGGTACAGGAGAAAAAGACATGGCCTCTGATGTAAAGGGTTGACAATCTTGGCCTGTAATTTCCTCTAACCAGAAGCCACATCCCATTTTGAGAAGTCATGAGAACGGCCAGGAGTTGGGGTGAGCCTTCTCATACACAGCTCTCCTGGTAAATTTTTTTGCTCTATTTTGCAGAATTTCAAATCCCTCAAAAGCAGTCCCATTACTGAGTATGTTAAAGGTGCTGCTAATTCCTACTTTTTTACCCACTTGCTTGGTAAAAATTCATGGGCTTCACTTAAGTCTTAACCCAAAACTCAAATGATATCTGCTGTCACACATTTGGTTGTTCCTCTTTTGTCCTAAGTCAATAGTCAACTTTAATATGGTTACTTTTAACATGTTCTTAATTTTTCTTTCATTTAGTAATTTTAATATATAAATAATTGCCTCAGATGCTATACAGTCACATAGACAAAACTTAAACATCTTTGCTATTTTATTATTTTTCTCTTAATTCCTTCCAAAAATTCCTATAACATGGCATGTACTTGTAAGTAAATGTTGCCTCTTCCTTAACTTTTAATACCCGATTCAGTACATTTCTCCCTCTTCTTGATATTTGGTTCTTTCTTATTAAGACAAAAGTTATTTGCTTCCTTGAAGTGTAACACATGTTTGGTGTCAAGTGTCTATTTTAGATACAATAATAAACTTTTTAATTTCACCAAAAATTCTCCTTAAGTTTAGAGGACGCTTAAATAGTCCCTTTGCACGATTACTTTTCATTTGCATGTGTACGTATATGTTTCTCATTTTAATTTTCTTTTGGAAGCAGAAGTAAAAAGTCCAGTGGAAGAATTCACTGTGGAATGTAGCCCTGGCTGTGAATGCTAGGATCTATATGATAAAGTCCATCTTTTAAAACTCACTCACTTCTTCCAACTAACTCCAGAGCATTCCTTCTGTGATAAATGTGGGAACACTTTTATGGGCCAGCTTTTAGCAGCAGAAGAATGTGCCTTGCTGTCTATGCTAATGCAAGCACTTAATATAATCCCATGAATTCATAAGTACCTTTTTGTTGACTGCCAAAGGCATTTCAAATCCTTGGACAAGTAGTTGTAATACTTTTAATCCAGATTCCTCCTCTAAATGAATATAGTAATGAGTGTGATATTCAGGAATCTCCATGCCCATTGAAAAGAAGTTGAAAATTAATAAGCTAAAAGGTGAAAATGTAAATGTCTCTTCAAAAGATAATATAAATACAGATCTCATGATAGCATATGTGAAGAAAATACATCTTTTTTTTACAAATAGGAAGCATTTGTGACAACAGCTTTGTTTTTCTTGGTGTCCATGTCTTTAGTAATCACTTTCCATGCTAGATCAAAGAGAGAAAAGAAGGCCACAGAGATTGTAATAACAAGATTTGGAATGTTTCCATAATTTGTTTTCAAGTGAGTGAAATTATTTTTAATAGCAGATACACTGAAGTAGACTTGTTTTTGTATTAAAAAAAAAAAAAGTTAGTCCCCCTTTGTTAATCTGAGGGCTGAAATCTTTACAGAGCTTTGTTTGATTTGGGGGTATAACTGCGAGACTGGGGGGATGTGTTCCTCTATGACTACAGCTCACATCTCTTTTTCTTTCAAACTGTGAGGTTATAAGGGACCTGATACAGTCATACAAAGAAAAAAATTATGATAATAAAATATGTAATAGAAACCAGGAACTTGGAACTCTCTAACAGCTTGAACTTTTTACCCTTCTAACACTGTGGGGGTTTTTTCCCCTTCTTTCCCAAGATGTCAATCTATTTATTAATCACACTAAATCCTCTGAGAATTATTTTTAAAAGATGTTTGAGTGTATCTCTGAGTGTTCATTTCCAATGGAATGAACTGGATAAGCTGAAGGTCTGCTGAGAAAGCAAGTTAGAACCAAATTATATGTCACTAAAACTTAAAGTTTCGATTTATCTCTTTTTTAACTCTCCTCCCCATTTACCAGTTAGTTTACTGATATTTTACTCTGTCTCCCTTATGCAGGATGTCTTTCTGCATGATCACTACTACTTTACACTTGGCACATTGACCTCTAAGCATTCCATCCCAGACAAGAAGGTGACTGATATGCCTATGCAAAAAGAAATGCTTGTACCCATACCTAAAACCTAAATATACATTTCCATGGAACATTTGACAAAGGACCACAGGCCATTTTCCCTGTCTTCATTTATGCCCTGGGCTATTGATTGATTAGATTATGAATCTGATACTTCCTTCCTTTCTTATAGTTCTCCCTCTAATAGATGGTATCTCCTCCCTTTTAATCCAAATTACATTATGGAAACCTGGTGCTTGGATGAGCCTTTTCATCTCCCTCTCATCTTTAAACCTGTTGTCTTCTCTTGTGATGAATTCATTATTCCTATTCAGAAATTAGTAGGATTAGAGTGTGGATATGTTTGCACCTTAAAATTTGTGTATTTTGTAATTTGGGAGGTTTAGACCCTTCTTGGTTTTCAGCACTTTATCATGACCATTTGAGTTTTCAAATGTTAATGTGATTTTTCTTTAATTTCAGAATATTTAAGTCCCCAACTTTCTCCAAGATATTTTGAAATATATATATTTTTTTACCCAGTTGATAGTTGTAATGTTTTGTTAATTTTGGAAACTAGCAAGTAATGACAAGCTTGGGTCCAACATACAGACTAAATTTGTAAAGGTGATAAAAGTCTATTTAAGAGGTTTGTCCTTATGAAGCTTCCAATGATTTTCATAGGAAACACTTCTATGCTTCCTTTTGGCATATATATATATATATGTATATATATATATAAAATATATATATATTTTAATCGAAGTATAATTGACATTCTTAGTTATATTATCACTATACTTAGAAAGTGTTATATTATTTTCAGGTGGACAGTCTAACAATTCCACAATTCCACAATTCCACAATTCCACAATTTTATACACTACTCAACGCTCATTACAAGTGCGCTTTTAATCCCCTTCACCTATTTCACCCAGCCCCTAGCTCTCAACTTCCCTCTGGCAACCACCAGTTTCATTCTCTGTAGTTAAGAGTCTTTTTAGTTAGTCTTTTTTGTTTGTTTTGTTTTGTTTCTTAAATTCCACACATGAGTGAAATCATATGGTATTTGTCTTTTGCTGACTTGTTTCACTTAGCATTATACCCTCTAGATGCATCCATGTTGTTCCAAATGACAAAATTTCATTCTTTATTTGATACGCTTAGATTAAAACTTGAAATAAAACATAATTAAGTTGTACAGTGAGGAAACATTTTTTAGAGAATAATGTGTTCTTGGGAATATTGGATAATCTCAGGAGCTCCCATTACAATGAATCAATAACAATATCCCATTTCACACACAGTAAAACATTTTATTTTATTATTTTATTTTATTTTATTTTATTTTATTTTATTTTATTTTATTATCTTTTTGGTGTTACATTGGTATAATAGATTTAGCTTTTAGTTGGCTCCTCAGTCTCAATCATGACTAGTTTGAGCTAGTCAAACTAGTTCACCTTTAAAGGTATACAACTCTTATCTTCCAATGATCATACAATTAGCATATTAGGCAAGTATCACTTAGATAAATTAAGCTACAATCATAAGTTGAGAAAAATTAGAATAACAAGTTATCAGAAGCAAAGTACACAAAAAGTGTTATCAAATTTGCTAAACCTAAAGCATAGTCATGTTGCTAATTGTTTTTTTTTTATATTTAAAAAAAAATTAAGGATTTTATTTATTTGACAGAGAGCATGAGAAAGCACAACCAGGGGAGCAGCAGAGGAAGTGGGAGAAGTGGGCTCCCCATTGAGCTGGGAGCCTGATGTAATGCAGGGCTCCATGTAGGGCTGGATCCCAGGACCTTGGAATAATGATCTGAGCTGAAGGCAGATGCTTAACCATCTGAGCCACCCAGGCAACCCTGATTGTCATTTTTTAAATTGCTGAAGATATTTAGCTTATTACAATTTAGTTAATTTTGTCTACTTCTTAACTGTGTTAATTAAAAAACAAATCTTCAGAGGTTGGTTGTAGCTCTACATACCAATCATCAATATGAACTCCAATTGTGAAATTAGTGCCAGTTACTTTAAATAGTCTCATATCATTTTGATGATTAGAAATAGAATTTTTATCTGATTTCCAGGGAAATCACTTAATAAAGGAGTGAAGTGATGAAAGTAAAATATCAAATCTTGTAACCAAGACTGATGAACCTCTTAAAGCAATCTTATCTGACGTCAAATATGATATAACAAGAAGGATCAATAATAGCAGATCAAAATTTAAAATATTCAAACTCAAAGTTTGTTCAGATTAGTTTTTATTTTATTTTATATTTCCTTTAGATAAATAATAAGATTAAAGTAACTAGAATAGTTACTTCTGGAATACTTGTATTACATGGCATTGAGATTTATTTTACAGATTTTCTTCATGGAATATTAGCAAGGGCTTTAATATGGACATTTATAGGCTATAGATTTCCAATCATTGCCTTCCTCCATACTAGTTTTGTAACTTGGGGATTATTGCATAGAATTGAAGATTCTTTAAACATACATGAATATACTTGGCATGTCTGCATAAAAAGAAGATAGAGATCACCAGATAGGCATTCATAGACATGACACCTATATTCTGTTTAATTTTTTCTTCAAATAGACCTCAATCAACTGAAGAGAAGCACATATGGCTAACAAACTTTAAGGGCATTATTGTATCATCGTGCATAGTTAAATTTACCCAAAATATACATTAACAGGTTATAGAAAAGTAGATTTCTGTAATCAAGTGCTTTGCGTTTTAGGGTGAAGAAGCAAGATTTTATTCTGTTGGCAATAGACTATTACAGTTATATGATTAAAGTATTTTTCTTCTGCTGTGTAAATTGTGTTTTTTTCTCTACTATGAGAAAATGATACAAAAGTAATTGAAGACATGGCATATGCCTTCAGTGAGCTTACCATCTAGGCTTAGAAGATAAGAAGAAAGCTTAAAATACTTAATACTAAAAACATATCAGTAATTGTATTCACTCTTTATGGGATGAGTAAATGGAACAGTGTTCTGTCCCAAATAGACATGATATTTGCAAGTTAAACAATTATTCAACATAGAAAAATAATCCAAATTTATGAATTTCTTGAAATAATGATAAACTTTAGCAAGGCAGTCAGAAAAAAATTATAAATCAAAAACAGAAAATTCAATTGTACTTCTACTTGAGCAAAAATGATGTAATAAAAAAATCATATAATTTTAAAAAGATGTAATTAAAAATCTACTCATCATTTGCCAAACACCAAAATATATTTGAATAGACCTAACATAACAATTCAGCACTAAATAAAATTATAAAAATGTATTTAAATACATTAAAGAATCTTTAAATTAATAGAGACATATGTATACCACTTTTATGGATGAAAAATGAAATATGATAAAGATGGAAATCCTTGTTTGTTGGTCTAAGGAATCAATGTAATTCCAATAGAATGCCAATAAATTTAGTACATCAGTTCTAAACAATATATGGAAGATCAAAAGCCCAAGAATAGTTAATACTTAGCGAATAATAGGAAAATATAAGAGATTTTGCCTTATTAGATTACAAAACGTATTATAAAGGTACAGTATTTTAAAATGTGTGGTATTGGCTCAGATAAACAATCAATAAATAAAGCAGGGAGCCTCGAAATAGAGCCCACATACATACCAAAATTTGAGCTCTGAAACAAGTGGCTTTGTAGTTCACAGAAGAAAGAATATTTAATCAAAAAGGTATATGACAGGGATCCCTGGATGGCCCAGAGGTTTAGTGCCTGCCTTTGGCCCAGGGTGTGGTCCTGGAGTCCTGGGATTGAATCCCACATCGGGCTCCCTGCATGGAGCCTGCTTCTCCCTCTGTCTATGTCTCTGCCTCTTTCTGTGTCTCTCATGAATAAATAAATAAAATATTTTTTTTAAAAAAAGGTACATGAAAAACTGTAACCAGATCCATAATTTATATCATACACAAAGATTTCAGACATAAGTATGAAAAGTAAAGCTTAAAAATTTAGAGGAAAATATATTAATTTGGGGCATACAATGAATTAAACTTAGAGGAAATATTTATTAGTTTTGTTAATTAAAATTAGAACTCAGAGTTTATCAAACTCTATCAATCAAATGAAAAAAAAATCACATATTCAGAGCAGTTACATGAAAAACATAATTAACAAACAAAATTCAGAATATAGAACATTTTCTGCATATCCATAACAAAAAATGCAAATAACCCAAAATGGGCAAAACTATAGTAGATATTTCATAGAAAAAGTATCAAATGTCAATCAGTATATAAAAAGAAGCTTATCAGTTCATTAGATATCACTTTACAAGATCTCATTTCAGATTTTCCAGTTAGCAAATATTAAGTCTGAAAATACCAAATAATACTATATTATCAAAGATAGTGCAATGCAAATTCCTATGGTGTTGATGATAGTACTGGAGAAAAAGAAAGAAAAAAGAATTAGCTAGTAAATTTGAGCATATGTATATGCAGCAACTGTACTTTGCCATAGAAAAAGTCAACCACATGTATTAAGACATATGGGAAAAAATGTTCTTAGAATTATAATTTAAAAAAACAGGAGGAAAAACAAATGGCCTTTAAAAATAATGTTGATTAATAAATTATAGTATATCCACTCAGTTGAATATGCTAAAGCAGTGAAAATAAATAGAGTTATATATAAAAACATGTAAAGATCATTAAAACAAATCATTGAATAGAAAAAGGATATTATAGAAAACTACAATCTGTTTTCATTTGTATAAAGCTCACAAAGCAAGACTAAACAATATGGTGGGGTTAGCTTAAATGGAGCAATTAGGGAGAGAATATTTAATTTGAGGATGTATTTTTATAATTTTAGCATTTTGTATCAAAATTCACAAATATATATTATATAATTTCTTATAAGCTCAAAATTATGCTAATATAAATTTCAGAGTTAGCATATGTACAGATGGGTATTAATGCTATATAAATGTGGAAGCAAATGCTAGTCTGTCACTAGCTATGCAGCCTACAAGAGGATATACAAATTTTAGAAGGATAAAAGTAAGATTACTTCCTTGTAGTATTTTATAAGTACTAATTACATAAAGCATGTAGCACAGCGCTTTGAATGTAGTAAATGCTCAGCTTCAAATATATAATTTTTAAATACTATGGTGATGCATTATACAAAAGAGTTCTTTTGTTTTTTTTGTTTTTTGTTTTTTGTTTCATTCATAAGAGACAGAGAGAGAGAGAGGCAGAGACACAAGCAGAGGGAGAAGCAGGCTCCATGCAAAGACGGACGTGGGACTCAATTCTGGGTCTCCAGGATCATGACCTGGGCCCAAGGCGGTGCCAAACCACTGAGCCACCCAGGCTGCCCAAGTTTTAAACTAATTTATGACTTTGGTGAGAGAAAGTGTTTTGAGGATCATTAATGTTGGAATTTGAAAGACATTGCAGATTTGAATTGGTAGACAAGAAGAGGAACATTTTAACATGAAAATTAAGTGTATGAGAAGACCCAAAATAACCTAAAGAAAAAAAAAAAGGAAGGAGAGAAGGAAAGGGAAGAAGGAAAATTGTAAAACAAATAGATATGAAATTTCAAAATTGTAAGTTTGGTTGAGAAGGATGGTCTGACATAAAATAATGAGAAAAGATTTTTGGGATGAGCTTGAGTAACTTGAATATACTCATGAGGGTAGAGAGAATGTGGAGACTGGGGCAGAGTTTTGACTAAAATGTCCAAACTGCGGAAGGAGCCTCAACGTCCATCAACAGATGAATGGATAAAGCAGCTGTGGTCTATATATACGATGGAATATTACTCAGCCATCAGAAAGGACGAATACCTACCATTTGCCTCAACGTGGATGGGACTGGAGGGTATTATGCTGAGTGAAGTAAGTGAATAGGAGAAGGACAAACATTTATATGGTTTCACTCATACTGGAGAATATAAGAAGTAGTGAAAGGGATTATAGGGGAAAGGAGGGAAAATGAGTGGGAAAAAATAGAGAGGGTGACAGAACATGAGAGGCTCCTAACTCTGGAAAATAAACAAGGGGTAGTGGAAGGGGAGGTGGGCGGGGAGGGGGAGATGGGGTGACTGGGTGATGGGCTCTAATGGGGGCACCTGAGGGGATGAGCACTGGGTGTTATACTATATGTTGGCAAGTCGAACTCCAATAAAAAAATACATTAAAAAATAAAATAAAATGTCCCCAAAACTACAGCACAGTAGTGATCTGTGAATGAATTATAGGTGTGCTAGAAGATGGTCATTCTTTTCTGAATAGTTTTTTTTTCTCCCTCCCTCCTTCCCTTCTTGTGTCTCCCCACCACCTCTCCCCACCCCACACCCCCCGGGAGGTCTCTGTCATCTGTTTCTAACAACCATGAACTATTTTTGGCATTTAATGTTAAAAATTAGCTAAATGCTGATTCCTGGTAAAATTTCACAATAGATTCTATTTTTTAGGAAAAATAAATTTGCTTTTAAAAGAAATAGTGACTGATGATATTTCAGAATTTAGATATTGATTATTAAAGCATTTTGATCATGCATGTGTATGTGACATTTTTATTTTGGATACTTTCCAGAAATTTAATGGGAAACAGTATTTCAATTATATATTGCTTACCCCATGCCTAATATTTATTTATTATTTATTTATTTATTTATTTATTTAAAGAGTTTATTTATTTATTCATGAGAGACACACAGAGAGAGGTAGAGACATAAATAGACGGAGAAGCAGGCTCCCTATGGGGAGCCTGATGTGGGACTCCATCCCAGGACTGGAGGATCATTACCTGAGCCAAAGGCAGATGCTAAATCACTGAGGCACCCAGGCCGCCCCCCATGCTTAACATTTTTAAATTGCTGATGCAAATTAAATCAAAATATTCTTAAATTCTTATATATATTGCCTTCTGTTTTTTTTTTTGTTATTTAAATTCCAGTTAACATACAGTGCAATTTTAGTTTCAGTTGTACAGTTTAGTGATTCAACACATACAATACCCAGTGCTCCTCCCAAGTGCACTACTTAATCCCCACCACCCATTTAACCCATCCCTCCACCCTCTAATAACCATCAGTTTGTTCTCTATAGTTTATATGTAGTTTATATTGCCTTCTTTTGATACTCTCAAAAAGTAACATTTGAAAAAACGACCGCAGTACTCCTAGTTGTCAGGGACATGGTTGGAGGAGGTAGGATGAGATGAGGGAGTGTACAGGGTAACGTAGGGAAAGAGACTAGCTAATATGAGATCACACTGTTCCAATTGCCTCTGTGGGCTGCAAGGATGTGGCTCCTGCAGGATCTCCTGGCAGCTCAAACCAACCTGTCTAGAAAAGCGTGACCAGGGCATCTCTCCATCACCTTGCAATTGCCAATGGTTGCAGATGACCCCTGGATGATATTCATCCTTCTGTGTTTTCTGGTTGGATTTACATTTGAAATAGATGACTCTCTTGGTTTCAGAGAAGGCCAAGCAAAAAGATGACATGTTGCACTTGAAGAATCACCCTGCCTGAGTGAGGCATGTCCCAGTTCTACATAGGATGGTCTCCTGCAATGGCAGTTGAACCCCAAACCGTGCCACAGGAATGTGACCTAAGGTGCCAATGATATCTGCCAAATACATACGCTGAAAAGTCAATGTTCTGAAACCATAAAGGCCAGTAACTCCCTTAAATGTTTGTGTATGCATGTGTGTGTATGTATTTGGAATATTATCATAAAACCCCATTTTAGGTACCAAGACAGGCAACTATTCAATGGACGCTATAAAGTTATCTAATATATAAGGTAGCATAGTCTTAAAAAGCTCATCATTAATTAGCAAATATAATGAAGATTATCTTATATTTGCATTCAGATTTTCTATTATTTTCTACCTCAGCCTAAACCTTCAATTTTTCAGTTATATTTTTTAATAAATAATATTGCTAAGTTAACTACACTGACATCATGCTGAACAAAATTATACTATATATTGGCAAATTGAATTTAAAAAAAAAAAAAAAAACTACTAACAAGGATGCCTGGGTGGCTCAGCGATTGAGCGCCTTTGGCTCAGGGCGTGATCCTGGAGTTTAGGGATTGAGTCCTACATCGGGCTCCCTGAATGGAGCCTGCTTCTTCCTCTGCCTATGTCTCTGCTGCTTCTCTCTGTGTCTCTCATGAATAAACAAATAAAATGATTAAAAATATAAAAATAAAAAAAATAAACAAAACAAAATATCTATAAGGGATAGAAAAGAGTTTTTCACTCTTTTGAATGTTTGAAAGTACAAAATAAGAAACAAATTACCCTCATAGGATTAATTCCAATAGTATGAGATCATACTGAACCAGATAGTCACAAGATCACATAAGTAACTGAGAAATTCAAAATGCTTCACATGTTACACAGTGGCTTATTGTACCACCTTGCATAAACTAATGTCACAAGCTAGTATTTGGGACAAGGGGAAAACAGAAAAAATACTATGTTGAGTAAAGCACTACTACTATAACCAATGACATAAAGATCATACCAAAAAAAAACAAGAACAAACAAACAAAAAAAACCAAACATACAAAATGCTTTTCTTCATGGAAATCTCAAAACAAACTACTTAGGACAAACATTCAAGTGGAAATAAAGATTTTTAAATATAAAATTGTACAAAACACCAAATATGTGCCATATGTACATAGACAGGAGTACAAAGTCAAGTGCCATCACTAAGACCCTACACAGTACTACCAAATCTCAGCAACATCTGAGCAGACCTTGGCTCTGTCATTTATTTGTTGATTGATCTACAGCAAATTACTTAAACATTCCATCTTAGAATCCTAATTTTTAAAATGGAGAGGGCAGTATGTCTTACATCATAGGTGGTTATGAGGATTAAGTAAATTAATATTGGTAGTATTAGCCATATTAGTAAATATTAGTCATTTTAGAAAATTAATATTAACTTGGCCCGGGATATTTCTTGTTTATACCTCTTTCCATAGCCTAATTGTTAGTAATGCCCATTTACTCCCAGAAGTGTCTTGCCTTTGAAGACAAATTACATGATTGCATTAACTAATATTTATTCTGAGAAGTCTGGGATTTGAATAATGCATTACTTAATTTAAAAAAAAGACCTTATGTGATATGGTCTGCCTATAGATTCAAATTTATATTAAATGAGTTTAAAAGTAGGTAAAAAAATATAATAGAAGTAGGTGATTTTACTTTATTTTACTTATTCACGAGAAACACGGAGAGAGAGGCAGAGACACAGGCAGAGGGAGAAGCAGGCTCCATGCCCGGGTCCTGGTGTGGGATTTGATTCTGGAACTCCAGGATCATGCCCAGAGCAGAAGGCAGACGCTCAACCACTGAGCCTCCCAGGCGTCCCAGAGGTATGTGATTTTAATAAGGTTCAGGTCATTGTATTTCTTCAGCTTTGTGCAGGTAAGAAGGATGAAAATACCACTTTCTCTTGTTTCATATGAAGGGCCTTTGTTATGCAAAAATTTTTGTCAAGTTTATGAGCTAATAAATTTATTTATTTTTATTTCTTAAAGTTTTTATTTTTTTATTAATGAGAGAGAGAGAGAGAGAGAGAGAGAGAGAGAGAGGCAGAGACACCTTCAGAGACAGAAGCAGGCTCCATGCAGGGAGCCTGACGTGGGACTCGATCCCGGGTCTCAGGATCAGGCCCTGGGCCGAAGGCAGCACTAAACCGCTGAGCCCCCCTGGCTGCCCAGAAATTTATTTTTTTAATTTGTGTGTAATTATTGTGGATAATTATATTTTTCAGATTGTTGAAGAATAATCATTGGTTTCTCAAAGCAGCTAATTGAGGTGAAATTTTTGAACATCTTGAACAAATGTATTTTTTTAATTTCAAAAATTACGTGAAATATATTAGCATGTATTGCTATAATTTATGTACTTAAGCAAAAACTAAACTTTGAGAGAGTATGGTTAAAATGCTCACTGGTATTTAATCTTTAAATATAAATCCTACAGAATATTTTATAAAAATTTTTAGCAATATTTTGAAATCATGATATGAAAATAATTGAATTTCAAATCCATCTTTATTCCCATAAGAAATGTCAACATTTTCTTAGTTAATAACATAAAAAGAAGAATGATAGTTGTGAAAAATGAATACACATTTGGAGTATTAAGATTGACAATTCTGAGATCTTGTTAATGCTACAGAGAAATTTCTTTCAATTGGTATAAAAGATAATAAATTATATTTTCCATTTGCTACCACCTACCTATATGTGTGAATAAAATTTCCTGTTGAAGGACAGCTCGGGTGGCTCAGTGGTTTAGCGCTGCCTTCAGTCCTGGAGACACAGGCTGAGTCCCACATCAAGCTCCCTGCCTGGAGCCTGCTTCTCCCTCTGCTTGCGTCTCTGCCTCTCTCTCTCTCTCTCTCATGAATAATTAAATAAAATCTAATAAATAAATAAATAAATAAATTTCCTGTTGAGGAGGATATTTTTTAAAAATGGAGGAATCACTGTAAGTCTTGATCAATTTTCAGGTTAAAATTTGAAAAAAAAATTCACAGAGGTCAATTCAATTTTCTTATTTACAATTTTGAAAATAGCCTATTGAAATTTGTAAAAATTCAAAATTTAGTATTTCTGATATTTCTTTATCTTGTTTCTTTTACTTATGTAATATAAAAAATGCATTCCTTCACTAAATCCCATATTTACCCCATCATATTATATAAAGAGCATTTTCTATGTGTACTATGACATAAAAAAATTGGGAAAGAAATTCATTTATCAATAATAGCTTAAAAAGGGTTGATTTCTAAGGAATAATAAGATAAAAATATTTATCTGAGAAATATGCAGCTGTATGCAGGTTGGTTTAAAAGAATGGGATTTGGCTTGTACTAAAAACTGTCAGCCATAATGTATGGACAAGTTCCTAAAATTGAGAAACTTTGGAACAAAAGCGAGTATGGATAGGATGCATAAGACTTGAGAAATAGTGGATTTGTGGGAGACCAAGAAACCTTTAAGATTTCAAGGTTGATTGTAGATATCTCACTAATAATCATGAACATGAACAATTCTGTCCTGGCCCTGTTTCTAGATGTCTCCTTTTCTACATTTAAATTCCATTTATCCTATCTTTTTACACAAATCTGTACACCTAAATTTTTCTGGTATTTTTGGCGGCTCGGAATTCCATGTAGTGATAGTATCCAGTATCTCTTGCCACATGTGGTAGATCCAGGGCACTGCGATGTATCACTGTTGTGGAGCCCTTGATCCCTACTCAGCTTCAAGAAGGAATAAGCTCAGTGTGGCCACTCACAGGATCACCTTTAAGTCTATTTACAAGTTGGCATTTCATTAGTATGTACTAAGTGTTATTGGAAGTACTTCTACTTTATATAACTCTAGATGGAATTTCATAAAACAAAGCCACAGGAAATGCAAAGTTTGCCTTGAGGTTTTGTCAAGTGTACAGTTTCTTCTTAAGTATATGCCTTTTGGCCTCACAAAGGACAGAGACCAGATGTTTGCCAAGATTCCTGAATCCACACCTATGAGTGTGAAAAATCTCCAAGAAGTCAGATGGCCAGTGTTTGGCCTTGAGCCCCATCATTTATTAATCTTAAAACCACAAAAATGGTTATCACTTCTCTCTGAATCTTTTTTTCTATCAAGTGTAAAATGAAGATAAAGATTTAGGCTCCATTTGTCTCTCATAGAATTCTTATATTGGCCAACTGTGATAGTATATTTCAAAACTCTATGTAAATTATCAAGAACTTTACAAACATAAAGGAAGTATGTATTAAATAATATATGCCATAAATCTCTCTTCTCTTATTGTCGGATCAATCTGGTATAAGATATGTGATTATATATAGATATAAATACGAATCACATATCAGAGAGGCCAAAATACCCACAGTTTGGCCTCTCTGATCCAAACTTACAAGGGAAAAAGTTAAATCTCTATATTTTTAACTTTAATGAAAACTGAGTTTGTTGCTTGGACAATCTACAGGAACTTGTCAAATAAAAGGAAGTAGGTATCCGTATAGCATAAAACTCAAGGTTACAAAAACAAAGTCACTGAATAGATATGTCTCCTGTCTCAGTTTTAGCCAGGTCTCTGATCCAGAACTTGAACCTATAATGAAGTCTGATAAGGAATATGGTTTATTGGTGACATGGATAGTAAAACTCTCAGCTTGTGAGGCATTTGTGAATCAGTAAAATAGCATATTTCAGATAATGTGCTCAAGTCAAAGACCAAAAACACCCTTTTTAACACAACCTTGGGCAACTATAAAATACAATCTGCAATAACAGTTAAACATAACAGTTCTTTGGGGACTTATATATGAATATATAAAAGTGAATGGGTCACCAGCTTTCCAAATGTGGTTTGCCTTTGGAAAAGCAAAGCTATGAACTAGGAAGTGTGCTAGAGAAAACTACAGTTGATGCAGAGGCCGTGAGACACTTTTGGTTCTGTTTTGCTTCTCAAATGAAGGTAGGTGTCTCTGCAAATGGTCCCACCCTCTTGATTATTAATTAGAGATAGCAAAGGACCAAGGGACCAACAGGCTTTAGTGAGAATGATGAAGTTCCCTCCTTCTGGAATAAGTTTTGTAATTTAATGTCATACGAGAATTGCAGGTCCATGATTATTTAAAAAAAAAAAAATATATATATATATATATATATATATATATATATATATATATATATATTGTTCCTTTATTTTTAACTGGGAAAAAATTACAATGCTGTTCTCATGATCTCAAAGACTCAAGGTTTATGTTCCTTTAAGGAAACAGCCACCCTAAGAACAACCATTAGTAATCACCCACAGATCCTAATTGTGGATCATGGGTTGGGATATACAGCATATCGGGTTATTTTCTACAGTGTAACCTTTAGCATAAATGTTGGTAATCCTGTTATTCCAAGGGTAGCCTAGGCAAGGATCCACACCACGGCTTTTGTCCCTTGTCTGAAAAGGAAGCTTCTAGGCTTTGTAAACATGGCTAAGGGATAAAAGGAAGAAAGGGTGCCAAGCTGATTTGGCATCTGCCCAGATAATAGTGTGTCAAAACACAAGCTGTTTGTTCCATTAAACCAATCATTATGACTGCATCATTGCACCATTGAACTTAGCACTTGGCAATATACAGTTTTCTTATTTTCTCATGTGTACATACATTCCCAGGACTTCCGATCTGTGGGAACAAATGGTTCACATGAAATCCCTAGTCAAATTCCAATGTCTTATCCTCACCCTCAATGACACCAGCTGATCTAAGCCTCTTAGCCCACTTGCTTCAGCTCTGCCTGGATGGATGTCTCCAGGTTTGTCAATGATGAGATATGAATCTACACACGTTCTCTCCCTCTCTTTCTCTGTCTCTCTCTTTCTTTCTCTCTAACAAAACCTCTCCTGGCCACCTTGTGTGATTACAGAGCAGTGTTGACACATCATCATCAGAGCCACATGAGGGGTTGTCACTAATTCTTTGTCCCATAGGAACAAAGCTCTAATGTATCTTCCCAGGGGCCAAAGGATCAGACAAATTCTCTTTTCTTTAGTTCACAAATGGAAACTTTTTTTTAATAGAAACTGAGTCTAAGATTCAAAAAGTCACAGAGAAGTCACCCCACTGTTGTATAAAGGCTCTATCACCATTTAAACTCAGCTGAACCTTTCTGTTCTTCTGAGGCTCTTCCTCTTCTACTTTCATTCTTTTTATTTTTTTCCTTCAAGATTAAATTTCTTATACCTAACTAGGGAAGTAGCTTCAAAAAAGCCAATCAAACCAACACACATGTTCTATATATAGATATATACATGATATAGAAACATGATATAGTTTCTATTTCATGGCAAGGAAAAGTTTTGAAGAGATAAAGAAGAAATCGTATCACTGGAGATTACCAAAGAAAAGGCCTTTGGAAAAGTTCCTACAGTACATTTGCTAACAAGAGCTCTTTACTGGCCTTGGATGATTTACATTAATGAGTGTGAATCATGCCCTATTAACAGTGACCCACATGTATAAGATGTTTTTCCCCAGAGAATTGTAACTTAGAATTTCATAGGGGAGATTCATCACAGTGACAATTTTCCTTATGGGGACAGAGTCTGACAAGAGGTATGTAAATCTTATTTCCCTAAAACTTTCTAATATATCACTGCATGCCAAAAGACATAACACATCCTACAAATTAATAACAACAGCAACAACAACGACAATAATAATAGAGAAAGGAAGGAAGAAAAGAAAAATAATTTAATCCAACAGAATTGTATTTAACTTTATTTTTCCTTTTTTCTTTTTTTTTTTTTTTAATTTGTAAAGAAAAAAAAAAAACTGGTAAGAATGTGACATGAAAACCTGGGTAGAGGTTTCCGGAAGGCATTTTGGCTAATATTTTTAAGAGAGGATGACTTCCTGAGAGCTGTAATATCTCTAGCCCTAAAAAATGTCAAGATTGTTAGAAAGTAATCATATGTAAAATGCCCACCTCCTCCCCCATACACCCCCACCTACTGGAATGGGAAAGGGGGTTTCAAACAATAAGGAAAGAATAAGATAGGAAAACATATTTTCATCATATAACAAAGAGCCTCATAAACCTTCAGGAACCATGTACTAATAAACCTGTCCCCGTAATTTATTAATGAGGAAACATAAATGATAATTTCAGCAGTTTATGCAAAAGGATTAAAGTGACAATTTGCAAAGAATTAACAAAATAGGATCATGGGGGTTCATCAGTATGTGTGTTTCCAGAAGACAGGGAGATTGGAAAAGAAAAAGGGAATAAAAACTCCAGGGAAATATAGAAGTTGGATTTAGGCTTACATGAAAGATAGAACAATCTGGGCTAAATGTTGTTCTAAATATATCTGTGATTATGGTTTACAGCATTCATTCATATCTGCATGCATTCATTAATTCATTTTTAAGGTAGGCTCCACACTTAATGTGGATCCCAAAGTGGAGCTTGAATCCACAACCCTGAGATCAAGACCTGAACTGAGATCAAGAGTCTGATGCTTAACTGACTAAGCCACCCAGAAACCCCTATTGCATTTATTTTTAAGTAATTATTCCTTTTAAAAAAGATCTTACTTATTTATTCATGAGAGACACACAGAGAGAGGTAGGGACATAGGCAGAGGGAGAAGCAGTCTCCCTACAGGGAGCCTGATGCAGGACTTAATCCCAGGACCTTGGGATCATGACCTGAGCCGAAGGCAGACACTCAACCATTGAGCCATTCAGGTTCTCCCTTTAAGTAATTTTTCCTTTATATATCTATATATATCAACTACTGTTAACCATCATGGCAGGATATGAGTTTCATTCGTCTTTGCATTTCTGATTCCTGGTATTATTCTGTATAAGTAGAGATGCTCCCAAGTATTATCACACTAATTCCAAGCCACCTTCTTTTGAACAGGGTTGTCTGCCTTTTGTTATCCACCGTAACCTTAGTCTTGTTTGTAGCATGAGGAACACAGAAGACATTCCATAAATATTTATGGAATGAGAAAAGAAATGAATGAATCCTAGCTTTCAGGAGAGTGGGTCATAAATGTCTGCAATAAAGTAATAAGATGTGAAACATGAAGGCTCATAAAATTAATTGAGGAACTTGAGATGCATACATTATGGGCAGCTCTACAGCAATGGGGACACTGCCCTTTCTTAAAAATGGGAAAAAAAAAAAACGCAAAGGAAACTAATCCCTTAGTGTGTATCTACGATGGCCCCCACTCTATCACTGTCTTCTGCTCTGTTGTGAACAAATGAACGAGTAAAAGAATAACTAAGTTCCTACTCTGAGCCATTTTCCTCTCTCTGTAGACATCTTACAGCAGAGCTACATTGTGCCCAGTGTACTGCAATATGAGAAAGACACATTTTCCTAGGCTTCAAGAGAAAATATGATGAAGCACTAGGTTTGGGAGGTTTGAAGATGGATTCCCATGAGGAAAAAAATGTAGACATTAATCCTCCTTGTGCTAAAAAACAACCCAACTTTTTTACATGATTGACTGAATTAACAAGTAAAGGAACAAAGCTCAGAAAAGACACCTCACAACACTGAACACTCCCTTTGCTCCTTGTTTTGATGTTGAATATGTTGTAGAGCTTACATCATCTTTTACTATCACAACTTGTAAGTGTGCATCCAGTTGTCAGTCTATGGGTTAGAAATAGAGATAGAGGAGAATGTGAACCCAAATATCAATTCTCAGTTATATCACCCCCTTCCTCCATCTCCCTTCTTAGTCTATCCCATTCCTTTCTTGTCTCCATGGATCAAAGTGAAGCACATACACTTAGCAGCTGAGATAATTTTATTTATTGATCCACTGACTTTAGACACTTGGACTAGCAGCTCCATTAGTAGCTGCAACTGGGTACTCCTCTGAGCCCAGAATTCTAAAGAAGAGACACTTTAGACCAACATGTAAATTGCCTGGAGGGAGGCAAGAGACTGGTACATCCATTACTCCCATTATTGGCCAATTTGTCAGTAACTCAGAAAGCAGAGCTGCTCCATTTCAAGTCAGAGGAGACACAAGATGGTCCCCAAGGCAAGAGGAGAGGAGATGAATTGGAAGAAATTGATTTGTGACTCAAGGCCAATTGACAAAGTTACATAGCAAAGGGAGCCCTACAGCCCTCCAAAAGGTGTAAGAGAGGAGAGAAAAGAAAAAAAGTATTTGCATCCCCATAAATAATGCAAATATGGAAGTCTCTGTTCTTTCATCCTGTGTGGGTGCATGTGTGTCCTTTAATCCCCACAGTATTTATGTAGAACTGGTCTCAGTAAAAGAAAATTCAACTGAAGATTTTTGGTTCAAAGACTAAAGGAGCAGGTGAGGTGCATTTAGTTTTGATCTTTGACAACAACAGCTACCAACAGAATATCAGAGGGAATGAATGAAGACATCCTGCTGAGATGGAAATACACACACACAGCATCACACACACCTGGAATAACCCAGTTGCTGCTACGTTAAAACCCAAATCCTCTCCTCATTATAAAGGAGCTCAGGTCTACAAACTAGTTTGCTTGCCCACACCTTGTTTTATCTGGCACTGGTCCCTGAACAAAAATCAATCTCCAATTCCTTTTAATGTTTAGCACTAAATCCAGAAAGTAAAACAAAACTATGGGAGTCTCACATTTATTATGGAACCTCTTTTATCTGGCTGGAGGGCAGCCTTCTAATCAAGGGAATGAATAAACAGTCATTTACTTTCAGGCAATAGAAGAGACAGCTCAATCTTCTTGAAGGCAAGCACACCAAATGGGCCTCCAATTTGTAAATCAAAACATTAGCAGCTTGTTAATCTAGCCTGGCAATTATTAAGATGTAAAGAAGTTTTTATTACTGTGTTATTAATGGAAGTTATAGGTAGGAGCAAACTACTTACCTTTCTTTCTCTGTGCAAGAAAAATATCTAGTAACTGAAACTACAAGATCTTTTTTTGGAGGGGTGGGCTGACACTTAGTGTAGCTATTAAAAAAAAAAGTGTATTTTCTTGTTTCTCAAATACAAAAAGGAAAAACAGAAAAAAAAAGAAAAGAAAAAGTCCACAACCTGAACAACAAAAGTATTTACCATTTTGCCCCATCATTTGTTCAGATATATGGTATCCTGATAGAATGGGCAGAAAGTATGGGATTGGTTGAGGTTGTCACGTCCAAGCCATGTAATGTTAACACTGTATTATACTTGACAGGCAGACTGAAGGACACACACACACACACACACACACACACACACTCCATCCTGGGTATATTTAGAGCAAACCATTTCTTGTGCTCTCATCTTCATTATAGCTGGTTCTTTGCCCACAGCAGCAATTCAAATTGGCCAAAGTGAGGGATCCCTGAGTGGCTCAGTGGTTTAGTGCCTGCCTTCAGCCCAGGGCGTGATCCTGGAGACCCGGGATCAAGTCCCACATCGGGCTCCCTGCATGGAGCCTACTCCTCCCTCTGCCTGTGTCTCTACCTCTCTCTCTCTCTCTGTCTCTCGTGAATAAATAAAATCTTTAGAAAAAAATGGCCAAAGTAGAAAGCACCCTTTATCTCATAGCAGGCAAAAAAATGTGAATCTTTATATTTCTTGTGGTAGAAATACAAGGATATCGGATGTTTGGATACAACCAACTGGATACTCAGATTTTTGGTTTGGAAGGTCTTTCTGATGTGGCTTTCATTTATGCTGTCATTTAACCTAACTTAAAATAGCTCCATGTTCATTTTTACTCATTTACTTTTCTCCGATTTATTATACTCAATGAAGCTGCAGGCCAGGCCACTAGTGGTTGACTGAAGATGTCTGCTTTATGTATTATCTGATAATTTTTAAAAGTTCTAAAATGTGATGTTTTAGAAAGGTACTAGCAGAGTACAGAAGCCAGTATTTCTACAATTTCATGGTAAAGAAAGACTTTATAAACAAAGCTTCCCTGTCAGAAGCCAAGATGAAGAAAAAAAAATCAGTTGATTTGATGAATTGGCATTCCACAAACAAATGTAAAATATAAACTCTGAAGACATTTACACTAAGGTGGAACTGATACCCTTCACAGAATGAAAGCTCCTTAAAGTGGTTTCTGAAAATGATGGACATCTCTGCTATTGTGTGTTCAATAGGATTACTGTCTATTTTTCCTTTATGCTGTGAGGGCCCTGCTGAAATCCTGGAGCAAAACCTCCTACCAAGAGAGTAGGTATGGAAATATGGAAGGATAATTGCTGTCAATGTTACAGCTTAACACTGTCCTGGGTATAACAGCTGGAGTACGGTGTATACACATATCAAACCACCAAGATGTACCCTTTGTCAATTATACCTCAATAAAGCTTCAATGTAATAAGAATCCTGAGAAATTTATACATGATATAAAAATACAAGGTATTTTACGATAATCCCCCTATTCTAGCCATCTTATTCATTTTTTTCTGCTCTCACTATTAGATTCCTCCAGGTCCACCAATTTCTCGCACAACACTATACAAAATTCACTCCCTCAAAAATAAGTAAAATCTTTTAAAATTTCAAAAGAGAATAAATAAATGATAAGTGATGAGTGAAAAACTAAAGTAAGGGGCATCTGGCTGGCTCAGTGGTTGAGCATCTGCCTTTGACTCAGGTCATGATCCCGGGCTCCCGGGATTGAGTCCCCACAGGGAGCCTGCTTCTCCCTCTGCCTATGTCTCTTCCTCTCTCTGTATGGCTCTCATGAATAAATAAAAAAAATCTTAAAAAAAAAAACTAAAATGAAATTTGAAAAAAATTATTTTGCATTTTATATAATTGAATCCCTGTACAACACAGCTTCACTTTATTTGGCCTTGGCATTTAGAACCAATCCCCTTAAAAGTGTAGGCTTCTTTTTCAGGAGCCACCTGCTTCTAGTGTCAGCAGGCCACACAGTACAATCTCTATACCAGATCCAATTTATTTTTTTCTATTGTTAGAGGAATTCCTTTGTAGATTTAGGTGGATATTGAGGAGGGAGGGGCAGGCAACATTAGACACACAGAGAATAGAAGGCAGCTCCTCATGTAATATCTTCGCTTGCGGGCTTGTCAACTTTCCCAGGAAATGCCAGGGAAGAGGGGATGGGCCTCCATTACTTTTGAGACCTCCCGTGTTATCATCCTCTAGTTTGGGTGGATCTTTTTTAGTCTCTTTCTCTCTCTTTGTATTTCCTCATTCTATTTCTAAGAAGTTTTACATGATCTTTCCAATGAGTTTAAGCATTAAAAATAACAGGTTACAAAAGCAAGTTCATATAAGTATCCCCTGGTCACACTTCAAAAAAGCCAAAACCAATGAGAGTCACTATTAAGCTATTTTTTTTTTATTATGTCACCTTGTTATCTCATAAGCCCAGTAACATCAGTCATGTGAATACACAGCTGTGCGTTGCCTCTCGTAATGGGTCGTGTTACAGGTGTCCACTATTTTGTTCTTCTATTATGAATGAGCTGTTTGCAAAATAGTGAAATATGAAAAGTGCACCTGCCGAGCCACTTTTCCCCATTTTCAGTGCATTTTAACCGTCTTTCTCCACACCTGTTCCTCTTTCCTCCTCAGTGGCACCAGGGCTTCCCAGACCCTTTCCTTTAATGAAGGAAACGGTTACAAGTGGATTTATGCTACAACGTTAGAATTGGTAATATTTATTCCCCTTCTGTGCACACCTAGAAAGGATGAGGCTTAGCCAAAAGGACATAATGTTTACCTAATGGTAGACTCCAGGCACAGTGGCATTGATCATGGCATTCTGCAATCACTATTCTTGACCCTTCACACTGGGACCCATCTGCCTATTTTTGAATACACTGTTAGAAAGATGTGTTGAAAAATCAAGTTCCTGGCAAAGGAGAAAGCTACGTCTATTAAGCAATGCTTCCCAGCAAGAGTTCCTCCAAGCTGATAAGTAGGTTGGCTCCTTGAAAGCCTTCTTATGGTCCATTAGGCAGCATTAGCATCCCCAGAGAAGTAATGCTCACTGATGATCACATTGTTGATACAATTAAGATCCCCACAACTGGGGGCTTTAAATACCTATTGTTGTTTTTTTTTTGTCATTTCCTGAAATTATTCTTTTTTGATATTTTTCTAAGCATAAGGTTCACAAAAAGGTGAATGTTAATCGCAACATGTAAGAAAAAATCCCTTAGCTCATTATGTGTGATGAATATATGAAAAATAGGCTTAAACTCCTGCCAGAAATGTTTCTTGTGACTTTATAGCTAATTATGATAACTTCCAGAAAAGGAAAAGAGATAACTTTGAACTTAGTAACTTAGTGCCTTTTGTAAGTAACCTCAACCTAGGAAATCTTGCTCTTATAAATTTAAACATACTGCATTTTCCTGACTTACATACCTATTAAATCATAACTTTGATTCAGCATTATTTTGTTAGCATTCTACTATTCACGTAGCTAGTAATATGAGTAAGTTCATACCTCGTAGGAGTCAATGGAGACGTTGAATGTTTAAGTACCTAAGGACTCAATTTGTGATTAATTAAAATAGTTTTTGTAAATATATTAAAAGGAAAAGACAAGTCTCTTTTTTTTATATATTCTCGCTTTCTTTAAAAATCTATTCACCACATAAAACCTAGTACAGCATCAACTGAATTTTCATAAAATTTTATGCTGAAGAAAATAGAGTCAAAAACGCAGATTCTTTTCAAAGACTGAAAATCATGTTCAGCTGTATTTGCATTTTAAATATCAAATGTTCTGCTCATTTTACTCAATACTTTCCTTTTAAAGGGATTAAGATATTTAAATAAGTTCATGAAATAACCTTATACAGTAAGGCTGCAATTGATGAATGATTTTCAGAGTAAAAATTGATTGGATTAGGAGCTTTTCAACCTAATGAAGACTTAATCTTTTTATGAATTGTTTCTTATGTTCTCTAGGGAAACTTTGATCAATATATAGAATTGAACTCATGTCTATACAATTCCAAATCAGTTATAATTTCTGTTTCAAATAAATTTGGGGCATATATATATATGTATATATATATATATGGTACTTATAGTTCTTCATAATTGATATGATTCTACCCTGGGAGTCATCTGTTAGTATAGATTAGCTAAATATTAATTTGTCTTTAGGCAGAAACTAGTTGAATAGTTGAATATGTATATACACATATATGAAGCTTTTCAATAATTGTTTGTCACTGTGCAGACAGTTTTAACAAGTGCTCAACTGCCCCGGCCTTTGCACCATCTTTGGCTACTTCAAGGGAAAAACAAATACAGTAACACAATGAACGATAATGCATTACGCATTTCAGTCTATTGTTTTAGCTTTTGTTGGCTTGCTCCTTGCCAAGATCAACATACAGGACCTTTTAAGTTGCCAAGTGAAGTGCTGACAGAGAACAAATTGCCATCCTACGTTTCAGCATGCATCACTGTTCACGTAAACCCAAGCTTCTCCTTCTTTTTCATGTCGGGTTTAAACCCAAGGCTGAACATAAACTAATACACTAGAAAGTGTGACAAAGAGGACGCTTACGCTTCCAACACAGCAGTAGGCATAGAGCACATGCTCTACAAAAACCCATAAATGCCGTCTTTACATTTGATGGTATTCCATTGACATGTATCATCATATGACATCTACCATATAAATATTAAAATGTTTTCACAGCTACTCATTCATGATGCATAGAAACAGTTCATTCCCAAGCCACACACCTCTCCCTTCCCAGCACTGTCTCACTCTTCTAAATCTGGCATTTGATCTACTGACCTACTTTTCTGTAGCCATGTGTGGAACACACCTGTTCTTGGCTCTTCAGGAAGTATTTGGCTTTACTTAAAACCAGCTCTGATAGAGCTGTCGCTGTGATCTCTTAGGAAAGATGAATTCTAGGGCTTGCTGGCCTCTTGGCCAAGTTTATTACTGATAATAAATCACAATTCGGCCACCTACTCCCTAGGTCTTCTCTCTTTTTTGATAGTCTCCAGTAATCCTCTTTGACCCTCACTGGCATGATGCTCAAGATTTAATAGGGCTTGCTCCTGCCTGATTCACACTGAGGACTCATACTAATTTCATTGTACAAGTTCACGCCTATGTAGAATTAGTTGAAGGATTCTGAAGTGTTAGAGCAGGTTGTCAAATTAGTGGAATTTGAGTAGGAGTTATGTGAAAGAAACTAAATGAGAAACAAATTAAGAAAAAAACATCATTTATTACCTGTATCTTCTTCACATATATGAAAATTTTAAAACAGGATTATTTCATTTTGAAGATGTCCTCTTACTTAAACTTCTATCTTATATTAATGTTGACTGGTGGGATATCATATATTTCCTCAGTTGTTTTATTCTTTTTTTTTTTTAAGTATTGTTAACATCTACAATTTTTAGACTCTCATGTGGTCGGTGGACTTCTTTAGAGCTGCTGTGGATTAGAAATGTTAGTCGTCTATACAACACTTCTTTGTCCATTTTTCTGTTCGGCAGGATTTTAAGCTGCATCTCCTTACTGGTTCTTGACATATTCTAAGGGAAGTAAGTTTTGTCAACCTAAAATTACAAATACAATGATGGTATTAGATCCAGCATCACATAGCTCAAAATAAAGACTTTATCTTCTAAATCTAGTATTTTGATTTACTAAGTTACTTTCCTTTTGCTTGGCAAAGATCAATCCAAAGCCAAATACTTTGGGATATATTAATCCAAACTCTTGCTTGTCTATCCAAATGCATTTCTGCTCAAAAAAACAATGTAATCCTGTTCAAGTTAAACTAACAATCATGTACTCAAGAAAAATAGCTCTCTCCCCAACCATAGAGGATTTACTCTGATGAATCTGTTTATCTAATTCCCCATTTCTAGTGATTGTGAGAGGGTGATCCTCTAGTGCAAATGAAACTAGGAAAAGCCTGCTCAAAGTTTCTGGGAAGATTTTCCACCTTTATGAGAGAGACAGAGAGAGACAGAGAGAGAGACAGAGGGAGCATGAGCAAGTATATGAGAGCAGGGTAGGGCAGGGGAGAGAAAGAGAGAGAGGGGAATGTGAAGAGAAGCAACTGTCTCTACTTTCTTCATTTTTCTTCCTCCCTTTGACTATTGTGCTGGAAGCTTCAAGGCTTTGCAAGCATCTTCCAAGGATGAATTGAAGCCAAGTAATTGGTGGGGGGGGGGTGAGGTGGGGAAGCTGGCCTGCACATCATCTACCTGGTGAATTAGGCAATCCAATGAAGCTCCTATATTTGCACATCTGGCAAAGTAGTTTTTATTTGTTTGTTTCATTTTGGTTTTGCTGAAGCCAAAAGATACAATCTTTAGAGATCAATCAAAAGGTGAGATATTCAAATGTCTGTATTTTAAAGCCCTCTGTGGGAAACTTGTAAATGTTTATGAAACATAATGCAGGGGAAGTCCAGTGCTGAGAAATTAACTTCTCTTACAACATGTGGAGGTTATTTTCCAAGAAATCTATAATTCCAATACAGGAGAACTATTCAAGTTACCTTGGTGTAAAATACAGAACCAGTGGAGTGCCTGAGTGGCTCAGTCAGACCCCCCCAGCCAGGATCCTAGAATCGAGTTCCTCCATCTGGCTCCCTCCTCAGTGGGGAGTCTGCTTCTCCCTCTCCCTCTGCTGCTCCCCCTCCTCTCCCTCTGGGCTCTCTCTTACTCTCTCTCTATCTCAAATAAATAAATAAAATCTTAAAAATAAATAAAATACAGAACCAGTTACCACTTGTGTGGTAGCCTTGATTTGACTCATGCCTTGACTGTAGAACTCATCTTGCTTTGTTGTAAAGAGAACATCTGTTTGTCTTCCTGAGTGGTCTGTAAGCTACTTGATATTTTTACAACTGAAGTAGCTTTCTTTTGGTGTATTCTCTGAAATTGAAATAAGCTGAAAAGCCATATATATTTAAAATCTTTCTACAGACTTCTCCCTCCCCTATTTTGACTATGCAAAACATAGGCAAAAGCTCATTTATAGAGTTATATATATATATATATATACATATATATATATATATATGTATATATATATATAAATGTTAATGGGAAAGCCCTATGTTACCTTGTCTCAGGACTTAGTAAGTAGGATTGGAAATCAGAATAATTTTGGTGAACAATCAAAGGTATTTCTGTTGACCGGTCAGTTTTGAGAACTATTTAGCTTAAGCATAGAGAATAACAGATTTCCTTCAGAAATTCTAGATTGTTGCCACTAATATATTAATTGAAAATTAGAAAGATTGTCAACAATGAATGCCATTCTTTCTAGTGTCTCAGATGAAATCAAACACAACCCCACACTCAGCAGCTCCAGTTACATTACAGCAGGCCTTCAGGACCCTTCTTATTCTGTTTATCTTGTTAGCTTTCATATCATTTTCTCTCAGCATGCACTTACCTCACTGTCAGTTTAATGGATTTCCAATTGGGAAAGTGCAATATTCAGAACTACCAAAAGCTGGTCATTTAAGAGGTATGCCTGTTGGAAGATTTCACTTCTAATCCTCTAATCTTCGAAATATCAATGAGAGTGACTTAAAGCCCAAGGGGCAGTTATACCTTCAGTTACTCCCTAAGACTGTGTCTATTTAGGGCAAAGTGAACTGAAAATCCATCAGAGAAGAAAAATAAGGGCCATTCGCAGCCAGAAAGTTCATTATCATGATATTTTTCTGTGATGCTTCTAAATTATATTCATGGATGGATCTGAATTCTTAAGTTCTCCATTCAGCTCAAGCTCACTGTAGCCAGGTAAGATCATTTCTAGAATAAAGGTCTCAGTGAAGACCATCAAGATATATTGAAGTGAATGGAAAGTTGTAGTTACAATATTTTATGCAAATAGCCTCTCCTGAGTAACTTAAATTCTGGTCATCAACTAAGGCAGGCAGCCTCCTGCAAGAAAAAGGATATGGTCACAGGGATTAGATTCCTGGGCTCTGCAAAGCAAGTCACTTAATTTTTCTGAGCCTTAGTTTTTAATCTAAAAAAACAGAAATGATAATAGTCTTAGATGATCTTTTTGATGACAAACAAAAAACATCCATAAAGAAGTGTTTGGTCTGTGATATGGTAAGTAGCACACTATAAAAGTCAGCTCACCTCTCTGTAATTATTAATAGTTACTCTATTTTGAAATGATTTGGTGGAAGTATAACTCTATCATTGTATGTCGTATGACCAAATTAACATAAAAACCTAAATCTAAAGTGGCAAAAAGAATTAGCAGAAGATACAAAAACAGCAAAAGAATAGCATACATACTAGGTAATTTTATCTGTTCCTGAAGAATTCATTAAAAGTTCAACCATTAAAAAAAAAAAAAAAAAAGTTTAACCATTATTCAGGAACTCTACTCATGATTTGAATTCTCGGATAGTCATTTTCTGGGTTAAAGCAACTTAATGAATTTATTATTCTATTTTTCTTAAAATTGTGAGTATGCTTACCCATAAAGTTTCTTTTCTTAGCTATTATTAAGTAATAGTTTTATATAACTAGTAAATTATTAAAAATAACAATAGGGGAAATAAAGCCAGACACAATTAAACATGTTGGAAGACTTTGTGGGATATCTCCCATAACTGAGAAAATTACTGAACCAAAACTACCTGTCATTGATCAAGTAATCATAAATTAGATTCTTAGCAAGAAATAATCACCTAAGGAATACAACTGAGGACCTTGAAGGATGAATCTAGTTTATATGGCCATATTTGAAGTATGATGACATTTTAGGCAGAGAGATAAGCATGAAGAAAAATAAATCCCGGAGTTGCAAAATTCCTTAGTATTTTTATTGAAACTTACGGGCAAGAACAAGGCTACTGAGGTTGATTCAGGCTGGACCATAAGAAATCACTCAAGGAATAGGCTAATAGAAATTTACAGAGTGGTTTGAGGAACATTTTGATTTACAAAGTGATAGTAAGTTCATATACTGATGTGCAGAAAAGGAGGGATATACAGATTAAAAGTCTATGAATTGAAGGTGGGTGGGAGGATGGGTGAAACAGATGATGAGGATTAAGGAGCACACTTGTCATGAGCACCACGTATTATATGAAACTGTTGAGTCACTAAATTGTACACATGAAACTAATATTACATTGTATGTTAACTAACTGGAATTTACCTGAAAACTTTTTAAAAACTATAAATTGAACTGTGTAAAAATTTTAAAAAGTAAAAATAGAGATTTGAAAAATATTTTAACATATATGGTAGACATATTTCCAAATAAACGGCTCTGAGAAATCTATAGAACAATGATTTTTTAAATGCACTGAAAAATAAGTGGCCAATATTTATGAGAAAAATTCATCAGATAAAACATGAAAATTATAAATAATCACATGAGGAATTTAAACAAATCATTAAATCAAAGCAGTATATATTTTTTTTATTTTTTAGGCTGACAAAAAATTATTTCAATGACAATATGATATATCAATGAAGGTTCAAAGAAAAAGCAATGTCACACAGATTTGGAAGTGAGATACATTTTTCCATTACAAAAAGAAATTGATTACTATGTATCAAATTGTTCACTATTTCCCTCTAGCCCAAGCAATACTAAATGCAGGAATTTGTTTTAAGAAAATTATTACAATTGCATCCAAGGATCTCATCCTTAAAGATGCTTGTTATATTGTTATTTAATAATGAAAACTTAGAAGTATGGAAAATGGATTTGAGATAGGGACATTAAATGCAATAGATACTAGATTATAGAGAATAGTAACTCACATAAACTATGATACAAATAGTTCTAGAATTTTGCAAAGTGGTGGCTCTTTTTTGAGATAATATTTATATAAATTATTGATATATATACACACACATAGAAAAGAGAATTATGTTTATACATTAAAATTGATGCTATGAAAATGTTATTAATATAAAAGTACATTAATAATGTATCAAACTGGGTGGCTTAGTAGGTTAAGTATCCACCTTCAGCTCAGGTCATGATCCTGGGGTCCTAGAATGGAGTCCCATGTTGGGTTGCTTCTCCCTCTCCCTCTGCCCCTCCCCATGCTTGTGCTCTCTCTCTCCCTTTCTCTCTATCAAATAAAGAAAATCTTTTAAAAAATAATATATCAGTTTTAAAATGCAGCTTACAAGATAATGTATACATTCTTCAAAAATGCAGTTAAGACAAATATATATAGATAAAGCATACACACACATTCAGCACAAAAGTCTATAAATAGATACAGATTATTTTTAAAAGTCTTATGGGCAGTAGATTTGTTTTCATTTTATGTTTTTCTGCATTTTCCAAATGCACATTTTATTCATATAAGATTTCTTAAATTATGAAGATGAAATAATGGGCAGTCATAGGAATAGAATAAATCAATCAAAATATCGAACATTTTTCCCTTATTTTCATTAGAGATTATGTTTACTGAATTAGGACAATATCAATTGGAGTAAAAGCCAGGATGTGAGCAGGAGAGAATTTTATAGAACATTCTTTTGTAAAGGTACAAGAGAATCTAGATTTGGAAATTTGCAGATATAGAACTCTGGTGGCAAAAGGTTTTGAGTTTTTTCCTAAAACTTTTAGGAAATTATTTGAAATCCAAAGTCTATAAGAAGATGCCAATTTATAAAGGTTTTTTTCTTTTTTTTTTTTTTTTTTTTTTAATTTGGTACACTGATATGTTGTCAGGCCAGCTTGGGTGAATATGCAAAGTTTATTTACATTTTTAGAAGAAATAAAAGTTGCATTTTCCATTCTGTGTTGTCTGAAAGGTTCATATCCCAAGTTCACCATCTCAGCTTACAGACAACAGAGGCTCTTGTTCAATGGAGTCAGAGTGCAAATTCCAATAGCTTTGATGTAGTGGTGTCAGTGAGGTGGAGAGACTCACTGAATAAAATTTCCTCAAGGGGATCTCAATTAGTCTTCTCTGGAAGCCCTAAGAAAAGTCAAAGAGAAATTCTCTAATTGTAAATTTAAATCCTCCTGACAGGCCTTTCAAATAGGAGAAGCTTATTTCTTGTTTTAGGATCGTCACCATCTCTCTCAATTTTCAAGTTCCTGTCTCAAAAGGTACAATTGTCTCTTAGAGTGAGTTATATTTGAATGGACATTTTTATGAGGTGATTACCTAAGGATCTTCTCTCCAGCCCTCAGCCCCAGAAACACACACACACACACACACACACACACACACACACACACACAGAGTACATATCCTAGACAGCCTAAATTTTCTTAACTCTAACCTTTAGTTTTCAATGGAAAAAAGAAATTGCAGAGCAAATGACCCTTTTATCTTCAAATGTGTAAAAACATTACAGTAAGCTCCATCTTGATGTTTCTTCTATACAAATACAATAAATGCTTTTTTTTTTTTTTTTGGATGACAGTAAGGCTTGAGTTGGAGCACAAATGAATTCTTTGAATTCTTGTCACAGAAGAAATGACCTTGATACAAATGTAGTGTCTGAGTAAACTATTGGGCAAGCTATCTTAGAGATACAGGACAGAAACATTTAAGAGTGAATTAAAATGCTTGCATTGTATGGTTTATTAAATCCATTTGAAATGCATGCTGCAAAAGTCTGAGAAAAGAGAGAGAAAGAAAGAGACCGGGCATAAGTTTGTACACACTGAGGGGGCCTGGGACAAGTAACACACCCATTGTACCTGAGGGTTGCAAGGGAGTCGGCCTGGGCACAGTTGTAGCTCACCAATTAACTGGCTGAGCAGCTCTGGGTTTTACATGCTTCTTGGGCAAGAGGACACTTGGCACCACAAAGGTTGTCACCAGTGGGAAGCTTAATGAAGATTTCCCTGATTATTGTGTGTCTCATGTGCCTTATGTATATTTAGTGTGTCATAAATATTCAGTGCTCAGATACCTCATGTATATTTAATGCGTGATGAACATTCAGTGTCTCTTTCATTTAGAGCCTCATGTGGATTCAGTCTCTTTAGCATTTCATGTATATCGGGACTCATTTTGTCCTTTATCCCTTTCTATGTTCACACATATGTACTATGCAACAACTAACCCCTCTTCTGAGTTTCATCAGACCGATCTGTTTCCTTTGTCCTCAAGAGCAAGTTTGAATAGTCTCAATCAATACGACATATGCACATTACAGATTAAAAATAATAGGTGCATTGCTCTAGGCCAAAATATAAGATTAAGTGTCTTCTTTTTTTGTTAAAACCCTTAAAATATAAGGGAGTCATCTTATACTATGGTTTTTATAGCACAATTCTTTCTCAGTTGCTTTCTTTTAGGCAACAACATGTCATCTGGAGAAAAAAAAATGCCGGAGAATCTCCAAAGTGTCATTAGTGTGGTAGGTTTCTGTGGTTCATCTGAACAATTCACACATATATGTGTACATGCACACACATGCCTATGTACAGAAGATTCAAGCTGCTTTCATTGTTAGTAGCAGTCCTTGTTGGGGTGACTTCCATATGAGATGTCAAATTAATCATGCTTCTTTTAAAAGCTATGCAAAGAAATACAATAGGGGCTTATATTGTACAGGTGACAAATCTACAACTGCAAAGTGAATGGGAAGAAATGTCAGAATATCCTGCAAAGGAGGATGTGTTTGCTCAGACAACATTCTCAGTAGCAACATCACCCACAGTGTTAGAAGGGGCATAGGTCAAAAAATAGAAGAAAGAGAGTGTGCTCGGAGCAAAGAGAATAATGCAGTCACAAGGCGATCTTAGCCTTGAAGAAGACACTGGTGGCCAAAATTCACATTAAGGAGTTGAAAAAATTCTTCTATTATCTGAAACAATAGAAAAAAATCCAAATTATACCAAATAAGATGTGATTTGATATATGTTACTCAAGCATAGAGTAAATATTCTAAGGGCACATGAGATGATTTCATACATATTTTTAAATGCTTACATATTCAAGTTGACCAAAAATTTTCTCTTTCTAGATCCCACTAATGAAAATGAAGATCATAAAATAATTCATTTTTAAAAAGGAAAAAAAAAAGAAAAAAAAAAAGAAAATGAAGATTGCCTTATATTCAAACTCACCTTAAAATCAAACTGCAAAGTTATTCTCAGTGTGATATATAATCATTATAGAACTCAAGAATAATGTGAAAATCTATGAAACAGATTTCAAAAAGTGCCACCATCTATTAGCCACTGTCAAAAGTTTGTGATTTTCTCCAGACATTTTTTCTAAACATATTTACATTTATGAACTTAGTATAAAATGCATATAGACATCTACACATGTATCTGTATGTGGATGTATTTATGTAGTGATTTTCACCATGTAACACAACTAACAACTAAGTTCATTTTGCGCAAAGACAAGGTGTGTACCTCACCATAAAAAGCATGAAAAAGTGGTTTGATTTTTGCATGAATATTTAAAAAAATAATTGTGAAACTCCACTTAACACTTTATTTAAGCTCCTCAAAGTCGTGCTGCTTTCCTAGGTTTATTGCTGACAAAATGATTTGATTAATATTTTTTTCTGTGTAACTGTACCACGTGTATTCTTGTGTTCTAGGCAAACAAAACATATTAAACTTTACTGAAAGTGTGGAACTAAGTAGCAATATTTTTATTTTAAAAATATTATATTAGGGACACCTGGGTGGCTCAGTGGTTGAGCATCTGACTTCGGTTCAGGTCATGATCCCGGGATCCAAGGATCGAGTCTCACGTCGGGCTCCCCGTAGAGAGCCTGCTTCTCCCTCTGCTCGTGTCTCTGCCTCTTTCTGTGTGTCTGTCATGAATAAATAAATAAATTATTTTAAAAATATATGTTAAATGGCCTCAGGGAATTCCAGTAAAAAATATTGCTATTGATAATATGCATTATGTATCTATACAATTTAGATATATTTTAAAGTGTCAGAATATAGCCTGCAACCTCAAGTAGTTGTAATATTCTTCCTAAAGTTTAAAAAATACCAATTAATTTTAATGTGCACAAACTGCTTTTCAAGTAATAAGAATCTCTCTCTGAACATCCTTTCTTATTAGTAGTTACATCAATCTTCAAATACCATTGTTCTCTTCAAAACTGTTAACCCTCAGGCTATACATTCACATTTGCCTCCAAAGTATGTAAAAAGTACTTAAAACTTCCAATTTCTTCTAGACAGCTGTCAGTATATACCAGTGTATTTGAGGAGGTATAAATATCAACATTTAGCCATTCAAACATACATACTATTATTTTCAAACTGACAATGCATAAGATTTGGGTATAAAACAGAAAGAATATGCTAAAAGACAATATCCTCCCTATTCCGTTCGGGAGTCCAGGATCTTTCATGTATCTAGGTCAAGGATTATTCTCTCTGGGTTTGGCCCTGAAACAATTCTGAACATTATTAAACCCCATATATTCTGGCATAACTGCCCATGTCCACTCCAAGAAGGCACAGAAATGAAAAAAAAAAAAAAGAAATTAGGCTTCAGATGCATCTAACAGAGAAGGCAGAGGGATCTGTGAAAAATGCCTCACTGCCATGTGACTTTGTCCATGTGGCAACTACTGATACTGTTTATCAAGGATTGCCCTCAACGGTGTTCAGAAGAGCCCACTTTATGGATGCTAAGTCAGCCTCTCAAGTCTGCAGGATTGAGTTCAAGACTGCTTAAGGATGTCATCAAAGGTTTTCAGTGAAGGATGGAATTTTTGTGATAAATGTGGAAGGCATAAATCATCTGTGCTCCTTTGTAAGGAGCTCCTCTAAAAACTGCCACAGCAATTCAGAAGTGATTTTTCCAGTAAGAAGTCCAGGACACAGCAAGCAGGTTGAAACATGCAGAATGTCTCAGAAAGTTAAGAGTGCAATTTGCTCACCTGGCTTGATCTCAGGAATGATAGCACACATTGACTTCCAATTACAAAGACACAGGTTCATCAGTCCAACACCCTTTCATGCCATCCCCCCACCCCCCGCCCCATCAAAGTGCCTACTAGAACGTTCCTTTGTGGATAGAATATAAGGACCATGAAAATTCATGCCAGTTGATGATGTGGAAGAATGAGTAACTCCTCCTTACTTCTATCTTCCACTGAAAACAAATGTCCAAATCAATAATTTGTAAGACTAGATGTAGGTGGTCACATATGAGGAATTGAATTTAGGATGAGTCAGTTGCCAAATGTCCATGTCCACTTGAGAATCATGAAATTTGAGAAACAGTAGAAGTGTGCCAAAACAATGGTACCCAGATCCTGTAACTGGGGGAAGCAAATCAATCTCTTCATGCAGTATCTTTAAAACAAGTGCCTGCCCGTAGGAAGTGCTCAGTCAGCATTAGATGTTACATTTAGCGTTGTGGATGTTGAATTATGTAGTGAATGTTGTTTGTGTTGCTTATATTCTTTATGTTGACTGGTGATGTTTATGTTGCTTTATCTGATTTTGTAGCTTTAGAAACAAGTAGTCCAGGAGGATGAGTTTCATTCTGTTCCCAGTCTCTATAATCTCAGTAAACTCTAAAACAAGCACCAAGAAATATAGCATAATCCTTTAGGAAATATAATTGGGTAGAACCAATAAATCAACACACTGGCCCTTTCACAAAATTGGCATCAAAGGCAAAGAAGGAAGCCCCTGCCTCTCCTGAAACTAAAGCCAAAGCAATGGGTTTGAAGGCCAAGAAAGTGGTGCTGAAAGGCGTCCACCTCACAAAAAAAAAAAAAAAAAAAAAAAAAGAAGAAGAAGAAGAAGAAGAAGAAACAGAAGATCTGCAGGTCACCTACATTCCAATGACCCAAGACACTGCATCTCCAAAGGCAGTCCAAATATCCTAGAAAAAATACCCCTAGGAGAAACAAGCTTGATCACTATCCCATCATCCAGTTCCCCCTGACTACTGAGTAAACCATGAAGAAAGTAGAAGACAACAACATAACTTATGTTCATTGTGGATGTCAAGGCCAACAAGTGCCAGATCAAACAGGCTGTGAAGAAGCTTGAGGACACTGACATGGCCAACGTCACCACCCCGATCAAGCCTGATGGAGAGAAGAAGGTATATGTTCAACAGGCTCCTTATTATGATGCTTTGAATGTTGCCAACAAAATCAGGATCATCTAAACTGAGTCCAAGTGGCTAAATCCAAATATAATTTTTTTCACTATTAAAAAAATCAACATATCGATGATTTGAGTGAACCCAACCTTCTACAGATGATGTCTCACATAATCCTTTCAATCACAAACAGAAATATGAGTACACAAAAATCCAAGATACCCTTGCCTTGAGCCCATATGCTGCATCTATTTGTTGCTGAGAAGAAGGTAATCTGATACACTGGTCTTTTTAAGAACATTAGCACTGGGCTGGATTACTACAAGTCAAGGTAATTGAAGGTCATAACTTAGATCAAGCCCCAAGGAACAAAGGTGCAGGTGATTAATCACCATTATTGTGCAGGACAGTTACATTTGTCTTGTTCTTAGTATTAGAAATGCATTAGACTATAGCTAATATTTAATTTATTAATTTTATAATCTTTAACTGAACATTTTCCAAAGGATTAGCTATAAGCTAGTTGCAAGTAATGCTGCGGGAAATGGAGATAGAACAATTTTCCAGCAAGCAGCTCACAGCCTTGTTGAAGAATGTGTGTTTGACAGACTGACCTGATACCTATTTTAAGAATATAAATTAGAATGTAATTGTCTATTGGCCAAAGAACGCTCATCTACTTGTGTTTTTTAACATTTTTACTGGGAGAAATTTAATTAAGAATACAATATCAAAGGTTTTGAATTTAAGCAATTGGTAGAATGATTTAATAAAGGCCCTCTTTAAAAAAAATAAAAAGCATGTAAGAGCATAGATGAAATATTTTCAAGTAAGCTGTATACCCAACATGGGGCTTGAACTTATGACCCTGAGATCAAGAGTTGCAGCTTTCCTCACTGAGCCCGCCAGACACCCCATTAGAGGAAATAATGTTTTAGATGCAATATTTTTAAAATCTTAAATATATAGACAAGTTTGAGAGAAAAAGGACATAGCTTCAGCTATAAAAAATAAACAGAGAATCTCAGCAGTAAATGTGTATTAAGAGTTAAGTAGGGTCGAAGAGCATCTCAGTCTCAACACAGCTACTGATGTTTGTGCATGCACTCGGTTCTAGAGTGCTTTTTTCAGGTTTTATGATTTAATTTACTGTAAAACATAGCATGTTTTACACAGATCAAAAGTCAAAATTTAAAAAGATATATTCAGGGAAGACAATCTCCTTTTTCCTACCATATTGCAACCATCAACTATTTTCAACCATCTCACTAGTCTCTGGTTTGTGCTTCTGTGTGTATGTACACTCACACACACACACACACACACACACACACTTTGTGTGATCCCACATGTGCATACACACACATATGTAGAAATATGAAAATCATCTTAAGGATGTATCTGTTTTATAGTCAGGAGTGTTTTCTCATGACCTGATGTTGAATTTTGTCAACTCTCTGCTTAATGTCTGTGATGAGAATATTATTTTTTCTTCACACATCAGTCAATGTGGTAGATTATACACACTAATATTGAAATATTTTTGGAATGTTAGGAAAAAAACCTTTGTCATTATATATTATTTTAACGTACCATTAGAGTCTGTCTTCTAAGAAATTATTTAATATGTTGCATTGATATTTATAACTAAGTTTGGACTCTGGTTTTCTTCTTAATGTGTTATTTTTTTAGCAGGTTTAGGTTTCAAAGCTATATTTACATTATTTTTTAAAAACTGGGAATTTTCTTTCTTTTCCTATACTCTGGAGCTATCTTAAATTATACGGGGCTAGTTAGTCTTAAAGAGTTTGTTAAAACTCCTCTGTTTACTCATGTAGACTTGGTGTATATTTTATGGAGGTAAAGTTCTCTAATAACTTTATCCATCTCCTTCATAGATTTTTTTTCCCAGAATATTATTGATTTTATGTAGACTTACAAATATATTTACGTGCAATTTTGTTTGATCTGAAATCCATTTTTAAAACATTTGGTATGCATTTTATATTTATTCCATTTGCTGAATTTCTTTGTGTTCTCTGTTCCTTTTGTTTTCTTTTGGATACATTTTATATTTAAGAAAGTTTGAAAAAAAAAACAAAAAAAAAAAAGAAAGTTTGGATAGCTTTCCTAGCAGTAAATTTTTAATAATACATTTTATAATGTTTGTGTGTCCGTTACCTTCCTTAGACTTCTAGTATTTGGTTTTACCATTTTAAATAAAATCTCCCCAACCCTACCCATGATCTACACAGCAACCAATGAGTTTATTTTTTTACTTTCCCTTTCCCTTTTGGTCACTATGCTCTAATCATGTTACATCTATGTTTATCAGTCAGAATATGTAACAATTACATCCTGTTTTTCAACCCTGTCCCTACTTTTGCTTCAATCTTAGATCTACCACCAAATATAATAAGTTATCACCAGAAGCACTCACAAATTTAAAAAGAATGAAAATAAAGATAATATTGAGCAAACAAAAATCAAGATCTATCACTCATAGATATTCCACAAATCAAGCATTAAGGCAATTATTTAAAAAAGAAGAAATGTGATTCAGAATGAAAGAGTATGATACATGGGATAGTAATGACCAAGTGAACTGTTAAACATGTAGATAAAAAAAAGAAGCATTAAAACTAAAAGGATGTGAAAGTAACAATAATGAATAATTCTAGTGGGATTGAAGAGAATATGAAGCTAACATACTAGGACAACAGTAACATAGACAATCAGAAAGGATAATTAGAAGTAAACCATACCAATTGCCTTATATTATCTGTGAAGGTAAAAATAGTGACTAATTTTAGGAAGTGTTTTTTTGGAATTGTAAAAGACATATTTGACTGGTCAACTATGACAAATCTAGACAAAACACTGTGCCATAAACAAATCTGTATGTTAAGGAAATAATCTATCTATGAAGTTATGAATTACTACAGGAAGCCTTAGAAAGGATGATATTTATCTTATATAATTTTAATATAATTACTGTTGATGTAACTTAAAACCCATCTTTAGTGGATGAAATATAATAAAAATAACTCAAAATTATGGAATTTTATAACATCTACAAAAATAGTACAAATACATAATTTCATATATTTATATCATTTTTTTAGAGAAGGAGTGAGGGGGTAGGAGCAGAGGGAGAGAGAGAATCTTAAGAAGCTCTATGCCCAGTGTGGAGCCCAATGCAAGACTTGATCTCACAGCCCTGAGATCATGACCCGAGATGAAATCAAGAGTTGGGCACTTAACCCACTGAGCCACCCAGGCATCCCATCGTATACCCATATCAATTTTAAAAGGGAAGATGGGCTGTTTTCCTATTTATCTATTAGGATCTCAAATTTTTAGAGGAAGAACTTTTCAAATTACAGATATTAAATTCTAGAGTTCATATTTGAACTAAATTTTTTGAGTTTACAACACACACACTTTTAAAAAGTAATCAAGATTGAAAGTAACCTTTTCATAGGTTGATTTAAGAACTGCCAAATATCTGATTGAGTTGAAAGAATAAAACTACAGGTCAGTATATTTACTCGGGGATTCTAGCATTACCCAGAGGACTAAAGAAGTAGAAATAGAGGTGTCCTCCCCTCATGTTGTGTTAGAGATGAAAAACAGAATAACAAGATACCTTCATTGCCTGGGTAAACACTTGTTCCTTATACGTGGTTAGATACCGAGTCTGTTGGGGAGTAAGGGCATTTTCAGAGAAATTACCCTGATATTGAAAAATGTGTGTCTAGATACAGACAGAAAAGAACAAGTTATCTAAAGATCCATTGTAGGTAGAGGTTTACATTCAGTGCTGTTCTAATAGTTGGCAAAGGCAGCCAAATGAAGAAGGTGTGTCTTGTCTTTTATAGTCTGGTGAAATATTTAGGTTACCTGATTCAAACCGAGGCTTACAGAAAATTGAAGTTTGGAAGATGGGAGGGAGAGAGAAAAGAAAGAATGAAGAAAAAAAAAACTCATTAGTAGTTATTCTCTAGTCTCTGATGATGGTTTTTGCAAATTCTCCCAACAAAAAGAACGTTAATCAATGAATCTAGGACCACCCTATAAATGTCCTGCAGAGACGGAAGCAGGAGTTCCTCGGGTGGTCTCTGTGGCCTCTGCATGTAGCTGGTTCCCTTTGCCCCCTTGTTCTCATGGCTTCATCTCCAAAACCCATGCAGTAGTTACAGAGCCACAAAAAGAAGGTGGTCTGAGACAACCTGATTTCCTGCATGTTCCAACCTTACTGGTAATTGCAAGCAACAGTGCTCCACAGAGGCTCAAGGGACAAGGACTACCTACGTACTGAGCTCCTGACACCTCTGAAAGGACACGCTCCAGTTAGGATGCATTCCCAGGAAAATGGCTAACACTTATGAGTCTCACTCTGAGCTGTGTTTACTTATTTACATGTGTGGAGTTTTCCATGGAGAACTCAAACCTCACAGGAGACAAAGGAGGTTGCTTCATTACAGTGATTTTTAGGGCCTGACAAAGAACAACGGGCTAAGAAACTTGCTCAGAAAACAGCCCCAGATGAGAAAGCGGTGCCTCCTGAGGCATGGCCAAAATAAACGTTAAAGGAAGCCATTTTTACTCAGATCTGGACAGTCTCTCTCTCTCTCTCTCTCATCCCTTTATTTTGCCTCTTTCTCACTTGGAAAAAAGATATGTTGATGATTGCTCCTGCCTATATTCTCCCCCGAAAGGTGTGGGGCGGGGTGGAGAGGTTGGTGCTCCATTCTACATTGTTTCTCCCACTCCAAAGGCATTCATTTACCCTTTTCTCTGAACTCTTTTCCTTTGACATTCCATTTGAGTTGTTACTTAACCTTTTCCTTGCCACCCATTTGATTTAAACAGTGGTCTAGGACCATCTCACATTTTCTTAAAAACATGAATATTTTGTTACTTTGACTTTTAGATTTTTTAAAATGGTTTACATTGCATAAGACATTCCTATTACATTCTTTGGGGGTATTAAACAACACTTGAAAACCTCCACATCTATTCCTTCCTACACCTTGTGCCAGAAATAAAAACCAATCATTGATGGTGTTCTGCTATCCATTCATCAAACATTTTACAAGGAAAGACAACCTTATGCAAGAAAAAGGCTGTGTAAGGTATTTTTTTTTTGATGCAAATATGTAAACTATTGTTCTTGTGCTCTAATATAGAGGCCATTTCATGAGAAGGAGATTTCTAACACTGCAATATAAGACAGGCTATGATAAACATATTTTGAGTCTAATTGTATGTAACCGTATAAGCATTTATAGAAAAGAGAACTATTTACTTGCTTGGGTAATCATCATAAATAGACTTCAGAATTTGGTATATTCAAGCAAGTTCAGTAAGTCAAGAAGGAAAAGACATTTTCTGTCTTATTTGAACTGTGAGCTGTCAAAATGGAATAAATATTTATTGAACTAGGCACTATGCTAGGCACATGGTTCACTTTCTGATTCAATGTCAGTATCAATCCTAATTAGTAGCAAAACTAATTATATGTACACAGAGACTAGGCAAAGGTTAATAACCTACAAAGTGTCAATTCCTAGTAACTGATGGAAACATCAGTTAGGTTAATGTGATGTAAATCTTCTTACTTTACCTCATCATTGTATTCGTTTTTCCTCATCTGGCCTTTTATTTTTATTTTTTTTTTAAGATTTTATTTATTTATTCATGAGAGACACAAAGAGAGAGGCAGAGACACAGGCAGAGGGAGAAGCAGGCTCCATGCAGGGACCCCAATGTGGGACTTGATCCCGGGTCTCTAGGATCACACCCTGGGCCAAAGGCAGGTGCTAAACCACTGAGCCACCCAGGGATCCCCTCATCTAGACCTTTTAAACCAAAGTAACATTGTATGCATAGGAAAAGGATCTGGTGTGTAAAATAAAATTCTTAAAAGACAATAGGCTGGGGCACCTGGGTGGCTGTCATCTGAGTGTCTGACTCTTGGTTTGGGCTCAGGTCATGATCTCAGGGTGGTGAGATCAAGCCCCACATTGGGTTCTGTGCTGGGCATGGAAGCTGCTAAAGATATTCTCTCTCCCTCTTCTCTGATCAGCCCCCTTGCTCACGTGCTAGCTCTTTGTCTCTCTATTAAAATACATAAATAAAATATTTAAAATATTTAAAAAGGCAATCAGCTGGCAGACTATATCTTGGAAAGATAATTTAGTTATTTTTTTTTTTTACCTTTTACTCTACTATTAAGAGACTTCACTGAACAGGACTGCTATAACTCTCTGCATTAAGAACACTTTGCTCGATTTTTCAGGGCAAGCCACACAGTTGCTCCCAGAGAGTGAAGAATTCTGACAGCAACTCTTTAAGCCTAGTCTGTCTTTTTCTGAAGGGTGCATTTCCTGTTTTCACAGAAAAAGAGGCTGACATTTTCTCTTTTTATCCATTTGTCATCGGTTCTATTTAAGGTTAATTTACCTTGAGAGCAAACAAATCTTAGGTTTTGTAAGAAAGAGCGAATCTACAAAAATAGAAGGGAATTCCTATAACTCTGCTATTTTCTCAAAGAAACCAGCAAAAGCAAAGCTTGTCCCACATCAGTTTCATGGAGAAATAAACTAAAGAAATAGAAGGTATCACATGAAATATTCAAGGGAATGTTGATAATTTGCTTTTTGTTTGTGTCGTTGTTGTAATGATGATTAGGAATGATAAATTTAAACTAATGAAGTCCAATTATTTATACCTTTTTAAATTATTACTTGTAAAGTATGGGTAGAAAGAACATTTTTTCTCTTGCCTCCTAGCAATGTATCAGCCCCAGAATGAATGGATTTCTGCCCAGACACAAGTGGGTCATTCAGCTGGTCAACAAGGATGCTTCTTGTGAGAGCAGATTTTTTATGGGGACAGCTGTCTAGCAGGAAGTATATTGCCATGTGGTCTTTTTGAATTTAGCAAAAGGCTGTCAAATACTCCTAGTAATGACCCACTTAATTTTATAGTCAGTACTTTTACATAGAAGTATATTAATAATAAATCTGGCACTGGAATTGAGGTTACTATAAGTTGGTTACAGGCAAGACCAAAGTGTAAATATATATTACATAATAAATGACACTATTTATGTATTCAAGTGACATGACTTCTAGTGACTCTGCAGAAACAAGTAACCTTGAATGTAACCTTATTTCCTAGAACCTTTGGAATCCCAACCTCAAAAAATGCTTACTCTACCACTTTACAACCATCCCACAGAATAAATGTTTTAGGCTGTTGAAGGGAGATGAATTAATACGATAATTTTTGCTACAGTGAAACCTTATAAGAATCAGCTATTCCCAACTTACTATGTGAACATTTAGCTCTATTTTCACTTTCTTTGAGGCATACACATTGACCTTGAAAAAAAACACAGAGCATTTTAATGTGATCACTCACAATAGGCAATAGCCTTTTGGGGAATGGGCCTATCTCTTGCTTACAGTGATACCTAGTTCTTTGGGGAATCTCACATGATGATTTTTAGAATATGGATTTTAGCCTCTCATAGCATGCTAATAGTTCTAACTAATATCAACAACAAATATTAGCACATCACGGGGCTGGTTTTATTGGGCTCCATGATGGTAACAGAATCACTTCCCTCCAAGGAGTTAAATGTATAAAGTTCAAGAAACCAGATTCTTAATTTGATGTTTATTGCCACTCTCAAATTGCCACTCAATAGTTCATGCAGCTACTCAGCTGAGATGAAGTGCCTGGGCATGCTTCTATTCCAGTGGGGTCACAGAACCACATTCACATCATATGACACATTGGATAATTGGCCTCAGCTCTTGGTTGTTGGACATTTTAAAAATTCTATTAAAAGATGAGCTTTTAACAATGTTACAGGCTTATGATAATACATGCGCTGATTGCTATATCTTGATGTCATTTCTCATATTCTAAAACATGCTCACAAGAAGCCAGCAGTAGTAAAAACACCCATCAGTTGCTATTGCTTATCAGTGAAATTTGGCCATTTACAATTCCCTCTTCCTGTGGTCCCCACTTCTACTTGGTTAAGTCCATGAACGCATAGAACATTTTCTTTCCTTCCTGATTCCAAACAAAGGTAAACCTTAATCCCTGAACAATCCTGAGGGAATTGGAAGAGAATCATGGCTCTCAGCTATTGAAGGATATATAAGCTGTATGCCAAGGACCCATTATGAGGACATTACTGCTTTGACCACACACAGGTTTGGTGGACCAATTTGCATATACTGTTCATAGGGTGACTACTCATCCCTGTTTGCTTGAAATTTTCGCCCTTTGAGCACTGAAAATACCCTGTCCTGGGAAACCTTTCAGTCTGAGGCAAACAGAGATGATTGTTCACTCTAGTTCTGAATGTGATCTATTCAGCCAATTTCAAAGGCATTTCACTGGGCTTCTAATGTGTACAGGATATAAAGCCATCAGATGTTGCCAGGATTGCTGGTTCCATGAAATATCCTTTGGTTTCAGTGAGGACTCTTTCTAGTTCAAATGGATCTCACTTATGTCTTCCATAATAGGGTTAAAAAGATAAGATGTATGTCTTAGATAAGGTATATGGAGGCATAATAGAGGTGAATAGATAAGGTGTTTTGCTAACAGAAGTTCCCATTAACCAGTGAGCTATGGAGATATGACTATCTGATAAATCAAAGCAATAGAATGTTATAGAATAAAACTGTGATAATGTTGACAACACTTTTTAAAAACAAAAAGACTTCTACAGTAGAACTGTAACATGAAACTCAGTAATACTTCGACATGTAAATGAAAAGTTACTAATTCAGGTTGTATGGTAGGTTGGCTGCGATTGGCTAGTTTAATAATAAATCATGATCCTTGCAGTACTCAACCTTTCTTGATCTCGTGACTTATCTTCTATCAATCAGCAAAGAAATAAATATTTTATTTCTTTAATAAAAAGAAATAAATTTTATTTAATTTTGACTATGTCTTTTTAAGGTTTTGAGTGAACCACGGCATGAGTGATACCCTCACTAATTTTCTATCCCTTCACATGGCTGGAGAACTCCTAGTATTTGCCCCATTTATTTACCATGTAGTTTATTCTGGCTCTAAAAGGGTCTTTTATTATTATTATTATTACTTTCTTGGAATTTTTTGTTTGTTTTTAACATTGAATAGATACATTACCTTGAATTTTTAGAATAAAAGCATCTCATTGTTCTCAATGTTTTTAGGGATTTCTTTTTTTTTTTTTTTTTTTAGGGATTTCAATTATTTTTGCAAACCATTGTTTTTCCTGTTCTAACTTCTCTTTTTATATTTGTATATAGAATTACAACTTTGAAATAGGAGATACTCAAGAGATGCCTACAAATGAGTTGATCGCTATGTTGCTAAAGCCATATAAATTATTAAACATAACTAAGTGATGTGAAAGAAAAGATTGAAGAATAGCTTGGTCTTTTTGAGAAGTAGCATAATGTAACTTAATGAAAGGTGGGAAATATATTATCCCTCTCCAGACAGTATGGTGACAAGATAGAGTATTTTACTGTTTCCCATCTGCTGAGAAGTCTGTCATTCTCTTTTTCAACTAAATAATAAAATAGGGGATCCCTGGGTGGCTCAGCAGTTTAGCACCTGCCTTTGTCCCAAGGCATGATCCTGAAATCCCGGGGTTGGGGCCAGGGATCGAATCCCAATCAGGTTCCCTGCATGCAGCCTGCTTCTCCCTCTGCCTGTGTCTCTGCCTCTCTCTCTCACTGTGTCTCTCATGAATAAATAAATAAAAATCTTAAAAAATAATAATAATAAAATAAAACATTTTAATATTAATAAAATCTATGGCCATTGAGGATTTGGTGAGGGCAAAGAATACTGTATATTTAGAGAAGCTACGTGTCCTAACATAAAAGAAACACAGATTCTGGTGTCAGATTTTTTTTGGATTTAAACCATAACCCTGCTACTTACCAGTTCTATGAATTTTGGCAAAATGTCGAAACTTATCACACCTTTTTTCTCATCTGCCAAACAAGGGTATTATAAGGTAGAATAGTACCTCTCTCATAGAGGTTTTATGAGTATTGAGTTAATATATGTAAAGTGCTGAGAACAGTCAGGCATAAGAAAAATTATATGTATTAGTTTTTACATTTACCATTTTGACTTACACCTCCATTTCTCTAGTTTTGTGTATACATAAAAGGGGAGATATATATGAAAAGAAAATTCATTTTCCTACCTTTTTAAGACCTTCAGTATAGGTTAAGGAAATAAAGTAAACAAAATTCTTTATAAGAACACCTTTAAGAGATATGTTAATATTTTAAGGGTTAATTATTTAGGAAATTTTTCCCAGTTATCAGATATTAAAGTAATGTATCTTATTCCTTAGGACTCAAACATGGCTCTTTGATACCATAACAAAAAGATTATAACTAGTTGCTTGCTAGTGGCTGGTCAACTCATATTGGTAAACAGTGACTCAAGAAACACACTGATCCTAAAATAAAATGAAGTTGTCAATAGGTGTGTGTGTGTGTGTGTGTGTTTAATATTCTATTCTTAAGACTGAAGCTTTGTATGTCATTTATATTTTTATTCTTTTTGTCTGTCATATCTAAGTATATCAATACATTTTTAGTTTTCTCTTAATTTTAATTAATCTCAGCATTTTCATCTGTAAAGCAGAGCTAATACTTTATAAAAACAAATGAAACAATTGAAAGAATTGAAAATATGGAACAACTTGAACAGAGACTGGCCCCAAAATACCTGATATTTACAACTCTGCTCCCTTACCTCTCACTAAATGTCCAGACCTTTTAGTTTGCTTGCTCTGGAATTGACTCTGGTATTTGAGAATTCATGGTGATCTCCAGGACCTTGTTAAAATTTCCCCGCTTTTCTCCCTGACAAACATGAAGGTTTGGTTTTAGATGACACTCAACTTTAAGTTCTTCCCAGAGTCAAGTTGGAAAAGACTTTACCCTGAATCTGACTCAAAATTTGTTTCCACTTCTTGTTTGTACCACTCTCTACTGCTCATTTCTCTTCTTTTCTAAAATGTTCTGAAAATCACACTAACTCTATCCAGTTATAAAATTGGAATCCAGGTATGAGAATTGTGCAGAAGGAGAGCCAGCATTTGGACAGAGGTTATTCCATTAACATTCAGGAACATTTAAATATGGGAATCTTTAATTTTTATGTTGAACCAAGTACTAACATATGCATGTGCATACACACACACATGCAAAAATTCACACTTTCTATTATGTTATCTGCTTCATAAAATTAATATAAAATGAAGCTTTCATTCCTACAAGGTTCAACTTTCTGCTCACACATGCATTTGCAGAAGGGAAAGCAAACAATAGAACTAATAGCTATCTAGAAATTCATCTTACAAAACACTTCATCACAGAGCAAGACATTTGTGTATTTTGGTAGAAATATTAGAAGGAAAGGATCTTTTTTGTAAAAGAAAACAGACTAAATGTCCCTGGGAGTTCATCCATACTCCTAGCCATCTCTGTCCACTAAGAGGATTTTTGTGAACTTACATAGTGTTAGTTTAAGAGTGGAAATACCTTTATACAGATACACAAATTTCAAGTTAAGTGAAATATGCTGTCATCTAGGAAACAATCTCTGAATTGAGACACTTGGGTTTTGTTCAAAATTTGTTTTGACTGCTTGATCATTTCCAATTACTTGAGTTAATTGTCCCATAGCAGCACTTCTGCTGGACAGCCTGGTTTTCTTCAAGTCCAACCCAAAAGATACAGCCTACATAAATTTAATACTTAAGTTGAAAGATACACCCTGCTTAGTGTTATTTGCATAAACAACATTCCAAATCTACTTTGTTTTGACAATAGTTTGGTATGTCCTAAGAATATGGTTAAAAGTCACTTTGACCCCACTCTGGTAAACTGATCAATTTCATTATAGAGAGTGGGTGAAACAGTGTCTTTTACCATGTGTCAACAGTCAACAATCAATCACAATTCCACAGCCATGGCTTCCTTGATGGAACAAAGATAAACCAACATAGACTGAGGAGGAGGAGAGGGGAGAAGAAGAGCAAAATACAACATGCCAAAAAAAAAAAAAAAAAGTATCTGGTGTAATAATCCAAGAAATCACATGTGTCACATTTTTTATCAAAAATAACTGTGCTTCTCCCCTTTTTGGTTTATCCCACTCATGTTTCCTTTAAAAGAGATTTCGTGAAACCATTTATCAGGGGTCACTTGAGAATCTGAGTCTTATAATTGAAAGTTTACATCAAGACAGCATGGTACTGGCACAAAGATAGATTCATAGATAAGTGAAGCAGATTAGAGAACCCAGAAATGAATAGTTAACTCTATGGGTCAACTGCAGGAAAGAATATCCAATAGAAAAGGGACAGTCTCTTCAATAAATAGTGTTGGGAAAATTGGACAGCTACATGCAAAAGAATGAAACTGAACCATTCTCTTACACCATACACAAACATAAACTCAAAATGAATGAAATACCTAAATGTGGGACAGGAGTCCATCAAAATCCTAGAGGAAAACACAGGCAGCAACCTCTTTGACCTTGGCCACAGCAACTTCTTGTTAGACATGTCTCCAAAGGCAAGGGAAACAAAAGCAAAAATGAACTATTGGGACTTCATCAAGATAAAAAGCTTCTGCACAGTAAAGGGAAGAGTCAACAAAGCTAAAAGGCAACCTACAGAATGGGAGAAGATATTTACAAATGACATATCAGATAAAGGGCTAGTATTCAAGATATATAAAGAATTTATTAAACTTAATACTCAAAAAACAAATAATCCAGTCAAGAAATGGGCAGAAGTCATGAACAGACACTTCTCCAAAGAATACATACAAAGGCCAACAGGCATATGAAAACTGCTCAACATCACTTGTCACTAGAGAAATACAAATCAAAATCATGTTATACCACCTTACATCAGTCAGAATAGCTAAAATTAACAGAACAGGAAACAATAGATGTTGGAGAGGATATGGAGAAAGGGGAACCCTCTCACACTGTTGGTGGGAATGTAAGCTGGTACTGCCACTCTGGAAGACTGTAGGAAAGTTCCTCAAGAAGTTAAAAATAGAGCTATCCTACAACCCAGCAATTGCACTGCTGGGTATTTACCCCAAAGATACAAATGTAGTGATTCGAAGGGGCACCCGCACACCAATGTTCATAGCAGCAATGTCCACAATAGCTAAACTATGGAAGAGGCTGAGATGTCCATTGACAGACGAATAGATAAAGAAGATGTGGTCTTTATATACAGTGGAACATTACTCAGTCTTCAGAAAGGATGAATACTTACCATTTACATCTGATGTGTGGATGGAACAGGAAGGTATTGTGCTGAGTGAAATAAGTCAATCGGAGAAAGACAATTATCATATGGTTTCACACATATGTGGGATATAAGAAGCATCACAGCAAATAACAAGGTAAAGAAGGGAAAACTGAATGTGAAAAAATCAGAGAGGGGGACAAACCATGAGAGACACTTAATTCTGAAACAGAGGGTTGCTGGAAGGCAGGCGTGTGGGGGATGGGGTAGCTGGGTGATGGGCATTAAGGAGGGCATATAATGTGATGAGCACTGGGTGTTATATGTAACTGATAAATTGTTGAACACTACATTTGAAACTAATGATGCAGTATAAGTTGGCTAATTGAATTTAAATTCAAAAAAAGAAAGTATGCATACTCTTCCATATGTTGAGAAAGTTCATTTTCCATTTTCTTCTTTATGCATTATTTAAAACTATTGAGGAGAGATAAAGGGATAAAAACACTTCAGTTCCTGTCCAAAAAAAAAAAAAAAAAAAAAAAAAAAGCCACAGCTATTTTATTTTAGTTATAACCTTCATTGGAAAAAGAAAAAAAAAATGGATAGATCCTGCAATTATATTTTTGCATCATTGAATTCCTTGTTCTGCCTTGAAAAATGACTTTAGAAATTCTTTTTTTAATTTAAATTTTAGGTGGTTAACATTCAGTGCAATATTGCTTTCTGGAGTAGAATTTAGTGATTCATCACTTACATACAGCACCCAGTGCTCATCATAACAAGTGCTCTCCTCAATCCCCATTGCCCATCTAGATCAACCCCCAACCACCTCCCTCCATCAACCCTCAGTTTGTTCTCTCTTCTTAACCCAGTCTCTCATGGTTTGTTTCCCTCTTTCTTTTTTTTTTTCTTCCCCCCTTCCCATATGTTTAAGATCACTAGATTTGAATGATCTCGCTCTCTACCAGACAACGAACAAACTAGAGAAGAATTGAATTAATTCGATTGAATATAACTGTGAACGAGGCACTGAATAAAGTGCCTCACATATATTGCTTTCATTTCTAATTAACTTATCATCTCTGAATTGAAAATTAAGCTATCTGTTCTGTTTATTTTCAAATATGGGATTCTAGTCATTTGATATTCATAAAATAGATGATAAGCCCTGGATTTTCTAGCATGGTTTAATTCTGGGCCAAATGCATGAGAATAAATCCGTTACCTGATTACATCCTCAGGGTACTTATAATCTATTTGGAAAAATAAGATCAGCAAATAAGGGACGAGTGGTGAACAATGGAGCGTCTGCTAGGAAATGTTGGTTAAAAGGACTTTATAAATTCAGTAATAAGGGAGATAAAAGTGCATTAATACAGAAGAAAAAGGAAAGAGTTGTCTTGAGGATGAGCTGAGATTGAAGCAGAGTCTGACATAAAGCACAATGTCATAGGTTGATCCTGCTGAGGAGAGAAGACAGCATGGTGGGAGTGAACTATGGTTATTTAGACAGAGCAAGCTCAAATTATAAGAAATTGTCCCTCTGATAATAGCCCCAGAAGTAGAAAGGGTATATTTGTAGAGGCAAATAAGCTACTTTCCCTTTTGGTCTGCATAAGCAGATGTGGGTTAACAGATTATCCAAAAGAACCTAAAGAATTAGAAATTTTAGTAGAGAAAATAAACCTGTTTGTCACTTGTGGAACACCAGTTATATTTACTCTTCTGCAACAGAAAGACAAAGTGACAATAATCAAATGTGCATGATCCCAGAGTCCAGGACAAGATTCCACGTTTACTAATCCTAAAAAAAAAAAAGAAAACAAAACAAAAAAACCTGTTAGAAAGCAAATGAGTAGATAAATTAGCATGACATCACCATACAGCCCGAATCCTAAACTAGAATCCACTGATTTAACAGTAGATTAACAGTGATTTAACAGTGTAGCAGATTTAAAAATAAACTATTTGCAAAGTTTGGTGTCTTTTACCACTAGTACTAACAAATTAATCAGAGTGCACCTAACACTTCCCTTTGATATGCAGGGTGTCTCAACACTGCAGCTGAGAATCACTCCTCTGTGCTTAATGCCACGTGTCACCTGTTTGTGCAGCTGTAAAGTTCATAGGGTGGTTGGAGTGAGAAGAATTTCATCACTGTGATGTGCCTTTGCCAGTTAGAGGCGGTCTGCACTCTACACACAACCACGCATTCAATCCCTTTTCATCCCAAATAACTAAGAGGGAGATATGTGGAAAATCCAGAAATAAAATTCTTTTTTCAAAGGTCAAGGATTTCCCAGCAATACATTCTAAAGAAGCTACTTCTTCCCACTAATTAAGAAAAATGGTTGGGGGGTGGGATGAGGTAGTATAAAAAATCCAACACAGTGCATTAAGAGAAGAAATGGTACAATTCACTGGTAAGTCACAGGGACAGAAGCAAAAGAATTCAGTGACTTGGATTGACACTTACCAGCACAATGGGCTTTGTTAGGCTATCCCACAGAAAATGTATAGACTGTGAGATTTTTTTTTTTTTAATCTGAAGAAAGACAGCTAAATTTGGAAAAGAGTCTTTAAAAATCTCCTGCTCAAAGTGTAGTCCATGCAGCAGCCACTGCATTATCTGGGAGCTTTTTAGAAATGCAGGCTGCCAGGCACATCTCCAGAGCTTCTGAATTTATATTCATAATATTCTCCAGGTCATTTATAAAGTTTAAAAATAACTATCCTAGAAGACTGGGAGGGCTAGGAAGTATGATTATAGGGCTGCTGGTTAATGAGAAGAAAAATCCTTAAAAAAGACAAAGATGAGTCCTGGAAATTATGTAGAATGGGCAGGCGGTCCATGAAAACATGCCAGAATGCTCCAAGTGGGCTCTCAGAAGCTACTGATGCACTGAGTGAGAAGGAAAGGTAGGCAAGCTCCAAGGGTTCATTGAGAAACCAAATAAAGCACATAATGATTCAACCTACCACCAGTCAGATGTCCAGAAGAGGCAATGATAATGCCAGTGTTGGCAGCTACAGAGAATGTCTTGTGGTTAAAACAACAACAACAACAACAACAGAGCTTAAGCAGTATTTTAAATAAAATTTGAGATTTTCTATAACCATGTTATTCAACAAATTACTTTAAGCCCATACTGCAATCTGGGTATTACATTAGTTGTAAGTTTGTGGACAATTTTTTTTTTTTTTTTTTTTTTAGGTCAAGGAAGTAATCACAATCACAATTAAAATCACAGCACCAATTATAAACAAAAGGCCTGGCATCACTATCTAGCCTTCTAGGCATATGGCAAAGTGGGTTTGCAAATCCCTAGAGCCAGATACTTTTGAAAGAACAAGGCCACATCTATATTATATAAGCCAAAATTATGTGCGTATGTGTGTGTATCTGTGAACTTGTATTCAGGTTGACCACACCATTTTGGGTCTTAGGCCACATATCTCTTACTGAGATCCAAATCTCTAGTTCAGAAATCCAACCGAATCCCCAAACTTTGGGAATGGCCAATAGTGGCTATTTCTCTTCTTAAGTCTCCATACACATTTGATTAGACCAAGTATAGAATCTTTACTTCTACTGCTCCTAAAGGGTTCTCCCCCCATATATTTGACCCTGGGAACTAGAGGTAACTACACAGGCGGGGGAATCTGGAGATTGTTGGATGGCCATCTTCCTTTCGCCACGTGCTTAGAGAAGAGACCAATCTGCAGGGAGAAAAAGCAAAGCTGAGGACAGAAAGGAACAGGCATCAGAGATCAAGTGGACTTTCCAATTTCCTGCAAATTCTTTCTTCAGCTTTGGCTTTCCTGCATGCCTTTGGGTTCTATAAGATGAATATATCTCATGATAAATTCTTCCTCTGAAAATGTTTAAATTAATCCCTTAAGTTAATTTTCACTAGCTTTGGTTGCACTTGCAACAAAAGGAATCTTAACCAAGATGCCCAGTGGCTTATGCCGATAGGACTTAAAACGAACGCAGCTGGATCACTGGCAGAAAAGTCACCACTTAGGAAAACCTGGTACCCACATCTAGCAATGTTCAAGCAACAATTTCTTTGAAAATGTATCTGTTGCTGACTTTGACTATATCAGGTTGTAAAATCTTACAACCAATGTTTGCACTTGGTAGTGCCTTTATGACTAAGACTTGACTCATTTGCAATTGGTCAAGAGACAATGAGTTACCCAAGCTCCTTGAATGCTATCCTTGGCTTGTGAAATCCGGATGTTTCAGAAACCTCGGGGTGCTGAACAACTTTGGGGCTTGTGAAAAGTGCAAACTCTCAAGCCTCATTCCTTTCATACTGAATACAAATCGGGAAATTTGTATTTTTAACAGATCCCTCAGATAATCCTGAAAACTTCCTTCTAAAAACATATTTTAGATTGTGGTTATTAATTCAGAATTGCTCATAACAACAGTCTGAGAAGCTTCCTGAAAATACACATGCTGAGAATCCCCTCAGACATACCAAATCAGAATTTTGGCTCACGTGTATTTGCACAAGATCCCCGGGTGATGCTGAAGCGCACTTTTAGGTAAGAGCATTGGTAAGAACAGCAGGTTTGAGGCACTGAGGGTGAATGATTCAGCTGTGCAGCCTCCTTCCTTCCATTTAGATCTGCTCTGAGACACCAACAATATTTTCTCTCAATGGCCACTTCCAATGTCTAAAGTTGTTCAAGTTCAAACTACTTGGGCTCTAGCTACATTGATTTAATTTAAAATCAGCATTGAAAATACTGCCTTTCCTTTATCCTCTGATCAGGAGTGCATTTTTCTAATTGGGAGACTTGCCTGCTGCTGTAATTTAAATGCTAAATGAATGGAGATGGAATAACTTTAGATAGACTCTGTTTATTTACTTCACTTTGCAGTATATCAAAGTTCTAAGAAAGGCCAAAACTCTAGACTTCTCCAAGCTAAAAGAAGCTTGAATTCCTTTTGTCCTACCTTCTTGCCCCTTGTGTATTTGAACACCTTATCTCAAAAAGATGAGATCCTTTACCTTAAGTACTGATATCCGAGCAAGAAATCAAAGCCCATACCACTTTTGAATGGAATAATTTGGCCTGTTAAAAGTTTTCTTTTGGAACCACAGCAGTGAATTTTAGTGAGTATAAAAAAATGCCCACATTTCTGCAAATGTGTAAAGTATCTTACCATTTGTGTCCAGAAATGGAAATGCCCCCGGGGCGTCCTACTACCTCCTTAACTCACTAGCTTTGGAATGATATGGGTTCCCAACATTTACCTAGAATTGATATTTGAGGGAATTCCTGCTACAGAACTAAAAGCACCAGGTGCATGAGGATATGTCCACACTTGCATGTATGTATGTGTCTATGTTATATGTACACGAGGACATGTAAATTTCTTTCTAGAATTTTTATTATGACAACAGATGGATGAACACCTAGATATATTTTGATTTTCCAAGAAAAGACAAGTGATTTGAACATTTTAGTTTATTAATTTTATGAAATAACATGCAATGTTTAAAAAAAAGACGTAAAAAAAAATTAAAAAAATAAAAAAAGACATGTTCGTGGCCAATGACCTAAGAAGGTTCAATCTCCAGTACTAAGTATAAAAAGCAAGCTACAGAGCGATGCATATAGTAAACTTGCTAACCAAAATAACAACAGAATAAAGACCTGTTTATAAACCTGCATATGGTTATGTGCACATAGGAGATGGGAGCAAAGACATACATTTCGATTCTACTTCTAGGAGTGGGAGAAGGGAGTGGTATTTTCCACATGCATTTCTGTAGGGTTTCATTGTTGCATGGGAGTGCTTTATTTTGTACTTTCAAAGAATGCATCACAGGAAGAAAAAGCATTGTGGATCAAGAGAGCAAAATGAGAAATGAAGATGAACAAACATTACTCATAAAAATAAATTAAAATGGCTAGCAAGAATAAAGGACTCTGCGGCCCTAATAATTAAGAAGGCAGATTCAAGCAATGAAATTCTATTTGAGCCTCTTACACTGGAACATATTAAAGGAAAGAAGATTCTCAAAGCTGATTAAAGCACCGTGGGAAACAACACTTTTACACAAGGCTAGTGTGCCATTTGGAACAATCTTTCTCGAAATCAGCTTGAAAACAGGTATCAAGCCCATAAAGCTGTTACTATCTTTGACCCAGCAGATCCCCTTTCAGGGACTTATAACAAATAAACAAGCAGAAACGAGGGCAAGCATGCGTGTGAAATGGTCTTCATTGTAGTTTCCTTAAGAAGTGACCCAAAATAATCACACAACCCATGGCAGGAAAAAAATCCATAACTGTTGTCTTATCTTCCCCACAGCAAGAGCTCCTAAAATGCCTTTGTTTTTCTTATCCACACAATCCCTTGAGAGTCCTACTGGCCCTGTTTCCTCCATCCTTCTGAAGCCAAGGGACCAGCACGCCTAAGCCCAGAGTCCCCTGGAGAGCCCGGCTTTTCTTGTCGGACCATTTTTCTGCAGAGCATCAACTTCAGCAGGATGGTTCTGTTGAATAAAAGAACTAGCCTTCCACCAAAAAGAAAAAACTCAAGATGCAAATATGTAAATGGTGGTTAAGAGCTCTATTGACAATGGTTTTAATTTTTTTTTCCTTTTTTTCCCATATTTTGCCAATTTCCTAAAACGGATCTATGTTAACTGTATAATCTACATTGAAACAACCACCTTAATTGTTAAATATTTGCGATCCTCTTCAGAGGCCTGCTGTTTTCTATAACTTGTAAAAAGTACTTATTATAAGATTAATTATCCATAATTGGCACAAACAACTTAGCCCTTACAGATAGACTGAGATAATTGGAGTGAAGCCTTAGAAAGAATTCACTAACATAAAAATGTCATGATTGAAATACGTGCATAGGCAGTTCTCCAGGATGCTCATAAAGCTATGGTTCCTCATTCTTTTTGGATCAAGTACCCTTGGAAGAATCTGACTAATGGCATGACTCTCTTTCCCTAGAAATAAATATTTGCCCCCGCCCCTCTCTGTGTTGGTTTCCTAGGGCTGCCTTTCACAAAGTAGCACCAATTACATGAACTATAAAACTGCATACATTTATTGTCTCACAGTTCTAGAGGCTGGAAGTCTGAGGTCAAGGTGTCTGCAAGGCCTGGCTCTCTCCAAAAGCTGTAGGGCAGCCCTACCTTGCATCTCCTTAGTGAGATCCCTGGCAATCTTTGGGGCTCCTTGCCCTGTAGATGCATCACACCAACTGCCACGTACACACGGCATTCTCCTCATGTCTTCACATGACCTGCCTCTGGGTGTGGCTGCCTATGCCCAGATGTTTTCTTCTTTTTATGGGAACAGTCATATTGGATTGGAACTCACCCTAATATCCTCATTTTAAGATGACTGCCCCTGTAAAGAAACTTTACGAGCTCACGTCCTGGGTAGGAGGATTTTCATGTTTTTTTTTTTTTTTTTTTTTTTTTATTTATGATAGTCACACATAGAGAGAGAGAGGCAGAGACATAGGCAGAGGGAGAAGCAGGCTCCATGCACCGGGATCCCGACGTGGGATTCGATCCCGGGTCTCCAGGATCGCGCCCTGGGCCAAAGGCAGGCGCCAAACTGCTGCGCCACCCAGGGATCCCAAGGATTTTCATGTTGTTAATGAGGGGGCAATTCTCTCATAGTATCCACCCAACATATTTTATCATCCAGCCACGGGGCACAGACATTAGGCCCCGGCATCTTGTCTCTGGACACCAGCTTAAGAACACAGTTCTGAAGGTTGTTGGAAAGCTGTTGTCTTGAGCAGACCCCTCACTCTGTTCGATAATGAAGCTTCCAAACACACAAATCAGAGGAACACAAATGGTGGAGAATGTTTCCACTGGGGTGCCTGGATGTCTCAGTCGGTTAAGTGTCTGACTCTTGATTTCGTCTCAGTTCTCAATCTTAGGACTCTGAGTCCAGCTCTGCACTCAGCACAGAGTCTGCTTCTCTCTCTCCCTCTGACTCAACTCCCTGCTTGAATGTGCTCTCTCTCTCTCTCTAAAAAAAAAAAAAAAAAAAAAAAAAAAAAATCCACCAGGAATAATAGAAAGCTGTAAGGAAAATGTTTTCTGGATAATTTGCTTCCACCTCAATCTCAGAAGTAAAATTGAGACATTGCAGAAGACACTGCTGATAGATACTGACTTTTTCCCTAATGTAAACCTAGGTTACAATGCATTTCAATAGAAATTATAGATGGACAGATGCTGATGTTGACTTCCCTTTGGGATGTTAATGGTTCTGAGGTTTACCTGCCTAGAGGAATAAAGACTAGTCAAAATCTCTGAGTAATAGAAATAATTTTATTTGTATTTTTACATTATTATCAGAATTGAATTATATATGTGTCTACATATATACACATACACATATATATGTATATGCAATGTTGTCAGCACTGAACTTAACATGTCTTACTTAATAGAATATAAAAGTTGCTATACTTGTTCAGACTTGACATTTGTAGTCGCAATTGGCAATCTCAGTAATCTGAAATCTGAAACCAGAGAGGCATTGTTTTTCTAGTTACTGTTTGATAATCGTCACATTATCTTTCATCTCTCCTGTCTTCAACTTTCTGATCTATCAGAGGAGGAAAATAACATCTACCTCATGGGGATTGATACATTTGGAGTTGCGAGTGACTGTCTTCAAATTCTAGCTCCAAATCTTATAAACTGTACCTTCCAGATACCCAGTGTGTATTTCAGGGTCTCCATCTACAAAAAACAACAAAGACGAACAAAACAATAAACAAAAACAAAAAGCACAACCCCTCCACACACCTTAAAAAAGACAAGAATGACAATACTATTCAGTGCATATTTTTGTTATGCAAATTAAGTGGAGTAGCTCACAGGGAAGGGAACCTACATAACTAGCCCTGCTAGGATTCTCCAGAGAAAGAGATCCAATAGGATGTGAATATGTATAAGAGGATATTTATTATACAGAATCAGCTTAAGAGATTATGGAGGCTGCTGAGTACAAATCTCCTGGCCTTTGGGAACAGGCTTGATAAGCAGACTCTCCAGCCACACTCGTCAGCAGAGCCTGGGAAGCTGTTCCATTTGGCAACAACTTCTGGTTGCTTTGCCCTCCATCCAGTGGCATCTCTCAGGAGCGTGTGGCTTTTTTCCTATTCCCAGGGTCAAAATGCCCCTTCTCTCGCTCTTTGAGTTGTCGGAACAATCAAAAGTGTCCCAGGCCTTCATCTCCTCCCAGGCCTGGAGTGTCTGGAGTTTCAATTCTGTCACGGAGCCATCAAGGTGGGTCTGGGTATTGAGCAGGCCTGTCACAGAGTTGCCACTCCCACTTGGAGCACAGGGCAGGTGTGGCAGCCAGCAACCCCTCCCTCCTTGGTGGGCAGGGACCTGGGGCCTGTGTGAGCCCCCCATCTGCCTCTGTTGTACTCTGTGAACCCAAAGACCTGTTAAACTTTTAACCCCCCACCCAAACAAATGAACAGAAAATGCCAAAAGAAATGTGGGCCTTCAGGCTGAAGACCCAGGAGAGCTCATGCTGCAGAGGAAGTGTGAAGGCCGTCTGCTGGACAATACCCTCTTCCTTGGGGTGGCCCATCTTTTTGTTGTATTCAGAAAGACCCATACCTGTTACAGAGGGCAATCTGCTTACCCAGAGCTTACCGATTTGAAATGTTGCTGTCATCCAAAACTATCTTCTGTGTTGACCTGTCACATTAACTGTTCTATGTAGTAAGTAAATATTGGACATTCTTTCAAGTCGCTGTGCTCTAAGTAGGTTACTTTCTTTGCTGTGGCCAAAAGGAGGAAGGCATAAGTGGGCCATCATCAGAATTTTCCTATAAAGGTCAGGAGGATTTATACAAAAAAAAAAAAAAAAAAAAAAAGATACGAGGTAGGACACCAAGACTGGAATTAAACAAAACAAAAGAGAGCATCTACCTTTGAGGTTTTAGAATAGGAATGGAAGCCCCTGAAAGTTTACTGATCAGTAGGAATCCAGTAGAGACATTCATAGAAACTTCCAGGAGGAAGCAATTACATTGTATGGTTGGTTTTGTGGCAAATTAATACTCAGAGACTGGATTGGTCTTTGCCAGGACTTTATTTAACACAGGTTCACTGTGGGAATGTCACAAGCCTAGAGCATGCAGGATAATGTCTTTCAGGAAGCCAACCAAGAAAAAGCACACTCCAAACCAATGGTAGAGTAATCATACTACTGTTCCAGGCAAGGGGAAATGAAAGGAATAATGTCCAATTTTAGTTGAGGTGCACCTTTATAAAAGTGAGTGCTCAGAAGGGATAGCTTAGTCAACCAACAGCTGACCTCCATCCAGCTGCCAGAGCAGAAGGAAAAGCTCCTTGTAGTTTGTTGCTATGGAATGATGGTGCCAAGTGGTGAAGGGTAAGACGCCTTCATTTGTGGGGCTGCTGCAAAGAGTGCATCATGGCCAGTAAGAATCTCCTTTCCTGGTGCAGGAGCTAAGCCCCAAGGTCTTCAGAGACCTATTTATACCAGCAAAAGGTAGCCTTGCCTAGACTGAACCCATCTTTAATGTTCTTCACAAACTTTCAGTGTTTGGAGCCTCAGTAGTCCCTACCACAGTTGCCTCTTCCTATGTTCTCATGTAAAGGCCCCAGTGGGGTCCCTCAGCAGCTGAGCTGTTGCATGCTTATTGATGACAACGGATGGGATGACCACATCACATCACAGTTGACTTTGCTTTTAATAAAGATACCCTTACTCTTAAAAATAATTTTATTTTTGTCATGAACAAGTAGACATGAAATCCTTTCAGAACAATACACAGCACTGTAGCAAGAGATTGCCATGGAGGCTTAAGTGACTAGCTAGTCACCATTTCTCCCCTCCTTGGATCCCACATGGTAAGGAGGTCAAGATAAGACTCCTGGTCAAGGCCAAATTGGATCTTTTTAAGACTAGGGTAACGTGCAATTTCGTGGAATTGGAGACTAAAGGAAGAAGTTCCCGGGGTTAAGGTAGCAATTTCTGCACCAGACTGTATCTTCACTAATCAACTGTAAGTAGCCAGTTAATACAGTTACAAAAAAAAAAAAAAAAAAAAAGGCAGTCTCCAGCATATATCCTACCACTTGGACTGAATCTGACACTGCTACCTAATTAGCAGACCTTGTTGACTGTGGGTGGAACACATAATTGACAATTTGATATTACAAGTGATGGTGGTGGCCTGGAAAATTTTCCCAACAAATTCAGCAGCACAGGCCCATCGCCTGCATTTTTCTCAATTCTGCAATTTGTGTAAAGTAGGCACCAGCATAGCCAATCAGAAATCTATTGAATTCCTGAGGTGCAACTGTTGTGGTCTTTTAGTCACTCTTTCCACAGCCGTTTCTGGGAACATACTTTAAAACTTTCCCCTTTACCACAGTTGTGTTGTAAATTAATAGTTAGCAATTTCCCTCCTATATCAAAAAGCATCAGTATTGGCATAGCTAGAACTTGCAGCTAAGTGTCCTGCTGACATTTTAAAACACTATCTCTGGGTGTGTTTTCAAGCTGTGAAGATTTTTACGGGGGCGGCAACAAAAATGCAATGGTCATACTCACTTAAAGTTAGGATAAGGTCTATAACCAGGAGACCATTTCTACCTAAGAACACTATTACTACCTAAGAACATTATTAAGGAGTTCTGTGAATACTTGTGTGTGTGTGTGTGTGCATGTGGTGTGAACATATTAATACTGACTTTTTTTTAAAGATTTTATTTATTTATTCATGAGACACACACACACAGGGAGAGAGCGAGGCAGAGACACAGGCAGAGGGAGAAGCAGGCTCCATGCAGGGAGACCGATGTCAGACTCGATCCCGGGACCCCATGATCAGGCCCTGGGCTGACAGCAGGCACTAAACTGCTGAGCCACCCAGGGATCCCCATGAATTCTGACTTTTCAGAAAATTTTATAATTATAATAACCACTTATTGAGCTTTGAACATGTGAGATGCTTACATTTCGTGGAACATGTGTATAAATCCAACTGCTAGCTGTTTTTAAAATGTGTGTTCTCCTTAAATTTAATGCTCACTGGAATCCAGCAGCTGCTCTCTTTCCTGATTATGAATGAGGAAATTGAGTCCCAAAGGAATTAATGACTTTTCCAGGATCTGCAAGTCCATCCACCTCCAGGGCCCACGGTCATCCTTCTAGACCAGTGATCAGATCAACTCGGGGCTAATTTGCCCTGGTATCCATTTTTGTAAACAGTGTTTCATTGGAGCATCGTGCTTTTATTCGTTTACATTTGGTCTGTGATTGTTTTCATACCGCAACACAAGAGTCTTAAGAGTCACAACTGAGATCACATGGCTGATAAAGCCTGAAGTATTTGCTACCTGGCCCTGCACAGAAAAGTCTGCTAACTACACAAGACTGTGCTGTCTGCTTCATGTTTGGGCTACTTTCAACAAATAAAAATATGACTAAACTTTTCTTGAAGATAATGAGGAAAAACTAAAAATAAATAAGATATAAGCATTTGTTCCTGTTCCAATTGCTCAAATACCTGATAAATAGGGCTCATCCATTCCTATTTCTTTGGATTTTTAGTCGTAAACAAAATAACTGGGATGACTTTAAGCCAAAAGGAGTCTTTGAATAGGTGATAAGTCCTGAATTAAAGGAAATACTGGCAAAAAAAAAGCTTCAAAGAGACCAAAGACGGTGACCTGTACTGAAGCCCTGGCGGCAGGACTCCTCCATTTGAACCTAGCTTCGCGCTCCCATCCCTAGTACTCAGCATGGTAGCCAGGGATGCGCATTGCTGCTGCTCTCTATAATCCATGCAGCCGGAGAAAAGTTCTCTAATCAAGCCTCCAGGGTTGAGACCCAGTCAGAGCAGCTGGATATTTGTACTTGGACAACGTAACAATTGAGTCACCAGGGGTGCAGGGAAGGAACATGTCTGTCTATCACCACCATCTCCATCACTGTCTGCAGAAAAGAGCATAGCATCTCGTAGAACATCTCAAGTCAGAAGGAGATCCAGATCCTGAGCTGGAATTTCCATAAATATGCATCGCGTCATCCCTTTGATTCCCTATCTCCATCTTTCTAGTCATCTACTAATGAAAATACAAATACCCCCAGCATTTGCTTTGCAGACTCTGGGTACAAATAATGAAAATTAATAATGTACCCAAGGTCGGATAGTTGTATACGTAGAACCTCAGTACCCGCCCCCCTCCCCATTCCAAATTCCTTCCCTTCTGTGGTAACTGGAGATGCTTCCAGGAGTACCATAGTATATTCATGAAGAAGTGCATTACCTTTTCCTGCAAGTGCTTAAAAATTTACCTTAGCTCCCTCTTGTGCTGATATATCCTAATCCCTCAGCGTCACCAATTTGTCACTAGGTTGGTCTAGGACACACTCACTTTAGTCCTTTTGCCAAAACCACCTTTTAATGATCACTCTACACTCTCATGGCTACCATCCTCAAGGTTGTCATCTGTTAACTGGAAGCCACATTCTAACAGCTCTGCTAAAGCTGCCACCTACATGACTAGACTCCCAGCTTGATGCTTAGAGCACCCTCTGGCCCTTGCTATGGGATACTTGGTGCAAGCTCACTTCCTTGGGTGCATTTAATTGAAGGCCTATTGGTGGTCACTGTTCACCCTCCCTCCCCTAATCCCTTTAAATAAGTAGAGTAACAATGCCCTTCCCTTTGTAAGCTTTTAAATAGCCAGTCTCTAGATACCGATGTTTAAAACTCTTAGTTTGCATATACAACTTAATTTTTCTCTATAGATGTTATGCGTTATGTTCTGTGGCTAAATTGAGTTTGGTTCAAGGAACAGTGAGCACATAATGCACAGAGACATTATCCTACTCTGCATCCTCGAGAGGTTGACTCCAGCTTGGCGGTCCTGGATTCTTTTCCTAAAAGAGAATGCTTTTCAGAGGGTCCTCTCTTGAAATTTCCCCCTCATCAGTTAAGCTCCCAGTCCTGGGAAGTGTCTGAATATGTATAAAAGCCAATCACTTGCACTCTTCAAATTCCTGTCCAAGAAGCTCCTTTGCCTCTATACGAATTAATTAAATTCAATACACACCTGGTGTAGAGAAAACTGAATCACATAGCTGATCCCTATTCCCTCAATCAGGAAATTCTTTTCAAAATCTCATATTTATGTTTCACTTCACTGAAGCCTGAATTCCTTCTATGAAGATTAAGACTTTAAACATAAACAGAGCATTTGTATTTTTTCCCATCTTTTCTCTTCCTTCCACTTACTCAAAAAAATGAAGATTTAAAGATTACAAATAGCTTATTCTTAGAGAGACTTGATGCCAGGGATCATTTTAAATACTTTGCATAAATTACCATTTTAGCCCTCACCACACACCATAAACTTATGAGCTAAGTATTTTTATCACCATTCTCATTTTACAGGTGAAAAAGTTAAGGTACATAGAGCTTATATGTGACAGAATAAGAAATATGTATAGATTTCATCTTTGACGCTGGCTCTTGATAATATTTAGTCTGTCCCCATTTCCTGGCACTTAGCTTCTAAAACCCTTGGTATCTCTGAACTGATGTTATATGCTAATAGATTAACTAGTGGGGGTGGGGGGAGCTCCTGGATAGCCTCAGGATGAGTACTGGTTGCGAAGGACACTGTGTGATTACAGGGCTGGGACTTGCAGCCCTACCCTGCAACTTCCAGGAGGAGAGAGGGTCTAGAGTTTGAGTTAATCAACGGTTAATGATTTAATCAATTATGCCTGAGTAATGAAGCCTCCATAAAAATCCTGAAGAACAGCATTCTAAGAGCTTCTGGGTGAGGGAACATGTGGAAATATCAGGAAGTGACATGTCTGGACAAGGCATGGAGCTTCACGTGCCCTTCCCCCCCAACTCCCCATACCTTGCCCTACGCATTTTGTTCATCTGGAAGTTACTGAGTTCTACCCTTTTATAATCAATAGGCAATATAGTAAGGACACCATTCACCTGAATTTGGTGAGCCATCTTGAGTTCTAAAGGCCATTCTGGCAAATTACGGAACCCTAGGAGAGGCTTGTGGGAACCCCAATTTGTATCCAAGGTGAACAAAAGCCATGAGTAACTACATATCATTGGCTTCTGAGTCTGAGGTAGGGGGCGTTTTGTGGGACTGAGTGCTTAAATTGCAGGATCTGAAACTATCTCCAGGCACAGGGCATCAGAATTGAAACACAATTGTAGGACACTTGGCTGGTGTCTGAAGACACCTGAAGAACTGCTTGGCAAAAGAAAAATCCCCACACATTTAGTAGCCAGAAGTATTGAGAGAGAGTATGGCAGTGTTCAATGGCACCCTATTAGTACTTAGTAGAGTCAGAAATCAAACCCATGTAGTCTGACTCTGGCATCTGTCCTTCTAAGCAGTATGTGTTCTATCTTTAATATTAGGGGCTTCTCAAAAAAAAAAAAACATAAAAATCATCTTTAAATTGTTTAGTTCACTAGTAGTTATTTATTTTCCAAAATATTAGTAATGAGGATGCCATTTTTATATAATTCTATTTTTTTAGTATCTAGTCAGCATAAGATATTTCATCATACTTGATAAGTATTTTGATTTATATTATTTTTACGATTATATTTTCACATTATTTGTTTCTTTGTTATATATAGATATACTATGAAATAAATTAACCAAATCTCATTGCATACTTTGTTAACTACTAATTCTCAATGTTCAGCACAATTCCTGGAACTTTCTTTTGTGGTGACTTAATGTTGAGTATTTTCTCCAGTCCACCCTGGCTTCAGTTAAAGGCATATCCTTGTTCCACTCTTGGCCAAGATATATTCTGATGCACTATATTTGGTTAGCGTATCTTATCCATCAAGATACATTCTATTGGGATGCCTGGGTGGCTCAGTGGTTGAGTGTCTGCCTTCAGCTCAGGGTGTGATCCCAGGGTCCTGAGATCAAGTCCCACATCTGGCTCCTAGCCAGGAGCCTGCTTCTCCCTCTGCCTATGCCTCTGCCTCCCTCTCTCTCTGTCTCTCATGAATAAATAAATAAAATCTTTTTTAAAAAGATACATTCTGTTCCTCTATTTCCAATGGAGATACTTCATCAAGTACTTCCTGCATGCTATTGGAAATAAAAGAGAAAAGAAATCTTGTTCCCTAATTCTCAGATATTTAAAGTATGGCTAAAAAGACAATTTCCTGTGCAGGAAACAACTGCAAAACAATAAAAGTAAGTAATAAGAGGTAAAATGTGTGTAACAGGTAGTAAGTATCATAAAGAAAAATTTTCATCACATCATAAACTGTTGAAAACAAAGACAAAGAAAAAAAGAAACCTTCAGAACAACCAGAGAAAAAAGACATTATCTAAGGGGACAATGATTTGAATGCCTGTGGATTTCTCCTCGGAAACCAAGAGTTAGGAGGATTATAAAGTGCTGAGATAAAAGAACTACCAATCTAGAATTCAGTATTCCACAAAAATATTCCTCAGAAATAAAGGTGAAATAAAGGAAACTAAGAAAATTTGTTGCCCACAGACCTGTTCTCAAAGAGCTGCTAGAGGAAGTTGTTCAAAAGAAGAGTAGTATTCCAGAATGAAACTTGAAACCTCAGAAATGAAGGAAGAACAACAAATGGTAAGTATCTGGTAATTCTAATAGACTATCCTTCTTCTCTTGAGTTTCATAGAGTATATTCAACAGTTGAAGGCAAAAGTTATGGGCAGCCCGGGTGGCTCAGCAGTTTAGCGCTGCCTTCAGCCCAGGGCCTGATCCTGAAGACCCGGGATCAAGTTCTGTGTCAGGCTCCCTGCATGGAGCCTGCTTCTGTCTCTGCCTCTCTCTCTCTCTCTCTCTCATGAATAAATAAATAAAATCTTAAATAAAAAAGAGAGAGAGAAAGAAAGAAAGAAAGAAAGCAAAAGTTAAAACATTTCCCCATGGAGTTTTTAATGTACATTCATGTAATAGATAAGATAATGATGCCATAAAGGGGAGAGGATAAAAGGACCTATGCTGTGGTAAGTGTTTTATATTCCACATGGAATTATAAAATATTGATTCTAAGTAGAATGTGAAAAGTACATTTTTTAATGTTATAATCCTTAAAGCAGCCACAAAAATAACTATTCAAGAAAATGCAGTAAAAAAATTACTAGAAAATTAAAATTAAATCAAAACTATTCAAGAAAATGCAGTAAAAAATTACTAGAAAATTAAAATTAAATGCCATCCCTCAAAAGGCATGAAAATTAAAATTCTGTTTGTTTCTACAAACAGAAAACAAATAATGAAATGGTACACCTAAATCCAAACTCTCAAAAATTATATTAAATGTAAATAATCTAAACACCCCAACTAAAATAGAAAGAGTAGCAGAATGGATTAAAATGGCTCTGTTAGAAATTGTATGCAAGAGAACTCACTTCAGGGGTAATTACAAGGTAGAATGACAATAAAAGGATAGAAATGCATATACCATGGAAACCCTAATGAAAATCTTGAGTGTCTATATTAATATCAGACACAGTAGACCTCATAGCAAGGAATATCACTAATGATGAAGAGAGATTATTGCATAATGATAAAAAGGTCAGTTCACAAAAAAGACACAACAATCAATCAGCAGTAAATGCATAAGTACCTAATAGCAGAAGTTCAAAACACATGAAGCAAATTTGACAAAACCACTGTGTACAGAGGTTGAACAATTTCTTATATAAGAAATACCTCATGACTCAGCAATCCCACACTTGAGTATTTACTATAGAGAAATAAAAATTTATGTTCACGTGCAAATCTGTACAAGAATGTCTATATCAGCTCTACTCATACTTGCCCCACATTGGCAGTAACTCAAATGTTCATCAGTAAGTGAATGGGCAAAAATACTGTGGCACATTCCTAAAGTGAAATACCACTCAGCAATGAAAAGGAATGAGCTGCTAATACAGCAGGGATAAATCTCAAATGCAATATGCTCGAAGTATTGCATATTGTGCAATTCCTCTTCTATGTCATTCTTGCAAAGATCAAAGTATAACTAATGAGAAACTCATCAATAGTTCATATGGTTTGGAGGTAGAGAAAAGAAATAATTATGAAGTAATTGCACAAGGAATGTTTGGGGAGGTGATGAAACTGTCTTGAATCTTAATTATGATAATGATTAGATAAATCTATAAATCTATCATTAAAATTCATAGAATCATATACCAAAGAAGCTAGTTTTACCATATGATAGTTGAAAATTAATAAAATAAAATAAAAATGCTAAGTATTGAATTCAGACTTTTCCCAAACTATTGTCAAGTTCATGGATTATCCCACTCACACACAGACCTTATATAACCATGTGTTATTTTTATTTTTATCTCCTGATATTGGAATAACACATTTTTCTACCCAGATTGTTTTATTCTCTACCTGATGAATGTTAAAGTCAGAATAAGGGTTGTCTTTTGGGTGAAAGGGAGAATTTTTACAACAGAATTCTTAAAAACTGTGGGCTTCCGGTAATATTAATATCTTGATCATTGTGGCATGTATTTGGGTAAGTACATTTTCTTTAAATTCCCCAAGTTATCTATGCTCTTTACAATGTACATGAAGAAAAATATTTGAAATTAAAATTGAGAAAAAAAAAAAACCACAATGAACTTTTATCTAGCATTTAAAACTCATTTAAGGTGTTAAATCCCCAAACTCTTGATGGATAGTAATCACTGCTGCCCATAACACTGTGACTATGTCTGAATTATAAAACTTGTCATATTGTGTTAGAATCATTCATGTGTGTGTCTGCGTATGTGTGTATGTGTCTGTGTAACCACACATGTACTCTCACTATCCTGACTAGAAATAGAGTGCTTAATCTTCCAGTTCTTGGTACTCTCCAAGCACATGGCTGGCACCAACAGTCATGTATTGAATGAACACAAAGTAGGAAATGGGTAGAACTACCATGTCTAGTAATGATCCACATAGGCCCTGGTTTCTTTCTCCTAGCATCACCACCATCCTTTCCTACTTTGAATGTACTAGAGGCTGCATTATCTGAAAAATTACTTTTTTTCCCCTTGATTCTTTGCTTGACTGCCAATAACACCAATCCTTGTATTGATGCCATGAAATTGGCTTAGTCACATGAGATATACACTGAGATGCAGTGTAGTAGAGGCGTCTCATGAGATCCTTGAAATGAGCGTACTTGGTTGAGAGAAATGTTCTGCATAGAGAAATAATGCTATGTAGAGAAATAATGTTCCATGTATTAAAATTTTATAGACATGGTCACTGGAATATCCTAAAATTGTCTGATATCTATGGATTTTTGGAATGGATTTTCTTTAGGTAGGGACTCTGAGCAAAAGAATTAGTTATATCTAAATCTTAACTGGGAGGTAAGATTATCGCACATTTTAAAAAGACCAGCCCAGTTCTTTGGTGGCTTTCCTATAGTTAGTGCCAATGGAATATTCTATTGAGAAATCCTAGTATGCATTTAATTTGCCAAACCCTCATTGACTTTTGGCCATGCTTAATCTCTATAATAGTTATTGTATTCATTTAGTGATTTTAGGACCAATGATCATATCGGCCACATTAATTTTAGTTAATATAGATGGTGTTCATTTTTCTACTTGTCTGACCCCTTGAAAATTATTATTTAGGGATGATCTCAATTAAAAAGTGAAGTAAAAGTAATGTACTTGAAGAAAGCTCTTGAGGTCAAAAGAGGAGAAAAGATTTGGTTCATATCATCTCTACTCATTTCCAAAAAAATTAGTGTCCCTTGAGCTTTGATTTCTATGGTTCTGCATATTAGTCTGTCATGGGATTTTTTTTTTCTTTCTTGGTCTGCCTAATTAAAAAGAGGTCAAAGGAATAATTTTTTTCAAGTGAATATTAGACTCTCATTCTACCTGAACAATCAGGTTAAAAGTTTTTAACTTCCAAGGAATGTGTGTTGAGATACGTCAACAGACTTGAAGAGTCACAAATTGTAAATTTTACAACAGAAGCTGGATTCATCTTAGTTCCTAATCACTGATTTAATCCTACAAATTATATAAAATACTACACAACTGCCTAATTCCATGCAGAGAGCAAGGACATGCTTCAAGATTGACTCACCTGCTTTTTCCTGTTAGAAAAGAAGGAAATAAATGCTTGCTACTAAGCTGGTTAATATGTATACTGGATTTTTTTAAATGAATGCTTAAAAGGAATAATAATAATTAGAATAATAATACTAAGCTTTTAGAAATGCTTTTTATCTTCAAAGCATTTCACAAAAGTGTATGTAGTTAATCTCCGCACCCTAAAAGCACCTTGCCAAAATATTTTGGTTTACAACAGATGCGTTTCAGAAGGTTTCATTCATCTTTATGTTTTCTTAGGCATAATTCTGTCTGTTAAAAAAGGCGGGGGGAACGACGGTAGAAAATAACATCTATCAAAGCCTTTCTTTTTTAATGTAAATTAGTTTCTTTTCTTCTTTCTAAAGGGAAGAAATGTTCAGATGAAACTGACGGGAAGCCCAATTCTGTTGAATTTGTGTTATAAAGGTCATTTTATGTAGTACTGAGGTTCAGCTGTTCTCTGTCTACACTCAGGCCCACAAATGGAAATAGACTTAAAAGGCAGAGGCCTAAGTAAATATATTTTCAGATACCCACTACTGTACAAGAATGAAATTCACTTAAAATAAAAATCTTTACTAAAAGTAGTAATTTGGTGGAAATTGAACTGGGCCTTATTATTTTGATGGAGTTGGATCCTTCTTTCTGTTTCTGGAAAAGCATTTTCAGATAGATCCAGAGTTGACCTTACAGAGTACACAAGTGTTAAGTGGAAGGATCAATGTGGGAGCAGTCTGCAACGGACTCTGGGGAAATTGGGGAGGTGTCCAGCACCTCTGTTCTCATCTCATTTCCCTGCATTTAATGAGACTCAAGTTAATGCCTCTCTTCCAAGCTCTATAGTGATACGAGATGCCAGTCCAACACTCCTTTTTAGGGTAATTTCTTTTATTTTTATTAAAAATATATATTAGCAATCATGATCATTGTCAAATAAATAAACGTAGAAAAGTTAATAGGAAAGACAGACAAGAAAATCTTCCTCACCTTATCAGAGAGATAATATTACTAAATTCTTCTGGATCTTTCCAACAGATATCTTATTTAACAAAAACAGATTCTCACTATACTTGTGTAATTTAAGATTTTTTAGAATTTGCTATATATCCTTATAACTTTTTAAGGCAATATAAATATATACACCATTGTTCTGATTGTTATATGACATTTTATTTCTTCATGTAATTTACTAAATTTACTGATCCCCAAATTGACCATAGCATAAAAATAAGGATTGCTTAAGAATACATAGTCATACGCCTATCCCTAGAACTCTAGGAAAGTGTCTTAAGAATCTCTATTTTTAGGAAACTCCTCAAGTTATTTGAGAAACACTGATTTAAGTTATGTTTTGTATATTTCATTTAATTCCCATTAGAAAGATAACTCTCTAATACTATATCCATTCATCATGTTCTAGCTAGATTGTTTTTTGAATTTAGTTCGATGAGGTGGAATTACTGGCTCATGTGGTATGTACTTTGACAATCTATTAGCATATTGCAAAAATATTCTTAATCGAGCTATAATAATTTATACTTTTACTACACTTGTTGTCAGGATCAAAGGTATTAGGTGCAAAATGTTTGTATGCATCCCCCTTTAGTGGCGTTATGCTTTCAGAGCAGGTGATGAGCAGTTCATCTTCAAATCAGCTAAAAGTTTTAACCTCAGTAAAGAGCAATAAAAATATGGAGATGAATTCTAAAGCAAGTTCAACTAATTTTGTAGAAAGTATCAAATATGTGAGGAGGGAAAGACTATCTTGTTTACTTTCTCCCTTTGCCAAATGTTAATATTTGAGATATCTACTACAGGATTTTGAAAGTAGAATTTTGACAACACGGATCCCTGGGTGGCACAGCGGTTTGGCGCCTGCCTTTGGCCCAGGGCGCGATCCTGGAGACCCAGGATTGAATCCCACGTCAGGCTCCTGGTGCATGGAGCCTGCTTCTCCCTCTGCCTGTGTCTCTGCCTCTCTCTCTCTCTCTGTGTGACTATCATAAATAAATTAAAAAAAAAATTTGACAACACTCCTAACCCTAATAAAAAGCATTCTGGGGTAATCTTTAAATGTCTTTATTTGTTAAACCACACAGAGTGATTATTTAAAAAAAAAAAAAAAAAAAAAAAAAAAAAAACATACTTCCAAGACCACCTGAATCAGCGAAAAATATTTCTGGAAATCTACATTGTTCTAAACCTTTTTAGAAATCTCTCATATGAGAGTCAGGCTGGAAAATCTCTGCTCTGGCCCACATTCCCAATTTGGTAGAGAAGAAAAACAGGCCAGGGTAAGTCATTGTTTGGCCCTATGGCAGATGTAAGTAAGTGACAAAACTTTAATTAGAAGTCATGTCCCTGTCTGTGGATATAGTGTGCTTTCTGGTATTTCACGGTTTTATGATTGGGTCTTTGCATTTACCCCCCAAAATGGGCATTTTTATTAAAATGTTAAAATAAAAGCTATTTTACAAATTCAATTATACTTAGATATATAAAACTTGATAAAAGTAGCTAATGCTGCTTTAATAATCAATAAAATAGCACTTAATGCTTTTAGTTTTATAATAAGTCTCGCTCTCCTACTAACAGAAAATAAAGACAAATATTTCAGAACTTTATCCAAATATAAAGTGTTTCACAAAACTGCCCACTTTTCTTTCCAAAGAGCCCTTATTTAAAATTTGTCCTTTCAGTTCTTCTGAATATATCAGTAAGGGAGCCTCATTTCTGTACTAATGGTCTTTAATAGAGATTTTCTTCTGTGTTTATTCAACTCCTTTGTAACTCGATCATGAAGTAGCCCTAGAAGAAGTCAAGAAGAAGCAGGAAGGAGGAATAGACATATGAAATGTCAAGAGCATCAGACACATGAAAATTCAATCACTAAGCCTAAAATCTTTAAGGATTTCTTTCTTCTTGATGACCAAGTAAGTTTAGCCCAAATGCATGATCACTATGTTTTTCTTATTTTTCCTTATCTTTCAAACTTTAAAAAGTATGTGACTCTAGACTGAGCTATATTACAGAGTTTGTAGGCTCCTAAACAAATATGTATAATTTTTGCTCCAAGATAAGCTCTACAGTCACATTTTCACCTTAAATAAGCAATTTGACCTGCTCACTTGGAATTACTCAGGTGAAACTCTCTTTTCTTTGATATATATATCTCTCATTAATGCCACAGAATGTAGGGGCATTTCAATTTTGAGCCAATATTTCCATTACTTTTATCTTTCTCAAAACTTTACTATTCTGAATTGGAATTTCTCGTGGTTGACATCACCCTGACAAACTACTGTGCTCCTTCTGGGTAATATTAAATGAGAATTAATAGTATTTTTTATTTGTACCACTGTACAGTGCTTCCTTGATGTTCATTTTGGAAAAATAAGTTTATTACATGAATTTTTCGAAATCAAACTTGTCGAAGATATGATGTTTTATTCAAGTTTAACATCTTCAAAGCATTATTTTTATTGGATTGCATGTGCTTGTGTGTGTGTGTGTGTGTGTGTGTGTGTGCACATACTAATAGTACCATGGGAAGAAATGTTTGCTGAAGGAGCTGGCTTTTTCTATACACACCCTGAATAATCTCTTATTCTTATATATAGAATGTGCCATTGATAAATACATATGTACCTATGTGCACATCATAATTGATGCAGGTGTACCCACTTAGATGCTGTTCAAGCCTCTTAAGTTCACTAAGCTAAACATGGGGTCTTCCCTCTGCCCCATCACATCCAAAGTTACTTCTTACATTCTAAGTTTCTGAAAAGAGCATCACTATTGCTCAGCATAGTCTCCCCAATATGTGGAGGCTCATTAAGTCCCAAGGATTTTAATTCATATATGTCCTGCGTGGCTAGAGTTTTCACTTAATTGTATTCTGTAGAATATAACTTTTGTGGGATATTAATAAGTGTTACTTAAAAAAAAAAGAGGTGGAAAGAAGATGAGGAGGAGGAAGAGAAAAATAAAAAGCATTCTGGGGTAATTACATTTGAAGAACATCATATTAAGCAAATTAAACATACTTCTTAATTTCAGGTTTTAATGGAAACTTTACAGAATTAAAATAGTCGCCATTTTTAAGTTAGCTGTATCAAAGAACCACTTCACTAGAATGTTTTGGGAAACTTGTTGGGTCTATTCTCCATTAACCCTTTCTCTACCACTCCTCAGGTCTTCATCATCCTTTATTTGGTTTCTGCTGAGAGTGCTCAACTATTATCCTTGACCTTATCTGGTACTTCTCCCAGACTGTACCTCCCAGGACTCAACCTCATTCCGAAGTTCCAACATCTATCAAAGCAAACTTTCTGCAATCTGAATCTGCACCTAAAATCTCTCCATAAAGGTTTCTCAAAGAGTTAAAAATAGAGCTACCCTATGACCCATCAATTGCACTACTGAGTATTTACCCCAAAGGTACAGATGTAGTGAAATGCTGGGCCACCTGTACCCCAATGTTTATAGCAACAATGTCCACAATAGCCAAGCTGTGGAAGGAGCCATGATGTCCTTCGACAGATGAATGGATAAGAAGATACGGTCTATATATACGATGGAATATTACTCAGCCATCAGAAAGGATGAATACCTACCATTTGCCTCAACGTGGATGGGACTGAAGGGTATTACTATGAGTGAAGTAAGTCAATCAAAGAAGGACAATCATCATATGGTTTCACTCATATGTGCAATATAAGAAATACTGAAAAGGATTATAAGGAGGAAAGGGGAAGGTGGGGAACTCACTGGGGAAAATTAGAGAAAGAGACAAACCATGAGAGACTCCTAACTCTGGGAAACAAACAAAGGGTTGTGGAAGGGGAAATGGGCAGGGAGTTGGGGAAACTGGGTGATGGGCACTGAGGAGGGCACTTGATGGGATGAGCACTGGGTGTTATACTATATGTTGGCAAATCTAACTTCAATAAAAAACAAAACAAAAGAAATAAAATAAAATAAAATATAAAATAAAATCTCTCCATAACATTAGAGACAAAGTCTGGATGCCTTAACATGAAAAGCAGAGTCTTCATGGTCTCACATCCTTGCATCTATTCTAGGTACAAAAATACCCTGTGTTGCTTCATTCTCCTGCAGATGCCTGGCTAGCTGATACTCATCCTTTATGAACTGACATAAGAGTCCTTTCTCAGGGCTGTCCTCCCCAGATTGCTCCCAAACCTCCCAAGAATGAGGTGAGCATGTTTTCTCCACATCACCATTATACCGCACCCTGACTTCCCAGAGAACTGAGTAGATTTTAATTGTTGATTTAGTCATTTTTTCCCCACCAAGGAGCTTGACATTCACCTTTATGTCTGCAGAGTGGCTAGCATTAGGAGATGATCAAAATGATTAATTGGTGAATTAATTAATTTTTATAACCTCTAACAATATCAACATTAGCATCAGGGTGGATCCATCAGGATTCTAATGTCAATGAACACTGTGTGGGGGCAGACAGTATAGTCAAATGATATAACACTCAGAAGCCAAACTGTCAGTTATCACTTACTCTTAGATATCTTTCAGGAAACACAGATAATAATTTTTTCCATGATTGTTGGTTGAAGATGCTGTTTCCAAGTCTCTGGTGGGGCTGGAGATGGGGGAGTAAAGGTGAACAGGAATCTGTATTCCATACAATACCCCAGATAATTCTTATCCAAAATAGTTTAAGAATGGTCTATAGCTGGGGATCTTATTTTATTTTATTTTATTTTTTAATACTTAGGTTTCATTAACCTTGTCTTCTGGATTGATTCTGTAGCCTGCTCCCCTCCATGGTTCTAGATGCTTTTATCCTAATCCTTTCAAGTGTTAGTTCAGAAGCCACTCAGAAGATATCTCACCTTTACCTCCTACCTAGCCCAGGTCAAAATTCCATATAATTACTTTTGTTTTCTGGGAGCAGAGATAGAACATCTCTAAATTTCTTTTAGATTTTCCAAAATATTCCTGATTTATCAAAACGTATAGAAATAAGTTTAATGTCTCATTTCTTATAGAAATAAGAAATAATGTCTTTTTTTCCTCTAAAATAAACATATCTATAATGAAAATAATTTTTTTTTTGAAAATAAGAATTTAAAAATCCTTCCTTGGGGGGCGGTGCCTGGGTAGCTCAGTTGGTTATGTAGCCAGCTTTTGATTTTGGCTCAGGTCATAATTTCAGGATAGTGAGACTGAGGCCCACATAGGGCCCCCTCCTCTGTAGGGAGTCTGCTTGAGATTCTCTCTCCCCCTGCCCCCCTCCTTACCAGACACTCTCTCTATAAAATAAATAAATCTTTAAAGAAAAATCCTTCCTCTGTCACACTTTGCCATTTACCAAAGAGATACTGATAGAAACAAAACTCCAGTTGAATCAGAAGTAAGCCAGTCCTGTATAGGATCCTGACCAAGTTATAGGTCTGGGTTTTCTCTACACATTAAAGACATGGATAACTTTAAAGTTTTCTGCTATGGACTATTTTCAATGGACTGGTTACAGTTTTTCTGTCCTATATAAATTGTTTTTCCAGACCCCCTCACCCCTTGCAATTCAGCAATTAACCTGACCAGTCAATGGTTTCCTTCTGCTTTCTAGTCTGGACTTGGCTTCATTGCATTAGGCTCTGCCATGTGATATCTTTTTCCCTTACAAACAATCCAGTGAAATGGTTCACAAAGTGCCTATACAACTCAACAAGCTTCCCTATAGGTTTCAAATAGGTATTTAAGGAGCTTTTTTGGTTAGGTATGAGCTATTAGATCTGTAGATGATCAATGGCTGTGGTCAAAAACAAAAAGAGATCCAGTTAAAACATGGATTACTTATTTCGGTAGAGATTATCTGGTGTTCTTCAAAATCCATTCTTTCTACATATTTAAAGAACTTTTGATTTTTAGCTAGGTACACAGCTCCAGAAAAATTCAACTACTTCCTTGCCACTTTTAAGGATAGATGTTATCACTTGATTGAATTCTGGCCAAAGGATGAAAAATAAAAGTGTCTGTGGGAAAATTCATATTTATGTTTTTAATAAGGAAAAAAAAAACTGATGCATAACATTTATCTCGGGTTCCTTATCCTATCACACTTCCCACTCTCTTGAAATGAGATGAAATGGTTGGAGCTCAGGCAGCTATCTTGGACTATGGAGTGAACATGTGGGAATGGCAGCCACACATGACAAAGCAACAGGAAAGAAGTCTGGGCCTCTGATTACATTGATACCACAACAGTGCTGGGTTTTATCAGCAGAAAGAAAAGCCTATTTTGCTTAGGTACAGTTCTTTGAAGATGTTTTTGTAATTTGCATTTGGACCTAATTTTAACTAATACATGTAAGGATTCAAGTGATGTTTTCAGGAAAAAAATATATATTAAAGATGACACAGGTGAACAGAGAAAATAGAGGCCTAAAAGAAGTAAAGCCTGTAATTCCTTATGCCTAGTTATCACATTGCAGATTTAGATATGATCATTAATTTTTAAGATTATAGAACAGGAGTTAAGTAAAGAGAATATTGTTTTGGATCACCCACTAGGTGTTATACCTGTAGAATATGCTTTATTGTCTATCTCTTTGAGTTGCAAATGCAACCTCCTTTCCCAAAATGCTAAAAGTTTTAATGATAAAATCAAACAGTCTTTTTATGGCAATGTCATAAATATAACTAATTTCCGAATTATCTAGAATTTGTCTTATATTCTAGAATCATAAAATCCCCAGGGTGAAAAAAAAAATCTTTCATTGTAGGATGAAAAATTTGGTTTACATGATCTCCAAATGATTAATAACTGGAATAACTGGAAATTTTCATATTATTGACTCCAAATTATATTAAATTTCCTCTTGTTATATAGAATGTTAGAGTCTGAAGAGGATGTAGAAGTATCTAGGTAACTTGGAAATAACGTTTATTACATTTGTACAACTTTAGTCTAGTTGACTCATGTCATCTGACTGGTTTTCCTGGATGCTTAGCCACTTAAGAAGTGTCAGTTTCTCCACATCTATTACAGCATAGACTTCATAGGTTTAATGTTAGTAACAAACTGCAATTTACTTGAAAAAGCCCATAATGCAAAGACTTCTGAGTCCCAGGTATGTGGAAATCTAAGAAAATGATGCTCTTTGATAATTATGTTTCTCCCTAATTAATCTGCTTGTTTCCACTCTTGCCCTGGTAGTCTATACTCAACAGAGCAGCCATAGCAGTGCTATTAAAGCTGAATTTCATCTTGTGATTTTTTTTTTCTAAAAATTCCCTAAGGATTTCCAATTTCAAAGTCAGACCCAAAGTCTGTCCTAAGCTTACAAGATCCTACATGTTCAGTCCCACGCCATCACCCTCCAACCTTTATCTCCTACTGGTCTCCCCTCGGGCATGCAGCTCCAGGCTTACTGGCTTCCTCTCCCTTGTTAGAACCCAAGGGGTGTGACTCAAGGACTCTTCCATCAGTCTGGACAGCTCTCCCTCAGACATCCAGGTAAATCATTCCTTTACTTCCTTTTTTGTTGTGATGCCAACTTCTCAGTGAAACAACCACTCTGTTTCAAATGTTATCCTTGGAGTCTCTGATTTTCCATTATCCTCTGCTTTTCCATAATATTTATAGCCATAAAAATGTACAAATGAATTCTTAGTGTTATGCTCCATCTCTGTCTACTAGAAAGTAGTCTCCATGAGAACACAGATTTATGTCTATTTAATTCCCAGTATGCCCATTCTTAGAATAGGAAGTGCTCAGATTATACTTTTTTTTTTTCTTACATAAATTCACCCTGAGGTCTTACTTAGACTTCTGGGCAGAACTTGGTCTTAGTGAGGAAAGTGTTGGAAAGAAGTCTGGACACATTTTGTATCTAAACTCTTGGAACAGAGCTTTCTAATTTTAGCAGCTATCCCTTTGTGCCTTAAAGTTTCTAAAAAATTAAATTATGAGCATTCTGTAATTAAATGAAGAGAGATGCAGCAGAATTGGTTGACTTGTTTCCACCATTTCTCTCTCTTCCCTAGGACTTGTGTTTCTTCTACATTCCAAACATCTTTTGAAATTATTTCTTCTCAATTATTTCCTCTCAATTCCCAGGTCAGTGCTTTGTAGTCCCCCTGATGGGGGGACACAGGGCTAGGTGAGGACAAAGCACGAGCTTGGGGCAGCCCATTGACAAGTTCTTGAAACAGGCAAAGGGGCACTCCTCTACAATCTCAACTGCCTTGATATTAATACTTTGCTAAGGGCAAAAGGAAATCTTAACCTGACCCACCCCACCAGGATGCTGTAAGTCTACTTTAACATATAAAAACTCCTTTAGAAATTTCCTTTATTTCTAAACCCCCAAGATACATGTTGGCAATCATCCCCCAAGCACATGGCCCACCAATATACATCTGAAGAGTCTCATGACTCAGGTTTTATTAGATGGTAATAAGTGACCTTTCCCAATAATAGCTATCCCCCTCCAGGTCCTGGAAATCTTGCTTTCAAAATTCCTTAGAGAGTATGCTATCCTCAAACTCATCCCAACTCCTAGGTATACAATCAGCCACCCCTCACAGGCCCAGGGCAGTCAGCTCTTCCTGCCCATGGGTCCTGTCCCTGTGCTTTAATAAAACTTTCATTTTGCACCAAAGACATCTCAAGAATTCTTTCCTGGTCGTTGGCCCCAGACCTCACCGAACCAAACCTCACCTATATTCCAAAACTTCATCACCACCATTTGTCCTCACAGTATCTTTCTCTTCCTTGAGCCACAACCATCCTATCACTTTGGGGTCACTGGCCGTTTCATCAGCCATCTAAGGTCTCGCACAGGCAGGGTCCATTTTGCTCACCCTGGTGTCCCTGTTGACAAGCAGAGTTCCTTCACACAGAATGAATGACAAATAAGTATTAATTAAACACATGAAACTTTTACTGAAACCTTTGCAATCATCTCCAATCTGCTCCCTTGACTTAAATTTCTCCCTTGTCTCTTCCACCCAACATTCTGCAGAAGCAGTAATTTTTAAATAAATAAATAAATAAATAAATAAATAAATAAATAAATAAAATGTGTTCAATTCTCTTTTGTGCTTACAACCATTTATTACCTACAGGAAGAATTGAAATCCCTTAAATGTTTCCATAGTATGATCCCAGACCCCCTTTATGGCTTTCTTTCTAGTGATTCATTCTACTTTCCGTATATTTTGGTTATAGACTAAACATTTCTTTTAAAATGTCTACCTCCTCATAACTAAATACTATCACAGTCACTGTTTCTGCCTGGAAGGTTGATCTATTCATTTCATAACCACCTTGGTTTGGAGATCTTTGAGGTTGACTGATATCATTAGTAGAGTACTTCTTCCTGCACCTGCTCATGACCTGATCCCACGACATTTATAATATACAGGAGAGTTTATTTTATAAGTGATGAAATTGGATTGAATAGGGATGGGCCAAGAAGAAGAGGTTGCAGAACCATGACCCACCACCCTCTCCAGGTCCACCTTCTAAATTCCCATAGTGAAGGGAAGTTAGGATTAAATGTGAATGAATTATTCCTGAGAATAAGATACTTGTTATAAGCATAGCTTTGGATTCTCTGTGCCACAGAGATAGGTAGGCAACTACAAATAGGCCAACATCCTCAGCTAGAAAGTAGCCAGAGCTTGCTATTACAGTAGATGTCTCAGCATGGGCATTTTTGTCCTCCAGGGTCAGGTTCAGCTGTGAACATTCACCAAATGACCTCACAGATGGAGGGTGGGCAGAGGTAGGAAGGGTGTTAAGAATAGGGCACATGCTTCAATGTGACCACGGTTGATGTAATAGTGTGAGTGGACATGTAAAACATTTTCTGGGAAGCACCAAAAATGAACAAATGAGGCTTTCCCCAACCTAAAATTTCTGTACCCTCAGTATTACTTATCTTCTTCCCCTGCTATCTTTTTGTCCTCCTACACACAATTTTATGTGTATGTGTGTATTTACTTGTTTATCTTGATTTCTGCCTGTCCAATTAGAATTTAAGCCCCCCCTGTATTTTCCACACTGCTGCACCTTTACTGGCTAGAACGTGTATGGCACGTTATGAATACTCGACAAATGTTCATGCAATGAAGGGATGATCTATTTATCCATCTGTCTCCTCAATTGAGCAATGACTTTGTGTAGAGGGAAGTACAAAGATGACAGCTTATTTGCCTTTCAACCCCTCCACCAAACACAATCATCACACGCAGCACACGATGACGAATGTTTAGTACTTCTTTCATTATGTCAGTAAAATCCTTATCAGGGACCCCTCCACCTTACTCTTTTTACAGACTGTTTTTCTGCCATGACATTTTGCACAATTTTAAGTGTCTTTTTGTGATGCTTCATTGAATTTTCAAAGCACTAAGTATGAGGGAGAAATTGTTATTCTCATTTCATATCCAGGGAGATTAAGACACATGAGAAATAAAACTCGTATTTAAGTCAGTGACACGGTCAGGATTAGAATCCTGTACTTGGTGTAGGATCCCAAAAGTCATAGTTGTGCCAATGAATTACCCTTGGATAAGTATTTTAGAGGAGAAATAAATCCTTTTGTTTTCATCAGGGAATCTGTTTGTTGACATCTGTCTTTTTCAAAGATAGAAGGAATATGTGGATATTTTTTTCTCTTGAAGCAGAAGAGAAAAAAATTCTTATAGCTAGAAATCTTTAAAAATTAAGTACATTTAGGGGACAGTCAACACCTGGATGTCGTTTTCTTAATTTGAATCACCATAAGTTACATAAAAAGCAATTAAAATTATGTTTATGGATAGACTCAATTCAAAAATTTAGGGGCATTATTTCACAAGGAAACGTGTAGAAATAAGAAATGTAAGTCTACAAAAAGGACCTAAAAATTTAGCACCCATTTCAGGACATCTTATGTGGGAATTTGCCCAGCAGCATTTTTGAAGTAAATGTTTATGAATAAACACTCAAATTTCTGTACAAAAATAGTCTACTTATAAGGTAAGGTTATTTCTTCTATGTGCTGCTATTGTAGAATGGTGAGTGGAAGCAACAGGAGAAGCTGAAGTCAGGGGAGTAGTTTGGAGAACATTGCAATGGTTTGGATAAGTTTTTACTTTATTCAATCAATATTTACTCATTGTCCACCTTGTCAATAGTGATACCCTGGTAAGTAAGCAAGACAGACCCAGGCTGGGCTATTAGAGGGCTTGGTGAAGCCAACCAGTGAACCTAATAATATATGATGGATATGCCTCAAGGAACACAAAAGTGCTATGAGTTTATAATGGTGGCATGACCTACCATAGTCTAACATGCTTTGGCCAAAAGCAATGATCTGAGAATGTAGAGGAAAAATAAATCTAAGAAATGTTTAGAATATAAAATCAACCCAACTTCTAAGGAGAGGAGAGGAGGCCAGGGTTTGTAGGAGTATGAGAAAGAAATATAGGAAGAAAGCTACTACTCCTTAATATTGTGAAGGAGATTCTAGAAAAATTGTCACTGCTACCTTGTACTACTCCTCTCACTTATTCTTCAACATTATATTCCTGGCTTCCATGGAACCCCACAACTACATGGCTTTGCTCATGTTCCTCTTCCTGGAACTACACCCCTTACTTCTCCATCTAGCTACATTTTTTCGATATTCAAAGATTCATATCTGTTATGACCCCCTTCAGGAAATTTCTCTGACTCCGTATTCAGGTTCATTCAGTTCTTTGATGCCCCCATAGCACTTTATTTACACATAGATGACAACCTTTAGATTATAATTTTGGCAGTTTCCCATGGACCAGAGTAGGTGCTATTTGTTTGAATTCTACTATGTAATGTTTATTGCTAAAGGCTTTTTGGTTTTGTTTTCTTTTTTCACCCTTTCTGGCGATTAGAGATAATCTATTTCTATAACACTGCTTCCTCTTTTTATCTCCTATGTAGTTTGTTAGCGTTTGGTTGGTTTGGTTTGGGTATTTTGTTTTGTCTTGTCTTGTCTCTCTTCTCTTTTCTCTGACATACATTTTTTTTTAAGATTTTATTTATTTATTCATGAGAGATATACAGAGAGAGAGGCAAAGACACAGGCAGAAGGAAAAGCAGGCTCCCTGTAGAAAGCCTGATGCAGGGCTTGATCCCAAAGCTCTCTATTCTTAATTTACTACTAAATCCCAGGATCACACCCTGAGCCAAAGGCTCAAACACTGAGCCACCCAGGCACCCCTCTCTGACATACTTTTTAAGAACTTCTTGAGAAGTCATTGTTGGCTGAGACCAGTGATGAATAGTTGTGACTCTTTGCTAGATCCTGAAAGAATCCAGTAGCTTCTGCTGCTACTTTGAGAATGTGTCATCTCATTAACTTAACCTCCAGACCTAGGACACAAACTTTCACAGTTGAGACATCATATCTTTTCCTTTCTCCGTGGTAAATAATCTAGGTAGATGGGATAGAGATAGAGCTGTAGGAGTTTAAATGTGATATTTCATACCCTCACTTCCTTTCCCTGTGTTTTCACTTTTCATAAACCTTTCCTTCTCTACTGAATCTGTCTCCTTTGTGAAAAAAATGTGAGGAGATACTTCATGGCAAATCCACTCACATGTTCCTAGAGTTTCTACTGTACTAAAACCCTTAAGCTTTGCACTGGGGTGGTTACAAGGATGATTAAGACTTGATCTCCGGGGCAGCCCAGGTGGCTCAGTGGTTTAGCGCCGCCTTCAGCCCAGGGTCTGATCCTGGAGACCTGGGATCAAGTCCCATGTCAGGCTCCCTGCATGGAACCTGCTTCTCTCTCTGCCTGTGTATCTGCCTCTCTCTCTCTCTCTCTCTCTCTCTCTCTCTCATTCTCTGTGTGTGTCTCTCAGGAATAAATAAATAAAATCATAAAAAAAAGACTTGATCTCTGATGTCAATTAGGAGTAACTGACACAAGGTTGGCACCTGTTAAATGTTTACTTAGTCACTTAACAGCAAGAAATTCTACTTAATCAAAAAACATTAAGAGTAAAAAGTCTGCAAGTAAAAAGTTAAATAAAGCATAATTAATAGTTCAATATGACAATTTATACCATATGATTTAAAACCAACCCCTAATGGATTAATATTTTCTTTTCTAGACTTATATTTCCTGACATACTTGAACTTTCTTTATTCAAATGAAATATTGAGATCTTTCCTATTTTTTCATTTCTTTATATGAAACACAAATGGACACTTTAAAGTTAAAAAACCATAAAATTGACAATCAGACACACACAGAGAAAATAAAAATACTTCCAAATTCTGATTTCCCTATTTCCCAATTCTGGGCCTTCTCTACATCTATAAAATGGAAAAAATTACACAAAGCCTGCTGTGAATATTAAATGAGCAGTGCATTTAACATATCCAGACCCCTCCAAAAAAAAAAGAAAGTATCCAGACCAATTTGTTCATATGTAGTAGGTGATTGTTAATAAAAGTATTGTATTCATTAGTATTAACTCTATCATCATCTAGAAGGGAATATTAAATGGATATCACCTATAAATTTAACAAAGTACTATTATGTCTTTAAAAAATTAAGCTATTGAATAGATAGCCAGGGATACAATATTTAATCAAATGGGGCTTCTGAGATCCCTAAGATGAACCTATATATGTTGATACATACTCAATTCCTGATTTTCTTAATCATAATATATCCTCTACTTCCAGTAGAATGCTTTGAATATTATATCCACTACCTGTTAAATTTCTAATAAGAGATAGTTGAAAGAATATTTTTGTATCTCATTTGAAGTTAAAGAGGTTGAAGAATAAAATGATGTTCCTCAGCACCAGCCTGCTGGGAGCACAGTGTATCAGATGAGTTTCACACACAAAATACAACAGTACATTTGAAGAAAACAGACAAGATAGAACCCAGTGTTCTTTACCCCTTGCCTTACAAAAGTAGATAAGTAAGCTGATGCCCTTGGATAAGTCTCCGAATCTCCTACAGCCTTATTTAATACATAGAATATGTTTATTCTTCTTAGGGTCATGGTAGATAGAAAATTCATTCTAATCTTGCAAATGTGACTAATCGCCCAGAAAATTACCAATAATAACCTGAAAGGCAACCTGAGATTTATAAATTGTGAAAAGGGGGATGTCTGGGTGGTTCAGCAGTTGAGCACCAGCCTTTGGCTCAGGGTGTGATGCTGGAGTCCCAGGATCGAGTCCCACATCGGGCTCCCCCTGGGGAGTCTGCTTCTCCCTCTGCCTATGTCTCTGCCTCTCTTTCTCTGTGTCTGTCATGAATATATAAATAAATTCTTATATATATATATATATATATATATATATACACACATATATATAAATTATGAAAAGGTTTTGTGCTTTAAATTAATTAATTTATGGGGCAGTCCGGGTGGCTCAGTGGTTTAGCGCTGCCTTCAGCCCAGGGTGTGATCCTGGAGACCCGGGATCAAGTCCCACGTCGGGCTCCCTACGGGGAGCCTGCCTCTCTCTCTGCTTCTCTCTCTCTCTCTCTCTCTCAATCTCTCTCCCTCTCTCTCTCTCTGTCTGTCATGAACAAATAAATAAAATCTTTTAAAAAATAATTAATTTATGAATAAGAAATACATAAGTAGGGAATAATGATTCATAGATAAAAAAGAAAAAACAAAGATTCTTACACTGGATTTGATAAAAAAGGAAAGAAAACTCAGCTAAATCATACCATATACTACTAATCTTTATTTATACAGGAATGTTGAAAATAAGAGGACAGAAAATGTGTACACTACCATTCAACTATTAACTACAAGGAAGCCATACACCTACACTAGTATCAGAGAAACTAGGCTTTAAAGCACAGTAGTTGCTAGAGAAAGACATTTCATATTGATTAAAGGGTCAATCTACCTATCGGCATGCATCTAATAACATAGTTTCAGGAAGCATGATGTATTTAGAGCTCCTGGTGGCTCAGTCTGTTAAGCTTTCAGCTCAGGTCATGATCTCAGGTTCTGGGGATCCAGCCCCAGTCATTGGGCTCTCTGCTCAGGGAGAGCCTGCTTCTCCCTCTCCCCCTGCCCCTGCTTCTACTATCTCTCTCACTCACTCTCTCTCAAATAAATAAATAAATCTTTTTTTTTTTAAAGAAAAGAAACAGTGTATGAGTCACTGAAACAAAAGGAAATCAACAAGAATGAAGAGGATATGAATAATCTGATTAACATGATTTGCCTAAGACAATTTTGCTTTAAATTGACAGATTATACATTCTTTCAAGTGTCCCTAAAACTGTACTAACATTGACCGAATGATGAGTCATAAAGCAAGTCTCAAGAAATTTCAAAGAATTAAATGTAATTTAGAATATTTTCTCTGACCACAAACGAATGAAACTAGATTTCAATAAGATAAACAGAAAGTATCCACATATTTTGAAATTACGCTATACATGTCTACATAATCATTTGGGCAAAAGGAAATCAGCAAATATTAAAGTGAATAACTGTGAAAGTGAAACAGATCAACACCTGTGGTATACAACTAATTCTGTGATTACCAAGAGATGTGTAACCTTAAAAGCATATTTAAAAAGAAGGAAACCAATGAATCAATAATCTAAGAATCCATCTCAAGAAGTGAGAAGAAGAGCGGCAAGTTAAATCCAAAGAAAGAAAGCAGATATATGAATTTCTAAATCCGCATAACAAATTACCACCAATTGGGTGATTTAAAATAACAGAAACTGGGGCACCTGGGTGGCTCAGCAGTTGATTGTCTGCCTTTGGCCCAGGGCGTGATCCTGAAGACCGGGATCAAGAGTCCCAGTCGGGCTCCCTGCATGGAGCCTGCTTCTCCCTCTGCCTGTGTCTCTGCCTCTCTCTCTCTCTCTCTCTCTCTGTGTCTTTCATGAGTAAATAAATAAAATATAATAATAATAATAATAATAATAATAATAATAATTAATAATTAATAATAGGAAGAAAGAGAGAATAAACGAGAGGCCAGAAAGGAGTGGGGAGAGAGATATTTTAAAAGACAATGAAGTGGGGATCCCTGGGTGGTGCAGCGGTTTAGCGCCTGCCTTTGGCCCAGGGCGTGATCCTGGAGACCCGGATCGAATCCCACGTCGGGCTCCGGGTGCATGGAGCCTGCTTCTCCCTCTGCCTGTGTCTCTGCCTCTCTCTCTCTCTCTGTGTCTTTCATGAGTAAATAAATAAAATATAATAATAATAATAATAATAATTAATAATAATAATAAAAGAAACTTACTCTCTCACAGTTCAAGAGGCCAGAAGTCCAAATTTAAAGTACTGGCCGGACTGGTTCCTTCTTGGGGCTCAGAGAGAAATCTGTTTCATATTCTCTCTCCTAGCTTCTGATGGTTGCAAGCAATCTTTGGCATTCTTTGCCTTGCAGTTACATAATTCTGATCTCTGTCTCTGTTGTCATATAGCTGTCTTTCCTCTGTGTCTCTGCTTCTTTTCTCCTTTTAAGGACTCCCATCATATTGGATTAAAGGGCTACCCTCCTTTACTATGGTGGCACCTTTCTTTTTTTTTTTTTTAAGATTTTATTTATTTATTCATGAGAGATACAGAGAGAGAGGCAGAGACACAGGCAGAGGGAGAAGCAGGCTCCATGCAGGAAGCCTGACATGGGACTCGATCCCAGGACTCCAGGATCATGCCCTGGGCTGAAGGTAGGCACTAAACTTCTGAGCCACCCAGGGATCCCAAGATGGTGGCATCTTAACTTACATCTCAATTACATCTACGAAGACCCCTTATCTAAATAAGGTCACATTCACTAGTACCAAAGATTGGTATTTAAACATATCATTATAGGGGACACACTCCAATCCCAAGCACGGAAATGATAAAAAGCAGAATGTAAAGAATGTAAAACAATTTAAAGAATGTACAACAGAAAATTATCGAAGTAAAATCTGGTTTTTGAAAAGAATAATAAAAGATTATTAGGGTTCTTAGATCTCTAACAAGGCAGATAAGGAAATACACACATGCACACACACACTTTAATTAAAGCTGGAAGCACTTCTCTTTTTTCTTAGTAAGCAGATACTAATTTTCCTTCCCTTCATTACATATATGATATCATATATATAAATAAAGAATAAAAGTGAAACAACTGCAATGTAATTGAAATATTCTGGTTTAGAAAGTGCAAGATAAAGGAGTCGAGTCTCAGAACTATGATTTATGAACTGTGTCAACATAGGATAATTAACAAAATTCCAGGCATTTCTTTTTCCTCATCTGTGGAATATGAGAAGACAGGCACAATTACCATCTTGTGGTACTGCTTTTAACGACAAATATAAATTTTAAAAATCATATAAATTTAAATAGTAACAAATAAAAGTTTTAATGTGATTACAGAATATATACTATGCATTTACCAATTGTTTCTCCTCGATTATTTAGATATTGTATAGATTAATGCATACTATGATTCTAAAACTTCCCTCTTAAAGACTATTGGTAGTAAAAACACTCACTTTTAATCTTGGTCCTAGAATTTCTGTCAAAATTTGTATCATCACATTTGTATTTTGCATTTAAGAATAATTATACTTCTATTTGCCTTTTACCCACCTTCAATTTAGTGTACAAAGCAAGATAAATCAAAATAGCATTTTAATGAAAATAGCCATTTTATGGGAAACATTCTTAAAATAAAGAGAGGGGTAAGTGTGCCAAACATAGTGCTGAGTTTATTGTTGGCACAATATCTGAATCTGCTTCCCCAAATGATAGTTTTCTTTTCACAAAGTAAATATTTCAAGAACACATTTGGGGAAAGATGTGCTTTCCATTGAGATTTAGAAAAATAAACAAAGGCATAATTCTTCATCCTGACTGCCATATATGGTTAAGAAAAGTCCTCAACCAAGAATGTGAAAGCATTGTTCCAAAGCATGGCTGCAAATAAAGTGGGAAGAGAAAGAGGCAGAGAAACCACAGCAGGAAGAGATTTATATTGCGTGGAACAAATTCTGGCCCCACTCGGTGCTATTGTTTGAGCCCTATGTGGCCATAAATGAACCCACTGTGCTTCCATTTTTGGTTCAGCATGAATAGCAGTAAATTATGGATTACAGGTATGTGGTGGAGCATTCCTCCTGTGGGCCACTCGTTCCTCCGGCACCTTCTTGACAGACTACACTGCAAGTGCCATGTGCTGCTTCTTACATAATGGGCTATGTTCTTTCCACAGCCCATCAGAAAATATGGAGACTCAACCAGAAATCCTGGTGGCCTTTCTATTGCCAGCAATCTGCAGAGGATGCTTCCAAAGCAGATTAGAGGAAAAAGAAGCACGGCATCTTAAATTGGATCATGACATTTTTCCAGGGGAAATCTTTGGCATGGTCCCGCAAGACCATCAGCTGGTGCCATGATAAATAAGATCTGATGGCCCATATGATTATCTTTGCTTTCATGAACACCAATGTTACTACTGACTATAAAGATTATTTATTTATTTATTTATTTGTCCATTCATTCATGAGAGACAGAGAGAGAGAAAGAGAGAGAGAGAGAGAGGCAGAGACACAGGCAGAGGGAGAAGCAGGCTCCATGCAGGGAACCTGACATGGGACTTGATCCCAGGTCTCCAGGATTAGGCCCTGGGCCGAAGGCAAGCACCAAACCACTGAGCCACCCGGGCTGCCCCTACTACTGACTATAAAACTACCTAGTTTTTTCAAAAATCCACCCAGAATTATTTAGTTGATGATCTCCTTCTTTAGGTTGAATAAAATAATGTAATTTTTAGTATTAAGTATATTAAAAATTAATTGAATGGCAGATTTTATTTATTTTTATTTAATTTTTTTTGAATGGCATATTTTAAGTTAATCTATGATTCTGGTGAATTCACATTATATTGCCATATTTTCAATTATTACAACTCAATCAATAAAGCTTACCTAATTGAAAGTATGAAATTCCAGCTTTCATTTTTTCCCATTTTTAAAAAATTTGTTTTTTTTTTTCTAAAGGGTATGTATCTCTTCCTTTGGTCATTTAAGGTTTGGGATCTTGTTTTCAGACCATTTGTAATTTTTTCCCAATATGTCCTACTATGACACCTAAATAAAATTGACAACAAATGTACAAGTGTTATGTAAGCAAATGTGCCTAATATTTTGTATTTTTGTTAAGATCTAATCTAGTAAAAATGAAATTAATTGGAAATTTTTTTTTCTTGTAGGTATTCTAACATCACTCTGTTTCTCAAACATTTCTGATATATACCCTTAATAGAAAGGACATAAGGGGTGCCTGGATGGCACAGTTGGTTAAGCATCTGACTCTTGGTTTCGGCTAAAATTTGATCTCAGGATCATGAGATCAAATTCCACATTGAGCTCCACACTGAGCATGAAGTCTGCTTGAGTTTCTCTCTCCCTCTGTTCCTTCTCCCACCTCCAATAAATGAATAAATAAATAAACCTTATATAAAAAAGAAATGAAAATATGCACACCCCATGCTCTAAATCCTACAGCAAGGAAAGTATTTCTTTGAAATTTTATGTTTTATTCAAATGTACTCAGAAATTTGTAAGTTATTTAGCTAAAAGTATACTGATAAGTAAGCATAAACCTTGAAGAAAAATATTTCATTTAATATATAAGTATATTTGGCTAAAGATAAAATAATTAGTACACAACAATATTAGAACATAAATAAAAATAAAGTCCCTTAAAAATGAGCATCCTCAGTATTTACTATGTGCCAGCTACTGTTAAAAGGTAAAAAACTTTAAGAAGCTGAGGTACAGGAAGGTTAAGTAGTAACCTCTCAAGATTACCTGGAGGGCCCCTGTCTCAGTCGGTTAAGCATCTGCCTCCAGCTCATGTCATGATCCCAAGGTCCTGGGATCAAGCCCCACATCGGGCTCCCTGCTCAATGGGGAGCTGGCTGGAGCCTGCTTCTCTCTCTCCCTCTGCCTGCTGCTACCCCTGCTTGTGCTCTCTGGCTCTATCTATCTCTCTGTCAAATAAATAAATAAAACCTTGGGGGAAAAATTACCTGGAGAGGAGTAAAGCAGCACTTTACAACAAGCTGGTTTCATAATTCATGTACCTTAATCCAGGTGCTGTACCTACTCTCCAGTGATACAAATAATGTCAAAAATTTCTTCTTTGGTGGAAAAAAAAAGTCTATTCTTAAGTTGTCTGCCCATTTTTTTCAATTATAGTGTTTGTTTTGTTTTGAGTTTGTCTGTTTTGGTGTTGAACTGTGTAAATTCTTTATATATTTTGGATATTAAAATCCCTTATCAGATATATAAATTGCAAATATCTTTACATTCGGTAGGTTGCCATTTTTATTTTGTCAATATGGTTTCCTTCACTGTGCAAAAGCTTTTTATTTTGATGTAGTCCTAATAGTTTATTTTTGCTTTGGTTTCCCTTACCTTAGGAGACAAATCTAGAAAAATGTTGCAATGATTGATGTCAGAGAAAATTCTGCCTATGTTTTCTTCTAACGTTTTTATGGTTTCAAGTCTCACATTTAGGTTTTTATTAATCCATTTTGAGGGTTTTTTGTTTTGTGTGTGTGTATGGTAGAAGAAAGTAGCCCAGTAGTTTATTTTATTATATGTAGCTGTCCAGTTTTCCCAGCACCATTTATTAAAGTGACTGTCTTTTCCTCATTGTATGTTCTTTCTTTGTCATAGATTAATTGACCAATTAAGGGTAGTTTATTTCTGGATCTCTATTCTGTTCTATTGATCGGCATGTCCATTTTTGTGCCAGTACCACACTGTTTTGATTCCTACAGTTTTATGTTCTATTTTGAAATCTGGGGCTGTGACACTTCCAGCATTGTTCTTTTTCAAGATTGCTTTAGCTATTCAGGGTCTTTTGCGGCTCCACACAAATTTTAGGATTATTTGTTCTACTTCTGTGAAAAGTGTTGTTGGTACATTAACAGGCACTGCACTGAATCTGTAGATAGCTTTCGATAGTATGGACATTTTAAAAATATTGATTCTTCCAATCCATGAGCATGGAATATCTTTCCATTTTTCTGTGTCATATTCAATTTCTTTCAACAATGTAATATAATTATCAGAGTACAGACCTTTAAACTCCTTGGTTTTGTTTTGTTTTGCTTTATTTTTAACCACACTGGTTAAGTTTATTCCTATGTTACTATTTTTTGTGCAATCGTAAATGAGATTGTTTCTTAATGTCTCTGTCACTTCATTATTAGTATTTGGAATGTTACCAATTTCTGTGTACCAATTTTGTATAAAGTTAAATAACTTTAACTTCTTTCTTATCAGTATAGATGCCCATTTATTTTTCTTATCTGATTGCTAAGTCTGGGACTTCCAGTACTATGATGAATAAAAGTAGTGAGAGTGGAACTCCCTATCTGGTTCCTGATCTTAAAGGAAAAGCTCTCAGGTTTTCATATCATTGAGTATGATTTTAGTTCTGGGTTTTTCATATTTGGACTTTATCATGTTGAAGTATGTTCACTCTGAACCCATTTTGTTGAGAGTGTTTACAATGAATGCATGTCAAATTTTATGAAATACTTTTTCTTTTGAGATGTTGATATGATTTTTATCCTTTGTTTTTTGATATGATGTATCATGTCAATTGATTTGTGAACACTGAACCGTCCATACATCCCCAGAATAATGTCCTACTTGACAATGGTGAATGATCTTTGCAATGTATTGTTGACCATGGCTTGCTAATATTTGTTGAGGATTTTTGCATCTCTGCTTATCAGTATATTGGCCTGTAGTTTCTTGTTTGTGGTGTCTTTGTCTGAATTTGTTTTGAGGGTAATGCTGACCTTACAGAATGTATTTGGAAGCTTTATTTCCTCTTCAGTTTTCGGAATAGTTTGAGAATAATACTGCCTTTAAATATTTGGTAGAATTCACCTGTGAATTCGTTTGTTCCTGGACTTTGTTTTTTGGCAGATTTTTTTTTTTTTATTATAGTAATTGGTCTGTTCCGATTTTCTATTTCTTCCAGATTCAGTTTCAGAAGATTGTATGTTTCTAGGAATGTATCCATTTCTTCTAGGTTGTCCAATTTGGCATATCATTTTTCACAGTATTCTTTTATAATCCTTTGTATTGCTGTGATGTCAGTTGTTACTTCTCTTTTGTTTCTCATTTTATTTATTTGGGTCCTTACAACAGTCAAAATGGTTAAAATCAGTAAGATAAAATAACAAGTGTTGGTTAGGATGTGAGAAAAAGGAACCCTCATGCACTATTTGAGGTAATGTAAACTGGTTCAGCCATTGTGGAGAGTACAAAGGTTCTTCAAAAAATTAAAATAGACATATCATATGACATAAGAATTCTACTACTGATTATTCACCAAAAGAAAATGAAAACAAAACAAAACAACAACAAAAAAAGAAAATGAAAACACTCATTTGAACAGGTATGTGTGTCCTATGTGTATTACAACGTTATTTACAAGAGCCAAGATATGGAAGCAACCTAAGTATCCACTGACAGACAAATGGATAAGGGAGATGTGATATATACATATAATATAATATTACATATCCATAAAGAAGGTTACGATCTTGCTATTTGAGGCAATAAGGATGGACCTGGATTGTATTATGTTAAGTGAAATAAGTCAGACTGAGAAAGACAAATACCATATGATTTCATTCATATGTAGAATCTAAAAAAAAAACAAAAAACAAATGAATAAACAAACAAAAAGTAGACCAATAAATACAAACTGACAGTTGCCAAAGGGAAAGGGGCTAGAGGAATGGGAAAAATGTGTGAGGAGAGTGGGAGATACAGGCCTCCAGTTTTGGAATGAATAAGTCATGGGAATAAAAGGTACAGCATGGGGAATACAATCAAGGAGATTGTGATAGTGTTGTATGGTGACTGATGGTAAGTATCCCTGTTGGGACCATAGCATAATGTATAGAAAAGTTAAATCACTGTCGTATACTTGAAACCAATGTAACATTGTGTGTCAACTATACTTAAATACAAAATATTTCAATGAAAAAGGAAAATATAAAAACATGTCAGAAATGATGGGCCAATATACTCAAAATCAAAGGAACTGATAACAAATATAATTGAAAATATATAACATGCTGCCACTATTAAATCCAAAGGTGGTTGCAATTTCAATTTTATTTACTTTTTTAGAAAAGATTAATTATTTATTTGAGAAAGAGAGAGAATACACACAGGGGGAGGGGCAGAGGAAGAGGGAGAGAGAATTTTAAGCAAATTCTGCACTGAGCATGGAGCCCGATGTGGGGCTCAATCCCATGACCCTGAGATCACGTCCTAAGCCAAAACCAAGAGTCAAGAGGCACAACCAATTGTACCATCCAGGTTCCCCGAATTTTATTAATTTTTTAAATTTTGTTTATATTTAATTTTGTATTTTTCTTACATAAGATTGTAAGGACACAAGACATTTATACTAGTTTTGCATCTCTATGTATTTAAATAGTGTAATAAAACTAATGAAAGCAAATATTGTGCATTTGTATTTTTCCTTTAAATAAATACACACACTACTTGTGTTTGAAAAACATCTTGCTGTGTACAATTTTAACCAACTCGATGCATCATGAGTAAGAGTTATATACTTATGTCTCCCACTCTTATTTATTTCTCTATATTCTTCACTTTATTTCATTTTCTGCTTTAAAACTAAATCATAGCATGTTGCTGTTATATTTGACTCATAAAGGCTTATAGCAGTGATATTTTCACTGTGGATTATACATTACAAGAATAGAAAAATGAGCTCTCTTTTTTTGTTTGTTCATTTAATGCTTTCTGCCTTGATTTTTACTTCATATGAAATCATTACTCTCACCACTCCCACCACCCATATCTTGCATGCTTTTGCCTACTATGACCTGTACCATCCTTTTTGTTTTCTGTGACATTTTATTATATATATATATATATATTATATATATAATAAGGTATATAATTTTATTTCTGTGACAGTTTATTAGATATATATACATTTTATAAGAAGCATATATTTTATTTTCAGTTTTCTTTTTTTTTTTACGATTTTATTTATTTATGAGAGAGAGAGAGAGAGGCAGAGACACAGACAGAGTGAGAAGCAGGCTCCATGCAGGGAGCCTGAGGTGGGACTCCATCTGGGGTCTCCAGGATCACACCCTGGGCTGAAGGTGGTGCTAAACCGCTGAGCCACCTAGGCTGCCTAATTTTTGGTTTTCGATCCAAACAGAGGTTGTATATGACTAGGGGATACCAGTCCTTATCCTTTTCCTGTCATGACGTATGGTGACTCTTCCCTCCATTACCTTGCTTCACGAATTATGACATTTATACCTTTTGCTTTCTTTGTTTCTACAGCCTGATGTATGTACTATGTTCTCTCTGATGTTCAATTCTCAATTGATTCAGAAAGAATTCAATCCTAATTCAACTTTGTAAATAAGAATAGAAAAAGTAAGTCTCCAAAGCAAGTTTCTCACCCCCCTTTTCTCTCCCACCTCCCTGAGTGAATGAACTATTCCTCAAACTAAGTTTACAGTGTGGATTGTGGGGGGAATTCCACGTATTGCTGAGGTTTTGATTGTCTGCAGAAACTGAGTCTTCATTATGTATTGTTGACAGGCTTTTGCCCCTGGGCAGACTGGAACAAATGTGACAAGCATCTGAGAGTCCTACCAGATGTAGGACACAGCTCTACCTGTCCATTTGCCGATAACTGTCCTCGAAGAGAGTGTCCCAACTTGCTGATCCAAGGGCCCCTCCTCCAAGAAGGTGGCATTGATGGGCAAACTGCTCTCAATGCATTTGGAGAGAGGGTACATGTTGTCTCTTGTTTGCATCAGAAAAAGCCTGCTGACAAAGGAAGGCAGCCTCACACGCTTCCTTAGTGGAAGTCCAGTTCCCTAGCATGTTTCCTGTTACCCTTTAGCATTAAAGCACCATCATTACGTCACAGTCCACAACCCCATCCCTGCTATAGAAATTCTAGCAACCAGATCTGTAAGATTTCTGAAAACAATACCCTCGGAAAAATTATCACAGCAAACAAAAAGCCACTAGGAAAGAATCTCACAATCCATTTAAATGGATTTAAGGGAATTAAACAAAGAGAAATAATGAGAACAAAAATCTTCTTTAAGGGAATTAAACAAAGAGAAATAATGAGAACAAAAATCTTCTTTAAGCAAAACTAATGAGAGAAAAAGAGGAAACCATTACATCCATAAGAATTTGCTTAAGATTTTGAGAAACATTCTTATATTTATATTTAACATTGATATGGCTGCCAGGGAAAGAAATGTAAATCAAATTGGCTTTAAAAATTAGAATTTATTGATATATATGGCTAAATTCAAGTGCTTAAATTACATTCACCAGGAGTCAGTGTCTTTTCATTTCTAACTTCAAATGTTAACGTAATTTCCAGGTAGTGTCAATACCTTCTGATATTCCCAAACATCAGGCATCCAAACTATTAGAGTCAAGTTCAAAAGAAAGAGAGCTTCTATTAACTAACAGATTAAAAAATAAATAAATAAAGGTTAAGGATTCAGTTTCACTGAAATAATCTGAGTGCTCTGCCCTTCCCAAGAGGCAGAAGTTCTGGGAGAGATGGGAGAGATACCAGAGGGAATGAACCCTTTAGACCAATCATGCTGCTCTCAGTAGAAGAAGGGTTAAGCAAAAACTCCATCTTGTTTTTATTATTAAATTGTATGGTTAAAAAAAATAAAATAAATAAAATGTATGGTTTAGAAGCTTGTGTATTATTTTACTAATATTATTCATCATAGTATTTATATTTTCTTATAAAGAATTATCATGAGCATTTCCAATGTAATTTGTATTCCTATTTTTCACTCCTTATCTCAATATTTAACTGATTTAAATATCCAACAACAGTCTTTGTATTTCACAATTTTACCACTTTTGTGTTATTATGTGTAGTCTTCACTTAGCAACCTAGAGTAGGGATTCAACATTTTAAAAAGGATTTTAGAGATGTTATGTTTTCTGAAGCCTGTTATTGTTATGCAAACATTTCTGTTACAGTTCCATGGAATGTAAACTAAGCTCAACACAATATTTATGCACCAAGTGTATCTTTTTTAAACTATCCAACTTCCCATGGAGGAGGAACATAAGGGATCATGTAACTCTTTCACCTTGGCTTAAATGATTATAAAAGGGGACTATCAGCTATGAACTAGCCAGTGACCAATCACATTTTCTCTCCAAGACATGAACAAGACAAAGTCCATGGGTAGCTATTGGGATTAGTTGCCATTAAAGGCCATATAAAAGTAGAGTCCAGTGTCAGAAACATGGCAAAGCTGTGATATTCACTCCAAAGATTTTGAAAAGCAGAAATCGTTATTATGAAATGGAAACTGATTGGTATGGAAAAATAAGAAAAAAGGCTGTTATGAGTCCAGGAGAATTAAATCCAGTATCGTCTTATTTCTAGATATACTTCAAGTTTGGAAATGTGCAACTTCGTTAATTTTCCATGAGGTTTTGTGTTGGATCTTATAGTTCAGAAAGGTACTTGACAATAACAATGGGTCGTTTTCTTCCCATTATATAGCGTAGGCTTTCCCCATTGTCTTCTTGTATCTAGGACTGATTAATCTGATCATGTTACATAAATTATTAGAATTTGAATCTACCTGAATTTTCATGCAAATTTTTCTTTGATCTGTTAAATCATATATGTTTTCCAAAGTTGTGTTTTAGTATGCGAGGCTGCAATGAAATAGTTTTCAAATTTGTGTCTCTGTTATTTCATTTTTGCAGTTACTTTAGCTACATGCTTGACTATTACCTCCATGCCATGCGATCCAATCTCTCTCTTCTGTGTACATATAATTTCTAATCTGGAGGTACCTTTCTTTACACCATAGCTATTATTTTGAAGTTACTTTTATCTGCATCCTAGAAATTGCCTCATGATTACACATTATGATTTTAATTATTTTAGTGTCAATTTTGTTCTTTAAAAGTGTCAATGCAGTTTTAAATTTTATCATAATGTTAGCTTTAATAACTCCATATGAGAGATAAAAGGAATGTTAGAAGTAAAATGCTGTGCTCTGAAGAGCAACTTGGTGAGTGCAGCTATCAGAAAGTTAGAAGAAGAAAGTGATAGACATACCATGTTGATGATGGATGAAATGTGTCCAACTGTAATGAAATCAAGAGACATCTACACTTAGCTCAAACTTCTAATATGTTTCTGTGTAGTCTTTATCATATTTTCCAAACACACCATCTATACATATGACTCCCCGAACTAAGTTGCCCTTAACACATAAGGCAAAGGTAGTTTTCAGATATAATAACTTAAGTACATAGCTTGAGTTATTTAATTTTATTTTATTTTATTTATTTATTCATGAGAGACACAGAGAGAGAGAGAGAGAGAGAGGCAGGCAGGCAGAAAGGCAGAGACACAGGCAGAGGGAGAAGCAGGCTCCATGCAGGGAGCCTGATGCGGGACTCCATCCCGGACTCCAGGATCAGGTCCTGGGCTGAAGGCGGCGCTCAACCGCTGAGACACCCCGGCTGCCCATAGCTTGAGTTTTTACTGGTGGTGTTCTCAACACAGCAACACCGCATATTCCAGATGACTATGACTGTATGCAAAATAAGTAATCAAGGATGCCCAGTGGCTCAGCGGTTGAGCATCTGCCTTTGGCTCAGGGCATGATCCTGGTCCTGGCATCCAGTCCCACATAGGGCTCCTTGCAGGGAGCCTGCTTCTCCCTCTGTCTGTGTCTCTGCCTCTCTCTGTGTGTCTCTCGCGAATAAATAAATAAAATCTTAAAAAATATATATGTTATCAGATTCATTTACTCATCTCTGATTCATACATCCATGCAGAAAACACACACGTATCAACATGTTGTATATATAATACTTCACTGATTCTAGGATAAACAGTATACAAAAAGAAAAAAAGCGAAATAATGTAAACCAATAATTGGTCATATCTCTCAGTAATTTCATAGTTTACTGATATAGAATGACAAAGCTAACTACAATATTATCTTAAAATGGTAAATTGGCTGGCAATAGGAGTACAGAGTGAGGAAGATAATACATTATCAGCATGACATTATCTCCTGAGACAGTGAGTGGTTTACCTTGTGTTGCCTCTGTGGTCTTGACCTTTACCATTACTAGTCTCTTTAATTATTCAGTGAGTAGTAGATATACCTTCGTTATATGGAAATGTTTGCACCATCTCCGCAGTAAGATGAAAATGAGTTTTTGAAACTCTTGACTAGAAGATGTTTAGGGAATTAGGGTACTTCTGGTCTATGGCACAGTAAAGAATCTGGGATATACAAAATCTACACATGCTACTTAATTCAGAAAGAAGAGATTGCACTCCTGTTGTGCACTAAACATTAACCATCCTCCCTGACAGGCTCACCCACCACTTTTTCAGCTCTGACAAGGACTGACCAACATCTCCAATTTTCTTTCTTCCTTGATTAAATCCAGAGAGAGAGAGAGAGAGAGACAAATGAGTTAATAATATAAACTGTGCTTTTCTTAATTTGCTGGTACCGGTTTGAACAAACGTCTCTTTTTTATCTCAAGTTAATGAACATGGGTAAGAATTTAATGTGTGTAAATATGTTAAGAATTGGATAGAAATATAAAACCTACAGCAGGAAGGCATTCTACCAGCTACATTTAAGAACTGAGGGAAAAAATCATAAAAGAAAGAGTATCATGTAATAGAAAAAATTATACAAGAATCTGAATCTTGACATATATATACATATATAATTTTCCAAATAAATTATATATATATGACTTATATATAATTATATATATATATATATATAATTATATATACAGGTGCGCATATATCTACCTAAAGGTATATAGGTGTGTGTGTGTGTGTGTGTGTGTATATATATATATGTATATATCTATACCTATAGGTAAATATATATATATGTTTGTGTGTGTGTGTGTGTATGTATATATATATATATAACTGGTTTGGAAAATTATCTTTTTCCTTCTCTATAATTAACATTTATGTGTGGTCTATTGCATTCGGTGATTTTTAAATTTTTTTTCTTAGGTTTCCTAAAAAATCAATATTTTTTTTTTACAACAAATGCTATAAATAAAAGCAGGTACAATGACAAAAACAAATTTAGATTCAAATTCTTACTCTTATATTTAAAAATTTAGATGATCTAGGAGAAACTCGAAATCTTAATGTTTGAAATAAAGATTCTTATAGTTCTCTCACAATAAAAATTATTTGAAATATTTTAAGTACCTAACAGTATACTTGGTAGATGAGATAATCAATACTCATTTTCATCAGACAGAAACATGCAACACACACACACACACACACACACACACACACACACACACTTCCTTTTTTATTCCAAAAGAAGTTCCTCTCCTAACTGAATTTTAATGCTATGAGAAGCCACTCAGTTGGGAGAATTATGATCTGATGTTCACTCTTTTGCTTTGGGGCCTTATTAAAATCTTGATTTTCCAAATAATATGCAAGGCATATATATATTCAAACGATGTGGAAACTTTGAGGTAAAGATGATACTTTCAATGCAAACAAGATAATCAGGTCCCATCAGAGAATCTTTGATTCCTCGTTCAAAACAAAGGAGTGTTTTTCTCTCTATTAAGTGCTGAAGAATTGAAGACATACCCTTATACCACAGTTAGATGAAGAGAAGTGACAGAGGCAAGGGCAGGGAAGTAGGGAAGTAGGTAGGTAGGTAGCTATATGCTGAAATTAAATTTCTCATGAACACAATTGCAAATCTAAAGCTATGATTTGAAAGGGAGAATCCCAGAATAAAACTGTTAAACAAAGTAGTTCCCGTATAAGGCTTGAATATTTTGCAATAAAATTTGGATTAAGCTTCACAAAAAAAATATAGTATATAGGGCAAGCAATATCTTCCTCAAATCCATATTTGTTTTTGTTTGTTTGCTTGTTTTTAAAGATTTTATTTGTTTATTCATGAGTGACACAGAGAGAGAGAGAGAGAGAGAGAGAGAGAGAGGCAGGGACACAGGCAGAGGAAGAAGCAGGCTCCATGCAGGGAGCCCAACGTGGGACTCGATTCCAGGTCTTCAGGGTCACTCCCTGGGCTGAAGGTGGTGCTAAACCACTGAGTCCCCTGGGCAACCCTCAAATTACTTTTTTGTGTCAAGCATTGTGGCTGAAAATTTTTATATATGCACATATGTATATATAAGCATATAAACATATATACTATACTTCTGCTTTAATATCTTTTTAACAAAGGCTTAAATGCTTGAGATTTCTATAATGGTAAAATATCATTATTCTGAAAAGCAATTTCCATTGCTTTATATAGATATTGATATGTAAGTCCAAGAGGTAGAATTGATTATATGAAAATTTCCTAAAATCCTATGATTTCCCATGGTCAGCCCAAATTTTGAAATTATGCTTGTTTTCTCAGAACATGAATTTTTCTCCAGAAAGTAAAAGTAAGTAATGAATAAAGTATGTAAAATCCAGAATAAGAATTCACTAGTACTTTATGACATGAAGATTATGATTATTTCAAAATAAAGTAAGGAGGAACATCTACTATAAGAACTATGGAATGCCAGATACATAGCACCAAACCAAGGAGTGGTACTTTCAGAAAGGCAGAGATTTTGTCTGTCAGTTGCTATGAAACACTTTCTGATTCCTGATGTTTATCAAATATTACTCTTCCTTCTTCCACAAATTCTCTGTCCTCAGACCAGCTGAATGCCATCTCACCTTTCTAACCAATAAACAATAACCAAAATGAGAACAGCAGGTCATTAGGCTGTTTGTAGTAGACACTGAACACCTGCACCAGAAATATGCAAAACCCCAGGCTGACGGAGACTCATAGCCCATTCTTTTTTTTTAATAATAAATTTATTTTTTATTGGTGTTCAATTTGCCAACATATAGAATAACACCCAGTGCTCATCCTGTCAAGTGCCCCCTCAGTGCCCGTCACCCATTCACCCCCACCCCCCGCCCTCCTCCCCCTCCACCACCCCTAGTTTGTTTCCCAGAGTTAGGAGTCTTCATGTTCTGTCTCCCTTTCTGATATTTCCTACCCATTTCTTCTCCCTTCCCTTCTATTCCCTTTCACTATTATTTATATTGCCCAAATGAATGAGAACATATAATGTTTGTCCTTCTCCGATTGACTCATTTCACTCGGCATAATGCCCTCCAGTTCCATCCACGTTGAAGCAAATGGTGGGTATTTGTCAATTCTAATGGTCTAGCCCATTTTTTATCAAAGTTGAGTCAAAAGAAAAATCTACAGTGGATGGGAAAGCCTACTGAAACTCTCACAGGAGTATGCTTCTTTACAGAGCTCTTAGTTCTGTGGTTTCTTTCCTTCATTGATCTTATAAAACTCCCTTGATCTTTCTAAACCACTTAAAAAATGACTTTTTTTAAATCTTCAACTTGTCATGTCAGGTAGTGTTTTAATGATATGTGAGCCTGAAAAGAAGTGTGATGTTTGCACACGCATGTGCACTGCACTTGTACATGTGAGTGCAGTAAGGTCAAAGAACGAAAGTCTGGTAAATGAGAAGCACACTCTGAAAAAAAAAAAATAGAGGCATATTCTATTTACAGTGAAGAGGCCTGTACGTAGGAATATTTTACCATTCATTTGCTATGTGCATCTCCTGGTCACAGGTCCTCCAGTGTTAAAGTAAATCAATTGGAACAGAGCCAATCTAAATGAGATTTCAATATTGAAATTCTCTGACCCAAACTCACAGATATGCGGTAAACATGATGTTAAACTATTTGAACAACAACTGATATTCCAGTGTTTTCTGAGAACATGTAAGTGTCTCATGTGAGCCAGATCATGGGACTTGGATAACTGTACTTGTGAGAAACGCATTCCTTGTCAGTCACTGCTCTATCTCTGTCCTACCCTACAGTTGCTTGTAAACAATACTGATGCATTTCTTGGGCATCAGAGAAAATACAGACTAAGTATTTTTTTAAGATTTTATTTATTTATTCATGAGAGACACAGGGAGAGAGAGAGGCACAGACACAGACAGAGAGAGAAGCAGGCTCCATTCAGAGAGCCTGATGTGGGACTCAATCCCGGGACTCCAGGATCACACCTTGGGCCAAAGGCAGGCACTAAACAGCTGAGCCACCCAGGGATCCCCCAGACTGAGTATTTTTAATCTGAGTAGCTCTATAAGCCTTTTTCCCTTCCCAGGATCTGTACTTAGTTGAGGGGAAAGATCAAGACGTGGTGACAAAGTGCCATTGACGGTAGAATTTAAAGATGGTCTACTTAAGGTAGGAGCCATGGAATCAGAGAGACCTTGAGATGAGTTCTGTTCTAAAGCTCACTGGTTGGCGGATTTTGCTTAAGATCACTCACAAGGTTTTTATTAGTATTCTGAAATAATCTACATTGATTATTTCTCTACCTGCATGACCATTGTAGATAGTTGAATAAGGCTGAAATTTATTGAACTAAATAGGAGAAAATCCAACAAACAAAAAAACGACAATCTTCTTTCCTCCACTCCTTTCTTTTATTCTCAGGAAAATACAAATTCTAGTGAGCAGTTGAAAAAGTATGATATCTAAGTAGGGCGATTGGAACTTCTGATGGAGAAGAGGTAAAAGAAAAAGGAAATATCAGGATCGTTTCCAATCTAGATGTAATCAAAGGATAATTCAATCTTCTTCATGGAAAACACACACACACACATGCAACAAAGGATGATTTCTTTCTAAAGCATATATGACTCTTGCAAATTGATGGTCTCTGTAGAAATTTTCATATTTTACAAATGTTCTTCATTTTATCACTGTAGAAACCACAAGAGGAATTCTAAAGAAGGAAGCAAGGATTGGGTAGACATGCAGACACTCTCAGATCTTGCAGTAATATACCAAATGCTATTTTAATACATCAGAGCTTTAGCCACATGAGAAGATTTCTAAATGCCAAATGGCTTAGTGAAAAAGGAATAAATGTGAACTAGCAGGACTTTTAAGACAATATAGGATAACATATACTCAATTGTTGTTTGTAGATTTAATACATGTAGAATGGTTTTACTATTTTATGGAATTTAGCAAAATAGTAAAAGCTAAAATAAAAACTGCTTTCTTGCTTGGGGCTCACTCCTCCTCCTTTTTTTTTTTTTTTTTTTTGCTGAAAGTTGTATGAAATCATGCTTAGCATCTGGGTTTTTATCTTACATAGACTGCGTACTGTAGAACGTCTTCTGCAGAGTATGGAGAAAGAGGAGAGCTCACGTAAATAACTTCAAAGCAGTAGGTTGGTAATATCTCTTCCCCACAGCAGTCCAGTTGAGGATGTCCTAATATTGCAGGAAGTGAGCTCCAAATATCTGGCTTTTGTTCCATCATGGCATACTGGAAGCATCATTTGGAGTTGGACAGAGAAGGATTTGACTCTCAGAGCCTCCACAAACTGCTCTATCAAGTCAGGCATCTTCAGAGTGCATAGATTTCTTAAACCCCAAGGTAATTATCATACAAGCCTCTCAGGGAGGTTGTTGTAAGTCATATATATAATATCAAACAGATAATGGATGGTGACATAGCAGGCATTCTATAGAACCTATTCATTTTAATATTTGAAGTCTCATAAGAGAAAGATAAGTAGGAAAGAAGCCGATGTAGTACATGACTATTTGGTATACCTTGGCCTCATTTCAGGAAAATATGTAGAACACCATCACCAAAAACTGAAAACATCTGATAGACATTTGCATTCTCCTTGGTAAACGATTCTGATTATCTGCTGTAGCCTATCCGTTCAGGCTTGCAGAAACTATATTATTTTAAGTTGAAAATATATTGCATAGCATAATAATTCTGCTCATTGATGTTTCCCTCAGCACCTGTAAGAATGCTGAGCACACAAAAGGCCTTCAATAAATATTTTAAAATTCATATGCACTTCATTTTTATAATCTTTCTTAATATGGGCTCTAAAGGCAAACTGAATTGGGTTCAATTCCTAGACCTGACATTATCTCAGGCAAACAACTTCACTAGAATTCCATTTTCTTATCCGTAAAACAGTAATAATAACCTTATCTCCTAGGACCTGTGTATAAATAAGCTAAAGGACATAAAACATTCCCATAGTACTTGGGAACCAGTAAATCATGGATAGATGTTAACTATTTTTATTGTACCTTTTAAACATGTTGTCACCTATCAAATATGTGGTATAGCAAGTACCAGATACAGGTCCATATTTGTTTTTCTGGAAACAAAAAATAAAAATAGAAGAAAGTAACTATTAACTTTAGCATGAACATTTGATTACGTATTTCCTAGAGTTTTCCAATGAAAATTGGTCTGTCTGAGGATATTTTCAACTATTCAAGGTGTTGGGATAGATAAGTTTTTTAGTGACCACAAGTCCATACTTCTAACAGAGAAAATGGAATATCTCGATCCTCTTTAGTTAATCATAACAAAAGGAGAATTCAGAAATTTCAAAGGTATGTATTTAACTCCAAGATGACAAACACCCTATTTGTACTTCATCCAAGAAACAGTGATGATTGTTGGAGGAACTGTTTTTTAAGGAGTTCAGAAATGGCCTCAAAGTCTTTTTAGCACGTTCCTGAGAGCCCACACAAAAGGCAGAACTTATTTGCTATCAATGTCTGGCCTTATTTATTCATATGTGATTGTTTCCTGTAATTTAGTTTGCTCAGAATTAAGCAGGAAAAATCTTTAGCTCTCAGCCAGAATACATGGGACCTTTTCTGAAACAAACAAATGTTTGTTAAAATAATTCCAAACCTTTAATCCGATCTCAAGTTTTCTCTTATCAAGTTTGGTTTATTTTTATCAGCATCAGCAGACTAGTGTAAAAATTAAAATACGGGTCTTGAGTTTTCAATTTTAAAAGGTTTGTTTGATGACTTTTTGCATTCTATTCTTTACTCTTAAATGATCAATCACAATGACAAACAGGGATTTTGTCATCACCCTGGAGTATTTTGTGCAATCAATTAAACAAGAACATGAATAGCTTTGTGTACAACAGTATGCATGTTTTCTTTTTAACGTCAATGTGAATCATCTGATTGTTCATGTAATATGACTGTGTATTTTAAGGAAATAATTCATTTCCTGTTGCTTAAATTTTCCCATTCATTTTGAAAGCTGGTAATAGAAATGGTAATGACTGACTTGTTTTTCTTTAAATTGAAGTTAAAATGATGACACTTGCATATGCAACTGGTTTTGAAAAATGAGCAATTCTTGTTAGTTTCTTTCTAAACTGATAAAGTGGAGACAAAGAACATTTTAGTCCGACTCCAGCGTTCAGTCAGATGGTCGTCTTTTCAAATTTCTCGGGCCCAGGTTATACTACCATATTTATATTTATCATGCTTATACAAGAGGTCTTGTCACTACATCCAGCACACCCTGCACTTTCTCTTTCTCTCTTTTTTTTTTTTTTTTTTTTTGAATATGGACTTGTATAGGGCTGTTCACAAAGTTGGAACAGCATTGTTAATTTGTTCCTAATCTGTAATGTCATCTTGGCTCACTCTTCAGTAACCTAGAACTTGAATTTGCACCCAAACTGTAGATCACAAAATCCATCTTAATTCTTTAAAGAAATATAGTTCTTCCCAAAGTAGTGTCATTTTAATGTAAATGTTTAACCCAGTTAGTCCTTATAATTAAGTCTCTGAAGTACCAACTGTGAAAACCTTCAAACCCAGGCTTTCATAGATTTTTACTTTTTCTTGTGTCATATATGTCTGTATCTGAAGGCTCTGCCTCTTGCCCCTTTCCCCTGCATTTTTATGTAAATGCACTGTGAGCCTAATGTGTTTATAACTATTAAATGCCATGTGTTGGTCTTCTGTGTTATAATAAAGTACATCCGTGCCTTCCGAATTTCTCTGGCAACTATCTTCATGTTCACTGTCCCCCAATCAACATCTGCAAATGTAACCACTTAAATCTGATCCCACTGTCTGAATCAGTTACTCAGATAAAAGGCAGCCAAGATCTAAGCTCTGCTCCATGTGGGACCCTCTTAATACTTCCCCCCAGAGTGGACATGGTTCCTCTTACCAGGAGTGTCTGTTTTTTGTTTCTTTCACTCATTCTTTATCTACTCCCATGTCTCCTCCTGGATTCCTGCAAGCTCTGTCTTAAGCAGGAACCAATTATGCAGAATTTCACCAAAGGCTTTCTGAAATTCAAACAGTCATAACATATGTACTGTCATTCTCAACACTGCTGGTACCACTTTCAGATTGGAAAGGATGTTAAATAGGCAGATATGTTTTCTAAAACTAAATTTATCATTTCTATTTTATTCTCTGGGTTAAAAAAATCACTATTTCATCAATTTATTATTTTTAACCATTAGCTATTAAATATATTGTTATGCTGCATTATCCTTAAAAAATTATTTGGGTTCCCAGAGAGTTTGCTTGACTGATTACATTTCTTTGAATTACCTTTAAGCCAATGGACTGTTCTATTTTGTCTATTTTCTATCAAAGTGAAATGGTGATAGTGGTATGCAAGCAAAATACAAAAATTCAAAGTCCTGATATAGGTTTATGTGTTTACAGAGATATGTAAGTTTTACATGTGGCTACCCTTAGAAATAAGCCAGAGAGTTGTGTTAGTATATTCTCTTTCAAGCTCTATGTTATGAAGCTCGTTCTATGCAGATACCTCATTATTCTACTGTCTGTGAAAACATGGCTACAGATTATCTCATTCTTAAATAAGTTAGTAAGACTTTATTTGCTATCATGATGACTAAGTTTTTTTAGTTTGAGTTAGATTTGGGTTTTACCAAAGTAAAAGTGTTAAGTGAGTTTGTTTTGGCTTTGTGCAGTCAATCCAATAGTTCCCCATATATTTACTAGGAACTGTTGGTGAGCACTTGGCATGTGCCTTATAAACTCTGTAGACAATGTGATATTTCTTTTTGTTTTCACAGAGTCTTCTTGGGTAAGCGTAAAAACTTCTACTTTTCCAGATGAGAAAACTGAGATTTAGGAAACTTTTAGTAATCTACATAACACACCATAGCCAAACTATTAGAGCTTGTATTCAGACCCCCAAATCATCTGAATCTGAACTATATTCTTGCCCACTGACTAGATCTTGTTCCAGAAAATGTATATACATACATGCAGACACAGAAAAAAACAAATGACCTCAAAAAAAGATATCTCATTCATGAGCCCCAGATTATGAACCCCTCATCTGAGTTAAAGGGAAAGCTGAAGGAGACCGTTGCAGTTTTTTTTCAGGGTGAGCCACCACATTTATTGGAAAGGGAAAGGACATTGCTAAACCAGGAGAGAAACTCTATCTTAGATTTTATCATTGCTTTTGGCTAGACAATTTTTTCTTTGGCCAGGTAGTAAATATTTTGGGTTTTGTGGCATGTGAAATGACTTCTATTGCAACTATACGATTTCCCTGTTGTAGGCAAAAGCAGCCATAGACAAGAGAAAATGAGTGGGAATGGACTGATTTGACCTATGGTGGCTCCCACTGCTAACCCCTAGATTAGAGCACACCACATACTGTATTTCATAGGAACTTGGGTATTTTAATAAGGATATAGGAAAAGACACAAAAGAAAGTCATGATTTTAAGCTTATTCCACTCTGGTACAGTCTCTCAATAATTATTCATTAATATATTTTACCAAGAAAAAAAAAAAAAAAAAAACTTCAAAGGAGCTCTGTTACTATCAGTAGAGACCAGGCCATGAAAACTAGCTTTTTACTCTGATAATGAAAATAGGTATCAGTTATTGGCTCTTTGTGAGGAAAAAGGGATGGTGAACTTTGCTGAATATAAAGCTTCTAATGAACTAAGAGTGTAACATTCGGTGTGGGAACTTGGTAGTGACAAATTCTGGAAAAAATTAGTCACACAGTTACAAGGCTCATTATTAGATTTTTGGAAGAAGGCTAACATGAATGTGATGTTCAGGGAAAGGATCCCACATGGAGATGTGGAAAGTTTAGTGGAAATATTAGAAATTAGACTGTAAAATGATGTTTGACATCAGGGCTTTATTTTTTTTTAATATTTTTTTTATTTATTTATGATAGTCACAGAGAGAGAGAGAGAAAGAGAGGCAGAGACACAGGCAGAGGGAGAAGCAGGCTCCATGCACCGGGAGCCCGACGTGGGACTCGATCCCCGGTCTCCAGGATCGCGCCCTGGGCCAAAGGCAGGCGCCAAACCACTGTGCCACCCAGGGATCCCGACATCAGGGCTTTAAAATGGCCAAAATGCAGTCAGAAAAAAAAAAAAAAAAAGTGGACATAAAACAGTAAGTTAAGAATAGTAACAATTAACCAAAAAATATTTGAACATTAGAAAGTTGTCTTAGAAATAATATACATTTTGGGTAATTCATTTCAAATGACGCAATTTAGAAAAAATGCATGTATTTGGCCTTTTCCAGCTGAAAATATAGGTCAAGAATGGAATAACTGAAGGTGAGAGAAAAGGACCAATAGGATTATGTTGCATGAAATTTACACATTAAAAAAATAACGACCAACCTGTTCATGTCAAATTATTACAAAACAGCAATCTCTTGTTATTTCACTTTATATCATGTTTCTCTATTTCTATGGATTCTTCCTCTCTTCCCCTAGTCAAAAATCCAATGCAAGTAAGTGTTGATCAAATGGTTATGAATACCTTATAAACTTCTCATTAGACTTAATTAGCCACCACCAAAATGATGAATATTTCCAGAGCAGCTTCTCTATTATATGGATCTGTAAAGCAGGAAGGGAACCATATTCCTGATGTCAGTTCGCTCTGACATTTATGCACATAAAACCCTTCAGAATTATTATTTTTGTGGGGGCTTAGATTTATGACAACATACAGATGTTTCCATTTCACCTAGTGAAAAAAATAATCTGCTACATAGTATTGAAGATAGAACTTAATTGAACCCATCAGATGATGATAGAGAAACAATGCTGTACTTCAGATGGTTTAACCACAGCTTTGTCCCTAGCCCCCTCCCCCCACAAGCACCCTGTGGATTTCTTCCTTGGCCTTTCCCCTCTTTGAAGTCAGTGGGAGCTCTGAGTTTAGAAAAGTCACCCAAAGTACAGAGGGGCACAAGGACAAGGCTGTTTGACTTTCTGCCCTCACAAGGATCATGGGGTGGATGAATTCATAAGCAGAAAGGGGGGAAAAAATCTTAACCTTGGTCCAAATGCAAAGCAAGCATTTCTTTTTCTTTTTCTTTTTTTGAAGTTCAGTATTGTTTCCTTTCCTTTTTAATTTTTTTTTTATTTTGTGTTTTTACCTTTGCCCTTCCTGTTTCCAACAGGGGTTGGAAGTACTTAAAACTCTTCAGAAAGTATGCTCTGTTGATATTTCTCACAGAGACTGGAGCAGAAAGTATGACTTATGAACCTCTACTGCTTTGATGCACTATCACTAAGGCTGGGAGTGCAAAGCATGAATGTATCAGGCTTGCATTAGCTCTCAAGGGACTGCTAAGATCCAGGAGTCCTTGATGGCAGTTTCAAAAGATGAATAACCAAGCAGACTCCAGTGTGCATTAGCACTAATAATTAGCAGGGGGCATTACCCGTGCTTTTCTTAAAGCAGAAATGTTTAATGTTCTCACTTCATTGTGTATGATTTTCAAAAGTATGATTTATAAAAAAAAAAACTTTGAATCCTTAAAAAATATATTTTACAAAACCTCACCAAATGGCCCTTCACTACATTTTTAATAAGCTGTTAGTATTTATTGAACATACAATTGTTGTCTTATTAAAATAACATTTGATGCCAATTGGGGGCTCCTAATTTAATATATTACTACTTTGGCTAGCTAATATCAACCTCTCCCATACTTTCCAATAGACGAATAAAAAACTTAATTACTATATATTAAAAATTTCTGGGTAATCTACTTTTATTAAATTATTGGATTTACTTTCTCTTTTAATCTTCTTTGACTTCTCTTGAGCCTACATCAATTCACCTGGTAACTCTTCAATCACATAAGGCCAAGACATTTTATTTGGCTCTTCAATTAAAGAATTGTCTGATGCATGGAGAACTGATAGATGGTATTTGACAGTGACCAACTGCATTTATTTTGATTCAGTAGATATTAATGGAACACTGTTCACATGTAAGAAACTATGCTAAACAGTACTGGGGATAGAGAAAGAGGCCCCAGGGTGACCAGCTGTTCTGGGTTGCCGAGAGCTTGGGGGTGCCTGGGTAATAGATCTCTAGTGCTTCAACTAGGAACATCCCAGGCAAATGAGGACAGATGTTTCACCCTCACTGAAGTCCTGTTCTTCGAAGTTTACCTCAAGGACATGAGGACGACGACAAAAGAACATATGCCATCCTAGCAACTTTTATAAGATGGCCTGGCAATATAAATAAGTACATATTACTTCTTAGTAAGTGACCAGAAAAACTACTATAGTAGTTTTGTCAACATTGGTAATAATTATCATGATTTTGGCTTTATCTCACTTTAATGTGAGACCTCACAGAACATAATTACTGCAAACATCTGAGAATTCTGAATTGCCAAATAATTTAAAAATCTGCACTAAGTTCTCCTTAACTGTATTTTCATGGTGTTAGAAAATTATAAACCTTGAGATAACCTGAATTATATCTTCATTCTTTAGCAATTTATGTTGTTTCGAGCATTTCCTTATGTAATCCTGCTGGTACTGCTGCACAATACACATGAACTAATTTATCCAACATCAGCTCCATAAGGCATTTCTATCTTACAGATAGAAGTCCTGGGGCTTAGGAAGTTTACATAGCTAGTCCAAGGTCAAAAGTGTAAATCATAGCCAGGATTTGAATGTGAGTAGTTGAGCTTCAAAGCCTAAGTTCTTAACCATAATTATTACTGCCTTCTTGGAGCAGCACTTGATTTGGCATTATAGTAAATATTACTCAATTAAAATGGAACCTCATAATCAAGAGAGTTATCTTATAGTTAGCACAGCAAGCTCGTTTCGGCATTGAGCTAGCTTTCCTAAATTTTAGCCTAATTTCTCTCCCATTATATCATAGTATCTCTGAAAGAAAATAGTTCACCTTTTATCATACTTAGCATAATGTCAGTCCATTTAGTAGTATTTCACGTATTCATTCACTAAATTATAGACAAAGTGATACTGGGAAAATCAAAGGAATGGTATAAATGATCAATTTCTTGGCATTTATAATCTAGCAGGGAGAGGAAGTATTTGTTTTATTTTGTATTTATTACTTTTTAAAAGCTGTGGTATTCTTATATGTATGTTGGTTTCATGTGAGCAAGGAGAAAAAAGGAGGAGGGCGTGTTTCTGCTTTGGGTGAAACAGGAGAGCAAGATCTAGAACGCTAGCTACTACCTCAACCCCCTTTGTCATCCAGAGGAAGAGGTAGGTGATCTAGAGTTCTGAATAATATGGAACCACTGCTACAAATTCTTGGCCAATGGCATCTGTGGTCACATTTCAGTGAAATACTGGAGATCTTACAAATATGGTAGGATTTGATTTTGGTCTTCAAACGTAAGTAACATTGCACTGATTCTACACAAGGAAGTCATTCTAATTTATGGGAATTGCCAGCAAGATAAGCCATTTAACAAAAGCAGGGCATTTGCCCTAAGAAATAAGGATAAAAAAATGATATGAGATTATTAAAGGCTTATGTGTGTTATCATGCCTTATGAATATCTTGTAAGAGAAGATGGTAGCTATAAACAGGTGTATTAAGAGAGGAAGATGATTAGTCCTTGAAACAGGCTTCACACACATGAAATTTTGCTCTCATGGGGTTGTACATGACCACCACACTTCAAATCTTCTCACAACTTCGGGATAAATGACAGAAGGACCCTTGAACTGCTTGAAAAATAAATTCTTTAGTCAGATTTCATTTTATAGTCTTTTTTTTTCATTTTATAGTCTTAAAGAATTATAGAACACTACTTCCTAAACCTAGACAATAATTCACTTAAAATAAAAGAAGAAAAAATAATACAAAATCTCATTAAATGATATGGCTTATTGGTCATATTTTAAGACTTCTACATGCTATTAGAAGTAGGTAATTATGTGGCATGGCTATCTGCATCCTGACTAGTTCTTAGTTAAGTTACAAAGTCTCCATTACAGACTAAAAATAATTCTGGAAAAAAAAATAATTCTGGGTATGTCACTGGAATCTCAATCTATGTTTCTAGTCATTGTCTAATCACAGCCAAGAGTTTTAGGATGGCTTATAATGACTCATTGAGTTACATTTATTAACCTTAAGAATATTAAAATTAAGTAGAGAAATATATAAAATAACTTAAACTGTAATATCAATATTCTAATTTCAGGATATACTCTCTATATATGAACATTTAAATTGTAATATCAATATTCTGATTTCAGAATATATACACTATGTATTTGGCAAATTGAGAATTTAGCCACTCAAAGTCAATATTATAATTCCATTTTTTAATGGATTGAGTAATGAATCTAGTTTTGCAATTTTATATTGAGCCTAATACAGTTTATATACTCTAGTGAATGATTTAAGAGAATATGACATATATTTCTTTCTTTTTTTTAAATATTTTTTTTAATTTTTATTTATTTATGATAGTCACAGAGAGAGAAAGAGAGGCAGAGACACAGGCAGAGAGAAACAGGCTCCATGCACCGGGAGCCCGACGTGGGAATCGATCCTGGGTCTCCAGGATCGTGCCCTAGGCCAAAGGCAGGGGCCAAACCGCTGCGCCACCCAGGGATCCCCATCTATTTCTTTCTTAAAAATAGATTTATTTATTTATTCATGAGAGACAGAGAGAGAGAGAGACAGAGACACAGGCAGAGAGAGAAGCAGACTCTTCGCAGGAGCCTGATGCAGGATTCGATTCCGGATTCCGGGATCATGACATGATCCAAAGGCATCTGCCCAACTGCTGAGCCATCCAGGCATCCCTCGACATATATTTCATTTATTTGGTTCATAAGTTTCATTTAAATATTTGATGGTTTATTTTCAGTTGGATAATTTAAGTATTTAAATATAAAATACATCATTCCATAGTTTAAAATGTCTAAGTAGTGTATCTAAATAAATTTTATGTAAATGGAAAAAATAAAAACATTAAGATCTCTTAAAAGTGACTCTGATCATTTGCTATTCTTACTCATATAGATCTTAGAAACAAAGTATAAAAATAATAATAATAAAATAAAATAAAATAAAAAACAAAGTGTAATAACTTCCCACTCCCTGCCTCTGGGTTATAGGACATGTAATTTTAATAAATTTAATATTGAAAGTTTAAATCAAAATATTTGTGAATAGAAAATCATCCTTGAGGACATCAAGGTCCTAGATGAAAACCAAGAGAAGGTTGAGTTTTTAATAGGTATCATGTGATTTCTCTAGTGTCTTAACCTTCAGGCATTTAGGAACTAGAATGGTGAGGGGAGTTACATGGAAAAAATTTTCATGGCCTAATGGAATACTTCAAAACCTGCATAACAAATGCCATTATCTGTCATTCATAAGTCTCATGCCACCTCTAAAAATAAAGTGAGACATATCACAATGGAATTAACAAGTGGATGATGATTCTAGCCTTAATTTCATTTGATTAAAAAGTTATGGCATCCATGATTGAAGGTAAGTATGGGCACATACAGTTAACGCAATATTAGTGTTCAATCCCACGGGGTGGCAGTGAGGGACCAGGGTCTACAGCTTACATTGCAATCACCCATTACTCCCCAAGCCTGCCAGAAAACTAGTAGTTGTATGATATTATGAATGATTGAATGATTTATATTGTTTTGCTCATGATCGATAAAGAAGATATTTGGGGCTAATTTTATCAAATAGCTATGTAGCCCACATGGCCTGATGCTATAACGTGACAATCAAATTTAAGAGCCACTCTGTTTCCTAAATAGTTTGGATCCCTCTGGAGGAGGCAAATAAATCCCACACATTTTCAGCCACCACAGATGCAAAAATATTCATTTGTGAGAGCCACATCAAGGCAGTGGTTGGGGGTTTTCTTCAGAATGAAACATTTGTGGCTGGTTGACACTGCAGAAGGTTGGGTTGAGCAAACTGTATCAAGAGGGAAGTGTCTGCTGACAGTTTGACAAAAGTACATGTTGCTTTTGCTTTACCAGAGGAGAGGTTAGGTGTTACACCACCACTCCCAATGAGACCTTAGGGTATTGTGTAGCCATCCGTTCACAGCTTTCCCAGTGATGAATGAGGTCTTAGCAGATGCCTTGCAGAGAGGGCTAGAGAAGAATAGATTCCTCATATGTCTGCCCTTTCCCCCTCAGATTGGGCCAGGCAGATGATTAGAGAAAGAATGGTCTGGGCAGTTTAATGAAACCCATCTGTTTTCACTGTTAAAGCAAAAGTCCTTCAGGAGCTCTTGTAAAGCAAATCGATTTAGTTTTTAAAAATCATATATAGGTATATATTTTTACATGCAAACACACATATAGCGAAATATTTACTTATTTATCCCAAGAATAAAACTTCCATTGCCTATATTCTCACATGGATGGATATATATTGCTGTGTCTTCATCCAACATGGGTGCCTGATGCAGATTTGACATCAGTAGATGGTTGCGTGGACCAGACATAGAGCAAACTGAACCACTGGAAATCTAAAACTTTCTAACCAGTTAGAGTGGCTAAATAGCATAGTGAATTTTATAGCAAAAGATAATTTATGGAAAATACCTGAATGTACTGACCACATGAAGCATTGAAATCAAACTGGTTGCTGCTTTTCTGACAATGTCCTCAGGACTGGTCCTCACACAGGACCCTCACTGATGATGTATGAAAGAGATTTTATTCTACACACACTAGCTTAGATATTCTTTCATGCCATCTAATGTATTTTTGTTTGAATTAGGTTTATATCAAAATTCAATTAAAATCATTTCATACATGTTCAGTATTTAGTATATTGCAAACTATGGATTAACATGTATATGTTATACCTAAATATTGACTAAAGAAAGAATAAAACATTCAGAGAAATACCAGTGAATTAAAAAAAGAAAAGCATTGCATTAGCTGAATATTTTAATATTGAAACTTCACAGTTTTTGATAATATATGACATTTCTTAAATACTTAACAAAGAGGTACTATTGCTGCCAGGCAACTCATATTGATAAAGAAAAATACGATGGGCTGATATACCATGAATGAATTCAAATTTGGGAGACTAGCCTTTAAAACAATTTTCATTTTATTATATTTATTTTTATTGAGTATATTCTTCATACAATGAAAGTAATTTATGATAAATCCTTAGGTCTTTCAAAATTAGGGCAAAGATTAAAAAAAAATTAGGGCAAACATTTTTCAAATCTTTATAAAGAATAATTAGGAGGCTAGGCCAGTGCTTAGTTAAAGTGGTTATTTGAAGACATTATTGTAACTATTACATGTTATGCTTATTCTTTTCTATGAAGAAAAAACTCATCAGTTTTAGAACATCAATACCCCATATACTTTAATGGATATAGTATAAGCTGTTTAGAAACAAATTATTCAATTGAGAGCTTCCATGATATGGCAGGTTGAGTAGGGGCAAGTTATAAAAGCTCTAGGGATCTTAATATTTATAACAAAGATTCTTAAACTTTAGATGCACCAGAATTGCCTGCGGGGCTTTATAAAACACTGCTGGGTTCCACTCCCCGAGTTTCTGATTCCGCTGGTCTGGGATGAGCCCAGGCCCATGCCCCATCTTCAAATTCTCAGGTAATGCTGACTCTGTTCCTCCAAGGGCTGTCCTTGAGAACCATAGATTTGTACTATCAATTTTATCATTGCATGTAAATCCACTGCCATGAATAAGAGAACAAATATGTGACATAATCAGGCAAGTTATCCATAAAGAAAGAAGAATACTTTTCCTTCTGTTTGAAGAAGTGGCTTTTTGTTTGTTTTTTATCTTCTTTTTGCTTGCCTAGAAAACCAAATAGGAACCAGAAAATTGAAAGAGGAAACATAATAGATCATTTTTCTATATTATAGTAGTTGGACCTTGCTACAGAAGTTTCTAATCTCACTCAACCTTGAATCAAGAGGCATTCTTCTTTTCTGTTTCTAGAATGTACTGGGGTGATATGGTAATTGATTTTATCCTTGATCATTTTTATTTGTGTGTGTCATCACTCCATAACAGAACAAGCTTTATATGATAGTGATATTAACTTCTTACAAAAGCCCAGCCTTGGGCAGCCTGGGTGGCCCAGCGGTTTAGCGTGTGATCCTGGGGACCCGGGATGGAGTCCCCACGTCGGGCTCCCTGCATGGAGCCTGCTTCTCCCTCTATCTATGTCTCTGTCTTTCTCTCTCCATCTCTCTGTGTCTCTCATGAATAAATAAATAAAATCTTAGAAAAAAAAAAAAGCCCTGCCTTTCTTTACTCATGCAAACATTGTTTGTTTATACTTGTTGGAATATTCCCAGGTCTCTGGACTATTTCTGCTGCAAATTCATATAGACCTTAAGCGTTGTGGTTCTTTCTCTTCATCACTGGAGTCTCCTGGAACAGCCCACAATAGGCTTCATCCTGTTGGCCTAGACATTATTGCTGCTCCATTACTTGGAACATCAAATCTAAGCATCATGTTTGGATAACAAGGATATGCTTCATGCCTGGTCCATGAACCAATATAAGCTTTTTTTCTTTAAATGAAAACAAGAACTACCCCTTTCTTTGTGTTTGCTCTCAAACTGCATCCAGATTTAATCCCCCTCACAACAATAGGGTGATTTTCTGGAACCCTGGGCTGCTAGCCTGGCTCTCACAACAACATGGATACCCACCAGGAGGAGACTGAATGCAGAAGGAAATATGAACCCGGCATCATTTTTACATAACCTTTTTTTTTTTTCTTTTTAAATCATCTCTTTTCCATACCTACCTTCCTTCTTTATGGCACAAGGTAGATTTGCATACACTTGCTGGTGGCTAACAAACAGGTAGTTTGGGAATGTCCCTTAACATCTCAGGGACTTAATATCTTTCGGTGGGTGGGTCTGAGTGCACTCACATGATTTTCAGCTTTAAAATGGGTAGAGAGGCTCCGTCGCCTAGTTAAAGCAATTATAATCACAATCAGTTTAAAAAATAACTTGGTCTGAGGTCAAAGTTCCTTATCTTTCTTTAGCACTAAGCATAATCAATAGATGCCTAAAATTCATACAAGATGTAAATAAAATACACAAGTAATACATAGAAAGAAAAAAAATCCCAGAGTATAAAGAACATCATTTAGTTTTAATTTATAGAATGTCTTACTTACTGTCTTTAAAATATTTCATGAGCCAGTTTGATGACACCAAGAAAGATTTGAAGTTTGTCACTGGCCTTATACATTTTGCCCCTGGCCAGAAAACAAAGTGAATATTCTAGAGTTTTGCTTTTTTCATCAGAAAAATGATTTTCAGCCAGAATGTCCCCAAATTGCCTCCCCCAAGGTACATTTAAAATGATTCTGGCAAATAGCCATTTCCCAAATATGTGTCATATTGCGGTAGTTCTCTGTACATTTTCCCCATATGTCCTGTTCTTGCTTTGCTCTTTTGACAGAAGCACAAGTAAGGTCTCAGCAGCCGCTGAGGAACTGAACCGCGTTTGGAGAGACCCAAAATTTTCATCATCGAATCCACTTAGAGAGGCTGCACGGAGTCATTCTTCCCCAAATCTCCTACTGATTTTCAATGCAAATACTGCCAGCCTAGCTCGCTCATGGCCACAGGATTTAGTTACGCACTTGACTGAAAACCATGTCAATGCAAATTCAGGGGATAAACCAGCATGCAAATCCCCAAGGTTTCAGTAAGTTATAATTCAGCCACAGTATTAGCAAAACAAGATAGCAATTATGCAAGAAATCAGCTGAAAGGTTATTTTTAATTTAAAATTTTTACATCTTTACAGCTAGGGAAAATAAAACCCTGCCTATTCTTTCTTGTAAAACCTACCCTGATAGAAGCCCAAAGCCATAGGGTACATTTAGTACAGCCAAATTCTAAGGGCAGGTACACACATATATAAGTACATATAGTCACAGCAACTGCTTCAAGGGGAGACTTCTGATAAGGTTAAATTGTTATATTTTCTTCCAGTGTTCTTGACTAATCTTGCAGAGATCAAAGCATAATTGGCATCCGTTAAGAGCTCTATATTTGAAGGTATCAGCCCTGGGCATTTTTTCACCCTCATTTTTGACCTCTTTTTTTTTAAAGATTTATTTATTTATTCTCGAGAGACACAGAGAGAGGCAGAGACACAGGCAGAGAGAGAAGCAGACTCCCTGCGGGGAGCCCAATGTGGGATTCGATCCCAAGACCCCAGGATCATGCCTGAGCCAGAGGTAGATGCTCAACCACTGAGCCACCCAGGGGCCCCATTTCTGACCTCTTGCCTCTGTAACTTTATTTATGCCCTGAGTACTTGTCTCCCTGACGCTGAGGTATGCTAACTGGCTATAACAGAAAACTGAGCATTGGCCTTTGCTTTCCTAGTAGGAGAAACAGACTGGAATCTTGCAATGAGTGCCCTGAAGTAGGGTTTATGACCATAAGGAAAGGTACTTGCACAGGACTGTCACAGAAACTGTATGATTATTCCTAAAGTTTATCCTTTGCTTTGTTCAGAGAGACCCCTTGCCATTTCTTCTTCTTCTTTTTTTTTTCCCATTTCTTCTTAGAACATTTCAGTTGTATTATCTCAAATGTTAACCAATCTTGTACTTGTGAACAAATGTTAGATCCCCTTAGGATTATATTTTTTCCTTCTTATCCTTGACATCTAACCCTGGATTTCCAAACAACTATGTGTCCGGCATTAACTCAGCAGATGTAAATATCTCACTTTTTTCCTCAATGGGGTTCTCTCAAAAAGGATATTTAGCCTGGTAGGGGAGATGTATCTCTTCTCTATTCCAGGCAGTAAGTGGAGCATCCGCTGCAGCTCATAGGGTTCTGAAAGGTCAAGCTCCCTCTCTGGACATGTTATATTATAGTAATTACTTTCCCCTGGTTTCTCCTCCGTTAAGTACTATTTCCAGCCCCACTGAGTCCTGACCTACCCATCTAAGACTGCTGGTTCTTGAGTCACCATGTTAGGGGTAATAGCACAGCCACACACAATAGCAATGGCTAGAGACCCAGAGGGACCAAACCTCCAAAATAAGAAAGTAGGAAAAAAAGGAAGAATCTCAATCTCATACCCGTCCACTGACCCTTGATACTTGAATGAGGAGTTAATCAGCATTAGGACAGAGGCAGGTGCTTAAGAATTCTAATTGCCATAGAGAATACGCTTTCCAGAAATACTTTAACAGTGTCATTAACTAATATTTATAGAGCATCATATCTCCTTGATGCATGTTCATCTTGTTTGGCCGATTACTTTTGAATGCAAATCTGACCATATCATTCCCCAATGCTTAAAATGTTTCAGTGGCTCCCTTTTAGGCAGAGTGAACAAAGTGCAATTTCCTGCAAGCCCTTTATCTACATGCTCCATCCACTTTGCATCCTACCCACCTACCCACTGACTTAGAGATTTCCAGATCTGCCTTATTACTACACACACCTGAGCCTCTTCTCATATTCATTCTTGAGTCCAAAATATGCTTATTATTCCATCACCTTGGAAGAAGTTTTTTTATTTGTTTGTTTGTTTGTTTTTCATTCAATAGTTACTCCTATCTCCTTGGTGAGGCCTTCCCTCACTCCCTGAGAACTAAGTAATTTGAAATTCCCAATAATGACTTCCATTAACTCTCTTACTGCACTGTGTATTTATGTTTACACAAATCTTTCTGAGTTTCTGCAACTATTTTCACATTATATTGTGATCCCAAGAGCAGAGATCCTGCCTTTTGAATTGTGTGTACCCAGGGTTAATACAGTATCTGAAGCACAGTGTGCCCTTGGGAAAAATGTGTTTAGAACATCAGGCAGGACAAATTGTGCACATTTTAATAAATGAATGAATGAATGCACAGAGGTTATAGAATGCTTCCAACCATAATTGAAAGCAGAACAAAACTAAATGCCATATCCCTGAACACTGCTTATTTTGTAATCAATGCTGAAATATTCGTAAAATCAACAAGAAGGATATATGGAGAGAGACAGACAGCTCTACCTCTTGTTTCCTGAGTACCGAAATTGTATAACTTGCTTACAGTAACCCCGCAATTGTATGTAGGTACTTTTCAAACCTTTCAAATCAAATGTCATATTTGGAAAATATCTTATATTAATCGAACAACTTCCATAGTTCCCAGAGCAATTTGTAAATATTATCTTATCAATTCTACTAAAGTAGACAAGTTGAAAACATTACACTTATGCTCCAGATGAGAGAGGCCAAAGGAGAATATGTGGGAGTGTATATGTGTGTGTGTGTGTGTGTGTGTGTGTGAGTGAGTTTGTGTGTATGTCTGTGCAGGGAGGATGAAAATCAGCTCTCACTAGGCTAACTCCTCCTTAGTCTGTCTCTCTCAGCTCATTACGAGTCTAATTAAGATCACCACTGACTAGATGACAGGACAGGGATCTGGAGCCCTCATTTAAATGACTCTCCTACCAGGTCTCACATGCCTTTTATTCTGTGGAATGCCAGAGACCAAACAACAAAAATTCTCTTTTCCTCTTAGTCTCTATGGCAGTCTCTCTCACTTCCTCCTTCTCTAACTTAAAAATGGCTTTCTACAACACTTCCTGTCTCAAATCGAGGAAAAAAACAAAAAGTACAAACCAGTTCTTCTCTCAGATAATTCACATGTTGAAGATACGCCAAAATTTGTTCTGTGTTTTAATCAGTACTTATTATACGTTATAACTGCACAGTCCAAACTCTGTGGCAGACATGCAAGTGTGGATGTGGTCCAAACAATCGGAGCCTGAGCAAGGCTTCAGGTCTACCTTCTCCGTGTTTTAAAACCTTCAATAATAAAGTAAATAAATGAATAAATAAATAAATAAAAATAAAACCTTCAATAAGAGGACCACATCTCAGTTTATCTGATCCTGTTGCCTGTTATCCTTCAAGGAATTCCAATCATACTGTTGGCCACCTTTTCTCTCACTAACACAGTTCTCAATCCTGCTTTACCCCATGTCCTTCCTTCTGCATAAACTACCTTCTCCACATAATGAAATTCCATCAACCTTTTCTGATGTATATCCCCCCACATCTCAAATAATACTATTTCTTGGTAATTCCTCTTTAATCCCTGAACTCCCTACTAAATATTACAAAGATTAGCATATGACTACCTGGATGTTCTAAGGATATTCTAAGTTTACAGATTTTTACAAAGATCATATCTTCAATCATTTTATATCCTCCAAAGGCTGAACATGGTGGGGGCTCAATAAACACTTTTTAAAAAGATTTTATTTATTTATTCATGAGACACAGAGAGGCAGAGACATAGGCAGAGGGAGAAGCAGGCTCCTTGCAGGGAACCCAATGTGGAACTCAATCCCAGGACCCTGGGACATGCCCTGAGTCATCCAGGCATCCTGACTCAATAAACACTTCTTGCTTAGGAGTTGAGATTAAGGTATACACATTTATTTTCCCTTTGCTTATACCATATACTCATAGCTTTATTTTTTTTCCTTGCTTTTATTCATACGTTATCTACCCTGAGGTTCCTTCTCTATATCCTCAAACTTACAAATGCCTACTCCTCCTTCAGAACCCAGGGTGCTGAAGACGTTCTCCTTGGTCATTCCAAGAATTTATGTTTTTTAATTCCATGCTCCTATAATACTTCATACAGAGCTCTATTTTAGCTGTAATTGCATATCCTCACATATATAACTAATTCAATACCACTTGTAGTAGATGGAAAAAGACCCTTCAAATATCCACCTCCTGATCTCTGAAACTTGTGAATGTTACCTTATAAGGCAAAAGAAGAAAGAAGAAAGAAAGAAAGAAAGAAAGAAAGAAAGAAAGAAAGAAAGAAAGAAAGAAAGAAGGGAGGGAGGGAGAGAATGAGGGAGGGAAGGAGGGAGGGAGGGAAGAAAGGAAGGAAAGAAAGGAAGGAGGAAGTAAGTCTTTGCAAGTGTGATGAAGTTAAGAATCTTGAGAAGATCATCCTGGATTATCCAGATGAACCCTACCTGTAATCATAGTTTTATAAAGGGAAGGCTGGAGGAGATTTGAAGCAGATATAAAAGAGTCAGTGATGTATAGACAGAGCGGATATTTGCAGATACTGACCTTGAAAACTGGAATGATGTAGCCACAAGCTAAGGAATGACGGCAGCTCTCAGAAGCTGGAAGAGGCAAGCAAGGATTCTTCCCCAGGGTCTTCAGAGTGTGCATGTCCATGCTGATATTCAGATTTCACCTCATCTGCTTGGGCTCCATCCTCACAACTGAATTACCTCCCAAAGCCCCTCCCCCCCACCAAATACCATCACCTTAGGGCTTACCGACACAGGAATGTCGAGGGGGCACAAACATTCAGTGTACAAGACCCGCATTTCCAATAAAACACCAGCCTCATGAAGGCTGTTGCCTCATGAAGCCTATGTTTCGGGCTGTATCCCCCACCACTTTCTGCTTGGTGCATTTTGTTCTAACACACTGGGTTTACTTGGGACTTTCTAATAAATCAAACTCACTCTTACCCTAGGGCCTTAACAATGGGCTTTGCACTTTCTGACTGAAATGTTATTTCCTGCCACCCACTGGGTCATTTATCATCATCACTTAAATCTTAATAACTTGACTGGTCCCTCTCTGCTACAATCGCCGATTATAATTCTTGTGCAATACCTCATGCATTTCTTTGTATACTGTATACTTTCCATACTGCCCGTCTCCCCTCACCCAAATGTAAGCCTCACAAGAGCAGGAAAAGCCTGTTTTACTTCTCTCCATCTAGGATCTACATCGGTGCTTAGCATCTAATGGTTTCTCAATAAATATCTGTGCAGAGAATGGAGTGCAAAAATGAGGCCTCCCCCTAATGACACCTGTTTAATGAATAACCTACAGGTGTCAATATGAAAAGTACTCCCAGGTCCCCAGTCTGCATTATAACAGAGACATGTGAAAAGATATTTAAACAGCATTTCTCAGCCTCAGTTTACACCAGATGTGTGAAAGCTAGAGCTGCAAGTAGAGAAGGCTCTCTGAATTGCGGGAAGGGCCATGGCCCCCCTCCCTGCATGTGGACAGTAACAGGTGAAACTGGCACCAACCCTTGTCACTTCCATGTGTCCACTCCATTCCCCACGCTTGACGGTCCTCACAGCACTGCCGTGGGCTTCTTGCCAACAATGCCACCTGCAGATGCTCTCCCAGGTCTTTCTGTCTTGGCCACTCCCTGGTTGATGGGAGCCCTTCCTGTGGCTCCTGGTGCCACCAGCTCCGTGGCTCACCTGTGTTTATCTTTCTGAAGATGCTGCTCTAACACAGGCTCCCCAACGCCCCCCTTTCTTAGCTTCATCACGTTGTAAACAGTCACTTCTGCTCCAGAGAGTCCCCATACCCCAGGAACAGTGGCCACTACATGTCCCTGTCCCTATCAAACCATTCTGAGAGGGCCTTCCCCCCTAGTTTGTTTAGTCATAAAAGGATCAAAGCTAAATTACCAATCTGATGTCTGCTTGTACTTTTCTTCTTCCTGTCTTTCTGCTGCAGTTTGAGTGGAAAGCATGGAAATTTGCCGATTTGGCCTAATACTTTTTTAGGTCTTTCATAGGAAGTTTAAAAAAAAATAATATATATATATATATATATTATGTCCATATAGTCCTTTATTCCTATTTGGTCCACTTACTAAATCTAATTCGTTTAAATGTCACTGAGTCCTATGAGAAAAGACATAGAAATGCTCCATCAGTGGAAGATATCATCATTATCATTAGTGTCATTATTAAACATGGTTAACAAGATAAAACCCAACTTTCATTTTCACTTTTATTTATTTCTTTTTTCTGCAAATGTCCTGCAGTTTTCGATGTTTCCTGAGTTTTCAATGTTTTAAAATCCTCTTTCATTTCTCTCAGGGCTCCATGGCAATGAGTTGAAAACAGAATATTCTGTTAGTCAAGAGATGATTCTTGTACATGATGTCAAACATCACATTTAATTTAATTACTCGATCAATATACCTTTTGAAGTTATGCATACGAAGTCTCTTGCGCAGTTAGAGATTTAGTTTGTGCTTACGGAAGAGGAGGGGAAAGAAAGAAAGGGAGTATGCAGCATGTGATAGCAATTTTCCTTTGATCATGTCAAAAGTCAGATATGTATAAAAGATGTGCTCAGCAGTGGTTCCAGCACATTCTCTTTCTTCAGTTTGTGAAGATGGTCTGTATATTCTGTTGTTAATATCATAAAACTGAAATATATTATCTTCCTTAATAACATCTTAGTTCTCCACAAGCAACACAGTATGAATAGTACTGCTGATTACGTACGATTAATAAATAAACTCACATAACATACCCCTTTGGGTAAATTATATATTTCAGGTCCATACTTGAAATCACTGAATTCCAAATAAGAAGGTAATCAGCTTTCAGATATCTAAAGATTGGTCTTAGAGAATCTATATTAAAGGACTATGAAAAATGCAAATTCACTTCAAAGATGAAGACAAAAAAAATCCAAGGGAGCTGAAGTTAGTAATTAGCAATGGGAAAGATCAGAATCTCCAAAATACAATGAATTTTAAAATCACAGTGGATGGAATTTCTATTTAAACTGAATTTCAAAGAATAATAGGGAAGTTTCCAAAGAATTTCTTATCTGTTTGTTATAGGAATCAGCAATGAGCCATTTAGTCAGTTTTTAAAGGCTTAAGCTTAGTCTTCTAACCTCCATCTGGGGAGAGCTTAGCTCTTTGCCTTTGCCAGCTGGGTCCCAGGCATTTTCTTCTGTAGGAGCCAGGCATCATGGCTTTCTACAAATTCTTCAGGGCATCATGCTGCCCGTCATGCAACAAAATTCTTGAAGTAGAACTGTGACTCAGTCTGCCCTCTCTGCTCCCCATAGTCCTACAGTGTCTTCCAGAATCCCCTACATCAAAGAGAGGAAGAACCTGTAAAGTTGACAGCTGGGTTATTTTATTTTCGACCAAACATAAGTTCTGTTTTTCAAGGATAAGGAATAAAAATAGTTCATACACTAGTTTCAAGAGGAGAATCAATAGGTTTAGCTATGAAACAGACATGTCTACTACACACTGCCCCAGATGGGGGCGCTCTGGGGTGCCTGTCTTCACCACCAGCCACTGGAACTCCCATATCGCATTACTGGGTGTCCTCTTTCTCCTCTGGTGTCAGGCTTATCCTGGGTCAAAAGACACTGCAGGGAGATTTTTGCAGAGAAGCTAGTGGGTAACTAGGCGATGCACTGGCATGCTCCTGGCTGGAACAGACATGGAGCTCCCTCTCACAGAAAGACTGAACGGTTATGCCACAAACAGGGCAAGAGTCATTTTCAAGAAAACCAGGCAGAGAAGGGACAGGTATTCTGGACATTCAAACATTGACCCCTTTTCTTTGCCCTGGTTCTTATATCAGCCCAATCTCAGATGCCCAGGCATTAGCACACCTGGATCATTCTGCTAGCTCAAACCCCTACTCTTCCTCTGGCTTACCCAATCTCATTCAATGTAGGTCTCACAACTCCTTTCTTTCTCTCTGTTGAACTATTTATTATCATTATTATTATTCCTATCACAATACACATAAATAGCATATCAGGAAAAACCTGCTCACTCATAACTACAAAACCAAACAGAGCCAATAGCAATGCGAATTATTGTTTTGTTTTCCATAAAAAAGAAAGGGAAAGAGATTTTAGAAATAACTTGGTCTCATATTTCTTCCCAGGAGAGGAGTGGAGATGTTCATATATCATTCTGGGAAAAATTGCCCCCCTTATAAAGAAAACACAGATAACTCCCAATGTAGGTAAAAGAGAAACCAAGCAAAATAACAATAGCTGACTTTAAAAAGCAGCTAAACAAAAAATATGAGCTATCGTATTTTACCGTATCTGTCTGGACAACCTCAAGCTGAGTAGTTTAAAAACAAAACAAAACAAAACCATCCAGCAAAATTATAAATTTCAGCAGCTAATGATACCCAAGAGGCTACTGGCCTTCTCCAAAAACATTCTGATTCTCTAAATCCATCAACAATGTGAAGCATTTCTTACACTTGGTTCTACTAACCTGTAGTACAAATTGTCATTTATTTATTTTTCAGTTTTTTAGTGCTGATAAAAGTTCCAAACATATTCTTTTTACAGTTCTTCACATGAAAAGTGTTCACAAGCTTTGATTTGATGATCCCCAAATATATTCCTTTCATTATCAAATGCTAAAGGTAGATATAAAAGATCTAACAGGCAAAACAAAATGTGACTGAATGTAAAATAAGTCAATAAAGATCAATAATTATCAACAACATTGCGTTCTGACATTTTCTCATCTATGTCCACAATTCCTAAAACAACGGCCTTAAGATTTTGAAATGCTTGTCCTATACTTTCATATTTAAAGAGAATGCTAGCAAATGAAATTATGTAGAATTAGAATAAATAGGTTCTGTAGAGGTCAAATGTTGAATCTTAGTTGCTCTTTGCAATATTGTGAAGAACTTCTCTATGAAATAAGAACACTAGATTAGAGATTTTCATGCTTCCTTCCAGCTCTTGGGATCCATGTGATGATCGTTAGACAGTTTGCTAATGTTTCTTTTTGAGAACTAGGGAACTATTAAAAAAAAAAAAAGATTGTATTTATTTATTCAGGAGACACAGAGACAGAGGCAGAGACACAGACAGAGGGAGAAGCAGGCTCCACGCAGGGAGCCTAATGTTGGACTCAATCCCAGGACCCTGGGATCATGACCTGAGCCAAAGGCAGATGCTCAAATGCTGAGACACTCAGGAGTCCCTAGGGAACTATTCTCAAATGTGCTGTGGTCTAGTTTCTCAGCTCAATTTGTTCATCTGCAAAAAGGACATCATATCTGCACTGCCTCACATCAGTGTGTTTCTTTTTTTTTTTTTTTTCATCAGTGTGTTTCTATGATGATACAGCATGTTGAGGCACTTTATGGGCTAGAAGCACTTTGCAAATCATGATGGTAGTTCTACTATCCATGACATAACTTGCCAAAAGGAAGCAAAATGTTGAGTGTGTGGGCCTGATAGTCTATGCTCAGTTTGATTCTTTATCTCCTTAACACCACTGAATCTGGCACCTACCCAGAGAACAGGGATGTAGGCACCCACTTTACAAGATTATGAGAATGGTACATGAACATATGTGTCTAGCGCTCCCATCACAAGGCCATGCAAATGATAAGCACTCAGAAAATGATTATTTTGTGTACATTCCTGGGCTTGTAAAGCATGTGTCTAGGCAGTGTTCATAAAACAGAGAAAGAGAGAGAGGACAAGAAAGTCTAAATGTATTAATTTCTAAGTATGTTCACTTCCCAGAGACTATTCAATCTAACAAAAGGGGAGATAGAACTAAATCATAGTTAAAGGTGTTTCCATTCTAGGAGTATCAGATCTCCAGTAAAGGAGATAAATGGGCATAACTTGGAGCCTCACAGTACAAACGAGTGCTTTTCCATCTTACTTTTCTAGCTTTCCGGGTTTCTTTACCATCAGCACTTTTGCCAGCGGTGTACCAGGGCCAGCTTGTGAGGAAGCTGGTACGTATTAGTTTGTCAATTATGAAATTTTCAAGAGTTTTATGAGCTGGTTGAAAAACTGTGGTTGCTTAAAACCTGCCAAGATGGGAGTATTTACATCAAGGAAATCGACAAACACCAAAAATTACAACTTTTTTCCTTTTTCTTTTTTTTTTTTGGTCCTGGAATTCTCGTTGTTAAACATTTACCAGCATACCACTGCTTTTGCTCTTTGAAAACAACCCATTGATCTTGAGAAGTTAGCCCATATATTGCTCTCAAAGGAAGGAAATCACTTATCTTAAAAAAAAAAAAAGGGAAAAAAAAAAAAAAAAAAACCCATGAAACAAATGCTTATGGTGAGCCAGGCATTGTGCTCTATTCTAAACTGGCAGGCAAAACAGCATACAGTCTATTGATTAGACTAAAAATACTGGACTTGAACACAAAGGAAGATTCAGATGTAATCAATCTAGTAAAAAAAAAAAAAAAAAGAAAAGGCAGAAGAGAGGATGGCCCAATCAGGGAGGACATTTCAAAAGCATTATTATGCTGTATGCTGAACTAGCGGGCATCAGACACTGGTACACTCATCTCTTGAGATGCAACAGTGCCACCCTTCATGACTCCCTTGACATTTCCAGCTTGAAGAAGACTGTTATTGTACCTCAGATATTGTGATCTTAACTTTGTCGTAAAAAAATGACAATGTCTTCAATATATTTAATAAATCACTACTAAATGTCTTTTGATTTCTTTATATGTAGTTATCTGAACTGAATGATTCATTGTAGCGAGAGGAATAGGCCCATTGTGAAATCTCTTCATAGAAACAAAGAGAAAATGTGTTGGCAGTATTCTTTGTTTCACAATATGGAAATGCACAAAAAATTTATTTGCTTCTAACACTAAAAGATGTTCCAATTGCACCTGTCATCCGACAGCATTAAATATTTTAAAAGCGAGCAGTCAAGACACATACTACCTCCCTAAAATAATGTTATAGGGTTGAGCATTTATGTGAACACACAATATACATTTCTATAGCCAAAATCCTGGCTAACCTTGGGCCTCAGTGTGCTGATGTCAAAGAAAAACTACATAAGGAATCTTGAAAAACAAGGTTAATACCCCAAGTTTTGCCATTTCCTGACCAGATCACCTTAAGTGAGCTACTAATGTCTGTTGGGCTCAGTTAGCCAATTCATTAATTTACACAATATTTATAAAAATATGGGAATTGAACAAAGACAGTTTTTAGATAAGCAACTTTATCACTGGAGAAGGAGTGACAAGTTTACATGGTACCTGGATAAGCAATGAGTCACACATTATCATTTGGATTTGCTCAATATCTTGATTATCACTCACAAAATGTCTCAGCGGGATACAAGATATTCTAAAAAAGAAAGTACATTTTAGGTTCAGAGCCTTCTTAGAGAAGAATATCTAAAAATGTTTGAATAATACTGTCTTTTTTATTTATTAAATTATTTTATGGTTTACATTTTTTTTAAGATTATCCAGCACCATTTAATAACTTCTGTGAGAGTGTATATATTATGGCTCTCTGTTTCCTGCACCCTGGTAACAGGATTATGGCAGAGTCTTTCTTCATTTCTTTCTTCAGCTCCATTTCATGTTTCTTAAGAGCTAAATGGGCAGCATCATGTCTGGATTCATTCATTCTTATGATCATTCGGTTTTTGTATTGTTGTAAATAACACAAAACATAAAATATATTATCTCAACCATTTTTAAGTGTTATAATTCAGGGGCATTGAGTACAGTCACTTGTACAACTTTTACCATCATCCATATCGATCTTTTTTTCATCTTCGCAAACTGAAACTCCATGGTCGTTCAATAGTCACATTTTCCCTGCTCCGCCGCCCCCCCCCCCCTTAGCAACCATCATTCTATTTTCTGTCTCTATGAATTTGACTATCTTGGTTAACAGATGTAGGTGAAATTAGTCTTTTTTCCTCTTGTGATTGGCTTATTTCACTTATGACATCTTCATGGTTCATCCATGTAGTAACATGGTTGACTTTCCTTCCTTTTAAAGGCTGAAAAATATCTCATTATATGAATATATCATATTTTCTATCAATTCATCCAATGATGGACACTTGGGTTGCTTTCATCTTGTAGCTATTATGGATAATGATGCTATGAAAATAAGTGTATGAATATCTATTCAAATTTCTGCTTTCAATTTTTAGGGGTATATACTTAGGGGTGAAATTGCTAGATCATACAGTAATCCTATGATAAATTTTTTGAGGAACCACTATACTGTTTTCCATTTTACATTCTGTAACATTTGTATACTTCGCTATTTAACATTTCCACCGGCAATGCACAAGGATTTCAATTTCTCCACAGCCTCTCCAGCACTTGTTATTTTCTGTTTTGTTTTTGTTTGTGTTTTTGTTTTGGTTTTTTTAATAACAGCAATCTTAATGAGTGTGAAGTGGTATCTCATCATGGTTTTGATTTGCATTTTCCTAATAATTAGTGATGTTGAACATCTTATCATAAGCTTATTGGATGTTTGCACAGTTTCTTTAGAGAAATATTTATTCAAGTCACTATACCCCCCCCTTTTTTATCAGCTTGTTTGATTTTTGTTTTTGAGTTTATTTTTGCCCCAAATGACCTACATTCTAATAATGGAGAAGTGAAAATAAAAATACTGAAATAAGTGGTCTTGCTAAGTTATGAATGAAGAGCCATGTGAACACTAAAGCTTGAAGCAACTAGCTTTTTCTGGGGGAATAAGAGAAGTTTCATTAAGGAGTCACCCTGTCTTCTGTGTCTTACTTACCAGGAATTGATCTGTCTATGAATGGCACAACAAGGTAATTTCAAAGACATTAAGAGGTAAATGATTACAGGATCCCAAGAAATTACAACAATATCATTACTGTGAAAACAGAAAATGATCATTTAGTCACATTACTTTCCTTTAAATTGACTCAAAAAACATTTTTTACTATTTTGTCTGAATTGTAACATATAAACCATACACAACTGGGAATATTGTTAAGAGTAATGTTAAGAATTAGAATTTTAAATTGTTCTCTCTCCCCTTCAAGTAAGAAAAACAACACAGAGAGGGTTCCATTCTCCATTCTCAAGATATTGATAAATTCTCTTAGAGTAAAGATTGGTGTACTATCCCACCAAACTAGTTTTTCCCAAACTATGTTTCTAAACACTAGCATTCCACAAGTGTGAAACAGGTGTTATGTGAGAAATAATTCTGTGATTTAGTAAAGTATAGAAGATGCTGGGTTAAACAAAGTTAGACAGATTTGTTCCTGTAAACCTTCTCAGATCTCAATAAAATCATGTGCATTATCAATCTCTGGAGAGAGAAAACAGTATGTAAATTGCTTTTTAATTTTTTTTTCTGGCTAGAATAATGCCATTAATTTGGCTACATCTCACTGTTTCATTCTTTGCTTGGCATCTAGTAGGTCCTCAATCAATGTTATTTGATTAAATGAATAAAGATCTGGGCAGGAGGAAAGGCAGAAAAAGCACTAAGACAAGCAAACAGCACAGATAAGCAAATCTCCTTTTTTTTTTTTTTTTTTTTTTCCTTTTTTGCAGCTCAACACCTGGAACAAGAAAAGAAGACACAGATTTTCCTAGGGAATAAAATTTAAAAATAGTAACATACCTTTGCCAGAATATTATTTTTAGTGGAGAGTGGGGCTGTGGTGAGTAGATTTTCTATGGCCTAGATGACCACCTCAATTATTTGCTACACTTTAACAACAATGGCATCATGAATTGAGGGGAGGGAGTTCTTTCTTAGCTTCAGTAGCAATTAGTTTGCTCCACTGGAATATGATAAATGATTATCCTTACTTTAGGACAAGTATACAAACATTATTAAAGATTAATGAAATAAGCTACTCAGCCATTTAAATTATCTAGGCATCAGATTGGATTCTGTGACCTTCTAATGCAAGAAATTTGAAGAGGTAAGCTAAATTGGATCTGAAACAATGGTTTTTTTTTTTTTTTTTTTTTTTTTTTTTTTATGTTCACTCTACACTTAATGGCCTTGCATTTCATCTAAAGCCAGTCTTGTTCCCATGATCTGGAAAACATCTGCATGGAGAATGCTGGAGGGTTTTCACTACATCTGGTGAATACTTGAGAAGAGCACTGAATATCCCTGAAAAAGTCCTTCACTCTTACAGACATTGCAGTGGACCTGTCACTCTGGAAATATTTCCACTCCCTCTGCACGCTGGACATTTGCTTGTATCAATATCAATCCACTCTCTCATTCACTACCTTCTAATGTTCCTTTTTGCCTTCAAATAAGGCTCAGACTTCCTTAAATGGCTTATGAGACACTTCATAGTTATCTCATGGACTCATTTCTCCATATTCCTCACTCACTGTCTATGTCCCAACTATGCTGATTTTTTTCTATGTCCTAAGTAAACAAGTTTTAATCTCATCTCCCTATCTCTGTAAACAGTGTTTCTTCTGTCTGGGAACACCCCATTTCCAACACTCTCCTTCTTTCTTATCTTTCAGGTCTCTTGGAATTAGCCTCCACTAGAGACTCCATATTGATCCTCCTTTTAATAGGTAAGGAGCACCTCCTATGAATTTCAAGAGCACTCTGTTCTTCCTCTATTATACCATTTATCACACTACACTCAAACTGCCTGTGTATTCAACTATTTCCTCCATTAGACTAAAAGGAGGATAAGCTTTGACAATTTTTCCTTTTTCTTTTTCTTTTTTCTTTTCTTTTCTTTTCTTTTCTTTCTTTTTTTACCCTTTTTTTTTTTTACCTTTTTTTATCTGTAAGGTTTAGGTCAATACCTGCTGGATAGCAATTGCTCAAAAGTATTGTTGAAAGAATGAATAAAACCATGTAGTTATGTACTCTTTTAATAAATGAGTGCCTATATGTGTATTGGTTAAAAAGTAGTGAACAAGATGAGCAGTCTACAAATTCATGGAACTTACAACAAGAGGGGAAGAGACAAAAAAAAATGATCACAAGTAAATATGTAAAATAAACAAATTTCAGATAAAGAGAAGCCATATATTTGTTCAAAAGAACAAAGGGTGTATGGTATTGAAGGTATGCAAATTGGTCATGGTGCTTATTGAAATGGCTTAATTTCAAGGGAATAACAACATACTATCTGATTATAAAAAAAAATACATGCTTTCTTCATCTGGGTCACACTGTTAGACTAATTTTCAGCTTCTCTTATTGATAGAGGTAGCTGAGCTACTAAATCTTTTTCGTGGAATATATATATTGGTGAATATGTCTCTTCCAATCTCTACTTCTGCTGGCTGGATTCACAGTATAACAAGGCAGTGGAAGATCATGGAATCCCAATGTCAAAAGGACCTGGGCTTGCAAATAATTGTGGAGTTAAAACTTGCCTCTCAGTCAAGAACATCCACCTGTTGATATGTGAGAAAGAAATATTTTCAGTTTCATATTCAGGAATTTAGAACAGTGTAATACAAAGATTATTATACACTTCAAAGAATTTTTTTTTTATTTTTAACTATATGCATTTTACATTTTCTCATTCAGATGTGACAAAGACTTTGATTAAAGATATTGAGGTTAGCAGGTTTTGTCTGTAAATGGAGTTGCAAAAGTCATGTTTTATTATTTCTTAGGGGCTATTTGTGATCCAGAAGGAAAAGCAAAAAGTAAACAACACTGAGAATATAGAGACAAAGCTTTAGATATACATACAGTGTCGATATTGATAGACACTTTCAACTAAATGTTGAAATTTTAAGATCATTTCATATTAATTCAAGGACAACCAGGATGCTACCATAGAGTTAAAAAATGAGATACCTTCACTACCACACCATTGCAATCTACTTGGAATGTCTACCATCCCCAACTGATAAGCATAGGCTAATCATTTCACAGATGCCTGCAGAACCCTCCCTCATTGGAACAGCTTCTGTTAAACTCATCTGGATGCTAAGAATACTGCACTAGTTATTTAAACAATTCCTCAGTGTACTAATAAAATACATGGTTTTGTACAAGTGTACTCCAATGGGAATTTGAATACTAATTGCTCTTCACTTTTACATTCTGTATCATTCGAAGCACATATAAGTGAATCTGAAAGTATATGCATTTTCTTCCTTTATAGATTAAAGGACTTACATATACTTTGCATGCTTTCGAGGTGGTGAAATTGTGAGTCCTGCGGAGATTAAAAGCAATCCGAAGAGACCGATCCTCTTAAAAATTCGAATAGCACCAAAGAGAAAGGTAGAAGTAGAAGGTCTGGAATATTGAGTTTTGCCTGGACAACTCAGTTCTGCTACTTTCTGCAAAGACTAGAAAAAAAAATCAGATAAACTTGAGAACATTAGTATGAGAAAGAGTAATGACTAGTAACTGGCAAAAAAGTATTAACACTTGGATTTGGACATCTTATCAAACGAGAGCCAGGAAGAGGAAAGCTGGCAAATCAGAGGAGAGGCCACTTGCTTGACTCTCATTACAACAGAAAACTAAAGTAAATAAATTAAACTTGTGATTTTAGTTTACTTGTATTTATAACTTGGATGTGTGACTTTTTCCATTCTCAATTCCTGACATGATCTTTACCATAGAAATACCACCAAGCGTGTGGTTTGCAACAGCATGGGTCAACACACGCAGTTCGGAATAGAACTAAACTAATGGTCTTATTGTTGGATTGTTTTGTTTTAGAATACATCATAAATGTTTAAATCTTTCTTCTTGTTACTCAAGAAGTTCCTGAAACTCCGTTGTTTTTACAATTAACAAATGAGGTCATAAAAATTATGTCAAAATTATATCATATAAGAGTGTCCAAGGGGATGGAAAACTTTCCATATATCCTAGGTACAGAAAATGACTATAAATATCATACCATGCAGGGGATCCCTGGATGGCTCAGAGGTTAAGCATCTGCCTTCAGCCCGGGGCATAGTCCTGGAGTCCCTGGATCGGGTCCCACGTCAGGCTCCCTGCATGGAGTCTGCTTCTCTCTCTGTGTGTCTCTCATGAATAAATAAATAAAATCTTGTAAATAAATAAATAAATAATTAATTAAATAAATAAATAAAAATATCATACCATCTACTTACATACACAGCATAATATTTCAATAAAAATAAGACTGACATTAGGGATAGAATTTTTTCATGTATACAACTTGGATATGAGTATAACCCTCATAGTGAGAGAATAGTATATCAACAGAATATAAAAAGCTCACCTTGTTATTGCTGTGCAATTATGATAAATTCACTTTTTATTATTCTACCTGAGGCACAGCTATAATTACCAATGCCATAGTATCCTCTCATTTAATAAATGAGGCAGCTGTTATGTTTACAAAGATGCCAGGGAAGATACAAAAATTCTTGCAACCTTCCTTATTAGCTTTGACAAGTATTCTTTTGCTGTAAGATTGGCACCACCACGTTAGATAAGATTAGATGAAAAAAATCATTTCCATTTGAATGATACGATCTTTGTGTTCTTTCTTTATTAAAAACACACAATACACTTGAAATGTACAATTGTATTCGAATGGTTATTCATGGAATACAAGGCACTTTACTTAAAAAAAAAAAAAAACCCTCAGTCCCTATTTTTACATCTCAATGTGCTGAAATGCACTCAGATTGAACACATCTGTTAGAAGAGTTAGATAGGGACCTTGCAGCATTCTTCCCTTGTCTAAACCAGCTCGCTGGCACTTAAAACAGAACTAAATAAGCTTGCTTGATTTTCTTTTGTCTCAGGAGAAGGATAACTTCTGATTACCCCTTTGGGAAACAGGCAAATTTGTTCTGTCTGCAGCTAGAAAGTGAAGGCTATGCGCCATTCAGAAATTGTGATTCAGGTTCATGCTGCAGATACAGAAGAAACGTGTGATACGTGGAAATCTAAACATTTAGTCACTAAATCCGAGAGATGCCCATTTGGAAACAATAGCTAGGAATGAGAATAGTGATAATATATTTCCTCATTTGCATAAATGAACTTTCAAAGTAGGTGCAGAAACAGAAAGAATGAGGAAAAAGAAAATTATAGACAGCCATGACATGGATGAAAATAAATTGGAATCTGAGTGAGCAAGTAAGAATAAGATGACTTCCTCTGGGTGGAGAGAGTTATACATGGTTGCTTATCCTCGTCCACACTGAAATTATTATCAATGGAATACACAGAAAATTTGACTTCTAATTCCTAAATTCAATGAGAAGTACCTCTGAATTCTGAATGTTAGAGAGCTAGGAGAAAAAAAAAATAAAGCTGCATTTACAGATATAGAAGCAAAAAAACCCTCAATTCTATTTTACGTTTTCTCCTATACTAACTCCTGGGTAAAAACTATTTGCTTCAAAGAGAAGATAAGAAACACTGATCAGTATTTGAAATTCAAAGGCAGTAAAACTATCAGTAGGCCGGGGGAAATCTCAAGCTAGTCTCCCTGAGACTCTTCCAAACCATAGGAGCTTACTTTCTACCGATTTTTTAATGTATTTGTTTTATAATACATTGCTATATCTATTTAATATCCTCATAATATTCTTATGCCAGTATTCCTTAAACATGGTTGTCTTTATTGGAATCTTTGTTTGTTTTACCTAAGTGTACTGCCTTAAGTGAAAATCTTTGCTAACGAGTGGTTTCATGTTAATCACATCTTAGGAGGTTCATATTTAAAACATTAATTGAGTTGCTCTTTTATAGGATTACTTACCCCAAATTTATCTTGTCTGTAAATTTGGATTTATACATACTAGGTGTGCTTTAAAGAGATTTCTAATGTGGCTGTAGGTTATTTGTAGGTAAGAATCCAATTTTTTTCTTTTTTTTAAGTTTTATGTATGTATTCATGAGAGACACACAGAGAGAGGCAGAGACATAGGCACAGGGAGAAGCAGGCTCCCTGCAAGGAGCCAGATATGAAATTCGATTCCAGGACTCCAAGATCATGACCTAAGCAGAAGGTAGACAGACACTCAACTTTAACTGAGCCACCCAGTGCCCCAAGATTCTGCATTTCTAACAAGCTTCCAAGAAATGCTAATGCTGTTGCTTTATGGACCAGTCATGAGGAGACAAGGCTCAGGCTAGATGCTATACAGAGAAAAATATGAGAATTGGATTTTTGGGGGCATCTGTTCAGTGGTTGAGCATCTGCCTTTGGCTCAGGTCATGATCCCAGGGTCCTGGGATTAAGCCCTGTGTTGTTCTTTGCTCAGTGGGGAATCTGCTTCTCCCTCTCCTTCTTCCCCTCCCCACCACTCATGCTCTCTCTCTCTCAAATAAATGAATAAAAATCTTTTAAAAAATGCAGAATCTCGGGTCACACTCAAAGCCTAATAAATCAGAAGTTATATTTTAATAAGATCTTCCATTGAACATATGCTCATTTGGGTTGAGAAGCACAACACTAAACTAAAAACATTTTGCGTGTAACTTGTTTTATATATGTGTGTGTGTGTGTGTGTGTGTGTGTGTGTACTAGAATAGCAGTGGTTTTCATGGTGATGGTGATGACAGTGATAGCGGTATTGTGGTGGTTATGTTGGTAATGGTGGTTTTGGTGGGAATGGTGAAGGTGGTATCAGCTTACTTTCAGGTCCCACTTTATAAGGGAACAATTCTTTCTGTACAGAAAGATCATCGGAGAAATAGTAAACAAAAATGAAAAATCCTCTAGTGAGGATTTCATGCTTCTGAAAAGAAAGTACTGAGAAATCATTGAAAGAAAAATATGATTCCCAAATTTATGCCCAAGAAGGCCTAGAGAGTAGAAGATAGACTTAGGTAACCAACAGATAATTCGGGAACCAGAACTGAACTTGAGACAATAAATTCTGCTGCAGTATCTCCAATGAACCTCCCCATACCATGCTCAACTGCTCCTCTAGAAAATAATAACCAAACAGTTAAGATAATTATGAAGCACAGATACACCATTAGCTTTCCTAGAACACTAGATTATTAACTCACTTAGTGTATCCCTTGTGTTTAAGTTTAGCCTAAAATACTATAAATCTGTGGACAGAAAAAAATTTTCACATTTTTTTCTCCCTCTATAAAGGAACACATGAGTGTCCTGGAAAAATGACGACCCTGGCTTCAGGATAACTTTTCATGAGCAATCAGCTCATTCCTTTTATCTTTTTAGGCCTGTGGCGTTTTCTATGATGGCATACTAATCCAAGAGGATTAAGGCCCGAGGACCTGTAAAGAAAATACAACCTGCATTTATTGCTTTGTTATAATCTCCCCCTGCAGTGCATAATGCTTCTGCTGTACGAACTACATACTGGGAATCAAATTTCATCAGAGGGTCTTTGTAGCATACTGTCCAGGAGTGCTAAATGTGGCATTCCCCTGGCTTGAGTTAGTGTCTTCATTTGTTATCGATATGGAACCATCAAGTGCCTAGGGGTCATTGGGAGACCCTAAAGTACTGTAATGAAATTGTAATTGCAGCTATTCTGTCCGTAATTTACAGAAAATATGATAACAGCATCCACAGTCAGTCTGCAACTCAGGTAATCCCAAGATTCTGCATGGATTGGACAAGACCTACTTTTTGGTTTTAGCATTCCATTCCTAAAGCATAGCCTCTTTAGAAGTGCAAAGAGATTAAAATTAAAATGATTAATTGATTAATTAATTGATTAACTGATTAATCAATTGATTAATTGATTAACTGATTAAAATTTCACTTTTTTAAAAATTGTAAAATGTAAAACAAAAACATAACAAAACTTGAAAATGAGGGAGAATGACTATCTTCTAAAACCATGGTGTACATGTACCAACTTTCAGGGAAGCAATTTCAGGGGGTTAATATTCATGGTACCTGTCTAGGGCAGGAAATTGAACTAAGTCTCTAGAGTTCTACTGTCAATTCATCAGGATAAATAAGAGTCTACAATCCAGCATGTTCCAGATGAGAAACAGGCCCTAGGCTGCTTCTGCCATATTTCATTAGCAACCTTTCTGATCACAGGGTAATACCTAAGGAAAAACATGTATGCCACATAATGCTGTGAAGACCAAAACTGGTGGTCAGAGAGACACACACACAACAACAACACACACAAAAAAACCCACAATCACAGTTTTCTGACTTCTGTAGTTTATGGAAAAGGTAAAACTAGAATACAATATAGTATTTTGTAATGAGCCAATACAACAAAAGGATTGATTTTTTGTTTGTTTGTTTTTAGATGTCAATGGATTGAAACCAGTCTAGTTAGAGAATTTTTGTTGCTGTTTCTCTCATTTCATAACAACTTATTAAGTAGTCTATAAAATATGAATAATTACATCAAGCATTTTGGGGGAGGCAGCAATGAAAGGAAGATCATGATCATTGAGTCCTTCCAGTAAAAGAAGGGATTTGTTCTAACAGTTTGCCTTGGGTTATGCACGCTTCTGAGTTGGATCACAAAGCTTCCAGGACCTTGCAGAAAAATTTCAAATACATATTTTGCTATCGATAGGTAAACCTTTGGCATCCTACTCATTTTTATGGAAACCAAGATTTTTATGTTCAAAACACAAAAAGAATTACAAACATATTATAATTTTAGGGAGACTTACTGCAAGAACTAAATCAGCTGTGTTATATGAAAAATCGTATTTTAAGCTGTAAAATGTTCAGTTGTATAATACAGGTACAAAGCCATACAGGTTATTTCAGAGAAAAAAATTTCCCAGTGGGAAAGCAGAGCACTAAATGAAAACCAGTTGTGTTTACACACATGAGATGACCAAGAGAATGATGGAAGAGCATTGAGAAATGTACATTAGCGCCATGGTTGAGAGCCTCAAATACAAATTTCTAATGGTTTTTGAATTGTGTTAAAAATAAATAGGCTAGTGGTCATTGGCAAAATAGACTTCGTTAAACTAACTTTCATGTGACTGTGAACTGATTTAGGAAAGAGTGTACAGAATTAGAACGGAAAAGGTATGTAGAACAGATATCATAAAGAAGACAGCCCCACCAGTGTCTTAATGGAGAAGGAGATCAAGAGGGAAAATGATTTTTTGCCTTAACTAGGGTCCATGACAAAAACAGAAAAGCAGGGACAATAGTTGGTATAGATGAGATTATCATTTCTAACCTGAAATTTTCCACAGTGTACTTTATGGTTTTATTTTTTTCTGCTGATAAGGATCCCCAGGCTCTTCCTAACACAGAAGCTCTAAGATATACACACACAAAAGACAATTCAATTTTAACAACAGGAAACATTTTGTTGAAAAGGATTGTTAACAATATAATAAAATACTTCAGTTTTTCTCATTGTCTGTGTGGTCCTCTGAATTGAAAATATATGATGGGTTCTAAGAGACCACCCAGAGTTTCAACTCTTACTTTCTTGACTGTCTTCATAATAATGTTTACTTTTACTTCATTTTTCCCCTGCTTTCTTTAAATCTGGATTCCTTGTGTATCTTAAACATTTTCATGAATTGGGACTCCTTGAATAATATGTCAGATGTATAAATAATAAAGCTAATTCTACAAGAACTAAACTATATGTATTGCATAAATGATCATAAAAGCAATCCATGTAGGATCATCTACAGATAGGTTGTATAAGATTTGTTATATCTCTTGAATGAAAAATTCTAAGCAATTTAAAGTAATTACAAAACTAATGTGAGATCAACTTAACCTCAAATGGTAAAGACCCATTGATCATTTCAGAACTAAGTTAATTAAGGCTAACATATTTTATATCTCTGGACCCAAGATAAAAATATTTGGCAATTTTGGATGGCAAAATCTTTAAGATATCTTTCTAGATTGATGCATTAATTATCCAAAGTCTAGTGATTTATCAATAAATATATTACTAAACTACAAGATTTCCTTAATATAAAAATTCAATTAGCCCAGTTGTGTTGTTTTTATAGGTGTTTAAGACTCCAGTATAAAAAATTTTAATTTGTTTCAATTTGTCCCAGAAATTAGCAAATGAAACTTTTTCCATGGCTAAGGATTGTGTTTGAATTCTTAATTATAAATTCCTCTTTCTTTGATAGGTAAAATCCTTTCTATGACTCATGGAAACTCAGGGCTTAGTAACACATACCTGTCAGGATTACTGTAAATCTAAATAGAAGCAACCAACAATTTTCTCCTATTTTCCTTTTTTTTTCTAATTTCAATTCTTTTACTAAATATCTTATTTTTAAAATCCAAAACTATACTGTTTTAGAGAAAGACCAACATTTAAATCTGAATTTCAGACTCTTAACTTATTTATGTTTCCATTTCCATGTGATGACAAGTACATGATTTCCATGTTAATAAAGTGATTTGAGAGCCTTGAAAATGTCTCTTCTGTATGTAAGTGTTGCTCCAAGTTCTTGTCAGCACAGTTAAGCATTTCATAAGTACCAAATGTTGCTCTTGAACACCCTAATTAACATATGTAAATTCCAATTTAGAAAGCCTCATATTTTTATGAACTAAAATTTTTTATTTAAATTAAGAGAGAGCTAAATCATCCCAGACTCTCAACTTAACCAATGTCAATTTAGTCTTAGGAAAAATGTAGTACAAACAAAAACGTTTTTAAGGAGATTTTATATTTTTCAAAGAAAGATCAAGTCCATTTTGTTAGTGTTTAAATTGGTGGGTAAAGGTGAACATGTTATACCAGATCTCAGGAAGGTCTGGAATCTATTTACCACACTAGTGCCAACATTGACAGGGTTACAATTCAGAATAGAGATTAAAGAAATTTCTAGGGGCACCTGGGTGGCTCAGTTGGTTAAGTGACTGACTCTTGATTTTGGCTCAAGTCATGATCTCAGGGTCATGGGATTGAGCCCCACAACAGCCTGGGTTTGGGGCCTGCTTAAGAATCTCTCTCTCTCTCCCTCTGCTCCCCACACCTTAATTTTTTGTTCCTAGGGGCACCTGGGTGGCTCAGTTAGTTAAGCATTTGCTTTCAGCTCCAGTCATGATCCCAGAGTCTTAGAATCAAGCCCCACCTCAGGTTCTCTGCTTGGTGGGAAGTCTGCTTCTCCCTCTCCCCCTACCCCCTCCCACTCAAGCTCTCTCTCTCTGGCTCTTTCTCTCTATATATCTCAAATAAATAAATAAAATCTTTGAACAATTTTTATGTCTAAATTCTTTCTTGTTACAATTCCTACTGTTTTCAAGAAAACAAACAAAACAGAAGCAAGAACAGAATTAAAAACTTTGCATCCTAAAGCTTATCTCAGAGAAAAAGAGTTCCCTATTCCTTTTTCTGAAGTGAGGCTGAAGATAGGTCATAAAGGAGCCCATTTCCTGCCACAAGAATTCACTGTCAAGTGTTTGCCCTCATCTTTCCCTGCAGGCTACTATTCCCAAAAGTGACAAAGGGAGGCATAGGTAGGAGACTGAAAAGGGCAGTTGAAGGAAGTGACTGAAGGGGATGGGACACCAGACTATCTCTCCCTTTCCTGGTCTCCTCAGGTAGCTCCTCTGGCCAGGGGTGGCATCTCCTCTAAGGTTCCAGGTCCTGGTGGACAAGCCAGGGTGTGGCCTCAACTTCCAATACTGGTGACTTCTCTTGCCTGTCCTTCCAGGAGAGAGATGGTAGTAAGTTTCTTGCTGTTACTTTATCATCCTCTGTTAATTTGCAGGCCCTTCTACCCTTCTATCACCTGGTTAACCAATTCCCTGCATTCAGTTCTGATTTAAATATCCTTGTAACTTCTACTTCCTTGCTAGACTTTGATTCTCCATTTTTCAGATGTTTGATTTTTATCATATCATTTGTGTATTTTCTAATATGTTTTTTTCTCACAGAGACTGAATTTCTGGCACTTTTCTAATGGTTGCTAGTCAACACTAAAGTGTTCCTTTTTTTTTTTTTTAAGATGGTATTTATTTATTTGAGAGAGACAGAGAGACCACCAGAAGAGGCAGAGGCAGAGGGAGAAGCAGACTCCCTGCTGAGCAGGAAGCTTGATATGGGGCTTGATCCCAAGACCCTGAGATCACAACCTGAGCCTAAGTCAGACACAACCTACTGAGCCACCCAGAAACCCCTGACGTGGTCTTTTATAGAGATCAATTGACATGAAATCTTGGTGCTTGTATTTAAGAAAAACTGTATTTTTATGACTTATTTACTTGAGATCCTGGACTTCATAAGATAGGCTTGGCCTCTTTTAGGGAAGTTTTGCATAAGCAGAAAATTAGAATGTATCCTGTGCCTTACTCCTCACTTCTCAGAAAGGTGGCTAAAAGGATATCTTAAAGAGTCATATATTCAGTCAGGAATTTAAGGGATTCTAATGCATATTATAAGATTTACCAAATCTTACAGACATTCAGAACTTACCAACGCTTGAAAAAAATTATACCTCTTAGAGATGATTCATGAAGGGCAGTAAGAAAGTATACCAAAATACTATTGCTTAGTATGTGGTTGTGTGCATCTGTGAGTTTATATTTATATGTATTATAATAATGTAAACCATGATCATCTAACATTTACCAGGACTGGTAAAATTTTCTGCCAAATAGTATAAAGGAACTGGGGGAGCCAATTTCAAATATGAATAAAATCAATACAATATAGACAAAAATACTGAAGCTTAAGACTTAGATGCAAACCTGCCCGAATGTGTTTGACATATGCAAGCTTCATCAACCTAAGAGTTTTGCTACTGATGCCTCTGCAAGGTGGAAACAGAAAGTTTGAAATGAAATCTGTGGGAATAAAGGGTCAAATTGTCCCATCCTTTTCAAAAAAACATATTATTTCTCTTTAAGTTGTTATTCATTTTTTAGCAGTCTACTAATTAAACCTTCTATTACACCATGGTCCAATGTTGAATATGAAATAGAATATTTTTAGCAGATATACTCTAAGGCCCATAATGGCAGACTGTTCTTTTTCAAAACTAGGGTCTTCATGACACAGTATACCACCTGGCAGAGAGTGGGTACTCAATAAAAAATTAAACTTTTCTACTTAGTTAATGGATACATCACTCATTCTATTATTTTTATATTACTATTAAATAAACTATTTACATAGCATGATATTTTAAATGAAGTTGTGCAGTACCGCCCAAACATTTTGTCATTATTTATGATGTTGATCTAGGTACAATGCATTCCAACTTCTAAACACCATACAAATGGACTTTGAATTCAATCTGCTAAGAGAGTATTGTCCTCTAATTTAACTAGTATTTTCCATCTCTAGTTTAGAGTAGGGTCAGTTAAGTACAGTCAGTCAGTTAAAACTTGTTATGTGAAAGCCAAGAGAGACAAACGTAGCATTTTGGCTGCAATTAGAGTAAAATGCAGGAAATGTTTCATTCACAATTTGGGCTCTCAGGAATGTCAAAGAGTAAGACCCAACAAATGCGAGTTCACAACTGAAGATCACCAAACCAACAAGCATATTAGTTACCATAAGTGAGATCAGAAAAACTGAAAGTCCATTTTAAATATTGAAGTGACCAGATTTAGACTATAACATAATTATATATACAATGTTTAACATGATAAAGATGCAACTACAAAAATGACCAACCAAGTGTGCAGAATAACTACATTTTTAGAAATGAAAATAATGGATGTGAAAGAAAAACCACCTTGATGAATGGGTTAATACTGGATGCAGCTGAAGAGAGACCTTGTGGATAAGAAAATATATCTGATGAATTTATTTAGAATGAACCAGAGACATTCAGAGTAGAAAAACATGACAAAGACTCTAAGTTAGTGAGAACAGAATGAGAACTTAGAATAAATTACAGGGACATAGTTACTTTTCAGGTTGGAATTGGCAATTGGACACAGGAGAAACCTATTAGGTTGTAATCTAGTACTATGTTTACTCAACTTTATAGAAGGATGTGAAGCAGGAGATACAGGCAGTATAGCATCTTCATTTAATCTAAAGGTACCAAAACTATTCAAGTACTCAAAATGTGTATGGGGGCTACCTAAGAGCTGAAGACTTTATTTTCCATCAATCTTATATATCATTCTAGTAATGCAAGCCCTCACTTGTATGCCAGTGTTTGCACAGTCCACATGCAGGATCATTCACCAATATGTTAATGCTTCTACTTGCAAAGTAGCAATACTGTGGGACAAGAAGGCTATCCACATGCAGAGCTGTGTCAGCCAAAGACTGATATTAGCCCTTTATATGTATATATTCAATCAGAATTTCAAAAGGAGGAAATTTTTAAAAATGGGAAAGAAACAAGTTTGAAAGATAAAAAGGCAGAAAACTTTACAAGACTAAAGAAGAACTAACCCAAATTTATAGGAAGTGCCACTATCGTGAACAAGATATATAAGAAGGAAGCCACATCTAGATACATCATGAAACTGTAAAACTCTTGGGAATAAGTAAAGGTTTTACATACAGTAGAAGAGGGTAAGATTCTTTAGAAAAATGTCAGAAAAGCAAATGACTGTAGAATAGTGAATCTTATCTCTGGGCTATTTTTATGTTCCATTAATCTACCTGTTAACCTTGATTAATCTAGCCTTATAATAAATCTTGAACTCACATCTGCAAGTTGTCCAATCTCTGTTCTTCTTTGAAGATGATTCTGAATATTCTGTATGAATGTGGGTATCAGCTTATAATTTTAGACTAAAAAAAAAAACAATTGAGAGATATTTTTGAGCTCTTTTTTATTAATGCTTTTAAAAGATTACCCTGGCTGTAGTGAATGGATTACAATGGAGTAAGAATAGAGTAGAGGTCCCAGTTTGGAGATTGGACACACTAGTCAAAGACAGGATGATGGAAGCCTGGCTCACAGGGTAGTGGTGAGATGGACAGAAGTGGATGAGTTCACACTAGGCTTTATAGGGAATTCAAAAATTGAAAAAACTTTTGTAGAGTTTAAGAGCACGGTTTAGAACATTCATGAATGTAATTCATATGTGATGTCACAGGCAGAGATGTAAATTTTAGAATCACCTGACATACAAATAAAGGCTGCATGAGTTGAATGTGATTATATAAAACCCATATGACATGATTCTAAAATTATTGGGAAAAAAGTATCACATGGTACTTTGGGGGATGATAGGAGGTTAAATGAATTAATCTACAAAATAACCCCAGAGCTGTGTTTAAAAGCATGATGATCTGTAATTCTAATGCTCTTTCCTTCAATCTCATTCTGTGAACCTATTTAATCTGTCTAGGTGCATAATAAGGCAAGATGTCGTACATGCTTTGTGAATATATTTTACCAAAGGTGGAAATCTGTGCTAAACACGTTTGAAACCTGAAATGGTAATGGGTACATTGGATGGATAATCCTGAATTTAAAAAAATCATGTTAAAGATGTAAAACTGGCCTTGGCTAAAGTGAAACTAGCAGAGCCTGAAATATAGTTTCTCTCCTTTTCCTGTGTGTGTGTGTGTGTGTGTGTGTGTGTGTGTGTATACAATATTAGCTGAAGACTGTTCTCTGTTTCACCCAGAAAAGAACATGCTGAAAATATTAGCTCTAATAATTTCCCTAGATGTAAGCTTTTACAACAAAATGCTAAAAATACAAAGGAATAAAATAGGTTATTTTCTACAGATTTAAAGATGAGATAGAGACTTAACCCTTTGCCTTTTTCTAAAAAGCTGAGTTTGGGCATGTTTGACAAAGGAATGGGAAAGTATTAGACATACGATATTCATTCATTAAACATAAATTACATAACCATGTCCTACCTATACTATACAAATGCCTACTTAAGGACATCATTTGTAAACAATCTGATTAGTAAGTTTTGCTTTAATATGTTCCTATTTCCCAAGGCACCTGAGTAGATGAGGCAGTTAAGCATCTGGCTCTTGCTTTTGGCTCAGGTTATGGTCTCAGGGGGTGATATCAAGCCCCGCGTTGGTCTCCCCACTCAGAGGGGTGTCTGCTTCTCTCTTCCTCTCTCTGAAATAAATAAATCTTTTAAAAAATGCCTTCCTATTTCCCAGGCTCCTAACAATTGAAAAGCTATTATAAACATCTTCTTTATGATCCTCTTACCTGTATTTCACATAAATGTCACAAATCACAGGAACAACCTAGAAATAAGGGCATTCCTAATACATACTACTCTGGGTCAGGTATTTTTCTAGTCCATTGGGCTAAAGTTCTGAGGGAAGAAAATCAGTTTAATAGGGCTATGTTCTCTTAGACATTCATAAAGGCCAAGAATAAATCCACAATAATTATACTTTGGGGAGCAATAAAGAAACACTTTGGTGCATATAAGATCCATAGTTATAGACGTGCCACTGAAATGCCATTTCCTGTTTGTAGAATTATTCAGTCGCAAAACCCTTCCACACAAAAGTTTCTGATAAAATAGGAGTATCCTGCCTTGCCTTGGAGTGATATCCTTGAAGAATATATTAACAACCTATGGAGGATATTCATAGGATTGAAGAGACACAAATAAAAATAAATAGTTTTGAGTTTGGACGACTCACTGAAGGTGGTATTTATAGTCTATCATTTTAACACAGATTGTTAAAAAATATTTATTTTGTTTCTATAGTGTACACCAACCTGTGTTGTATGTTGTGGAACTTTTAAGAGGAGTAATAAAGCTGTAGTCTGCCTTCAGAGAGTCTACAACTTTCTTAGGGAGGCTGACATACATAAAGCTAAAATTCAACATAATGCAGGCATTTCCCTAGGTTTTGAATATGTGGCTGACTAATGGGGGGACTACTCCATAACCAACCTCTCCTTACTTCCTTTATAGAAGGACCATAATTTTATCCTGGACAGCAATATGCCTTGTTGAAATATCCGCTTTCTCAGACTGTCTAGAAACTAGGGATACCCAAGGGGCCCCTTTCTAGCCATTGAAATATAAACAAAAGCAACCCATATGGGTATCCAAAAAAGTCATTGTTCCAGTGATGAAAATGAAGAGATTCAGTTAGCAGAAAGTAATATTTGCCATTTACTTTTTATCTTCCTGCCTGAAATGTGGATGCAAATGCTGAAAATGTCCATCTTTTGACAAGGAGAAAAAAATTCCTCAGGCCAGGAGAGCAGGATAGGAAATGGAAGAAACTTGCTACTCCAATGGAATCATGAAGCTACTATCACAGCTGTGGTGTGCCTACTTTTGGGCTTCTTATTATATGAGGATATAAAACTGTCCTTTGGTTTAATTTCAGATAGCTGAATCCAACTCTAACTGATAAATGTTATTAAAATTAATCTGTGATTCAGGCATTAATCCTTATAAATTCCTCAAATTCTCTGAGCCCTATCTCATTTATTTCTCACAATTACAGCATTGGGGTAAGTGACGGGACCCACTCTTCCTGCTGAGGAATTTGAGATTCATGGAGGTTGTGTCTGTCCTAGGATCACACAGATAGTTCATGGTAGGGACAGTGGCTCCACTGACTTCCTCCATTGTATCACTTTAGCATTATCAATATCAATAATATCAAAATTTGACATTCAACATCAATATTAATATTCTATACCAATAATATGAGTAATTGTCTTAATATCTTTTAACAAATGTTATTTTCTGTTTAAAACAAGCCCTTTATTTGTGCAGTCCTTACAATTACATAATATATTTCAGCTTACTTGAAGTTCATAAGTCTATAATGGAAATTTAAAAACATTCCTTGACATTCATATTTTACAGCTGTGTAAGTTGAGTTGAGAGGGTGAAGAGTCTACTCAACAAAGGAGGGAAAACGTGTTTATTATGCCATCTAACCTCAAATTTAATGGTTTTATACACCTAGTTGTGCAATATTCTCTCTCCTTTGTCTCTCTTTCTGAGACAGAAAGCTCTTTCTCTGAACCTGAAAATAAGTTGTTTAGGAAGCTGGGTCAATGTTCTGAAGATCCAATGCCCTGTTGGTTCTGTCAGTGAATCTTACGGATTTCGGAGCATGAGATTAAAGATAACTCTTCCTAGCAAGCTTGGACTTCATGCCAAGCCTGTGCCCCTAAGCTGATGAAATGTGGGGAGTGCTCATCTGTGTGTGTCTAACTCACACACTAGATGTGTGACACACTCAGATGCTTAGGTGGGAAGCAGAACATGAGGGCTGCAATGGTGCCAGCACAACGTACAAATGAAGGTGCCAGGTGACACCTGAGAGGGCTCTCAGTTACATCTAGAAGATGAGTCTAAGGTCTGCTGGTGGTCCATCTCACTTTTTCCATTTTGCCAAATGTGTTTGGTAGTTTTGGAAAATGAAATATTTATGCACTGCGTTAAGACCTGCCAGTCTGATTGCCACTCTACACCCCACGGAGGCACGTAGTTGAATAAACAGGAAAGCTTTTATCCTGCCAACCTGCTGGGTGCCTTTCTCCAAGGCTGAGTCAACACACAGCAATGGTTATATGATATATTTGAAAGTGTGGAGGATGGGTGTGATCTTTACCAGATTTATTAGGCAAGGATAGCTTTAGGGTCCTCCAATGTTATGCATATATAATGCTGCATTACTCACATTCAAGAATTGTTGATATGTGCATTTTATTTAAAATCTAGAACCAAATAAACTGTTACCTAAAGTATCTGAAATTTGTGAGTTACTATAAATACCCTGGGAAAGCTGAATTTCATGTAGTCCTAGAATAATAAAGCAAGCAAAAATTTAAATTAAGATGCACGGTTCATATGGAATGAGGCCACACATTGGTCACTGCTTTCAGATTTATTTTTTACTTTTAAAGAAAACACGTATCTTTTCTGTTGTTTCTCAGTGGGCACCAAAAGCATCTGGAGTCAGTTACATTTATTTATGTTCTATTCTAACTAAAACGGCCTAGCTGAAAAGTATTTCAAAATTTATTTAAGGAAAAATAAAACTGACTTTGGACTCCCATGCCAGGTTTTAGCCCCAGAGCAAAGTGTCGTGACTGATTCTTAAATGAAATGGAAACACTGACAGACTCTTTACTCTGGCAGTGTTATAAGGATAACAGGTAAATACAATAGTTTGAGCTAATAATAGGTAACGTTTTCCAGGTTTTGCTATTAAAGGTCCCTCCCGACAAACAAGCTTTATAAAGTTTCTCCAAGTAAAGTTTGCTTATAAGATAAATAGTCAAAATTCAGCCAATTTTCCGTTGTAATAAAATATGATTCCTTTTTGGCTGTTTTCACATTGTTAGTTTCTCTTTGCAAGTTTCACATTATTAGAATATGTACTTTTGGATGTTAGGTCTCTATTTAAAAGAGACCCTATAGACATCAATAAAATGAGTGCGTTTAATAAGATATTATTAAATTTCCTTTTAATGCAAGTTAGGTGTTTATGAGATCTTTTAAAAATTAGTATTTTTATGAAATATCTTTTATCTGACCAGTTTCCCAAATTACTTCAATTTATGATTCTTCAGTGTTTGTATTTAATTGGAATTCTAAACATGCTGACACTGTAGTTTGTGTTATTTTGATATGGCCTCATAATATAGTTTGTTGGTTGGTTTGCTTAGGTTTGGTTTTTATTATTAATGTTCCTCAAGAAGAGAAATATAAAACGAGGCAGGAGGTTGAATGCATGGATTTGAGAGGAGAAAAATGTTTAGAACCTAGCTCTGACATCCCTGAGCTTTCTAATAGTGGCTACTGTTTTAATTGTTGAAGTGGGAGCTAAAATAGTAGCTAAATCAAAGACTTAGTCTAGAAGTGAAAAGAGAAAAGGGGTCTAGCAGAACTAGTTCATGGCAAATGTTCTTTAAAGCTTAGCTGTAATCGTTTACTGTGTAATGTTTTTATCAGAAAAACATATAACACAATTTTCCCTCATTAAGCACCAGTTAGCCAACTCTTATGAACCAAAGTGTTTATAGCCAGTATTTTACAGTGCTACTTATGTCATTATGAATTTCCATACATGCAAGGGTCTGCTTCTAGAACCCCTTTTCTCTTTAATTGGTCAACCCTAATTGTGCCAATGACAATAAATGCTATATTATCATGGTTTTATAAGACACTTTGAAAGCTAAGTTGTTTCTGTTTATTTGTTTTAAAGAGTGTATTGGCTCTATGGCTCCTTTTGTTCCTTCAAATATATATTAGAATCTACTTGTGTCAAGTTCTATGAAGAATTCCACTAAATATCCATTGAAAATTTCACAGAATCTACAAATTAGGTACAAATGTCACCTTTTACATTTTGATCTTTCTTTTCCATAAGAATGTTATTGTTTTCTATTTATTTATATATGCTGTATATACATATATATTCATAAACACATATACATACACATACATGTTCTTGTATGGTTTACAACCATACCTTCTGTATATGCTTTCATGTGGGTATTTCTATGAAAGATTATTCTGTTCACTTATTTTGCTAAAGGTAATTCCTGGAATTAGGTTTCCCGTCTGTTGCTTTTGTAGAGAAATTTAATAAACTGTTATTCATTCTAAATAAAATTATGTGTAGATCCTTACTGTTTTTTGGGTAGGCGGCTATATCTTCTGCAATACTTAGAATGTTGAGCAAAACCTCTGAGTAGGAATAAATAGTGACACATTTTTCTTTTCCTTGATTTTAAGGGAAAGTCTATTATTTCACCACTGTGTATAATGCTTGGATTCTGGTAGGTACCCGTAATCCAGTTAAGGAGCTCTCACCCCGTTTTTTTTTTTTAATACAACCGTAGATTTTTAACTGATTTTTTGCATCTTTTGAGACTCATATATGGTTTTCTCTTTTAACCACTTCCTTTGGTGAATTATATTAATAATTATTTTCTAAAGCTAATTTACATTCATTTCTGGGATTAATTCATTCAATACACATTCATTGAAAATTTGCCATATAAGGTTCTGGTCTAGGTATAGGGCTTAGCAGTTGACAAACAACATGCTTTAATGAAACTCATGCTGTAGTTAGAATTAAACCCTATAAATAAATATTTCAAATTGAGTACGTAATATGCTACGCAGTCATAAGTACAATGAAGAAAACCATAAAACTAGCTTGTTCACAAATCACTATACTATATCCATATCTTGAGATGCCTGGGCAGCTCAGAGGTTGAGCGTCTGCCTTTGGCTCAGGGCATGATCCCAGGCTCTGGATCAAGTCCCACATTGGGCTCCCTGCAGGAAGCCTGCTTCTCTCTCTGCCTATGTCTCCGCTTCTATCTCTGTATGTCTCTCATGAATAAATAAATAAAAATTTAAAGAAAAAACTATATCATACCTCATGAATGTGTTTGGCCTCCCACTTTTCCTTTCTCATGATATCTTTGGTTTTGATATTAAGATTTTATAAGTCTCATAAAATAAGTTGGGGAGCATTCCCTCATTTGAATTTATTAGAGTACTGTATTAGTTTGTCTAAATAGCAACAATTTGTATACATTTTCTCCAATCAAGTTTTTTTTTAATATTTATTTATTTATGATAGACATAGAGAGAGAGAGGCAGAGACACAGGAGGAGGGAGAAGCAGGCCCATGCCGGGAGCCTGACGTGGGACTTGATCCCGGGACTCCAGGATTGCGCCCTGGACCAAAGGCAGACGCTAAACCGCTGAGCCACCCAGGGACCCCTCTCCAATCAAGTATTAAACAAAATTCTCTCAAGTATATTTACATGTAGAATGTGCAAAATAATGATCTCTTCTTTATGACTTACATCAGGGATAGTAATAATTGAGTAATATTAACCATTTCTTAATTCAATATAATTTATTCCATTGCATCTGTTCTTTTTTTGATCATTTGAGTTTGTCTATCAACGTATAAAACAATGTGAAATATTTTCTGGTATCAATGTTTATATTCTGCATAAAATTCTACCAGAATGTTATCAAATTGGGTTGGGATTCCTGCCAAATGAAGAATATTCTCATATTCACATTATTTCTGGAATGATCTTCTCAATGCTAGATGTGACCTTGCCAAAATTATGTAGATTATGCATTCAAAAACAGTATTTTCTCACATTTTTATATAATTTTGTTACACAGAAAGACATTTATATTTTTAAAAATCATATTTCATTTCACAATATTTAAATCTATTGATGATATGCATTTTCTTTATTCATGTTACAATGAATGTGTGACAAAACTAGTAATCTTTGGACCCACACAAATTTTTTAATCAATGATTTCCCATCCCTAAGACAAATTTAACAAAATTTAACAAAAATTATTTAATGCAGAACAAAGTAACTATGATCTGATCATTTTTCACCATATGCAAGAAAAATGAGTCATATATTTCTAAAAATTTCCTGTATGTACCGTCTTTTAGGTAATTAAAAGTTTGTTCAAAAAAGGTTATTGGGCAGCCCGTGTGGCTTAGTGGTTTAGCGCCACCTTTGGCCCAGGGCATGATCCTGGGGACCCTGGATCGAGTCCCATGTCCGGCACCCTGCATGGCGCCTGCTTCTCCCTCTGCCTGTGTCACTGCCTCTCTCTCTCTCTCTGTGTCTCTCATGAATAAATAAATAAAATGTTTTTTTTAAGATTATTATCTAAGTGGATGATTCGCAACAAAAGTGACCAATAATTAATATTCAAATTTAATGTCATTTTATGTAAATCAAAATCAGCATTTTTTTTTCGCTAAAACAAATTCTATGACATATTCAAATGTAGTCTTTGGGGGTAATCCTGTTTTTCCTGAAATTCACCCATTATAATGTACATGGAGGCAGAAATTATATTTGTATTCTGCTGTCAATGAAGTATCTTCTGCTATACAATGGCCAAATGAGTACCCCTAAAATTATTTCCTATTTTCTGACATTTTTGCCAATTTTCTCAAAAATTGTATTCACTTATCTAAGTCACTGTAATTTCTTTTCATCTCTAATGGCTTTCTAGTCTTCCTGATAATTCTTTGAATTACTAACCAGTGGTTAAATAAAATTCTGACATAGAATTTGTAATACTTTATTTATTTATTTTTAAAGATTTTATTTATTTATATGTGAGACAGAAAGAGTAGGAATGAGAGGCGGGGAAAGGGGATGAACGAACTGCCCATTGAGCCTGGCAGGGGCTGCACTAGACTAGATCCCAGGATCCTGAAATCCAGAGATCATGACCTGTGCTTAAGTCAGACGTTTAACTGACTCTCCCCCTCCAGGTGCCCCAAATTTATAAAAATTTAAAATATTACCTACCTCACTGAAAAGTTGTTATAGGAATTAATTATGTACTCATGAAACTTCTGTTTCATCAAATGAATACTTGCTATAATTAGTGGATAATTATATATTAATCTCTATTACTACACTCCATTTTGTGACTTCTTAATTGTAAATGAAAATTTGTTACTACTTGCCAATTCATATTACAACAAAAGTAATTGTAGATTTAAATTAGGAGCTTGACAATACCATTCTAGCACAATAAACAAACATTAGACCGTATGATACAATGTGAAACATCAGATAGAGCCAGTATAGTACTACAGACATTTTAGATATATCCATAGGCACATCAACCCGAGAATGATTTAAAAATTTTAATTATTTTATTTTAAATATGTTTTAAATATGGTAGATTTGCAAAGCATTTGTATTACCTAACTCATGCCTCTTTTTTAAATAGAAGTAAAATGAAATGTACTATACCAATTGAAAAGACATTTTATTTTCTTATAAGATCCTAATATACTGATTTATTAGAATAAATATTCAGTTTCCAGAAAAAATTATAATAAATGTACTAATTATCCATTTTTGGGTTTAGCAAAATCACAAAGTAACAGAAATAATTTCCAAATTAATGAAAGATATCTATTCTGTGACTAGCACATTCTGTAATGCAGCACCCATATGCAGCCTGCCATGATATCTCCTATTCTGAGATTGGTTCACAGAAGGTTTCTACTGACATCCACACCATTTAAGGAAAGTAGCCAATGACCTTTTCAACTTTTCCAGATATATCTTCAGCATTGTTCATTTTTGCATAGGTTAGCCACCCCTTCTGAAAACATGTAAAGCTCAGATATAGTGTTTTCTTAATTTAAAAAAGAGGTAGTCTGTTTGGTTTTAATAGCAGAATCCGGGCACTTTAAAAACAAATGATCCCAGAGTCGAAAAACTCAGAACTATGTGGCATCATATGGCTCACCAATGCAATGCCATAACTTTACATAAAGTTTCATTTGCTGAGCAGATGGCTGTTAATGTTGTAGATGTGTTTATACATCCAATAGAGAGCACTAGTACAGAGAACAAGCATTTCAATAGCCTCCCTGTTTGCCAACGTTAAAGCTACATTTTTTTTTTCTCAAAGAGAAAATTATTTGACCAAGGAGACCTAAGTAATCCTGCTGAGTAAGAGCCTGAAGTTACCATGGAAAGGAAATCAGATTGTCAATAGGAGTGAGGAAAGGAAATAAAACTGCTGGTGCAGGGCTGGAGGGTATTTCCAATAGCTTTTTCCTCTTTCGTTTTCCATTTTTACTAACATGTCCTTCATAATTGAGAGTATGTCATTCAGCTTTGGGATTGGCGTATAAAATATGAAATTTATTTTCATCAATTAGAGGACCAACGTCTAATGTGAACAAACAGTAGCAACAACAAACGATGACAAAAGATGAACCAGCTATATGTTCTAGAAAGGAAGGCTGATGTGCTCTGCTAGTTTCAAACAAAATAGACTGTAAGATAAATACATCATTGTTGATAAAAATTTCAGGTCTGTGAGAAGTTATAATGAATATGTATTTAAATTAGCCTATTAAATAACCTCAAATACACAAACTAGATTTTAGAATGTAGAAATTAATAAATTCACCCAATTGGTGTGGGATTATTACACAGATCTTTATTGATAATTCATAGGACACATATTTATAAGAATATGGGAGATGTGAACAATAAAATTGGAGGTTCAATTTAATAGATATATTGATAACCATGCTCCTCCAAAATGGGAGCATGCATATTCTTCAGAGAATATACACAATATTCACAAAAATGGCTATTACCCTAGGTCGCAAAATCTTAGTAAAATTAGAAGAATTAATATCAGGTAGAGTATCTTTGCTATACTCTATTGCTGTTGAATTAACAATAACAGAAGTGTGTGAAAAAATCTTATGTTTGGATAATCAAAAATAGGTCTAAATAATTTATATATTATAAAATAATACTGAAAATTGAAAATATTTAGAAAGAGGGGCACCTTGGTGGCTCAGTCAGTAAGCATCTATCTTTGGCTCAGGTCATGATCCCAGGGTCCTGGGATAAAACCCCACGTTGGATTCCCCACTCAGTGGGGAGTCTGATTCTCCCTCTCCCTCTGCCCCTCTTCCCTACCCTCTACCCCTCTCATGCTCTCTCTCTCTCTCAAATGAATAAATAAAGGCTTTAAAAAAGGAAAATATATAGAAATGAAATGTTATGAAAATACTTCCTATGAAAATGTGTGACACAATCCAAATGGCATTTAGATAAAAATTTGTGGCATTTACATGATTATAGTAGGAAAGAAGTGCATATTTGTCAGCTAGGGCTGCCATAATGAAGCATCAGAGACTAGGTGGCTTTTACAACAGAAATTTATGTTCTCAAGCTTCTGTAGGCTAGAAGTCCAAGAACAAGGTATCAGCAGGTTTGGTGTCTCCTGAAGCCTCTTTACTTGGCTTCTAGATGACCACCTTCTTGTGTTCTCACATGGTCTTTCCTGCATGGATGCATGCATGCCCCTAGTATCCTTTCTGTGTCCAAATTTCCTCTTCTTATAAGGACATTATTCATTTTGGACTAAGGCCCACCCTACTTGACTCATTTTAACTTAATCATCACTTTAAAGGCCCTATCTTCTAAGAGAGTCACACTTGGGATATTGGGGGGCTAGGCTTTCAATATATGAATTTGGGGAGTATATAATTCAGCCAAATACAAGAAGAAAGTCTGTTAGTTAATGATTAATGTGTCAAATATAAGTAATTACAAAGCAATCCATAATGACACTAAAATATGCAGAAATAAGAGACAATAAAGAACAGAAAATCAATAGAATATAAAACCAGAGACATATGAGAAAGAAAATAAAAACAAAAGACAAATCTTTGAATTTAAAAAAAAATTATAAATAAATAAACATTTGGCACAACTGTTCAAAAAATACAGATGGCGTAAATAAATAATACCGGGAATGGAAAAAGAGGAACATAAACTCTAAGAAGCATGTCCCATCCAAGAACCTCTGTAAAAATATCTTTTACTAATTATTACTGGGGAGTTTTATCTAGGCATTTCATCAATCCCTGCCTTCACTTGATGACTTGGTTAGATGTTCCTACTAGTTTGCTCCTTGATGACATCAGTTATTATATCATTGTATCTTTCTACCCATCCCCATTTTGAACTACATCATCAGAGATGAAACAAGCAAACAAAAACAGTGACATTAGACCAGATGGAACTAACAGATATATTCTGAACATTCCACCCCAAAACAGTAAATTACACAGTCTTTTCAAAAGGATATGGATTATTCTCCAGTGTAGATCACATTTCAGGCCACAAATCAAATCTCAATAAGTTAAAAAGATTAAAATCATATTATGTACCTTTTCTGACCACAATAGTATGAAACAAGAAAGTAATCACATGAAAAAAATCTGGAAAGAATACAAATACATGGAAGGTAAATAACAGGCTACAAAATAATGAGTGGGCCAAACTGAGAAATCAGAGAGGAAATTAAAAAATACATGGTGACAAATGAAAACGAAAACACAATGGCCCAAAATCTTTAGGATGCAGCAAAAGCTGTTCTAAGAGGGAAGTTTATAACAATACAGGGCTTCCTCAAGAAATAAGGAAAAATCTCAAACAACCTAACCTTATATCCAAAGGGAATAAAAAAGAAAAACACAGTCCAAAGCCATAGAAGGAAGAAAAAATAACAGAGCAGAAATCAATGACATAGAGACTAAACAAAAGAACACATCAATAAAACTAGGAGCTGGTTCTTTGGAAAAAACAAAAAAAAACCCAAAAAAAACAAAAAAAACAAAAAACAAAATTGATAAGCCTTCAGAAAACTACAAGCCAATATCTCTGATGAACATAGATGCGAAAGTCCTCTACAAATTATTAGCAAACCAAATCCAACAATACATTAAAAAAAATCATTCATCACGATGAAGTGAAATTTATTCTGGGGTCTTAAGAGTAATTTAATATTCACAAATCAAACAAAATAATACATCACATTAATAAGAGAAAGAATTTTAAAATGTGATCATCCTAATAGATGAAGAAAAAATACTTGACAAAGAAATTATGACATCTATTTATAATGAAAACTCTCAACAAAGTAGGTTTAGAGGGAATATACCTCAACATATAAAGGCCATATATGAAAAGCCCACAGTTGACATCATACTTACTGGTGAAAAACAGAGATTTTCCTCTAAGATCAGGAATAAGACAAGGATGACCACTCTCACTGCTTTTATTCAACATAGTACTGAAAATCCTTGTCATAGAAATTAGGCAAGAAAAAGAAATTAAAAGGCATCCAAGTTGGTGAGGAAGAAGCAGAACTTTCACTACTTGCAGATGACATGATACTATTCTACATGATACATGTAGAAAACCCTAAAGACTCCACCAAAAAACCACTAGAACTGATATATGAATTCAGAGAGTCAAGAGGATACATGATTAATATAGAGAAATCTGTTGCATTCCTATGCCCTAATAATGAAATAGTAGAGAGAGAAATTAAGGAACTATCCCATTTACAGTTACACCATAAACAATAAAATACCTAGGAATAAACTATACCTAGGAGGTGAAAGATCTATACTCTGAAAACTATAAAACCCTGATAAAAGAAAGTGAAGGTGATACAAACAAATGGGAAGATATTCCATGCTTATGGATTGGAAAAATGAATATTGTTAAAATGTGCATACTTTCCAAAGCCATCTACAGATTCAATGCAATCCCTATTGAAATACCAACAACATTTTTCACAGAACTAAAGAAAATAATCCTAAAATCCTCAAAATCCTAAAATCCACAGAAGACCCTAAATAGCCAATGCAATCTTGAAAATGAAAAACAGAGCTGAAGGTATCACAATCCCAGATTTGAAGATATAGTACACAGCTGTAGTAATCAAAACTGTATGGTACTGGCACACGCACATACACACAGAAAACCTCACACAAATCAATATAAGAGAATAGAGTCTGGAAAAAATACAAATCATGGATCATACAAATCCATGTTTGTATGACCAATTAATCTATGACAAAGAAGGCAAGGACTGTTTCTTCAACAAATAGTGTTGGGAAAACCCAACAGATACGTGCAAAAAAATGAAACTGGATGGCTTTCCTACACCATACAAAAATAAAACTCCCAGAAGAAAACATACACAGAAAAAAAAAAGAAAACATACACAGTAATTTCTTGGACTTCTGCTGTAGAAACATTTTTCACAGGTGTTTCCTTTGGCAGGGGAAACAAAAAGCAAAATGAAACTATTGCGACTACATCTAAATAAAAAGCTTTTGCACCATGAAGGAAACCATTAACGAAATGACAAGGCAACCTATTAAGTGAAAGAAGGTTATTTGCAAATGATTCATCCGAAAAGGGTTAATATCCAAAATATTTAAAGAACTTACACAGCTAAACACCAAAAAATCTAACTGAAAGTGGACAGAGGACCTCAACAGAAATTTTTCCAAAGAACAAATACCAATGGCCAACAGACATATGAATAGATGCTCAAACATTGCTCATCATCAGGGAAACGCAAATAGAACATGCAACAAGTCATCACCACATCCTTGTCAAATGGCTAGAATTAAAAATAATTATACATTGTTTGTGAAAATGTGGAGAAAATGGAACCCTTGTGTACTATCGGTGGGAAAGAGATTTTGTGTGGTCACTGTGGAAAAACAATATGGAGGTTCCTCAAAAAAATTAAAAATAGGATTACTATATTATCCAGTAATTCCACTACTATCTGCCCGAACAAAACAAAAATTGTAATTCATAAAAGATACATGCATCCCTATAGTTATGCAGCATTATTTACAATAGTCAAGATATGGAGGCAACTTAAGTGTCCATCTATAGATGAATGAATAGAGATTGTAGCATATATGTAAAATAACGATTTGAAAAAGTTAAAAGGAATCTATTTGATGATATTCCTACCCACAATTTCATGTGCATCTCATCTTACACTCTGTTTTGTTTTGTTCTGTTTTTCTATTACAAGAGATGACACATCAACAAAGTGGTCCTTCTCAAGGTCTTCCTTTCTTGTCGAAATCATAATTTTCTCCATTTCTATTGATTCATCCCCAGTGGCATATAAACATGCTCTAAGACTTACCATTTAAAAATATACAACAATGTCAAAAATTCTGTGTATATACCCTTCAATTCCAATTTGTCTCCAGTCTTCTTCCCTGTAAAACCTTTTAAAGCATAAACTATTGTCGCAACTTGACTTCTTGTCCTTCCTGTTTTGCCTCCTTGTGATCCAATAAGGTTTTCATTTCAAAATACTGAAACTGCACAAACTGAGATTCTCAGTAACCTGCCTGCTGCCATGCCTAAAAGCTAATTAATTCTTCATACTCATCTCCTATTTCCTCTTGATACCATTTCTTTTAGATACCTATTTTCTACTTCTTTAACTGCATTCTCCCATATTGAGAAACAATTCCACTTCTATTTTTCCTCTTAATTTACTTTCTGTGTTTTTTTTTTTTTTTTTTTTTGTACTTCCTTTGCTAGTACCTCCTCTTCTGTTTCCTTATGTTTAACTACTGGAATATAATAATATATTGGATGGAACGTTGTTGTATAATAACAACTGACTGATTTGCAGTCCTCCTCTCTTCCCATATTTTATGCACCAATGAAAGAAATAATAAAGCAGAGCAACTTCGGCAATTAGATCATGTGTACCATGTCTCAGACACTTCCAAGTTCTTTACACATTTGATCTGTATTCTAATGGCTCCCAAATGTTATTTTTAGCCATGTTCCACTGAAGTTAAGTATCATATATCCTACTGTATACTTACCATCTCTACTGAACAATCATTTCCTCAAAATTAACATTGTCAAAACCCTACCCCAAATCAGGTCAGGCTCTACACTACAGTCAAAGTCAATATATACACAGCTCATTAATTCAATGAAGGTAGGGTTCAAGTTTGATTTCTCTCTCTGTGTACTTTTGTCTTGATGTTTGAATCTAGTCTGTCAAAGAGTTCCACTGGCTTGATCTCAAAAATGTATTCTGAACTGCTCCATATTTTTCTATATCCTTTGCCCTCTACCTTCCAGAAGTTCATCTCTAGCCTGGACTACCTAAATTACCTCAGAACTTTTTAATCCACCTTTAATTCTTGGATAATCTATTCCATCCAGACCATCCAGACCAATAATCTCTTTTTCTTTTTAGAACATAAATTATGCCACATTGATTCACTACTGATAACTCTCAGGTGCTTCCACTTACATATAGAATAAAATCTAAGCTTTTTGCATAACCTAGAAGGACCTTATGTGAGGCATCCCTGGCCTTGCTTTTAGTCCTTCTCCAATCTTCCTAATCTCATCTTCATCCAATGTAGCCACACGAGCCTTTTTCTTTTAGCCAAAAAGCAAATTTCTTCCTACCTTAGGTCCTTTGCACTTTCCAGATATTCCTTTTCTTAAGATTTTATTTATTTATTCATGAGAGACACAGAGGGAGAGGCAGAGACACCAGCAGAGGGAGAAGCAGGCTCCCAGTGGGGAACCCGATGCATAACTCAATCCCAGGACCTCAGGGATCACACCCTGAGCCCAAGGCAGACACTCAATCACTGAGCCACGCAGGTGTCCCTCCAGATACTCTCAGCTGGGAAAATTCTTCCTCATATCTTTGCTAGTTTGGCTTCTTTTCCCATTCAGATCTAAGCTGCCCTGTTGCTGCTTCATAGAGACTTTGGTGACCATCCAGGTAGCCAGCTTCTTCCCTCACCTGACTACCACATCTCTCTGTTTTTAGATTTTTCTAATAATTTACTACTACTTCTATAATCTTATTTAAAATTCTCAATAATTTCTTGAGATGAATATTATTATTAATGTCTTTAAATAGATGATAAAACCATGCTTCGGATTAAATAGTCTAAATTCAACAACACTTAAGTAGTAGTGCTGTGTGCTCCCCAAAACATTAGCCTTGCAATTTGCCATACTGATACCCCATATTAGATCACACACACACACACACACTACACAAAAATAATTCGTCTTTTTTTAAAAGATAAGTCGTCTTTTATTTCATTTCTACTATATTTAGTCCTGCCTAGTACAAAGTATTAGGCAATGTATTTCTATACCTTTTTAAATAACAGAAGCACTCAATCTTTGTTCAGGATGTGATCAGTAATTACCATATCCAGATACCAATCTTTCAGACTAATCTAGGTAACTTTCAAGTACTTGGGTTAAATCATTAAGCCCACCTAATCTGCCTGGAGTTAAGAGTTAGAAAGTCGAAACACAGACCAAATTCCTCATACTAATGTTTACATTCTTTTAAACTGCTTTGAGTGCGATCACCCAGGGGACTGAATACTCCATTAGCTGAAAACTGCATGTATATGTATATTTATAAAATTGAGAGGTGAGGGTGAGAAGATAAAGGAGTGTAAAGAATTTGAAAGGCCACAACAATTTAGCAAATAATAAGTCCTTAACCAGGAACATATGGTTTCTCAGGCCATGTGTAAAATATTAAAAGGAGAAAGGAAATGATAATGGATATTGTATTGCAATGCAAAAATAGATATATGTTCTATTTCAAGAATGCTTTTTGGTAAAAATAAAAACTGTCCTTGAAAAAAAATTACTAATTAGTGATTGTGTTTATTTCGGGCTGTTTCTGTGTTAAACACAGTTGTAAAATATTCACAGTTGAGTGCACAGATCACTTAGCAGATTCAGCTCATGGATTCCATAAATTATAAAAACACTTTGGTGCATCATATAGCTTAAAAGAGTAGCTGTCCAATAAACTTTATTTCTTTAGAAAGAAGTCATTTTAATTCACTTTAAAGGTAGAAAAGTGAGGTGTGTGTGTGTGTGTGTGTGTGTGTGTGTATTTCCCTGCTGTTGCTTTAATCAACAGTCATCTCTCCCTAAGGGAAAAGCCCCTGAAGATTTCTTTTCATATCTACCATTAGATAATGTGGCAGGCAGCCTTCTGAAATGGTTCAAAATGATTCATGTCTTCTATTATTCATGTCCTTGTCTAATTCCCTCCTCTTAAGTGCAATCTGGACGTACACAGTGACTTGCTTTCAACAAATTGAATATGGCAAATGTGATTGGATATCACTTCCAAGATTAGGCTATAAAACCAGTAACTTCTGTTGCTAGCAATCTTTCTTTTGCTCGTATCCTCTCTGCTTGTTCACTCTGATGAAGCAAAGTATCATATGGAAAAGTCCATGTGGCAAGGAACTGAGAGTAACCTCTGGACAGTAGCCAGCAAGAAACTTAGGCCCTCATTCCAACAGCCAAAAAGGAGCTGAATTCTGCCAACAAACAGATAAATCAGCTTAGAAAGAGATCCTTCCCCAGTTGACCCTACAGATGAGACTGCAGTCTAAGATGTCAACTTGACTGTAGACGCAGAAGTAGTGAATCTAGCTCATGGTGTCTAGACCACATGTGGTTTCTAGACCACAGGAACTGTGAAATAATCTGTGCAGTTTTAAACCAATATGTTTTAGAGTAAATTTTTATGCAGCAATAGATAGTATGGATAGAAAGCATAGTTAGAAATCAAAGAATAATTTGATTCCACCATTTCCCTGGCCAATCATATCCAACATCTTTTCTTTTTTTCTTTTTCTTTTTTTTTTTTTTTTTTTTTGTATTTTACTCCACAGGATCTGTTTCGGCCTATCCAACCACACTACCTTTTCCTTTCCAACCCCCACCAACATTTGCTTGAACTATTCAATATTTCCTAAGTGTAATGCTTACCTCCAGGCTGGTGCATTCCAGCCTTTATGATAGTATTTCCCAAACTAACATTGACAAACTTTCTGGAAGGAACAATTCTTTCATGAAACAATGTAGGTAAGGCTGGGTGGTTTACATTGCTTTGGAGAATCATAACTGAAGTTTTGATATTGTCAGGAAATTTTATTCAACAGAGTTTCTCAAATCCATTTGGTTATAAAACATCTCTCTCTCTCTCTCCCTCCCTCCCTCCCACCCTCTTATCTTTTTTTTTTTTTTTGATTATCATTGATAACATTTCATGGAATTAATTTTGTTCCCCCAAAAGAAGGAAAAAAACTCTGCTTGTCAAATAGTGCTCCAAACTTCTGAAAGATTTTTTTTTTCTAAAATGCACATCAAATCATGTCACTGACTTGTTTAAAATACGTTTTGACAACCTCATGTTGCTTACAGAATAAAGTTCAAAAAACATTCAGATGAAGTCCTCTATGACCTGATTTAACCTCCGGTATTTCTTTTTAGTTACTTATCTGACTCATTGCTCTACTCTGCTCCCCTTACCCTCCACTGCCACCTTACTAAACTCCAGATAGTTGGCTAACTGTTTTGGTCTGGAGATCGCTAGTCTTCATTCATGTTTCTTTATGACAGAAGAGTAAACAATCTTATTCATATGCCTACCTCCATTCCCTCTAGGGCCTGATAAACTAGAACTCATTTTTCTATTCACTTCAAGAGTCATTTAATATGAAGCAGTTACATAGCTTGAGATCTGTGGGGAATGGATTTGTTTCATCTCTAGGCAGGTTCTTCAAAATTAACACTAACTTTTATCTCAAATATTTACAGAACATAAGGTATATTTCCTTTTAATGTCCTTCTACCCTTGGAGATGGAATCATTTCAGATTATCATTATGATGATACAATCTGTCCTCTTCCCTTCTCTCGCCCTGACTACTATACCCTGCCCACAAGAATATTATCATTTCATTATATGTAATTCTTTGTATCTTTCTACTTATGATAGACAATAACTACCTTGAAGCCAGATAATGAGATATTCATTTTTGTACCCTCCCAGTGTTGTGATTGATGTTCAAATAATACAGCACTCATTCATGCACTCCCCCTTGTTTTTCCAGTATACTGTAATTTCTAAATTAAATAAAAATCTTCTTGGTTTTATTTTCCTCAAGTACACTCTTGTCAATGGTTTCTTATGATTTTATTTCTATCTGGTACATTCTACTTCCATATCTGATACGTGGACAAACAGGTTGTTGCTTGTTAGTAGTTCCTTAGTTCCCTACTATCTGTCTGGTCCTGCTTTTTGTGATCCCCAGAGTTTTCTAATAACACCTGAGCTTGGTGATGTACTCAATTTTTTAGGAAAATAAAAATAAAAATCTCTGCAATCTTTTTATTTCAGTAAATTTACAGAAATGTTAAATATTCATTGTTTGAATTTTACCAGGAAATTGATTATGATCACAATGATTAAATGTAAATCAAAGAAGCTTATCTCAATTATGTTTCACAAGTAAATTTTTTATCCATTATATTGATACAGATTAGTAAAAATAATAATATTGACTAGATTTGGATGTTGAGATATATCTGTAAAAATAGAATTTGATAAAAAATTATTTGTCTGAAGAAATTCTAAATATATAAATATATTTAGGCATCTGATAAATACCCTTATATAAATATAGAATATTTATAGCTGCGATGGCATCAATATTCATGAATTGTAAACCGGTTGAATCTTTATTGTTGTGTATGTCACAGATACAAAATAAAATAAAATAAGGATGTCTGGGTGGCTCAGCAATTGAGCATCTGCCTTTGGCTCAAGGGTGATCCCAGGGTCCCAGGATAGGGTCCTGCATCAGGCTTCCTGCAGGGAGCCTGCTCTCTCTCTGCCTCTCTCTATCTGCCTTTGGCTCTCTATCTCTCATGAATAAATGAATAGAATCTCTAAAAAATAGAATAAAATATTGCAACCATGCTATTTACAATGTTGATATTGTCCTTATAGGACACTATATCATACACTTTTATTAAATTCATTTTATTATTCAAACCTCTTTGTGCACTCCATGATTAACCAAAATTTCATTTGCTTTCATTTTTTTAACTATATAATTTTTGAATGATACCACTCTTCACATAATCAGGAATAAAATCAGGGCATGATTAGAACTAGGAATAAAAAGCCTTTCATTGTTATGCTATTTCCATTCATGTTTTATTGTTGCAAAATGTTTATAGGACAGGATTAAACTTCCTAAATGGTGAGTTTAGTATCTTTTCTGCCATTTTCTGAATTAAAGCTGAATTATTGTCAGTTTTATTAAGCTATGATTATCCAACTGATAACAGTAATTTTCACAGCATACTATATCAAATCTCTTCTACCTGAAAAATCTTTTCTGATATAAATTAATAAAATTGTGTTTGCATAACCATATCAAAGAAACATGATCTAGTAGGAGTTGGTGAACATCTGTCATTTATGTCTTACCATCACAGATTCTTTCTTTTAATAATAACATCTCACATTTTTACCAAACGTTTCTCCTTTCTACAATCACATTCCTACCCTCTTGCAGTTGCTCATCACAATATTCTACTAACATAGGTTTGGACAGATGACTCAGCTCAATTGTAAAATCCCATCCTTTGAATGTCAAAAACTGACACAGATATGGTTACATAATACAAGCAGGACAATCTGAGTCCTGTATTTGAATACTCCTTATTGAGGATGACAAGGAGGCTCCTTTATTCCCTCTGGAATGAGAGTTTCAAGGAGTGATGTCAACTACATAGGGAAGGCCAACACAAGTAGGCCAGGTCATCAGTAGAATGCAAGAAGAGATGTGGAGGTGGGATTACATACAAACAATATCATGTGGTTCACTGGACCCAGTAATACATTGTGGGGCCAGATCTAACCAAATCCTTTCCAAATTTAAGTGAAAAGGCTTTCCACATTTTTTAAAGGATTTACTTATTTTAGAGAGCAGAGAGAGTGGCAGAGAGAGAATCTCCAGCTGACTCCTCATGTGAGGCAGGATCCCACAACCCCTGAGATCATGATCTGAATGGAAATCAAGAGTTGGACACCTAACCACTGAGCCATGCAGGTCACCCACTCTGTAATTTTTCTTCCCAAAAACTATACAATTATTCCTAAGAAGCAATCATCTTCCACTTTTCAGAAGAAAAGACAAGGCTCTTGATAAAAATTCTGAATTGCCTGGATAAAGTGATTTTTAAAAAAAACAAGTTTCTAGGGCAGTCCAGCTGGCTCAGCAGTTGAGCGCTGCCTTCGCTCTAGGGCGTGATCCTGGAGTCCCGGGATCAAGTCCTACATTGGGCTCCCTGCATGGAGCCTGCTTCTCCTTCTGCCTGTGTCTCCGCCTCTCTCTCTCTCTCTCTCATGAATAAATAAATAAAATCATTAAAATAAATAAATAAATAAATAAATAAATAAATAAATAAATAAATAAATAAAAATAAATAAAACAAGTTTCAAGGCTAAAGAAAAAGCTTCAAGGGAAAGCAAATGATAGTAGCATCACACTATCCATCTGTAATACTGCATGTTATAAAAGGCAAAATAACATCAACATATTAATGAGATAAAATGACAGTAACATAAGAATTCTATTACCAACTAATAAATTCATCTGCTTAGGATGAAAAATTTAATATGGTCTAAAAGTTACTACAACAGCCAATTAATCTGTTTGAGGAAAATGCTAAAATATATAGTAAGCTAAATTATAACAGAAACATCTATTTTAGATGAAAGTGGAGAGGACAGAAAATAGTGTAAATAATAAACCTTGGGGATCCCCGGGTGGCTCAATGGTTTAGGGCCTGCCTTTGGCCTGAGGTGTGATACTGGAGACCCGGGATTGAGTCCCGCATCCGGCTCCCTGCATGGATCCTGCTTCTCCCTCTGCCTCTCTCTCTCTCTCATTGATAAATAAATAAAATCTTTAAAAAAATAATAAACCTTAATCATATACAGTTAAAAACACATGAGTAAACATAGTACCTGTTATTGCATAGTAGCAGTATTTAAATATGAATGAAAAAGGATAAAAAGTGCAAACAGAGAACCTTATAATCTGAAATTAATGACATTAAGGTGGCCAAAATTTGGAGGGAGATTAAGGGAAAGAGAACGTCAACGTTATGAACAGCGTTATGTCAAGTGGCTCGGGGCAAGCCCTCATGTCCACTGTAGCACTAATTACAATAACCAAGATATGGAAACAACCTAATTGTCCCTTGACTGATGAATGAATAAAGAATATGTGGTATGCATATATAATGGAATATTACTCAGCCATACAAAGAATGAAATCTTGCCATTTTAGACAACATGGATGAACCTCAAGGGTATTGTGCTTAGTGAAATAAGACAGAGAAAGACAAATATGATATGATCTCTCTTAAAAATAGAATCTCACAAACCAATACCAAAACCAAACAAGCTCATAGAACAGGTTGGTGGTTGTCAAAGGCAAGAGTGACAAACGGAAGAATTGGAAGAAGGTATTCAAAAGGTAAAATGATAAACAAACAAATAAATAATAAATAAATAAATAAATACAATTTATACATAATAAAATTCATCTATTTTAAAAGTGGAATTCATTGACTTGATAAATATATACATCTATGTAATCACCACAATCAAGAAACAGAAAATTTCCATGATCATGAAAAGTTCCTTCATGTTCCTTTGGCAATCTACCCCTCTGGACTCCAACACACACACACACACACACACACACACACACACACACACACACAATCTTCCTAGACCTAGAAAAGCCTGATATGTTCCCTGCACTCTAGTATGGCTTTGCCTAGTCTGGAATTTCATAAAAATAAAATAATGTAACAGGTACTCTTCCATCTGCCTTTTTTTTCACTCAAATTAATGTTTCTTAGGTTTATCCAGTTTTTAATTCATCTCTAATTTATATTTTTAATTACTGAGTAATTTTTAATTGGATGGCTATGCCATAATTTTATTATCCTTTCACCTATTAATGGACATCTGCTGAATCTTTTTCCATCTTTTCACTTTTTATCGATCTGTGTTTTTATTTAGAGAGTATGTGTATTATAAAATGTGTCTTGCTTATTTTTCTCCACGGTATATCAATCTCTGCCTTTTTATTCCTTTGTTTTCATCATTTCCTTTTAATGTCTACTTTTTTGTTTTTATTTCTTCTTCATCTTACCTGACCTTTGTTCTTTATTTCTTCTTAAAATACATTTTAAGATAAATTAATATGTTATAAATATTTTATTTATTTGTTTGAGAGAGAGAGAGGGAAAGAAACAGAGGGAGGGGGACCAGCAGACTTCACACCAAGTGTGGAGCCTGTCATAGGCTCAAGATCATGACCCGAGCTAAAACCAAGACTCCAATGCTTTAACCAACGGTGTCACCCAGGTGTTCCAAAATAAATTAATATTTTTTGATGTTCCATTTTATTTTCACAAATTATTGTTACATCTATCTCTTTGTTTTACATTTTAATAGAACTAGAGTTTACTATAAGCATCTTTAACTTACCAGATTCTATATTTAAATAATATTATATCCCTTCAGGTTTAATATAGAAATTTCACAGTAGACCTTTATTTCTACTCTTCCATCTTATGTGTTATCATTCATTTGACTTCTACATATATTATAAGGCCCACAGTACAGTTATTATTTTTGCATTCAACAGTTATCTTTAAGAGAAATTTAAAAATAAGGTGTAAAATTATTTTATACTTATGTATATATTTACTTTTGCTGGCATTCATTTTTTGTATAGATATGAAATTCCTTTTGTTGTCATATCCCTCTTAATGTCTATTAACATTTCTATTCTTATAAAATGCAGGCAAAATATTTCATTTTTTCATTAAAATTATATAGTAGCTCTATTTTAATTTTTTTAAAGATTTTATTTATTCATGAGAGACACAGAGAGAGAAGAAGAGACATAGAGGGAGAAGCAGGCACCCCGGAGGGAGCCTGAGATGGGACTCAATCCCAGGACCCAGGGATCACGACCTGAGCCAAAGGCAGACTCTCAACCACTGAGCCACTTAGGTACTCATCTATTTAAAAATTTGGGGGGGATCCCTGGGTGGCGCAGCGGTTTAGCGCCTGCCTTTGGCCCAGGGCGCGATCCTGGAGACCCGGGATCGAGTCCCACATCGGGCTCCCGGTGCATGGAGCCTGCTTCTCTCTCTGCCTATGTCTCTGCCTCTCTCTCTCTCTCTGTGTGACTATCATAAATAAATGAAAAAAAAAATTTAAAAAAAAATAAAAATAAAAATTTTGGGGAACCTTAATGCTGTTTTCCATGATAGCTGCAACATTTTACATTCTTACCAACAGTGTACAAGGATTCTAACTTGTTTACATTCTTGCTAGCATTTGTTTTATAATATTTTTAATAATAGCCATACTGATAGGTGGTATCTCAGTGTGGTTTTAATTTCCCTGATAATTAGTGCTACTGACCATCTTTTTTTTAAATTTTATTTATTTATTTATTTATTTATTTATTTACTGACCATCTTTTAATATGCCTGTTGGTCATTTGTACATCTTTTTTGGAGAAATGTCTACTTGAATCTTTTGCTGGTTTTTAGTGGGTTATTTGGTTTTGTGTGTTTTTGTTTGCTACTGTTTTATAGGCATTTCTTATATATCTTGGACTTCTTATCAGATATATGATCTGAAAATATTTCCTCTCATTTTTTAGGTTGTATTGTTTTACTTTGTTGATTATTTATTTTGCAGCTTATACACTAAAAATGTGAAATATTGTTAAAAGAAACTAAAGATGACACAAATAAATGGAAATATAGCCTAAATTAATGAATTATAAGACAATATTAAAATGTTCATTTTATCCAAATCAGTCTATAGATTCAATGCAATCCTTATTAACATCTTAAGGATATTTTTTATAGAAATAGAAAAAAAACCCTGAAAATTCATATAGACCCACAAAAGACTCCAAATAGCCAAAGAAATCAAGAAAGTAGAACAAAGCTGTAAGTCTCACACTTACTGAATTCAAAACATACTACAAAGCTACAGTAATCAAAGAGTATGATCTGTCATAAAGACCAACATCTTGATGAAAGGAAGAGAATGGAGAGCCCAGGAATAAATTCATGCACAAGCAGTCAAGTAATCTTTGACAAGGGTGCCAAGAATACACAGGGGGAAAGAATAGTTCTTCAATAAATGACACTGGGAAAATTGGACAGCCGCATGACAAAGGAGCAAAATTAGACTCTTGTACTATATAAAAATATCAACTCAAAATGAATTGAAGATGGGCGTAAGACATAACACTATAAAACTACTAGAAAAAAAACAGAGGGAAAAAAACTTGGAAAAATTGGTCTTAGCAATTGTTTCTTGGATTTAACACCAAACTTACTGGCAACAAAATTTTTTTAGCAATTTAAAGTTTTATTTGTGAGTTGTACATAGCTTCTGGTAAAAGTTGCTCTGCTTTTCTTTATGTAATGTATCTTTTTCCCCCCACTCTTTGAATTTTTGTTTTTAACAATGGGTTTCAACAATTTGATTTTTATATTTTGAGTGTTTTCTATGTGTATGTATCCTACTTGGTGTTTTTTAAACTTTTTTGATCAAGTCAGTTTATACTTTATATCAAACTGGAAAATTTTCAGCCATTATTTCTTCTAATATGTTTTTATGTCTTCCCTCAAACTTCTCTCCTTCTATGACTCTAATTACCTGTACATTAGACTTCTTTATTTTGTACAAGAGATGTGCTGGGATATTCATTATGTTTCAATATTTTTCTCTCTGTGCTTCACTTTGAATGGTTTTCAACATGCCATTAACCCCTTTCAGATTTTTCATTTCAGATTTGTTCTTTTCTCTCTAAAAGTTTTGTTTGATTCTTTTTCATATCTTTTATTTCTTTTCTGTTCTGTACATTTTTCTTTTAAATCTTTGATCATATTTATAATATTTAAAATAACTTTTAAAGATCTTTTTTTTGCTAATTTCATCATCTCTGTGATGACTGGGTCTATTTCAAGCAATGGATTTCTCTTTCACTTATGGTTACAATTTGTTGCTTCTTTATTTGTCACATAATGTCTTTCGATAAAAGGGTATTGTGTTTGGATTTTCATGTTTGCTTTTATAAAGAGTTGAAGTCTTTTTATAAGGCCTTTATGTTTTTTGTTGATCAACATAATCCTTTCAACATTTATTGTTAAGCCTAGTTATAGTGGCATTAAGTAGCATTTACTCTAGATATGAGTTGCTCTTTTAAAGGGTGATCTTTGGAGATCTCTACTAATAGTTCTAATTGATCAGCAAGGTCTTGCTATTCTGGCTAAATGTAAATCAAACATTTTACCAACTCTGAGCGCTCTGGAAATATTTAACTTTTTTCTGCCCCACCTCTGCATCTTTCCGTGTATAGCCACTCAAGGGGACTACTATACAGATTTCTGAAGCTCTTTCTCTATTTCGCTCCAACTTCTCCAGTAGTTGGATCGGTAAACTCTAACCACTTCTGCTTCTCTGACTTCCAACCTTTCTCTGTAAGCATGCTAATATATTCTACGTGGGATTTCTTATCCTTTAATGTATTCTGAGAAGTGTTTCTAGGCAGAAACTCAAGGTGACTGTAGATATCCCAATCTTTGCTTTCCTTCTTCCAGGTATCATAATTCTGTTCTGCTTGTTGTCCAAAGCCTGAAAATCTGGTCTAGTTTTTCAGTTATTAATGGCACATGAGTTAGTTCAATAATGATGACTCTGTCATGGCTGGAACATGAAGTCTTAGCATTTACTATATACTATATACAAGATATAATAGGAATACCTTGGCCTTAATTTCACAAACTTCATAAAGGAAGTAAAAATGTCTTTTCTTCACTATTTCCATTGCCTAATATTATGTATGCCTGACATATAGTTGTCTCTCAGTATATTCTGTTGCATGAATTAATTTAAAAAATACCCATGGACTGTTAAAAGAAAAAAAAAAAAATCCAAAGTTCCTGACTAGAAGGGCAGCTGCTGCTTCAAAGAATCATTTAAGACAAAGATCTCCAATTCCAGCTTGTATATTTTCCCTATTGTTTACACAATTGTTTATGGGAGAGTGAAAGGCATTCAAATATGTAAACAGCCCTAAGTCAGTCACAGGTGATGTGCTTTTGCACTGGACTAACAGACAACTTAGAAAGGTTAAATAGTTTTTCTGCATTAACATACAAAGATATTCCAAGAAGTATTTATATTAAACTCAGTGCTCTTCATAAGGAATATTAGCCACCTAGAGATTTTAAGCTATCTAATCTAAATGTCTATGAGTCTGGGAATCTTGAAGAAACTCTATTTCTCTCAATCATCATTAAAGATTTAGGTTTAAAAAAAATAAAGATTTAGGTTTATCTGTTTTATCAAATGTTCTCACTTCAAAATGCCAAACATAATCCTTATTGCTCCAGAGTTGCCCTACATGAAATTGCCATGTATTTATGCTTCAGTCTGCAGGTCATTGAAGTTGGTCTTCCTTGGTAGATTGGTCCTATCCTGCACATGAATACTATATTACTTTGCTAAGTCTAACAAATTAACCCTAAGGAACCTGGGAAACTCACATTAGAATTGGCTTCTTTACTTCTGGGAACAATTCAACATTTGGCCATCATTATAGGAACCGTTACTAATTTGTGCTCTAATTAACGTTCCAAACCCATAATAATGGTTTATTTTATTCTTTTTTGAATCTCCACTCATTGCTTGCTCTTAAGGATTATTTGGCTAATCATGGTAAGGAGCTAATATTTAATTTTATTTTGGATAAACTGGTAATGAATATATCCTATTAAGAAAACATTCTAAGAAAAGCAAAATAAAATTCATGGAACTTAACTAGTAAATATGCTTTAGAGAAAATTCCTATAATCAAGTATTTCAGTCAGCTAGTGAGTCACCAATTCTAAGTGTAGTTCCCACAGGAGGCACAACATTAAGACACTAAAGCCATTCAGCTTTAAGATACATGGTTTCAAGTTCTGATGCAAATCTAAAGTTGAGGCATTCTATTTGAATAAAAAGAGAAGAAAAGATGTTTAAATTAGCCCCAAATTTAAATCTGTTCTTTTGGAATGGATCTTCCATCTCTATTGTTTCCTTTATTTTATACTGCCCATGACTTTCTGCATATTCTCATAGAATCACAGAACTTTCAACTTGAGAGGATCTGGAGAATTTACATGGTACACATGTTCCCACTCAGGGTACTTTGCAAAACTACAGATTTCTGGGCCTTTCTTTCAAAGATTGTAATACAATTGATCAGGAATGGTCCCCAAAATCTGCATTTTTAAAGAATGACTCTGGTCAAAAGTGCTGATGTTTAATTTTCATTTTACAAATAATGAAACAAACACCCAGAAAAATTAAACAACTAGCCCAAGTTTCTGTGAAAGTTAAAAACAATAAAGAAGTGGGATATTGATTCTGGAATGCTGTTTTCTCTTTTAGAGCTTTTTCCACTGCTTCATAATCATTTGTTCCCAAAGGGAAACCATGGTTTGTGTAATATTAAATGGTAGAAATCTTTGAGATTCTGTTTTATATTTATACTTCTTATCAAGCTGCCTTTTCTCCCAGGAGATGTCATCCATGGTCTTGGTATTAGTTCATAACTGCTTTCCAAATCTGTATCTTTATTCCAGATTTATTCCACATTTATCTCCAGATTTCTATAATTTTATATCCAACTGCTTAATTAACTCTTAAACAAACTCAAACAAAACACATGTAAGGCTCAACTTTTCATTAATATACATAAAAACCTCATCTGCCATTGTCCTCTGTCTTAGGAAACCAGAATATCAGTATATCCATGTAGACAAAGCAGAGGTCTGAGAGTGATTCTGGATATTCCTTCTCACTTACCTACATATCCAACAATTAGCAAATTTTTCTAAAAACTGTTAAATTACTTAAGCAAGGAAGCCAATGGACTCAGATTGTTCTAATACTCTAGCACTATGTAAGTAAACCAAAACCTAAGCCTGTAAATGCTTCAAGATTAGGAAATCAAAACCTACAGTTAACCAATCAAAATATGCATGCTCAGGGGCACCTGGGTGACTCAGTCAGTTAAGTGACTGCCTTGGGCTCAGGTCCTGATCACAGAGCCCCACCTAGGGCTCCCTGCTCAGTGGGGAGTCTGCTTCTTTCTCTCCCACTGCCCCTCCCCATGCCTGTGCTTGCTCTCTCTCTTTATCTCTCTCTCAAATAAAATCTTTACCAAAAAAAATATGCCAGCTCAGCTTTAGGTTTTCATGACCTAGCTCTAAAACTTCTCTCTGCCCATATAAGGAAATTAACTCCATTATAACCAGTGCTTGCCCAGTATAGCTTCCTTGTTCCTACTCATTTTGGTCTATAAAACCCTCTCTCTTCATACAACATTTTGAAGCTTCCAGTTCTTTAGTCATTAAATAAAGCCAACTAGATCTGAAATGCATGTGTCTGTGAAATTTTCTTTCAACAATATTTAGTAAGTCTGTTCAGATCTTCTAATACACCTTAATCTATGCTAAGAATATGCTACTTGTTGACAAACAGCATGTGATTTTGAAATGATTGCCTTCAGCATTGCCTTCTTCCAATCCATCCTTCATACTGTTGAAGATAAACTTTCTGAAAATGCAAATCTGATCATGTCCAATGTTCCAATGTCTTCCCATTGTCCTTGAGATACATTCTAAAAATGTCAGCTTAATTTATGTGGCCCCACTTAATCTATGTCTTTCAATCTCAATATAATGCAATTCTGTTTTTAATTTTCTATGTTCTAGTCATACTGGAACCTCTTTTTGATCATCGCAAAGGATTTAAATAGAATTATAACTGTATTTGAGAAATAAAATTAATTTCCTCTTGTTAAACATTAATCCAAGGCTAATATAATTTCATTTGCCATTATTTCTTTTTTATTCTATTTAATGTCACTTGTAAGTTGCCCTTGTTCTTGACTTTATAACTTTCGTTATATAAAAAGATATTCTAGGGGATCCCTGGGTGGCGCATCGGTTTGGCGCCTGCCTTTGGCCCAGGGCGCGATCCTGGAGACCCGGGATCGAATCCCACGTCGGGCTCCCGGTGCATGGAGCCTGCTTCTCCCTCTCCCTCTGCCTGTGTCTCTGCCTCTCTCTCTCTCTCTGTGTGACTGTCATAAATAAATAAAAAATTAAAAAAAAGAAAGAATATAAAAAGATATTCTAAATTTTGGTCAAATTTTCAAATACTATTGGGACACTCAAATGAATAGAAAACAATTTTTAAAAAGTTTTAAAATGGAATTTATTGATTTGACAAAAAGTCACGAGGAAATGACAAGAAAGTTTAGAATATCACTTTCAGTTATTGTACAAATCTGCCACAATATTTAGGAATACCATTAGCTTAGTTCTTTTTTTTTTTAAGATTTTATTTGTTTATTCATGGGAGACAGAAAGAGAGAGAGAGAGAGAGAGAGAGAGAGAGAAAGAGAGGAAGAGGGAGAAGCAGGCTCCTCCATGCAGGGAGCCCGACGTGGGACTTGATCCTAGGACTCCAGGAACACACCCTGGGCCGAAGGCTGGCACCAAACAGCTGAGGCATCCAGGGATCCCAGCTTAGTTCTTTACAATAGTATTCAATAAAATAATATTATTCAAGAAATATGCCAATGTTCTATTTAAATGATTCAAATTGAACATTTATTGAGGGTGTATTAGCTACTAGGAAACGATGGATTTCTTTTTTTTTTAAGATTTTATTTATTTATTCATGAGAGACAGAGAGAGAGAGAGAGAGAGGCAGAGACACAGGCAGAGGGAGAAGCAGGCTCCATGCAGGGAGCCCAACGTGGGACTCCATCCCGGGTCTCCAGGGTCACGCCCTGGGCTGAAGGTGGTGCTAAACCGCTGAGCCACTCGGGCTACGCTGGATTTATTTTCTTATTGAATTTTTAATATTGTCAGCTGGTTTGGCCCTCTTAAATACTTACTGTATAGTACACTAACATGTTTAGATGACTATGTTCAAATGCCCTTCAGGGATTGTGCATCACTCTTGTTTATAACCTATCTCCCTTTTCCTCTCTCTTGGTGAGAAACCTGGCTTACACTTTCTGCCATAGGTCCTCTGGAAATCTGCTTCTGGCTTTGGTACAATTAATAAAGAATTTTATGAAATACTCTCCTTCTAAGAAAAACCTAGATATAGATTGCAGCCATCTACCAAGTGAGAAATTTTATTTTTTTAGCAACCGAGGGAAACAGTCTATTCTTTTTATTTGTTAATAGTGTTGTTGCTAACGAGGTAGTAGTGGGAAATTTTCTCTAAACATTTGGAACTATTCTAACTGGACAAAAGATGTTTCCTGCCACAAAACCCTGATTTTCTGATTCGTCATGTGGGCACTATATAACTCCATACCTGGCTACAAACTCCAAGTCTTTGAATCACTTTTTATCCTGGTACTGGTCCTTCTGGTTTGCAATGATCCTGCTGCCCAGCTTGTTTTCCAGACAGGTGGTTAGGCATTAGATCCCATTTGGCAATCTGAATAACAATCAGGAAGAGTATATGACAAAATCTCTATTCCACACATTAACTTCTTGGGTCCTGAGGGTAGTGAAGATAGTGAAAGTGTTACAAAGAAATAAAAGCAAGGAGTTAAAACCTGTTCAGCAAAAGATCAAATAAAAAGGAAAAACTAAGGAGAGATGAGGTATAGAAGAGGACAAGTGGGATGTAATTTTGCCTAGACCAAATATGCTCTAGTTTGAAATGGCAAAAGTTTACAACAAATTAGGAATGAGCATGGATTTGTATTGTCGCTTTGGAAAACTAAAAGTAAGGATCCCTGGGTGGCTCAGCAGTTTGGTGCCTGCCATTGGCCCGGGGCGTGATTCTGGAGTCCCAGGATCGAGTCCCCGTCGGACTCCATGCATGGAGCCTGCTTCTCCCTCTGCTGTGTCTCTGCCTCTCTCTCTCTCCTTATGTCTCTCATGAGTAAATAAATAAAAAAAATCTTAAAAAAAAAGGAAAACTAAAAATATCTAAATGTTCTAGCTACATGACATCCTAATACCTAAACAATGAGCATTTGCATTTCAGAGGGCCACACCATACTAGATAAAAAGGTTGCTATTGATGGGAGTGACATTTGACATTAAGGCCATATATCTCTGTATGATGCCCAAATATGTTAACTCCATTGAAAATAAAAAATAAAGCAAACCATTTTTTAGTAGACAAAAATTTTCCTTAACTAAATGATTTACATGCCACAACTCTACCTACATACAGTCTCATTTGAAGCTGAACTCCTCTTAGGATGATATCCATGGGACTTTTAAAATGTAAGTAGGTAGTCTGTTGGATTTGGGGAACACAACATAATCTGGAGGTCTCATATGGACTTACGGAATTAATTCCATCTAAGACTTTTGTGACCTTTCCTCCAGATATTTGATAACATCAACATTAATAAATATCAAAAGAAACACCAGAAATGATAAAATGAGCCAGAATTAAACAATAGCAAATAATGGTTTTCCTATTTTCAAGAACACTGATTGTGTTTTGCCCAGTTCTATGCCTTCCCCGAACAAGTCTTATGCCAAATCCATCCTGCAGGTTCAACATGGCTGATCCATTCTCAAATCCAATGGAGAGTCATAATTTCATTTCCTTCTTTCTTGTTCACATCCAGATCCCAGGTTCTTTGTTTTTGATCTTCCACAGATTGACACTCTCCAAGGAGTCTTTTTTTCCTTTATTTTTCCCCTAAGAAACCAGTTTTTATCTCCTAGGCAGTTGATAATCTATTGACACAGATTAATATCTGTCTTTCAAGAGTAAATATTGCTATAAGGAACCTTTTCTCCCTTCTCAACTGAATTGCTATCTTTCTGTCCTCTTCACTCTTTTAGGTAAATGTGTTTAATGTGTTGTTTATTTTCTAATTTCTGGACCAAATATGTCAATAATATATGAAAACTCAGTTCACATAGATGTCACAATAACGAGAGCCTGATGGAAGAGTCACTGACTCCATATTCAAATGGAGCCAGAACTCCATACAGGAGCAGAATGTGGCATTTTGGCACATGGATCTGCTGCTTTCCAATATGCGGAAGTCTCGCACCTTTCCATCTAAACATACGGCACCAGCTAAAGTCTGATAAATGTACTATGGACTTTGCAAACCTGAGAGGAGAAGAGGAATAATTCTGAAAACAGGAGCAAGGAGTATGATCTATGAAGGACCAAGTAGTACCTCCGGGGGCCAATAATACTGCAAAAATACCACGGTGCAATATGTGAATTTGCTAAATGAGCACCAAGATTTGCTCAGCCTCATTAAAGGCACAAACTGGGCTGCAATAAGGGAATCCCTCTGGTGTAGTTTTTATCAGGCCCCATTTAGTAAGTCCTCAGTGAAGAAGGTTTGATACTAGGCAAGTGGATGAATTGTTCTCAAATTGAATTTCACGGAGTGGGAGGTAACTTAATGAAAGCAACTCTCTGAACGTCAGCAGCTCTGTCTTTAGCTGTTGGGAAAAACACTAACATTATCTTGTTTTCTACTTGGTGGTTTGGCCGCAAGAGTGCAAGCCATTTAAGCATTCCAAATAGTCAAAACAACCCTAGAATCCTGTAAAATCCAGGTAAAATACGAGGAGCCCACAGAAGTTCTTAGTTTGCTGTGGACATGAAAATCAGTTCTTTTTCTGTAACAGCACACAACAGTGGGTAATTGTGTGACAATGGAGGTCTGGAGCCTTTTCCTGAGCATGATGGCAGTGACCTCAGTGCTCTATGTGCCACTAAAGCTCATCTCTAATAGGGATGGCTACTAAAATGTTATATTTTATAGCAGGAATTTTATATTTTAATATAAAGAAAAGCACAGTCTTTTTCTTGTTGTTTATGTTGTTTATGTTTTTATTTGGATGTGTTTTTTTTTTTTTTTTTTTTGCTTGCTTTGATTTTGGGGAAAAAGTAATAGTAAATTATAAAATTTCACAGACCAACTACATTTCTCTATTGTAATGGATGTTGTCCTTATCTATCTTCCAGCTTTCATCTTCTATACCTTTTATAATTATATTGTATCCATGGCCCAACGGACTTGGGACCACTTAATCTATTGCTTATAATGTAAAAAGAAACAACCTGGTGGGGACTTATTATATGTGTATAATAAATATATAAGTATAAGTATTATATAAGTATAATAAGTATATAATATATATATACATATATATGTAGAAATGTGTTTTTTATATGCATATGTACATGTGTGGGGACTTATATGTATATATACATATATATTTATATGTATATATATGTAGAAATGTGTTTTTATATGTATATGTATATGTGTGTCTGTATTAAGATCCTTTAAATCAAATTAGTTTTCACCAACTGTAGGGAAGGGCATTTCAACAGAAGTTTAAATGCGGTGAAAAGGATTTATTTTTTTTTTAAGATTTTATTTATTTATTCATGAGAGACACAGAGAGAGAGAGAGAGAGGCAGAGACACAGGCAGAAGGAGAAGCAGGTTCCATGCAGGGAGCCCGATGTGGGACTCAATCCCAGGATTCTAGGATCATGTCCTGGGCCAAAGGCAGGCACTAAACCACTGAGCCACCCAGGGATCCCCAGGATTTAAATAAAGATTTAAATATAGTAACATTAAGAAAAAATGTAAACCACCTTTAACAACCACCACTCAATAAATAAAACAGCATTATGCTTAATCACATACAAATAATTGTTAAGAAACTCCCATGTATAAGATTCTGTGCTGGATATAATGGGGTACAAAAAATGGTGAGGACCACAGACCATAGCTTTAGTCACTCTAAAGTACTCTACTATTTTAATTAATATCTAATATTATCATATTTTTAGCATAACTTTCTATTGTTGAAAGGAAGCTTAAAGACCAGTTCATTTTTTTTAAAAACTGAACTTAGAGATTAAAAACATAGAATTAAACACTGTTAGTTTACTTGCTTAGGATCACTCAAACATCTTATGGAAGAAATCCACCATGCATACATTTAATTTAACTTAGTTATCAATCACTAATAAGAATACTTCAAGAAGACTTGCATCTTTTTTTTTTTTTTGTAAAGTGGTACTTAAACCCTATTCAATTATTTCATCTATATTTGCCAAAGAAATGGTGATCTGTTCCAATGATGGAAAAAAGTGACAAAATTGGATTTTTCATGTATACTAAACATTTTAGATAATGGAGAAAGATTTTTAAGATTAATATTGATATTACTTAATTCAGCTTCATTCACTGAATTTAGGGCCTCACCCTTGGAAAAGCTACATCTCCGCTGCTTGGTTAAGTCGTAAACAAAGTCTATACCTGCTGACTCTCAGGTCTTCTCTTCTCCAGGATGCTTTCCAATATTAAAGTATAGTTTTTGACAAAGCGCTCCAGCTGGACTTTGGCAACACTTCTAGGAACTTGATTTCTAGCTACAAGTCAATCATTAACCCATTTTAGATGTCAGTTTCTTCAAAAAAGGAAAGGAACAGGTTAGGCTAGATTGCACATAAAGTTTATCATACTTGGAATTCTACAATGTGAAATTTGGATATCGAATTATAGATGTCATTCCTGAATTAAAGTGTATCTTTTCAGTTTCAGAGACATTCTGGACTGGTTATCAAAGTCAGTTTCATCATTCTTAGATTCTCTGAGGTGGCCATATGCAAAAGATATTCCATCAGCCCTAACCTTCTAAATCTCAAACATCATAAAGGAAGCAGAGAACTGTGAAAATTAGTCTTGTTTCCTGTTTCATAGACCACATCACTAAATGGGATGAATCAACTTCTGAAATCCATTAATGCAACAGGGTACTCTTCAATATCTGTTATTCAATCCTTTAATGAAACCCTAAAAAGGAAAGTTTCAGTCAAGATTGTACCCTCTCCCTTTTATATGATAATAGGTATTTTAAAAATTAAGTGCTTGACACTATTGGTGAAATGCAGATAATACAGATCTTTTTCCATATGATTTGTACTTTGTGTGTGTGTTTCACCTTCGTACGTGACTATGGCAAAGTCAACCCTAGTTTAAGACTTTCAAGCTTAACCATATTCAAACACGTATTTCAAAAAGTCATTTGGAAATTTGTCCTTAAAAAATTTTAGTGCATAATAATATCTTGCCATTAGGGATCCCTGGGTGGCGCAGCGGTTTGGCGCCTGCCTTTGGCTCAGGGCGCGATCCTGGAGACCCGGGATCGAATCCCACGTCGGGCTCCCGGTGCGTGGAGCCTGCTTCTCCCTCTGCCTGTGTCTCTGACTCTCTCTCTCTCTCTCTCTGTGTGACTATCATAAATGAATAAAAAATAAAAAAAAATAAAAAAAATAAAATAATCCCTACACTTTTTGGTGTGAAAATAGTCTATTAAAAAGAAAATGGTTGGGTAAATTGAATTACTCAGTTCAGTGAAAGATGCATTCTAAATATTAGATAGTTATGAGGTTCCTGTTTGCCCACATATGCATGCAAGACATTTAAAACCATCAAATAGGGCAGCCTGGGTGGCTCAGCGGTTTAGCACCGCCTTCAGCCCAGGGTGTGATCCTGGAGACCCAGAATCAAATCCCACATCACGCTCCCTGCATGGAGCCTGCTTCTCCTTCTGCCTCTGTCTGTGCCTCTCTCTTTTTCTCTCTCTCTCATGAATAAATAAATAAAAATCTTTAAAAAATAAAATAAAACCATCAAATATTATATGATGCTCTTCCAATTCTCAATAAATCATATTTGAACCCCTCTCCCAACTAAAAAACATAGATGCTAGATAAACATCAACAAATAATGCCTTAATATATTGCTAAGTTTATGAGTAAGTAAAAAAAAAAATCCCCAAAGGGGAGTAAAAAGCTGTCCATGTGTGTTGTTGTTTATTTGAGAAGAAATCATGAATAGCTAAGTAGCTCATTCATGGATTCAAGAAGCATTCATACACATATAAGTATGTCTATTATTGCCTAGGCTCACAATTCTAAGCAACCTTGGAATTTTCAATTTGACCTCATCACTGAGTCTAAAGTATAACTAGTACTGCACAAATGTGCCCAGTTTGAGGTGGAAGGCCAGTTGCAGCTGATTCTATTATATCTCCTAGTTCTAAACAACTAGTTTATGAAAGAGAAAATTCTGTTCTATGTATCAGTAAGAAACTTTGACAAAACCCTTTACCTGCTAATTGGTTACTTCTATTGGACAATGCTACAATTAGCTCAGAACACTCACTAAAGTCATATTGTTTTGAAGAGAAAGATAAAATTTCATGCAAAATAAATAAATACATAAAATAGGTGTTGCTGGGCTTGCTGCCCCTTCTGGGATTCAGCTCTATACTAAATCTTTACTCCACTATCTGTACATTTAAAAGGAACTTCAGGCATGGATACAGAGAGGTCACAAGTACATTAATGGATATCAAAATACTGTGGTCACTCAACCGGTACCTTTTGCATAAAATAATATTTTTAGAGGTGATGGGCTTGTTTTAATACATCTAAATAATGAAATTTTATGTTTACAGGAAAACTAAATTATGGTTTCATGTTAATGCTTTCTATAGCCCTCTGACATCTGATGCTACACTCTCCACTATTTAAGACCATTCATCAAATCTGTTTATCAGGAATACCGACTCTATGAACCTGTCATTCTATTCAGAGAAATTCTTCCCAATAGTGACACATCTCCATTCCCAGTTTCTATAAGAGAATGATATATTGTCTTTCCAGCCAGAATAAAGCCAAAGGTCCACAGTCTTACTTCCGCATAGCTTCTTCTCTAAAGCCATTCATACCTTCATTTTGATTATCAGTGTCAAGAGGCAATGAATTTCAAAACATTTATAATAAAACCATACAACATTTTATAGTTAAAGGAAAAATATTTCAATAGCCTACTAAAATATAGTTTATGATGTTTGTTGTGTAGCATTTCAAAAATCACTTGCTCTACTTTCACATATGGTAAGATACACATTTTTAGAGAATCTATATGAAAATGGCTTTTACGTATGCTTGTAAATACTGTTATATAGATGAATCAGGGAAAGTGTTTTATTATTCATTTCACTTGACTATTTGACCATTTGTATTTCATGTCGTTCATTTATTGACTGTATTCATTATATATTTGTATATATATGTATACCTATATGCATATATATATATATATATATATATTCATCTATTCATTTCAAAAACATGAATCAATAAGTCCTCTATTCTAGGTACTTTTTTGAGTCAAGTACTAATATATTCATTATTATTTGGCTTTGCTTTTTAAAATTGTTTGCCGTTTCTTGTTGTTATTCAAGTGCCCTGTTGAAGTAAAGAAAAATTTGTTTACAGAACCATGAATTACCATTTTATTCTCAGATTTTTTAAAGGAACATTGGTTAGCATAATTGAAAATCATCCTCAATGTTTTTGTTTTTGTTTTCTAATAAAAAGCACAAACACCTGCGCATTTCTTAGCATTGACCATCAATCAAGATCCAGTGAAAAATTCTCTGCTTTAAAATCTCTAGAGAGTTTCTTTGCTATGTTGGATTGATCTGCTTCTTTTTATCTTTCTTTCTATAATAGAATTTGCTCTGACTTGGGCTTCCCTTTGACAGAACCTAGAAGCAAAGTGAGAGAAGGCTATTAAGAGAAAATCTGGATCTGGAATACCTCTGATGGTGAGAGTTTCACAGTGGGGATCAGGAAGCAGCAAGGAAGATGCTTAGCTTAAGTAAGACATTCAAAATAGACAGGTCTTTTCAGAATACATACTTCCAGTTTTTAAAAAAAAAGATTGTAAAGGAACTAATTCTTTCCTGTATTACAAATCTTCATAGCATTCTGTCTGGCAAAACTAATGATCTTTATTTAGCTCTTTCAATTTTAATTGCTAACTATGGTATGTTTAACTTTCCATTTTACCTGGCATTATTGTAAAAAAGAATTGGTGCAGAGTTGACAATGAGACTTCTACACATTTGTTCTTTACTCATTCATACATTTATCCTTTAAAAGTTCTCTACAGAGAGACATTTGAGAATCAGGATTTATTTTAAATGCTGGGAATACGACGCAAAACACAAAGGAAGTAGAAAGAAGAAAAAAATAAATATTAGAAATAAATTAAATCTGTAATAGAAAAGCTCTAGAGAAAATCAACAAAATCAAAACATTTTTCTTTGAAAGGATCGATAAAATTGATGAAACTTTAGATTGATTAACCAAGAACAAAAGAGGGACAGGGCACAAATTAATAAAATCCAGAATAAACGAGTGTACATTACTACGACTTCAGGGAAATAAAAATGATTATAAAGAAATAATATGAATAATCATATGTCAAAAATGGGATAACCTAGGTGAAGTGGACTAGAAAGACACAAACTACCACAACTCACTCAAAAATAATTTAAAACTCTGGATATACATATAACAACTAAAAAGACTGGATTAGTAATTAATAGATTCCTCACAAATAAGAGTCAAGGCCCAAATAAATTATATGGCAAATTATTATACCAGTCATTACAGGAAAAATAATGAACCTCAATCCTTCACTAGCTATTTCAAATAGTAGAAGAGGAAGGCGTACATGCTACCACATTCCATGGGGCCAATATTATCTTGATATCAAAGTGAAAGACAACACACAAAGAAATTATAAACTAGTATCTCATGAATACAGACATAAATTCTTCAACAGAATAGTATCAAACTAAACCTAGCAATGTGTGTGTGTAAATTATACCATGACTAATTTGAATTGTGCTAGGAATGCAAGTTTGTTTCAGCATACAAAAACCAATGTAAAACACCATGTTAATGTAACAAATTGCAAAACCGCATGGTCATCTCAATAGATGCAGAAAAATCATTTTGCAAATTCCAATACCCTTTTATGATTAAAAACACTAAAAAACCCCCTAGAATGGAAAGGAATATTCTCAATCTGATAAAAGAAATTTATGAAAAACTTATAGCTTACATCATAATGGTGAAAGATTGATAGATTTGCTTTAATTCACAGAAATAAGACAAAAATGCCTATTCTTGCTACTTCTCTTCAAATTATACTGGAGTTTTTAGCCAGGAGAATTAGGCAAGAAACAGAAATAAAAGCCATCCATAATGGAAAAGAAATAACAAGTAAAGTTTGTAGGAAACTTAAAAAAAACCCACAAATAAAACTATTAGAGTTATGAAGAATTCAGCAAGTTTGCATGATATAAGGTTAATACGGGAAATATATTTATCTACACTAACAATGATAATGTGAAAATAAAATTAAGAAAACAAATCATTTACAATAACATCAAAAATAATAAAATTCCTTGGAATAAATTTAACAAAAGAAGTACAAGAGTCAGACACTGAAAACTATAAAACATCATTAAAAAAAAATAACCTAGTTAAATGAAAGGCATTCTGTGTTCATGAATTAGAATATTTAATATTGTTAAGATAGAAATACTCTAAAAGAAGACCTATAAATGCAACAATAATCCCTCCAAATTCTATACTGTCTTATTTGCAGAAATTGAGAATTTGATGCTAAAACTCATTTAGAAGTCCAAGGGACCCAGAATAGCCAACACAATCTTGAAAAAAGAAAAACAAAAAATCAAGTTGAAGGACTCATAGCTCGCAATTTCGAAACTTACTACAAAGTTACAACAGTTGACAGGGTGATACTGGTATAAAAAATAGAGATATAGATAAATACAATAGAATTGGGAGTACAGAAATAAACCTTCACATTTTTGGTCAATTGATTTTAGACAAGAATATCTAAAGCACAGTCTTATCAACAAATGGTGCTGTTCAACTGGATACCTACATGAAAGAATGAAGTTGCACATTTATCTAACATTGTAGAGAAAAATTGACTCAAAATGGTTCAGAGATATAAATATAAGAAAGAATATATATATGTTTTGAAAAAAATATATATATCTTATAAGTAAACATAAGGTAAATCTTCATGACCTTGAATTAGGTAATTGTTCTTTGATACGACCAAAATCATAGCAACAAAAGAAAAAAAAAAAAGGCGATTTGGACTATATCGAAATTAAGAGTTTTTGTACTCCAAAGGACCCTACAAAAAAAGTGAAAAGAAATCACAGGATGGAAGAAAATGTTTGCAAATTATCTGTTTTATAAGAGACTATTATCCAGAAAATACAGAGAAATCTTACAACTAAATAATAAAAAGACAAACACCCAATTTAAAATAAAAAAAAAATGAACAAGGCTCTGAATACTCTTCTTCAAAGAGCATGTACAAATGTCAATAAGCACATGAAGAGATGCTCAACACCATTAGTCATCAGGAAAATGCAAATCAAAACCACAATAAGGTACCACTTTATATCCACTTGTGGCTACAATTAAAAAGTGGTACACTAACAACTGCTGCATGGATGTTAGAAATACTGAAATTGCCTTATTGCTGATGGAAATATAAAGGGATACAATCTGTTTGGAAAATAGTTTGCTAGCTCCTCTAAATGAGAAACGTAGTGCTACCATGTTACCTAGAAATTCTACTCCTCAATATTTAGTCGAGAGAATATAAGACAAATGTCCATACAAAACTTTTATACAAATGCCATAGTAGCATTATTTATGACAGACAAAATGTGGTAGCAACCCAAATGTCCATCAACTAATGAATAGACAAGCAGATGTGGTATTTTCATACAAGAGAATCCTGTTCAGTAATGGAAAGGCATGATAGACTGGTACAAGCTACAGCATAGATGAATCTTGAAAGTATTATGCTGAGAAAAGGAAGCCAATCACAAAAGGCTACATTTTGTATGATTCCATTTATGTAAAAAGTTCAAAAGTAGGAAATGCATAGAGACATTACGGGATGAAAATGCTCTTAAATTGCATAGTGGTTATTGTTGCACAACTCTAATACACCAGAACTGACTAAAATGTAACTTTTAGGGGGTAAATTTTATGGTATGTGAATTACATATCAATAAAGCTGATGTGATTAGAAAAAAAAAAAGATCCCCTTGATTACATTGCAAAGTGTGGTTTTATGAGAGAGCTGGGGCTCTCTTTTTCATTTTAAGTGGCCAGCAAAATAGGTCAGGCAAGTGAAGATGGTGTTTTGGACAAAACTAATCCCAGGTCTTATGGTTCTGCAAATATCACTATAGCTTTCGGGGACAAAAATATGAGCAAGAAATCCATTGCATTTGCCTTAGGTGGTTTCAACACTGCATATTTCTAAAACATTCTAGTCTACCTGGGCCAGTTATCTTTAATGGGACAGAAATTCCTACTGAGTCGAGGGTAATTTGAGATTAAAAAGCAAATTCTAAAAGTAGAGATGATCCTTAAACCACTGTCTATGAAAGTCAGAGGTAGCATAATAATAGCACTGGTCTATTTGTCATTGGTATCTTTATCATGATACTGTGACTAAAAAAAAAAAAAAGAATTTATTCTCCTATTCCTAATTTGAATCTCATTCAAAGTAATTAGTTTCTTCAGTTTTTTAAAAAGTTTGTTTATTTTTGTAATCTCTACACCCAATCAATGTGGGGCTCAAGCCCACGACTCTTGAGTTCAAGAGTCGAATGCTCCCCTGACTAAGCCAGCCAGGTACCCCAGATTTTTCAGTTTTATTGAGATTAGGTGCTCTTGCATTAGGAAACAATAGGGATATACTGAGATCATCCATTCCCTGAAGTATGAGAACCACTGTCCAAGAACCCCAATCTGAACACATCCTGAAAAGAAAAAAGAAAAAAAAAAAAGGGAAAAGTTTGCAAAGCCTCTCCTTTCACCCTCTCAGAGCATCTCCTTCATCACGCAGCTAATCTAAACCTCTCTGCTGTTTCCCACTATCATGTGTATTTCTTGTCAGCAAGATCTGCAAATTATCCTCTAACCATTCAATTCACATCTTGTAGTGTTTAATGTCTGTCTTTTTTGTCTTTTCTGTACATTAGTTCCTGCCAAATGCTTTCTTTGAAGGGAGAACAAAATAAATTCTGGCCACTAAGAAAGGCCAGACCTAATTCCATCTTTAAAATGTTAAAGTGATGAAATAGCATTTTACTCCTTTTGGGCCATCATTACAGAAGGGAGTGGAAAGTTTTCTAGTTCATATAAACAATCCCATCAACCACACAGGGATAGAAGCCTAAGTAAATGCATCAGGTCTGGCATTTTTAGAGGAAGAGTTACATCGTCTAAAGTTCTAGCTGGGAGCAAACTTAGAATTTGTGTAGTATAGGTTGTTTCCATCTTGGCAACCCTGAAGTTTCTAGTAAAAAAAAAAAAATTAAAACACCTTTGAAGTTGTCTTCAATCCACTATCACCCTCAGCAAACACCATTGATGAGCACAGTCAATGAATCAAAAACAGATAGATTACCTTTCTAAAAAAATATGTACGAGTCTTGAAACTTAGAAAGTCATATGCTACTTCTGTTATTCTGAATCTTATAATGGAAAAAAAAAGTGGTTGTAAGGAAATATGATATTTCTCCCAGCTCTTACTCCCTTAGTAAGTATCTTACAGAAAAGACCAGAAGTCACTCTTCTGATCCTTGGATGGTGAGGTTTCACATTGCACTATTTTGCTGTTGTTGTTGTTATTGTTGCTGGTTTTATTTTGTTTTTTACTCTTAAAAAAGCTGCCAGCAGTCTCTACGAGACTGGTACAGTCGTGATATTAAAGTTGAGTGTAGAAATTCAAAGTGAACACATCTTAGAAGACATCATCAGTCATACCAACTACAGTGACAGTTACACCAGCTAGCTTTGTGTTGAGGAAGGAAAAGAAAGAGGGAAAATCCTATAATGAAAATGCCAGGATTATAACTCAATAGTCAACAGGTTCCATGCTGTGCTCCGGCTATTAATTCTTTGGACTGACATTTCAAACTCAAGAAACATGACCACAACCTCGTATCCTCTTCTTCTGTCACACATGTGGGAGTCTTTTCTGAGGTACTGATAATGAAATGCAAGGGCCTTGCTTTATCTCTGGATGAGAGAGAGAGGGAAAGAGAAAGAGAGGCAGAGGGAGAAGGCAAGGGAGATGGAATCACAGGAATGAAAATGAAAGACAAAAGAAGGGGAAGCAAGGGACCAAGTGACAGTCATAGTGAGAGGGACACACCAGTCACTAGAGGAGTCCGTGGGAGAAACGATAGCTGTGTAACACAGAAGTGCACAAGGCACTGCTTTCTCATTAGGCTTTATTAACTGTAGGGAAATGGGGCATGAGAGAAAGGCATGGCTCTGTGAAAGGGAGGAAGTCTTTCATTTATTATTTTGAGGGCTACAGTTTCACTATTCTCAACATTCTCTTCCTCTCCCCCCCTCCTCCTTCCACCCAAGCAACATGACTTATACCTGATTTGCATACTTCTCAAGACTCAGTGAGGATTTCTAATGTTTTCTGTGGATAAAGCCAACAATGCCATATGGAAGAAGGAAGGAAGAAAACATTCTTTTCTGAGGCCTCATCACTATTCTCAAGATTGAAATACCCTTGACTCAGAAAGAGCTGATCAAGCATTAACTGGTATTCCCAGTATGGAAGACTGCCATGGAAGATTAGCATTTTGAATGAGACTACCTTTATGAGCACAAGAGGAAAGCAGCTATCACTCTAGTGATTTAAGGAGCAATAAAATTCTCCTTTGCTCCAACATAGCTCCTCACACTCGTATGCCACCTACTAGAAGGTTCTACATTACTTTCTCCTCAAATTCTTTCTTCCTTTTAAATAACAGATTTTTAACTCGAATTCCCTTGCTGGTTTCAGAACACTTAGTGCATTTTTACTTTGGAGAAACCTAAAGTGCATTGCATAAAAGAAAGGTTATGAGGTGAGGGGAATGGGGTTGGCTAGCTGAGGGCAAATATGTCTATTCACTCCTTTAAAGAGGTTTTGTGGTAGAGGAAGGAATCAGCTAATTATTTGTCACTCCATTTTATAGAAGGAGGATTACAGGTTCTGAAGTTTAAGGAGATCCAAAAGGGCTTAGCAGGAAGTTGTCCAATAATGAAGCAGGCAGTTTCTGATTGTGGTGAATGAAAAGAGGCTGGATGCCACCCAATATCAGCAATATTGTTTAAGGGACTCTTGTATTGGGTAGAAATCCTCTCTGTGTCCAGAGATCCCTTCCAATATCCCATTTACACTCACAGATTACAACTTTATCTGAAGAAGCAACTTTCCAATAAGGCTTTGCCTTAATACAAACTTTCCAAAGTTCTCCAGGTCTGGAAGAAAAATTCCAATTAGATTTCAAACCTTACCCTTTAAACCATCTGATCAGGTGCTAAGTGGTTCCATTGAAATATATACAATGGCTTCGATCACTGAGTAAACCATCAACATCACCGGAAGTCATTCTGGGTGGAAAAGAGTCAATAGTTTCCTCCACAGTTTCAAATATGATGATTCCATTCAAGCAACTGGACCATACATCCTCTTTCTAAACAGGGAAATCTCAAAATCTGAGTCCAGTCAAACAAAATTCTCTCTCCTATTGTCATCCTATATTCAATAAAGCTTAGAATTCCAAAAGATAAAGTATAAAAAGATATTATTTGCAAAGCAATGCAAAAATAAATTTTCATTCATTTGTTTTCTCAAGGTCTGGAATGTTTTGATAGTTTTATTGATTTTAATGTTTTGATAGTGTTATTCAGTAAATATAAAAATATTTACTGAAAATATTTTTAGTGGGAAGAGTTGCTTTGTAAGAGCTGATACTTAACAAAAAAACAGCCAATAGCCAATAATTTTCCATATGAAGTTGCTGGTAGTGTAACACATTAACAAATCCATTCACACCATAAATCAGAAAACCATGGTAAATATAAATTGAGATGGATATGGAAATGGGATGGATATGGAAAGTGCAGCTGTAGAGGTGCTGTTTAAAGAAACTCTGTACCACGCTGAGAATAAATGGGCAGAAGGATGAGTACAAGAGGATTTGAGGAAGTGAAACACAGGATAGTTAAGTCTGTTTGAGTGTGATCTGAGTCAGGAAGTGTCAGCTGACGGAACCCAGGATGAATTCAATGGATGGCGGTTTTTGGTACACTGGTGCAATGGTAGCAATCATTCTGGAACCCTGGAGAACAAAGGTAGGCTTGTGATAAGCATTATAAGGGAAGTGGTTATAACGGAAAGGAAGATAAACAAAATCAAAGGCAAACTGCTAATCCCAAACGCTGTCTAAGACCCAAAGAAAAAGATCTGGCCAATTTTTTTAAAGCAAAATTTCGTCTGTGGCAAAAATGCACGGTCAGTTGCATTTAACCAGCAAGTTTTTGTCACTAACAGGATTAGAATGCATGTTGTTGGAACAATATAAGCCACCTATATAGTATTTGGTTGTTTTTCTGTCAGGCAAATGGAGGAAAATTGAAGATAAAAAGCCACCATGGGTACTATAAAATTTTCATTGATCTTGAAACAGCACGTGAAACCCTCTTGAGGCTCGGTGAGATGCAGGCAGCTTTTGAACATAATGTTGACCAAGCTACAATTTAAAGTATTTTATGTGGCTATGTAAAACTTGTAAATTGTAGCAATAGGTAAGCTTTAGATAAACAAGGCTATGTGAACACTTTGGGCAAAGAGACAAATTTCTACATTGTGACAATAGCAGAAAATCTGCTCTACTTGGTGAAGTCTGCTCCTAGAGTCAAAGAACAGAGGCTTGGAGACAAAGGCCTGAACCAAAACAACCCCCAGGTCTACCACTGACTCACTGTGGGACTGTGCTCAAGAAAAATTAATAATCTGACTTTCATGAGCTACCATTAGCATGTAAAGAAAGGACCACATATGAAGAAAATAACAGCATGATAATGTGTCTCGCAGAGTTGTTATAAGGATCCAGCGGTACAGCACATGTGAAAACATTTTCTGAAGTATGAGATGCTATGGACTGTAAGCCATCATTCATCACTAATCAAATACATCCATAAGTGGTTCCAACGGTCACCTCAAGGATAAAGGGCAAATTCAAACCTGTGGCTGCAGACCAATCTCTGCTATTCAAAACTTAGTTGTGTAGGCCATTCTGGAAAGATTTTCATTTCTATCAAGAAAGGGTCTGGTCAGCCTAGTTAGATGATAATTAGGTGTTCTTTTCAAGATTGATCATTGAGTTTAACATTACATCACTACTAGAATAAAGATCCTTAAAAAGGACAGCATTTCAAAGAAATCAACAAACTAATGGGGAAACATAATGCCAACAAAAACAAATGAACTGCTTTGTTCTTTTTTGTTTTAATGGAATTGAGCCTTTTTCAATAAATCTTCTAGCTTCGTTTCAAAAGTTACTGAATTTTTTGGTTTGCGATTTAAGCAAATATGGTGTTAAAGCAGAGAAACTGGGAAAAACCAATTGTGTGTATAGGAAATGTCCCTACAGTGTATATATGTATGTTGGTATATAAATATATATTTATAAATATTTATTATATTTATATAATATATAATATATAATATATATAAATTTATATATTTTATATAAAAATATGATATATATATTTATCAAGTAATATTGATAGTGGCTTTGATAGCAATTAATAACAACCTGGGTAGTATTTTAGAAATAACCATTAAAAATAAAATACGCTATTGCTAGTAAGGTTCAATACCATTTGTTCTGCATTTCTTTCTTAGCAATTGTAAGAAATCACATCATTTTTTTATTTCCTAGAGTTCTTAAAAAAAAAAAAACAGTTGTTTTTGAGTCTAGTACTTTTCTAGTTCACTGACAACTAAGGCTATGAAATGGAGACAATTATAATATAACTCTTAATTCTTGGGGCTTGGATGACTGGCAGTTCCCAGGTGTTCTCATCTAGAGATGATATTCTCCGGGTGGCAGAGCATGGGTCCAGGGTAGATTTCACAGGCAGTTAGGTTGATGACTCTACAATTACTTCCTGGTCTGTCACTCGCTTGTCTGTTGATGGGCTTCAAATGGACTCTCCAGGTCCCCTTACGTGTAATTTTTTCTTGACTTCTCTTTGATCCTGAGGTAATGGAGCATTTTATCAATTTCAGTGAATAGGTCTTGATCAGATTTTTTTTTTTTTTTTTTTTTTTTTTTTTTTTAAAGAGGATCAACAGTCTCAGCTGTTTGGTCAGGGAAAGCAGGAAAAGAGGTGAGGCAGAGGGGCTTTTCCCCTGTCTCTGTATGCTTTTTATGTTAAGCTTTATAATGCATTCCAGGTGACAGTGTCCCTATGGTCATCCACATGAGAAAGTTTTAAAGAACATGGCAATGCCCGGTTAACCCTCTTTAGAATGAAAAGCCCATTATTGGAGGCCCATTGGCAGGGGGTATGGATATTGAAATGTTGTCACCTTATCTCTGCTGTAGTACTGTGATTTTGGCCGTTTCTGGATCTTTTGTATGCATCTCAGTATCAATTATTAAGCTAGCAAGGATGCATTTACCCAGGGATTTCCAGGATAAAGAGAAAGTAGGATGGTAAGCTCTAGAAAATTCAGTTTCCCTGATACTGAGGGTTTGAGGATGTGCTGCTGTGGTGTGATTTGGTTCATCAGAGGGAAAAAGGGAGATTTTTTTTTTTCAAATTAAAAGCAATTATTAGAATGCTACATTGGCACAAAATTTAATTAGATTTATCCCTGGCTCTTCATTAGCATTCATGGAACTTTAAAGTGATAGTGATATGTCTTAGAAGAAATGGAGGAGCGGAGTTCATCTATCAAAAAAAAAAAAGTTATTTACTTTAAAATACTGGTTATTAGACAAGTTAAGACCCTATGCCTGGCCTTTGAAATGCGATATTTCTTTACCATAAATAATAAAGCTAAGGCTCTATAATTAAATGAATATTTTTTTTTTAATCTTGGCTCACTTAAGTGCATCTAAGCTTTTTGAAGGAAGCAACAATGCTGACAAGGTGAAATGGATTTCTGAAGACAGTTCTAATTTCAGACTATGCTATCTTCCTATATAGATTATTTATTTAATGGTGTAATATGTGAGATTTAGCGTTAAGTACTCCAAATTTAAAAATAACCCCCCAGCTAATTTCAATATATGTTTATTAAATGCCTACTTACACTCAATAAATGCAGTGTCTGGTATGGAGACTATAGAAGTGAATAAAACACTTGTTTTCATGGGGTTCTTTAAATTTTGTCTTCAAAATTGTGGCTACCATGACAATTCTAAGTCTTCTTTCCTGGCTGTTTGCTCCTTGTTCTGGCTGCTAGAAAATCAAATTAATCGTCCATTACTTACATCTGTCCAGAACTACAGAGCCTGTAATTATATTATTCTTACCTAATATTTTAGCTTTATGTTATTTTTATTTTCATTTCCTCATTTATTTAAAACAGTTTCATAAGCTGCCTCACATTACATTTCAAAATGAAATGTGGTATCGATAATGCTTCTCACCCATTGAGCATCTGTAAGGCTGAACATGCAGTGAGTTTTCAACAAATACATGGTGACTAATTGATGACATTCACAAAAAAAATGTTTTTCACTGAGTATTAGGGTTTATGACTGTTGGTATCTTGCTATGCAGGGTTAGGAAAGAAATTCTTTCCAAACACCATCCTTTCTTTTGTGAAAGAATTATTTTGCCCTCAGACTTCCATAATGGGGCTGTTTGACCAAGAACTAAGGAATGGCACTAAGGAATGGGAAGCTGCCTCTGCATCTTCCCTGTTGAGCTCTGTCACAAAGATGGAAGGTGCCTAACCAGACCCCTGTACTTGATGCCCAATGGTTTTCCCATACAATTTCTTTTTTTTTTTTTTTTTTTTTTTTTTTTTAAGATTTTTAATTTATTTATTCATGAGAGAGAGAGAGAGAGAGAGAGAGGCAGAGACACAGGCAGAGGGAGAAGCAGGCTCCATGCACCGGGAGCCTGACGTGGGATTCGATCCCGGGTCTCCAGGATCGCGCCCTGGGCCAAAGGCAGGCGCTAAACCGCTGCGCCACCCAGGGATCCCATCCCATACAATTTCTTGTGCTTTCTTTACCAGGACTGAATGTGTACTAACCAAGTGAATCACAGTAAGAGAACGGACTAAGACATGTTGAAGTTTCAAATACAGACTAACAATACTATAGAATAACACATTTAAAATATTTCTATGAATGGATATGGCAAAGAGAGTCTGGGAATAGTTACTCTGAGTGTGGTAAGATGAATTGCACCTGACTTCTGTTTCAGCAGTCATCACTCTCTGCATTAATCATGGTCTGGGTAATTATGTCACCTGTACAGTGTTCTGACTGATGTAGACACGTACACGGTGAGTCTTCACACTGCACTGAATCTACTATTTTCGAGATCCTGTGTTAAATACATAGTCGCATATAAAAAAATCCTTATCTAGAACCTGCCTTCAAATTGTAAACAGCAACCTAATAGAGATAATAGGAACACCACTAATGCTTCTCATAATTGTCTGTAAGTGCTACAAAGAGAAACAAAGAGTAATGACAGTCAATGCTTACGTAACATGATGTGGTAGGATCATTTTAAGTACGTACCTTAGATGTAGAACATTATTTAAATTGTACGAGAACTTTCTGAGGTAGATAATATTATTCCGAAAAAGTAAGAGTTGAAATTTACTGCCTAAGAGGGCACATAGAGGAAAAAAAAACAAAAACAAAAACAAAAAACAAAAAAACAAAATAAAACAAAACAAAAAACCATAAAGAAATTATTTTGGGATCTAGGGCATTTGGCAGAATAAATAAAATTGAGGTTGGGGTCAGATCATGAAGGATCTTATGTAACAGATCATTTAATATTTCATTTCACAAAAATTTATTAAGTACTGGTAAGTACTAAAAACTGTCTTAGGAACCAAGTGGATATAGCAGTCAACCAGTGATATTATGGACCTAATTTCCTCCAATTCTGTATTTTACTGAGGAGTTGAGTTGCAGAGGACTGAGGCCACATGAAAATTTGCAGTTAATAAGAAAAATATGTTTTACCTTTGTGTGTATTACTGTCAATTTAGTTATCTGACCCTAGTGCCAGGATGCCGTCTCCACATTAATTTCTGATCTGGAACTAAATGTTTTATCCTCTATTTGTAGAGTCTCCTCCCTTTTCTTGAGACCAGTTTTACAGAATTACAATCTCTTTGGCGGACAAAGAATGCCTATGTAGTAAATTGATGGAAGTTAATGAAAGTTAAAGGCAGATGTAGCTTTTGGGATTTTACACTTAATGCCTCCTTATCCTAAGACCTGCTTCTACCACTTATTTGCTTAGCAAATTTCCTCATTCCATTATGTTTTGGTCTCGGCTCTGACCATCTTATCTAATAGTGTAACCTGTCCCACTTTCACCTGCCTTGCACTCACAATGTCCTTTACTCCATTGCACTTTCTCTTTTTCCCACAGTCTGACACCAAAATATTTAACTTACTTACATGTGACATCTGATGTCTTTTGTCTGTCCCAGTCTCTTAGAAAGGAAGTTCTGTGAAGGAAAGAAACTATTTTCTACACCGTTGCATCCAAAATGCTTAGAACATAACGGATACTCAACATTCACATATTAAATAAATGACTAAGAAAGACAGAATATAAACGTCCATGGAGAAGATGGATCGATGTCTTCTCCCACTATTGTTTACTTCATGTCTCTTTACAATTCTGTTTCAGGTCAAAAACATCAAGAGAAAGAGAATAAAGTTAAAAAAAAAAAAACAAAAACAGACATGATTCTGCTTGTGAAAGCCTCTTCAAATCCAAATCTGGGATTTGGATCTGAATCTAGACAACCTAGAATGAAAACGTCATTGTAAATCAATATTAACAGGGGTCGGAGTATAAGAATTGGTAAGGGGAGACACTATAGGTTGTTTAGCTTACTCCTTCATTTTTGATGACTGTTGGTAAATACTGGCAATGAAAACTGCCAGGATTTTCAGAGGAGTCCTCTTTTTAAGAGACTTCTGATCCATTAATAGAACATTTACAGAAATCTCAGAAGTGCCCACTCCCAATCGGAAAGACTTGAGGTGAAATTTAAAATGAAGTCTCAACCAGTCATTAAGTAGGTTACAATCCTGTTCATGTTCCAAAAACATTTTGTTCCATGCTCTCAAATGATAAGGAACCACAGAGCATAAATGTAGTCCGGACTCTGAGAACAAATCCAACGTGAGGATTCAATCTGAACACAAGGGGCTAAGCCTTTATTTAATAAAAAAAAAATTCAAGATTATGATATTATCTCCAAATATTCCCACTTAAAATGTAGAAAACTCTTTAAAAAGTGGAGGGGGAAATAAGTGAATTAAATCATAAAATCATATAGGGATGTCAGAATATATTTCCGTGATGGAATGGGTACAATTAGCAGCACCTCAAGGGTAGATGTCTATATACTTCAACAAATATTTATAATAATAAATTATATTAATATATTAATTCAGGTATTGTCTACTTAGATTATAGTTTAACCGAGTAAGTTGAACATGTCTGGTTTGGGTTTTTATCATTTGTTTATCAGATATGATTCTTTCTTTTTTTTTTTTTTAAGTCATATGGAACTGAAATGAAACAGAGCATCTGAGAAGTATGCTTTGAGTTTATAGTTAGAAATATCAAATTTATGTTTTGACTAACTTAAGCAGTTCAGTTTTTTTTCTTCAGTTTTTTAAAGTATCCATAGAAGCAACATGTCATTGAGTTTTAAGCTATTAGTTTAATTGTAAAGGAAGGAAAAAGAAGTGGCGAAAGCAAAACATACCAAAAATACCTGAAAGATCGTAACAGATAAAAAAAAATGTAGTTGTTAAACATTTTTGTATCCTATTTTAAAGCGTTTCACTTGACAATTTGCTGCAGGAAGCAATAGCAGGGCAAGTATAATCTTTTGCCTGAGGTATTAAACCATTTCAAAGGAAAATGAGAGGATGTTCTAGTTGCTTAAAAAGAATATCAAAGTAAGGCAGCATTTTGGAGCCTCACACTGCAAAATAAGCACAGCTGCACATCAAGGCAGTTTAATGGCAACTATAATTAATATTTTACCATCAAGTCGGCCTGCTGCACAATGCTATAAAGTTCCTACTATGCAAACATACTCATAAAGTTTTAAACGTTGACAATTTTCAATAAGGATGCTCTCTGTCAATATAGGATTAGCAATGTGTGGAGTTCAACACACTACCCAATTATTGACCTTTTTTCCTTTATATTTAAAAAATATTCCTTCAGCTTCATCATTATTTGTTTATTGTGAGTACACAGATAACAGTAAGTTGTGCACTAATAAATATGAGTCATCACTGCTTTTGATCAATATTTTTGCAATAACTAGATGCTAAGATAGTATGCATTGCAGTTATCTTCCACTGTTATTCCTAATACATGTTTTTGTACCTAGCTGTGTGTGTATACATATTTACATATAATGTATAAACACATACACCTTTTAGATTTCACAACACTACAATGAGGCTGATGGAACTTATCTGAGATCCCCTAACTTCACAATGGCAGAGCTTGGAAGCCAGAATTATCTGACCCTATGCCCATGCTTTTTACTGCATTATGCTACCCCTCATAAACATGCCTGGCCATTAGGACACTGACATTATTCCATGCGGTCAGATCTTCCCTTTTCAGCTCAGCTCCAGTAACTACATCCTAGTCTTGTGTTTTTGTATGAAAACCCTGCTTTAGGTTTCATCGCCTTTCCTTCTTTTCATAATGACAACCAATTAGCTCCTAAGGTAGAGAAATTAAGTTATAAATGCCTATGATGTAGACCACTTCCTAGTCAGGAGGTAGTGTCCTCTGTTATCTATACACAAAGGGAAGGCAGATACTCAACATCTCCTAGCATGTTATGTTAGATGGGGGAATTATTTTGGCACCAAGACTGAAATCAGGTTTTTGCCACAGTAACACAATGCTTACTCATGTAAAAGAAAAAATTATGAATTTAAAGGAATGCCATAGGACAGGCCACTACTCACACCATATATTACATGAACATGTATCTCTTTTCCAGTTGATGGCCCAAAGTTATTTCAGAAGATTTTAGCATCTCTTTTTGAAGCCCAAATTTTAAGTCCCTGCAGAACCCATGAGCTTCAGGGCCTGGACAAAGGGACTTTTCAAGTTTCATATCATCCTTAGACTTTGCTGCACCAGCTGTGAAAATCAATTAGCCCTGGTGAAAACCGAGCTGCTCTATGTTCTCGATAATGAAAAAGACCAACTGCACACTAGCAATTTTCTCTGTCCTTACAAAGACGAATGGGAACTTTGAATCTTTTTTCTCTGCTCCATGGAATTGCCTTTAACTTCTATTTTGAAAGTTGCCAGACATGCCGGGAGATTAACACAGAAGACTCTTTGGAGCGGCAGGAAAATTATACCATCGCACACCAGTGACATTTGTGACTCCCTCAGGCTGGTATGCAGCCATCAGACAGTCAAAACAAACACCTCCCAAACACATGCCAGAGCTCAACTCCCCTTTGCCTCTGTTCCCTTGATAAAAATGGAAATGGCTGATGGTACCCTCATCAATTTTAAAGACCTAGTCAGTACCTCAGATAATGCTTCAAGAAAACAACAATAGGAAAATGTTAGTATAAGCTGGATAAGGAGAAGGCCACTGAGATGCTGAGTGAGCACTAGGATACCCCAGATGGGCAGGGGTTCACTCAGTAAGTTTAGAGATCTGGGACTAATCCATGCCATCCCATCCTTTGTGGGAAGCTGGATGCTTTGGGAGAATAAGAATAGAAAAGAAGTCCCTCTCCACCTTGCCCTCTTCACCACTGCATCATCACGCTCATTATCAACTACCCTCTCTATAAAATAACATTATAATAAACTTCACTCGGTTAAGCAAGGTTTCTCAACTTCAGCACAGCTGACATTGGGCTGGATAATTCTTTGCTATGGAGTTGGAGGGACTGCCCTGTGCATTGTAAGATGTTTGGCAACATCTCTGGCCTCTACTCGCTAGATGCCAGCACTCAATCTCTCCAAATTGGAGCTATCAAAAATCTAGACATTCAATCATAGTGATATTTCCTTTTAAGTCCCCAAAGAACAAAATTAGAAGACTCAGGGAAAACTCATGCTATTAAGACTGTTGAGTATATACCTCAACTGTCTCTGGTAGATCCTGGCTCCATGTTTATAATGCAATTAATCAAAAGGTAATTGGTTTTTGTTACAAGACTTTTAAATGGATATAGAGATAGATAACCAGGTAGACCAGCTTTCATTTTTAAAATAATTAAATCCAAAGACATTAATTATTTGGTTATTTATTAGTAAGATATTTTGTTTCACACTGTAATTGATGCTACATCCCCACATATGTTGTCTTATTTGTCTTCCAGGTAAGAAAATCAAATTAGTTTCCCATTTTCATCGTAGAACCAAATGCAGCAAGTTTAAATGACTTGCTGGTGTGCAAATGTCGAACCTTTTAAAATAAAATTTTTGTTTTTTGTTTTTTTTTTTCTTTCTATCTGACAGTCTCTCTATATATCTGAAGAATAGGAGTTGTATTTTGGACCTTAAATAAAGGTAATTAAAATAAGCATTTTAACCAGAATTGTAAATTACAAAGGAAAATGACCCAATGAGGATTAAATTCTTCCTCTTCAGTCAAAATTGCTTATTTAATCACATGTAATCAACAGCTACTATAAGCAAGTCACAATATCCATGGATAATACGGAAGGCAAAGATAGTAGATTCTGGATGGGATTTATGGTCAGCTTTAATGGTGAATAGCGACAAAATAGAATGTGGTAGATTTCCACACTACAATGGTTACGGTAGCTATAGATTCCTCCCAAACCTGTATGGATAACATATTGATCTTGCAGCTTCTCCTAGTGGGTGGCAAAGTGTACTTTTTCATTCCAAATTTGGTTTTGCCCACATGACTTGCTTCATCCAGTGAGTCACTAGGAATATACTATGAGGAGAAGCTTGAAAGTGATTCTACACTGGATTTGCCCTTTCTTTGATCTCTGCAACCACCATCATGTAAATGAGCCTAAGATAGCCTGCTGGATAATGAGAAGCATGCAGGCAAGTAATTACTGTTGCCCAAGCTGACATCAGGCCAACCATGCTGCAAAAGAGAACATCAGCCCAAGCCCAACTGCTGTCTGACCACAAAGATCTTATATACGAGTTAGCCCAGAGGACACATAGAATCATGAGAGAGAATAAATTTTGTTGTGTCAAACCACTAAGTTCTGGAGGCATTAGTGAGCAAAAAAAGCTAAGTAAAGTTAACTAATGCACTTACCTATGTAAAGTGGCAAGCCATCTACTGTACCACCTTGGAGATCAAAATGAGTGAAGTGGTCATACTGTCTTTTCTTTTTTTTTTTTTTTCTGTCTTTTCTTTAAGTGGTTTATGAGAAAAATATAAGTAACAGTTGGGTGAATTTCTATAATTGAAAGTAGTAATTGAAGGAGAAGACACTATATAAATTCAGTTAGATTCTATTGCTCTGAAGCCATAATCTTCACCATCATCATAATTAGTTTTGACCAGTTATTTTAGGACAGGCACAATGTTTTACCTGTCTTATTTTCCTCACCTGAAACATGAAAAATATAGAAATATCCACTAGCTAGAGTTATTATAGGAGGAAATTTGGCTCAAGGAACTTACAGCTTGTCCAGAATCCCATTAAAGTTAAGGTTCAAACTCAGATCTTAATTGCCTCATAGGTCATCTCACTAGTCTCATAATATTGCTTCAATTGATATGCATTTTTTAACTGGATTCTATCATATTTTCCATCTATCCATCCATCCACCCACCCATCCACTCATACATGAAAGGATGCTTTCAATAAATGTCAAGCGCATAGTATGTGCTACCTATTATTAATGCAGAATTAACAAGATAGACATGGTTCTAGCTCCTTTAAAGCTGAAACATTTTACCCACTCTTACCTCTCCACCTCCTAGCTCCTTCACACCCTACATCCTGAAACATTTTTCTTTCTTTTTTTTTTTTTAATTTTTACATCTTCAAAAGAATTTCCTTTTAGAATCATAGTAGACTTTTAGAGCTTCTGTTAGGGTTCTCTATAAAAACAGAACCTAAAGAATAGGCATAACAGAAAAAAAAAAAAACGATTTATTATAAAAATTGGCTCATGCTATTACAGAGGCTGAGAAGTCCCATGATCTACCACATAGGGGTTCAGGAATGCTAGTGGTGTAATTCTAGTTCAAATGTGAAGGCCTGAGAACCAGAGAAGCCTGCTGTAAGTCCAGTTTGAGTCCAAAGGTCCAAGAATCAGGAGCACTGGTATGTGAGAGCAGAAGATGAAGGTCTCTATTCAGAGAGAACAATCTCACCCTTTCTCACCTTTTTGCTCTATGTCTGACTCCCCTTTTTTTTTTTAGATTTATTTATTTATTTATTTATTTATTCATCTGGCGCTCAATGAATTGGATAATACCCACCTGCATTGGTGATGGCAATCTTCTTTTCTCAGTGTATCAATTCAAATGATAATTTTTTCTCAGAAACATCCTCACAGATACACCCACAAATAATGTTTCACAAGCTACCTGGGTATCCCTTAGTCTAGTCAAATTAACACATAAAATTTTCTATCATATAGCTGAAGAGGAACTTTAAATCCAATCCAATCCAATCAGTGATCAGATTAGAAAATAAAATCCTAGAGAGTTTATATTTTAAACAAAACATAACACATGTTCATTTGTATGCTACAAACAAATAGGGAGCATTTTATTAAGGAAAAAAAAGAAAAAGGCATGTCTTTCTCATTTTTAATAGCAGAAACAGAAAGCATACACACTAGCCATTATTTTCAAAAATGTAATAGGATCTATAGGTAGAGATCATCCTCTGTTGCAGATGTCATTATATGTATCTTATATAAATTCTTTTATTTAAATCTCACAACCACCTGTAAGGTACAGATTGTATAAAGAATGGCATCATGGGTACAGAGCTCCTACTCCAAATCCTGAGCTATCTACACAATACTCTAACTTAAAAAAAAAAAATCTAGGCAGGTTATCTTTAAAGTCATGACAAGGGCATCTGGGTGGCTCAGTTGGTTGAGCTTCTGACTCTTGATTTCAGCTCAGGTCACTATCTCAGGGTTATGAGATTGAGCCCCTTGATGGGCTCCAAGTTCAACTTGGGGTGGGGGTAGTCTTTGTCTCTCCTTCCCCCTCTCCTTCTGACCCTCCCCTGCTTGGGCACAGGCTCTCTCTCTCTCTCCCTCTAAGATAGATAGATACATACATACATACAGACAGACAGACAGATAGATTTTTAAAGTCATGACAAGGTATTCCCGCAAATACATTTCTGACCCTGACAAAAAAGGGTGCAGAGGGTACATCACAAATGAACATTCAAAATTGGCTAATATTTTCATGAAGACTAAATGACATGTTAACAGTTTAGCACCCTCCTTAGGACATAATATAAAATTTATAGATTAATTGTTATTTAAGGCATAGAATCTGATTTTATAAAATAGTGCTAATGCAGGAACATTTCACTAATACTTCAATATATTATACTCTATATTATATCAGTGGCTGAGAGCATTAATACCCTCATACATCAGCATCCATACTTGAGATTAGACGTTTATTTAAACCAACAAATTATCATCTTTTACAGCAAAATTGCAACATAAGTGATTTGTGAATTGCAAATTGAACTTCCCTGCTGGGAGCAGTAACTAGTTTTAGAGCTTATGCTATAACAGGGCTACATATAAATACGTGAATATTAAAAAAAAATGCCTTGGTCTTGATGACATAATTTATTCTATTGACACAAGCTGTTTTATTTTCTATCCTCTTGTAAGTGTTCTTTTGTAGTAAACCAAGGAAAATGATCGAACATAATGCAAGCTCCAGCTCCTATTGGTAGACTGTGGCAGACCTATAATGATATGTTTCATTTAAAGCAATTGACAAGCAAAGATTTCAAAGGTATGTAAATTACTCCAATGGTTGCTAACTTTAATTAGAACTACAAACATTTTATACCACATGTTATAAGAATTGTTTTCCCCAATTAATGATTCTCAAGAACATATGAGAAAACTCCTCAGGATATCCACCAGGTGTTCTGAAGATTCTATAAAATAACTATTAGTATGGAACCTTCCAGTAAGCTACAACTTTGACTAGCATCTTCTGAAATGCTTTTCTTAGCCTTGCTGCATAAGGGATGTGTATGTTTGTGTATGCATGTGAGAGAGAGAGAGTGCATGGAGAGGGAAGGGTCAGGAGCAAACAGACAGACATGGTAGATAGATTGTCAAGTTTGCTAGAAGCTAGAGTAATCTCATAGCGAGTGTTTCGTTTTGCATGTGGACATGCCTCACAGTTTGTAAAATATCCATTGGTTTTAATCTTATTTTTTTGTACCTTAAGCTTTGTCTGTCCACATTACAAACACTATTTTTAAAATAAGAATGCTTTTAAGCTCTGACCCCATTGCACATCCTCTCTGAAACAGTCTACATAAAACAGAAAGCAGAAAGCATTGTTGTTTTTGATTTTAAAAATATCATATTCTGTTAACTTCAGAGACATTTAATTCAGAGTGCACAGAAACACATCATTAGCCATTAATAAATGACCAGTTCTGAGTCTTGAATCTCATTGGTAAACAAATTATTCTGTGCATGCCTCTAGTGAGACATTAAGCAAAATGGGATATTTCCATTTCATCTGTGTTTCTTTCTTTTTTTTTTTCTTCTTTTTTTCATCTGTGTTTCTAACATGATTCCATTTGTCCAATTTGATGTGGCCTCATTGCGTTGTGGCAAATGTTGGCATCTGGGACAGAACTCCATCAGAAGAATGGCATTTGGAAAGATAAATACATATGTTGCTTCACCTTGGTTTGTACCTATAGTAAGTGAACGATGATAAAATCCTTCCATCACTCATATTCCACAATTTTATATTTTTTATTTATTTTTTAATTTTTATTAAGATTTTATTTATTTATTCATGAGAGACATACAGAGAGAGGCAGAGACACAGGCAGAGGGAGAAGCAGGCTCCATAAAGGGAACCCGATGTGGGACTCAATCCCAGGACACCAGGATCAAGCCCTGGGCTGAAGGCAGACACTTAACTGCTGAGCCACCCAGGTGTTCCATATTCCACAGTTTTACATCCTGCATCCAAAAATGAAAAACTTGGCCAGCCTGGGTGGCTCAGCGGTTTAGTGCCACCTCAGCCCAGGGCCTGATGCTGGAGACCTGCTTCTCCTTCTGTGTCTCTGCCATTCTCTCTCTCTCTCTCTCTCTCTCTCTCTCTCTCTGTCTCAAATAAATAAATAAATAAAATCTTTAAAAAAAAAAAGAAAAAAAGAAAAACCTGAAAGGATTAAGGAGGAAAAATACATGCATGGCAGTTCACCGTATAGTAGTTTCTGAATCATGAGTCCAGCTTAAAATATTTTGGAACATGCAAGTTTGTCCTGCACCACTAGTCATGAATTAGATTTATTTAAAGTGACATTTAAAAATAGATACGTTGGGATCCCTGGGTGGCGCAGCGGTTTGGCGCCTGCCTTTGGCCCAGGGCGCGATCCTGGAGGCCTGGGATCGAATCCCACGTCGGGCTCCCTGCATGGAGCCTGCTTCTCCCTCTGCCTGTGTCTCTGCCTCTCTGTCTCTCTCTGTGTAACTATCATGAATAAATAAATAAAATCTTAAAAAAATAAATAAATAAATAAAAATAGATACGTTTACTTAACTTTTTATTTATTCAATTTTAAATAAATATGTCTATTTTTTTCACCAATATATGTGAAAAACTGGTATTGTCATAAGCCTAACAGAAAGTACAATGAAGTATTCAGCAAATTTATTCAAAAATCAGTTGAAAAGTTAAAAGATGCACTATGAAATGCAAGTAATGTATATTAAGTTAAATTTCACTTTAATCATCATTTTACTAAAATGCAAATTCTAATTTAATTGGTATAATAATCCATCAAACAAATATTATTAACCATCTTTTAGCAAATATGGTAACTGTGACCCAGAAAAGTAAAATGATTTGTCAAAGGTTATCCAAGTTGTGTGTGGAAGAGCCAGGATCTAAATCTGGGCTAATTTGATAAGAAATCCCAGATTCTAATTTTATTAAACTACTGCAATGCTTTCTGATTGTTTTTCCTGTGTTAAGCTGTACAATGTGCCAGGATGTTTGCCATGCCTCCTTATACCCATATCTTATCCCTGTCCCTAAGACTTTTCCCAGGATACTCAATAATGAGAATCAGTTTTTAATCTGAAATATGGTTAGATTTTCCATCCTTTTGACTTTAACTCCCTATGAGAAGTATTGCTCTAGAGTGTTTCCAACCCTGGAGATTAAATTTTCTCTGATAAAACCTGAAAATGATTTGGGATTTCAACCTGAACCCTATTCTAGAAATTTCCTTCATAGGTACTGAATCCCTGGAGAGAGCAAATATCAACTCAATTTCTGAAAATATTCCAGACTGATAACAAATTCTAAAATAAGGAGAGCAAAAATCATAAAGGACTTAGGTGCCCTATATTTTAATAATATTTTTATATCAGACTTCTATGAGTTTTGTAGGTATTTTAGAAGCAGTAAATTTATTCAAACATTCAGTAGGAATAATAGAAAGCAATCAGAAGAGTAGTGCTTCCATACTGCCTGGGATGAAATCATATTGTAAATGTACATTCCTCTTAGAAACTTTGTTACAAATGCATTTAAAGACTGAATTTTTGATGAACCCATGCTGTATTATATCAAGTTAGTATTTAAGCCCTTCTGCATAGTATTTGCCAGGTCCCCAGGGATGAAGCGAAAGTTGTTTTATACCCCTAAAATCATCTGTTGGCATGTACCTAATTACAAATCTAAGTAAATGCCCAGAATATTTTTTAAAGATTTATTTATTTATTTATTCATGATACACATATAGAGAGAGAGGCAGAGACACAGGCAGAGGGAGAAGCAGACTCCATGCCGGGAGCCCCACGCAGGACTCAATCCCACGACTCCAGGATCGCACCCTGGGCCAAAGGCAGGTGCTAAACCGCTGAGTCACCCAGAATAATTTATTTAAAAAGTGAAATTCCACTGTTTCTTTATATAAATACAAACACAATGAGCTCCTATAGTCAGATTAGAAAAAATACTCACATTCCCCCAAATCACAAATACTCACATTCCCCCAAACCGCTGAGCCCCCAGAATAATTTATTTAAAAAGTGAAATTCCACTGTTTCTTTATATAAATACAAACACAATGAGCTCCTATAGTCAGATTAGAAAAAATACTCACATTCCCCCAAATCAATGCTTTCCAAAGTGTGGTCCAAGAATATCCATATTGAAATTACTTGGCATATTGGTGAAACTATAGCTCTTTGAGCTTCATCCTAGATCTATTGAATCAGACTTAGCTGAGCAGGAATTTGTTTTTCACAGTCTATAGGTGTTATTTATTTATTTATACTAAAGCTTAAGAATCTTTCTAGAAATACAGGTTCTGGGACACCTGGGTGGCTCAGTCAGTTAAGTGTCTGACTCTTGCTTTCAGCTCAGGTCTTGATCTCACAGTTGTGAGATCAAATGAACCCCTGTGTTAGACTCTGCAGTCAGAGCGGAGTCTGCTTGAGTGTCTCTTCCTCTTCTCTGACTCCTCCTCTTTTCCGCTCCTCACTCATGGTGTCTCTCTCTCTCAAATAAGTAACGTAATAAAATCTTAAAAAAATAAACCAAAAACTATAGGTTCAGAATGAATTGTCATATATTTTATCTTCTAGTCATCCTTTTCTAAGGTGAGATTAAAGGAGTAAACATTAGTAGATAAATACTGTCATAGAGCTGTAATACTGCTCTTTATCAACCCCTTCTTGTCCCTTTGACCTGAATAGAAGTGATGATTTAAGTAGATAATAACCTCCTTATATACCCCAACATGAGTGGTCTTGGTCTTTTAGCATCTGCCCATTTCTGCAATGGTCACCTCTGAATCACTTCATTGCTGCTATCCAATGTAAGATCCCCAACAATAAGGTTTATATATAATAGCTTTGGCTCATCAAACTCTCAAGTAGAACCATGAATAAGACAAACTAAAAGAAAAAAAAAATAAAGATGAACTAAAAGATCCAAGGACTGGCAAATTTGCAAAAACTTGGAATTATAAAGAGGGAAAAGAAATTTACATAGGATTTCAAAAAGCTATATCATTTTTGAACTTGCATCCCTATACTACATCTGATTTTCACATATTTGGGCTTTGTAAAGAGGGCATGATGGTAAGTTATCCACATATGGTATACACATTTAAAAAATGTATTTCACCAGCTTTAACTCTTTTTGACAGAAGAGAGGAACAATCGAATGATTTTCATTATTCAGCAGTGGTATGATCCCTAAGAGGACAGTTATCTTTTTTTTTTTTTTTTTTTTTTTTTTTTTTTTTTAAATTTTTTTTTAATTTTTATTTATTTATGATAGTCACACAGAGAGAGAGAGAGAGAGGCAGAGACACAGGCAGAGGGAGAAGCAGGCTCCATGCACCGAGAGCCCGATGTGGGATTCGATCCCGGGTCTCCAGGATCGCGCCCTGGGCCAAAGGCAGGCGCCAAACCGCTGCGCCACCCAGGGATCCCAGAGGACAGTTATCTAAAAGCTAAATGCAGTTTTGTTGTAATTTTCTGTGACAGAATCAGCTTACAATACACATGAAGAAACATAGCAACTCATTAGCTCATAAAGACTAATGATGATGAAATTTGAACCTTTATCTTAGAGTGACTCTCCTAAGTAATTCTTTAATTTATTCATAGATTTATTCAACTAACATTTATAATCTCTTATATTTCATGCATTATAATGGGCACTGACAATAAATTCACTGCCTTCTTTGAGAACCCACAACAACAAATTGCCAAATAGACAAAAGATCTTTAATCCAGGTCACAAACTCTGTGTCTAGTTCACTAAATTTTTATACCCTCTAGGAAAATGTTTAAATATCACAACTTAGCATTTTATGTAGAAAGCAAAGAGGGGGACATTAAGTTAATTCTTCATCCAGTGACATTTCATTTAATATATTTTATCCAACTCAGTTTTTATGGCATTTTTTGTTCTACATGACATGCCATTAGACACACATGATGAAATATGGCTCTGAGAAATTATAAATGATTCAAATGTGATACGTACATATAAATATTACAAGAGCAACAAGCCCTTTCTCCTTTGGTTGAGCTAAAGAATGAGTGAAAAGTATTAGGGAAATAGTAAGTGAGAAGAGTCACAGTTTAGCTCAGTTCCATTTATGCTGAAGTCCCTAAGTACTCAGAGATGTCTGAGCTCCTAAAAATGTCTCTTCAGTTCAGTGGGTGGGCCTTATTCTATTTTTTTAAAGATTATTTATTTGTTTATTCATGAGAGACACAGAGAGAGAGGCAGAGACATAGGCAGAGGGAGAAGCAGGCTCCATGCAGGGAGCCTGATGCAGGACTCAATCCCAGGACCCTAGGATCATGCCCTGAGCCAAAGGCAGATGCTCAACCACTGAGCCACCCAGGGGACCTGGGCCTTATTCTATTTTGTTGCTGGTATTCCTGATTTCTAGTGCTTGGCTTTTCCTTAAATCTTCTTCACCTAAAAAGTTGAATAATGACAATAATTTCCATTAATCTTTCTTCTCAACCCATTCAATCATTGACATTCATTGCTTCAACAGGTTAGTGAACTGGAAAAAAAAAAAAGGAGGAGTATTAGAACAACAACAACAAAAAAAATTGAAGGATTTTTGATCTCTAATGAAGATAGAGTAATTGCACCAATTTGGCAACACCCAGCTCCAGACTTCATTTATGGTAGGACTCACTTCTTATCGTAGCCGCTTTTATTTAGATCTTCATTTATGCTGGATCTAATTTTAATTTATATATTCACCAAAGCCTTCTGCAGTTCATTTCTCACTTCATTTCCTTCCATATATAAGTTGTATGTAAAAAAAAAAAAAAAAGTCCTATTTATCTTATGGAACATACATTAGGTGAAATACTTAATTTGAAACTATCCCATGTATATCCACTTTTGAATGATACATATGTTCTTACCTCAAAGGAAATGGGCTCTAATGGGATTGTATTAGACATCTTTTTAAAAATAGTAATCCATGGGGCACCTGAGCGACTCAGTTGGTTAAATGCCTAGCTTCAGCTGAGATCATGATCTCAGGGTCGTGGGATCCAGCCCCGCACTGGGCTCCACCCTCAGAAGGGAGTCTGCTTGTCCCTCTCCCTGTCCCTCTGCCCCTTTCCTGATCATGCTCTCTCTCTCTCAAATAAATAAACAAAATCTTAAAAGAAAATAGTAATCCAGCCAAGCATATGGAAGTAAAATCTCTTAAATTTTTATTACTTAACTATATCCAGTTGCTTTACATGAAAACTGTAGCTTTACACAGTCAACTGTGTCAGGGCAGATGCCTTCAATGAAGTACATACAAGCCTTTTTACTACTGTGGTGTTCGTACAGATTCTGGAAACCCTGACACCTACAAGTAATGTACACTTGATTTTGTCCCTGAAAGTGGTTCTATTTGTCAAGTTTCCAAAAGCTAAGTTAAATAAGATAAGGGATCAAAAGAAAAGAAAGCATGAAGAACCAAGGTGGGAAATTCTGTCATGAACTTTATAGTTTGAATGACTTCCTTTCTATTTTCATCACCAATGATTTAATTTCTGAGCTCCAGGGGGATGCAAGTTAGCAAACTAAAGCAAATTTATCACTTCTGAAAACTGCTGCAAGACCCCCCAAGACAGAACGATTACCCCCAAAATTGAATTTAAATAAAAGTAATTAGTTTTATCTTGTTTTTTAATTCATTTACCTCTGCACAGAAATCCTCCTGGAGTTTTGAAACTCATCAGTGATTATCCCTGGAGCTGATCCAATAATGTGAGAATAAATACACCATTAACCAATTACACATAATGACTCCAAGACATGCCAATAGTGGAACAGTTCAGGTGATTTATAAGGCTTGCTTCCAACAGCCTATTCACAATTCACATCTTTTCTAAAAAACACATTAAAAGTTAAGCAAGACTTTAGATATGCTTACATTCATCTCCTAAGGATATGAATAAATGAAACTAAGCAATTTATTTAAAAATTTTGTTTGTCACATATAAAAATGCTTGAGTATAGAGAATGAAATATTTATTTGAAGGCAGAAGAGCATAATTCAGGTTTTTGTTTTTTTGGCTTTAAGTAGGCCTGTTGATCTGGTCCTATCTGCTCACATGGCATAAAAGCCACTGAATTAAAGGCCACATCTTGGATTTCAAACTTATTAAAAATCTGAGGAACTATGCTTTCTTTTCTTTTTTGAAGTGAGGGTTTTCTATTTGTTTATTATTTTCCAGCTATACTGAAGCATGATTACAAATAAAAACTGTATATATTTTATGTTGACCAATATGATGTATTGATATATATATGAAATGATTACCACAATCAAGCTAATTAATACATCCATCATCTCATATATTTTTATTTGCATGTTGAGAACACTTGAGATATACTCTTAGCAAATTTTAAGTATATAATACATTATTATTAACTACAGCGTATATTAAAGTTCCAGAACTTATTAATTCTGTAACTGAAATTGTATCCTCTGACCAACATCTCCCCTTTCCCCTCACCCTCCAATGCCTGGTAACCACCATTTTACTCAGCAGCTATGTTTTCAATAGTGTAACATACTCTTTAATAAAGAGATTGAGCCACGTGTCATATGGATTATAATCAGGTCATTATTTGAGATAATTACATCTCTCTAAGGATTAAGAGGGTAAAGAGAGTATGAAAATGAATAGTTTCAGTTAAAATGTGTAAAGGTTTCTGAAGACTAGGGGAAAGTTTCTCCATTTTATAGTGTTTGATCAATTATATACATTATCAACTGCTTCTCTTGAGGCAGTGTATAAAGGAGACTTGAAGACTAGGTTCTAAAATAATGGAGATCTCATTCAAATCTGAAGTTCACCGAATTCTACTACTAAAGAGCTATTGGACTTTGAGTGCACTTTTCAAACTCTCTGAATCTTTTGGTCTTTCATTTTTTAAGACAGACATGATCAAAATGGTAGCTAACTGAGAGTGTTTTTGAGAGCTTTAAAAAACATAATTCACTTATAGTCCTAACAGATGTCAAACATATGGTCAGTTTTCAACATGTTAATCATTATATAATCAGAAAATACAATTTCTATTTTAACTTTCATGCTCTAAAGATTATTACATGAGATATGGGGGATTTTGCTTCTATCATTACAAACTGACCTATACCTTTTACTTCAATAAGCATCCAGTGGAAGTAAATATGAATCATCCCATTGCAACAACAACAAAAACAAATGAGTATATCAGGAAAGGATTGAAAGCCGCTGATGTATGTTGAGTGTCTAATAGTTTTCCAATGTATTGTTTTTATGATTTTTATTTAATTGTGAAACAATATGCAAAATTATCTCCAAGTTATGGAGAATGGAGCTTAAGCAGAGAGTGATGAAATTATCTGAAGTCACATAGTTAGCAGGTAGGGCATACCAACTACTCAGGTGTAACACTCTTATGCTATTTTTATTGCATTGAGCTGTGCTTCATTGAGTTGGCATAAGAGCAGTGGAAAAAAGTTGGGTTGGCTATGGCTGCTGACACTGTATAATTATAGAAGTCTATCAAATGCTGAGCCATGAAACTATAATTATTAAAATGATTTATTGCATGACAAAAAGAAGTCACTTTTTAAAAAATTCTACATGCCTTTTCTAGTGGCACAATTCATGAATCATACAGTGTCCTTTTATTATCACTACAGGGAATTCTGGGGAGACAAATAGACTCATACCACGAGGCTAAAAAGTTGATAAATCAAGTGCTATGTGAGATAATAGAGATGAAATATAAAACTCCACCAAGATTTCTCAGATCGTGCCATGTGGTCAAAATATTTTGTTTACACAAGATGAGGTTTATATAGATATATTTGGATATTCTAGACTTTCTGAAAGTGATAGTTTGACAATTTAGTAAGAGATTGTGGAGACATATGTTAATAAAACCAAATATGCCTATAATTTATGAAATACCAAAAGCATTTCCTTGAAGAAGATTTTGAATCACTTGGACATATATTGAGCTGCAACATTCAGAAAGCCTGATTACAGTGACTTAACCAATAATAGTTATTTTGTATACAGACATACTCCAGGAGTAGGTTTTATTGGCATTGCTTGGATGCTCAAGCATGCCATCAAGAGAGGTAGGCTCTTCCTACTTTGCTATCCTAAGACTGTTGGTCTTCCTCATGGTGATATGGGCAAGTGGCAGATATGGATATGCCACCTATTCTGAAGGCAGGAAGAATAGAGCAAGAGCAGAAAATCCACCATGTACTTTGTTATTAAGAAAGCTGTTTTTTTTTTCTTTTTTCCCCCAGAGCAAAACTACTTATCACCAGAGTTTTTATTTATCAGCTATAATAACAGAAAAGATCCCTGGGAAAGTAATGAATTGGCTTTCCAGCCTCTTCTGTGGAGGTAGTAAAAGAGAAGGAGGTTGGAAATGTCTTCTGAGCTGCCAATTAAGAGAGACTTCATAAAAGTAGAAGAAAATTCAAGTTTACTTTGATTGGGCAAATGGTTGACAATCTGTAACTAGAATGCAAACATTGGCATGTGGTTAGACTTCAGGCATGGTGGAAACTATGTCTGTGACTATGAATTGATCTTATGCTATATCAGGAAGTGCACACAGTCTCTTTTGGGACATACTTCTTTCTTCTTTGTGTTTTCGATATCTGACTATTCATTGCCTATCTTTCTGAGAACCCCTTAGCTTATGTGTTTACACATACTTTCTTTCCCTTTTTATGCCCCTAAGTAACTGAGCCAGATAAAGACATATCACAAAAAAGAAAGAAGAGAGCATTAGCAATCCATTTCCTCTTTACAACCTATTTCTGATTTTTGAAAGCTGATCCTTGAATCTTATGGCTCTAAGAAGTCACTTTGAAAATTAATTTTGATGCTCAGTATAGCTTTAGAGAGCTAGTAGGTTAGCTAAACAATGTAAAAATTTAGTAGGTTCTCTGTATTTGGAGAACACTGCAATGAAAACACACTGATTCAAGGTTGTAATCAATTCAGAAGGATTTTTATATTTATACTCGACCACAAAGAGAATATAGCTCTTTGTTTCACTTAATTTTCTTAACTTTGTGTACTTTACAGTGATTATATCATTTCATTTCCCAGTGACTTCAAAAGTAGACATAAATATGGGAAAAGATTTGAAGGGAATCTTTGCCAACATTTATAAAACCACTGTAAAGATTTGTTATGAATGCCCTGAATACTTTTTCCAATTTTTCTGATGGTCATTATTACATACATCCTCTCAAAGAAAATGTATTAATTTGCTGACTGCAATGGCTATAGATGTAATCTCTATCCAGGAAAGAGGACAGAATGTTTAAGAAAACAGACAGATTCATCTTGGCTGTCAAAACAAGAGATCATGGAATTAATGATGCTAACCTTTTTATTAACATGAACACTCTCATGTGGAACAAGTTTGCTCTTGAGGTCAGTGCATTATGCTGAAATCTCTTCATTCCTTAGAGTCATGTTTTGGCCTCTTCCCTGTATCTACCCAGGGAATAAAAGAATGAGAGCAAATACTATCTGGAATTCCTCCTTTGTTATGCAGCCCATCAAACTTGATTAAATGTAGTACAAGGTTAGACAATACAGGCCATGGGAAAGGCACAACTTAAAGGTAATACGGGCTCCCCTTGTTGTACCATAAACACTATAGCAGCATTTATTAAGAGACTCTTCATTAAATCCATTTAGATTCAATAAGTTTTCTTTTCCCTCTCTTCCTTTCATCTCCTATGTTCCGTATAAGATGATTAAGAAAGTTTGAAACTACAGTATGTTAAATTCTCTCTCTTTTATATATTGTCTCATTTTCCCCTTATCTTTCTTCTCTCCATTTCTTCCTCCTTTCCTTCCTTCCTCCCTTCTTTTAGCCCTCCTTCTCCTCCCTCTTTCTTCATAATTTTCAAAATCATTTCTTTTTTTTTTTAAGATTTTATTTATTAATTCATAGAGATGCAGAGAGAGAGAGAGAGAGGCAGAGACACAGGCAGAGGGAGAAGCAGGCTCCATGCAGAGAGCCCGATGTGGGACTCGATCCAGGGTCTCCAGATCACGCCCTGGGCTGCAGGCGGCGCTAAACCGCTGCGCCACCGGGGCTGCCCTCAAAATTCTTTCATGAATGAAATCATTTTAACAGCCCAAGTCCAAATTTAGAGTACTTATTACAACAAAAGGCAGCAACATAGACTCCCACTCAACATTCAAAGCTCTTTTTCTTTTGTCAAGAATTAGAATATTTATTTAAAATAAGATATTTTACATTAAGCAATGAGGGTTTTTTTGCTTTCCTCTTAGCTATTTTAGCATAAAAGTCGGTATTTAAAAAGCTGCTTTAGTCTGACCCATTTATGTTGGAAACATTTATAATTTGTTTAGATAAACTACTCAACAAAATTATCAATTAGGTGAAAGATAACCCTCATGTCCTCACTACTTAGTTCTACAATCTGCTGTCTCCACTTTTCTCACAGACACCACCCAGAAATCCATATTGCGCAGGACCGTTATTCTTACTGAAAGATAAAAAGGTTTGTTTCATTCTTATAGAATAATTTGCTTGATAGACTAGCACTCATGTTAGAATTTCAGGTATCAGGGAGACAGAAAAAATGGAAAAAATGTCTACTTTTCAGAATGTAAAAATCCTCCACTTCTAATTAACAACAAAAGTAAACAAGAAAGTGGGAATAAATGAAACCTCCAGTTACAAGAATGAGAAACACCAACATTTAAAGTATTGATGGAAGAAAAGAATCCCATGAGTAGTATCTAGAAGCAGATTAGTAAGAACAAGCAAAGAGAGGAATCCTGAATCTAAAGGAGAAAATTCCAGAAGGAAGCAGTTAATGGTAACAACCAAATCAGACAACCCTATCACTTAAAGACTATAGTAATAACTTTAGCAACAAAAATTTATTTCCTTTTAAGTTGGAGGCAGAAGAATTAGGAAATGAGACAGAAGAAATTTTCAAGGAACTTGGTGAGCTATAAAGAAACTAAGTGGAGAGTTGGTGTAGAATAGACTGTTTCTTTTAGTCTTTCTGAAGATAGGATTTGAATATTGTTTACAAACTTAAGGAGCCAGTAAAGAAAGAAGTTGGTTATCTAAGGAAGGTGGGGGCGGGGGAGGAAGAATCAATGAACCCAGGTTACCTGGCAGGCAAGAGGGGATGAGAAGCATAGCAATGATAGAAGAATTCACATATTACAAAACAGATGAGAAGAGACAGTGCTGATTAGACTGGCTTCATTCATATGATGGTAAGGGAGTGTTCAGGAATTGAGAATGAAGGCAAACAATAGGGAAGAGAGTTGTCGTATTAGCCCATTGTTTAAATATGCTACAATATGGTGACGTAGTTTATCATAGTCAAGTTTGTCATGATTCTGAGGTTGTACACCATAAGCATACTGAATTCCTTGTGTTAACAAAAACATTACATAATAGAAGAATCCTGCAAAGGAAGAGTTCACTCCAAAGGAACTGGGCAAAAAAGAAGGCTCAGACACATACAGGTAAAATAATATATATATAAAATAGATTAGGTAAAAAAAAATATAAGATGAAGATAACCCAAGATGATTTAGTATCTGGTATTTGGTATAATTAAGGCTATAAATGCAAAAAAAATAAAAGAAGAGTTTATATGGTGCTAATATGAACTTTAGCATATAATAGGAAAATATCATGTAATGGCTGAGCACAGAACTTCTGGAGCAATATTGTCCTGAGTTTAAGCTTTACTCTGCCTCCTATTTGTAGGACATTGTGCAAATTTCTCTGTGATCTTACAGATCTTAGAATATAATAGAATACTTTCATCAGGATGTTAAGAGGGTTAATTAATACACTTATGCAAAGTATTTATGCAAAGAACAGTACCTGGTATCTTATAAGAATTCCATAAATGTTACCAATTATCAATAGAGAGGAATCTAGGTAATCGAAACTTTGATGAAGGTGCAAAGAGTTATACACATTAGAATGACTGGCTGCAAATAACAGACAACCAAACTCAAAGTCTTTTAAATGAAAAGGGACTGGGCTTATTTAATGTATTCCGGAGGTGGGGCAGACCTCAGGGTTGCACTATTTCTGCAATAACTCTGGACTCCTACTTAATTATGCCTGTGTTGGTTTCCTGTTCAGGCAAATGGCTGCAGTAATTCTGGGACTCCATCTCTGCAAGAAAGAAACCAGAGGAAAAGACACCATCCCCTAGTGTAGCTCTGTCACATAAAGGATAAAACAAAATCTTCAGAAATCTCTTAGGTCTCTTTCACCTGCATTAGATCCTGAACATTTGTTGTAACCTGGACAATGCTATATGCTAATTGGTTTCAGCCTGACTCCTAAAGTGCAGTCTATCCCTGAGTTTATTCTCAATATGTTGGTGTTCATCTCTCAGAATTGACTATTTTACCATGAATACTGGTGAAATCATCATATAATCCATAGGCAGGAAGAGTACTTGGAACCTAATTAAAACATGCAGAATTGAGTTGCTGATGGTTCTAGTCTAGGGTTACAGTTGTGTGGTTAACTGATGCCCAGAGATTTAGGGGGAGAATATAACAAATTACATTTGAGTAGTTCGGTCAGATTCTTTTTCAGCTCAGGGAGAACAGTGAAAGCAGCCCAAGATGTCAAGCCTAGATTCCGTATGGAGATGATAAATGTAAACACTATCTTCAGTATGATAAACTCTAGTTTATTTCATATTTTCTTTGGACTTGAACCAAGAGAATATTGTGTTTCCTAAGCAACAAGCACTAACTTCAGTTTTGGATCTAAGTGAATACAAGGAATCTGCACTAGTAGGTTCCTGATACAAGTTTGCTCTTATTTTCCTTAAATATTAACCTGGAGGGATGGAAAGTTTTCTCTCAGGGTTTTAATATTCTGTGATAAAGATCCTACTGTCACAAAAAGGTAAAACAAATTCTTATGGATAAAGTATAAGCGGTCACATTATGAATATTGAAATGATCTTTTAAGGTAAGGAGTCATCTTGTAGAGGACTTCTGTAGCTGTAGCCCCTCAATCCAGCTCATTCTTTCACTGGATGTAATTTATAAGGCTCTCCTTAAAGTCCTCACTTTTTTTTTTTTTTTTTTGAAAACATAAACTAAACTCAGTCCCAACCTCTCGGTGGGACTGACATTCTGCATATATACTGAAGGCAGTATCATTGAGGATAGTGTAAGATGCCAAGAAGGTTTTTTTTTCCATTCATAAATCTTCATTATTTAAAAATATTTATCACCCTTTGTAGCAAGAAATCTATCATAAAGTCCTATCTCACAATGTTGATGAAAGATTTTCATAGCAAATATTTTTGCCAGAAGATGAATTCAACATGCCGAGTATCATGATATGTTTTGGCATTTGTACAGTGCCTTTCTAGTTTATTTGTTGAGTCATGTATCATCTGTTTTGTCTGCCGAGTACACATGTGGTAACTTGTGCCAATTAACAAAATCCAAAATCAATCACCAATCTTGCATTCTCTTGACAAATCTATATGCAAGGCAGAAAGGATGAAACAGTCATGATGTCAAGGAAAACATGATCCTTTTATTCTTTGAGACAAAGCATCTTCCAGGGAGTGAGCCTTCTCGAAATCTGCAGAAAAGAAATTGTAAGTGGAAACATAACAGCCTTCCTCTGACTTTTGTCATGCTTCAGTGTCCATGCCTTTTGTGACCTTTGAGCACCATGCAATAGTAGACCAAGCAAAGCCAATCTGAAGACAAAATGATGACTGACATTCAAATTATGTCTAACATTAGCCAGAAAATAGAAGGAATGAGTTAGTTTTGGTAGGTTAAGAAAAAAAATGAACTATAAGTTTCACTAAATCTGAATAAATAGTGACTTATAGGATGCTCCAGATGACTTCTTAACCATTCTCACTAGTGTTGTGGCAAGCTATTTTCCTTAAATTTCAGTTTTGTATGTTTTGGAAAAATTCAGAATCAATTTTTGATCAATCTATATTTATTTATTTATTTATTTATTTTTTGATCACTCTATATTTAGATCTTATTATCTTCAGCAACTTTTGTTGGATTATAAGAAAATTCTATTCTTATTTAAGCATCCTTTTTTTGGAAAAAATGAAAGTATGAAGTGTATAAAAAAGAAGGAAAATATTTCTGGATATTTTACTCTATTTTCACTAGCTTCTTTTTTTCTTTTTTATTTTTTTAGTTTCACTGACTGAGTTATTAGTGAAGAAAACTAGACATCTTCAATACATGAGTTATCTATTTTGATTTTCTTTTTTATTCCAGTGTTATTGAGATATAATTGACACGCAACGTTTTATAAGTTTAAAGTGTACACCATGTTGAATTATCACATTTACATACTGCAAAATGATTACTACCATATCTTTATTTTTTTTAAGATTTTATTTATTCATGAGAGACACACAGAGAGAGGCAGAGACCCAGGCAGAGGGAGAAGCAGGCTCCCAGCCGGGGACCTGATGTGGGACTCAATCCTGGGACTCCGAGATCATGCCCTGAACCGAAGGCAGATAGATGCTCAACCCCTGAGTCACCCAGGTGTCCCACTACCATATCTTTAGTTAACAATTCTATTCACATCACATAATTACCATTTTTTAATGTGTGGTAAGAACACTTAAGACATAGTCACTCAGCAACTTTCAAATATATAATAAAATATCATTAGCTGTAATAAAAATGCACATTAGATCCCCAGAACTTATTCATTTTGTAACTGAACGTTTCTAGTCTTTAGCCAATGTCTTCCCATTTTGCTCATCCCTTAGCCCTGGTGACCACCACTCTATTCTGTTTCTAGATTGTTTTTAGATTCCACAAATAGGTAATATCATACAGTATTTGTCTTTCTCTGTTTCACTTATTTTACTTAGGATAATGCGTTCAAGGTTCATCCAAGTTGTCAGAGAAGGCAGAATTTCCAACTTTCTCACAGTTGAATAATATTCCATTGTGCGTGCATGCACGTGTGTGACTATGTGCATCTTTATCCATTGTCCCACTGACATGTAGGTTGTTTTCATGTCTTGGGTTCTGTGAATAATGCTACATGAACATTAGGAGTGCAGATATTTCTTTGGGATTCTGTTTTCATTTACTTTGGATATATACTCAGAAGTAAAATTTCTGAATCTGTTATTACTATTTTTAATTTTTTGAGAAACCTCTATGCTGTTTTCCATAGTACCTGTACCACCTTACATTCCCATTACACCGCACAAGGGTTCCCTCTTCTGCACAACCTTGCCAACACTTGTTACCTCTGAATTTTTTGAAGATAGGGATTCTAACAAGTGTAAGATAATACCTCACTGCGGTTTGTTGTTGTTGTTTTAAAATTTTATTTTTAGGCAATCTCTACACCCAACGTGGGGCTCAAATTTAACAATCATGAGATCAATAGTCACATGCTCCACAGACTGAGCCAGTCAGGTACCCCTCTCATTGTGGTTTGGATTTGCATTTCTCTGGTAATCCGTGATGTCCACCGAGAGTCTTTTCATGCATCTGTTGGTTGTGTCTTTTTTGTGCCTATTTAGGGGTGCTGGCTGGCTCAGTTGGTTAAGTGTCAGACTCTTGATTTCAGGTCAAGTCATGTTATCAGGATCGGGGGATCAAGGTCCATGTCCAGCTCTGTGCTCAGCAGGGAGTCTTCTTGAGATTCTTTCCTTCCACCCCTTCCCCTACTCATGCTTGTGCTCTCTCTTTCTCTCAATTAAATCTTAAAAGAAAGAAAAGAAAATGGTCTATTCAGTTCCTTTGCCAATTTTTAAATCAGGTTGATTTTTTCTTCTGCTTTTCTTCCTATTGAGTTTGAGTTCTTTATGTATTTTAGATATATCAGATATATGATATATATGATTATCCTTTACAGATATATAATTTGCAAATATTTTTTCCTATTCCATAGGTTGCCTTTTCATTTTGTTGATTTTTTTGTTGGGATGTATGTTGAGAAGAAAGAGACAGAGAGAGAGAGAATGGCTTTAACTGACATGTGCATAGTCTCATTTATTTTTGCCTTTGTTGCCTGTGCTTCTGGTGTCACATCCAAAAAATCACTGCCAAAGCCAATGTCAAGGAGATTTTTCCTTGTTTTCTTCTAGGAGATTTATAGTTCTTAAGGTTTTTTTTTTTTTTTTTTTGAAGGTGTTTTTAAAATTTATTTGACAGAGAGAGAGAGCATAGGCAGGAGGGTCAGCAGGCAGAGGGTGAGGGAGAAGCAGGTTCCCTGCTGAGCAGAGAGCCGAGATCATGACCTTAGCTAAAGGCAGACACGTAACTGATTGAGTCACCCAGGCACCCCTACAGTTCTTAAGTTTTATGTATAATCTTCAATTTTTATTAACTTTTGTGCATAGTATTCAGATAAGGATCCGATTTCATTCTTTACATGTGATTATCAAGTTTTCATAACATTTATTGAAGAGACTATCATTTCTTCACTGAGTATTCTTGCCTCCCTTGTCAAATTTTAGTTGAACCATATATGTGACATTTTATTTCTGGGCTCTTGCTTCATTCTATTGGTCTTTGTGTTTATTTGTACACCAGTACCATATGTTTGTATACATTATAGCTTTGCACTATAGTTTTAAATCAGTAAGTGTGATCGCTCCAGCTTTGTTCTTCTTTTTAAGGACTGCCATGTCTATTTGGAGTCTTTTGTGGCTTCATATTAATTTTAGGAGTGTTTCTATTTTTGTGAAAAATGTCAGTGGAGTTGGCATTGCAATGTTTTCTAAAGATGCCTTTAAGTAGCATGGACATTTTAACATTATTAACTCTTCTGACCCATGAACATGGGAGATTTCTTTCATGTAAATCTTATAGTTTTCAATGTACAGATCTTTCATCTCTTTGATTAAATTCTAAAAAATACTGCTCTTGTGATTGTGATTGCTTTATTTCTTTTTTCAGATGCTTTGTTGTTAGTGTATAGAAATGCACTGTGTTAATTTTATGTCTTGCAATTTTACTGAGTTTTTGGATTAGTTCTAAGGTTTTTTGGTGGAATATTATTTACCTCTTCATATGGTAGATGTCAGGAGGGAAGAATCAATATATATATTTTTCATCACTATCTCTACTCATAGCACAAGACATAGTGAAGCACTAGTGTTTGATAATTATTGCACAAATGACGAATTAATGAAACAATGTTTGATTATTAGCTGTCACTGGCTCCTTTCTAAATAAAAATCTCTTGAGAAAGAAAACTTTTTAGTCACCTGTAGGACTAAGCCATAAGTTCAGGGAGACCAGACAAATCATGCTCTGAGTTTTCTATATCTGTTTTTTCTTCCTAGTCATATTTTTATTCCTCTGAAGTCATCTCAAAAATATACTGAATATAATTTAGAAAATAGAAGGGAATAATAAAGAATTCTCTTTCTTATATAAAGGCAAAATAGCATTCAGTCAAATTTTCTCTGAATTGGATGAGAGGGAAAAAGTATTGTGTTTTTATTTATATAATTCAAATTGTCATTTTTGCATTTTTATCATCTTATTCCCTGATCAAATTGCCTCTTGGGTTCATATAGAATCCATCTGAATTGCTGTTTTGTTCACAACTACTGCATATCATTCAGCAAAAATCTGGCCACAAGCCCATTATCCAGATTTGCCTTCTCATAATATGGGGCAAGGGGAGTATCAGCTAACATGTCTTTAGTGTTTATTGTATACTCTCTGTTAGATGCTTTATTGCCTTTATAGTAATGAATTCTCACAATTCTAAGTATTGGTTAGTATGGAGAAAACAGATTTAGAATAGATTAGCAAATGTTTCTAAGGCCACACATCTGGTAAGGAGTGAAACAGGGATTCATGCATGTATATAACTCTATTCTCCATGCGTTCTTTAATATATTATGCTACATTGCAGTTCCTTGTGAGTTCTTTTTAAAAAAGTCACAGAGGCTTAATACATTTTTATTAAGTTAAAGTCTTTAAAACTTATATAAAAACTTTAAAATAAAAAAAAAAAACAATAATGAGGGAATAGTTTACCTTGGTAGGTTAGAAAAAAAAAAAAAAGGCAAAAAAAAGCAAAAAAACCCACCACACTTTCTTAAAAAAAAAAAAAAAAAAGAAAAGAAGCAGTACTGAAAAAGGCAAGAAGATGATGGGTATAGGATCAATTCACATGATACAATCTTCTGCCTCCTGGTAATGTCAAGGTCAGATGATTTGTATGCTGGGCGTTTCCTTCATTTGTGTCATTGCAAGACACTAAGCGATGTTTCTTTCTCCCCCCCCCCCCCCAGCAATAAGCTTCTGATCAGATTAGGTGGCACTATGTGGACACAACAACTTTTATTTATTTATTTATTTTTATTTATTTTTTTGGGGGGTCACAACAACTTTTAGATCTTAGAACCTCAATGTGTCATTAGTGAACAAGAATGTGGGGTATTAGAAATCCCAGAAGGAAAAAAGATTATAAAATGTTTTCATAATAATGTGATTTCAAAGGTATCTGAATAAACTTTAATATACTTCCATCTTCCCTTTGAGAAGTGCTGACAGGTATCCTTAAAAGGAGTCTCATGATTGCAGAAACTGTGATGTTTTCAAAGATTTTTATTGAAATTGTATTTTTATAATGTATGTGTATTGCAAATTATCCTTTTAGAACTCAAACTTATTACCATCATCGTGACAACACAAAAGTTAGATCATTTTTATGAAAACTCTCTGATGTATAAGAAATCAAAGTCCACATGTTCTTTTATTCTTTGCATTATCTATAATCAGAAACAGTCTTTGTCAGTCTTTGTTTAGCTTGCTGAATAATCAATAAAAGATAGAAAGTAATTTACAATTTCAAGCGTGAATAATAGCATGGGATTTCATATAGAATAATAGAGAAACTGAAAATTAATCTTCCAAACATTTCTATTAAAAAACTTTTTTTAATTTCCAAGGGAAATACAATTTAACTTTCAATTAGCTATGTTTTTTTGGAAGGTGAAAGTAATATAAGAAAATTCTTTGAGAATAATTTCCAGAAATATAATACTAAAAACACTAAAACTTCCTCAGTGAAATTTGCCAAGCAATTAGCTACAGCAAATAAATTTTTAAATTACCATGATTTACTATGTAAAAAAATTACTATTTTATTTTGATACACAGAACTAAAGAATAAGTTAAATGAAATTTTCATATTATTGATTCTGCTATGACCAGAAAGATGTCTATAAATTTCATGAATTCTTACCACAGTTGAATAGACCACAGTCTTTGGAAGTCAGTTAAAAACCAGAACGTGAGTTAAGTTTTCTGTATCTTTTATGTGTCCCATCTTTGTTCTTCAAGCACGCCGCACGCAGTAGGTGCTTCATGAAATACTTAATATTTCAAAGAAGAAATTGGGCTAACACAACAATTGACTCCTGTAGATCTTTTCCAGATAAAGTTAAAGGGCCAATGAAGGTCATGACATGTTGAAAGTATTTCAAGATGAGGGAATTTTTCCTAAGAAAAGAAATTCTGTAGTATAATTGCTTCCAAAATGACCCATCTCCTTCACAAGGGTTTTTTTTTTTAATCCTTCTTTGAAACTCCCATTCTAAATTCAAAGTTGTATTTAAATATTTCTATGAAATTTCTCCTGGTTTTCATCAAAATAAATTTTTTCCCATGAAATTGATTTGTGGCATTCCAGTAAATGAACAAGGAGAAAATGCCATTCTTATTCTCCACCAAACTCCCTTTTCAATTCCTAATTTGGACCATTGGATCTGAATATATTGGCGACAACTCAGAAAACATGAAATTTGTTGGCTGAGAAGTAATGCTATCTATTCCAGCTTAACTACAAACACAAGAACATTTCTTTGTGTGGCTGCTATGGAGGAGATATTTTGAGCGGCTCTAACGATTGCAATAAAAACTTGGAGGTCAATTTGTCTTTATTCCAGATTACAGAGCTCAGCATTTGTAATGTTCAGTACTGAGAAACAACACACAATAATGAGCTTTAGGTTTCCTGTTTGCAATTTCCCACACTACCAATTACCATCACTGCAGTGGTGTTCTCAGTGGATTATTTTGGGGCTATTTTAAAACCAGCCTTTGGGAAACTTCTGTTGAATTTGAACTTTACTACCTACACCATATTACTTTTAATAGTAATAAATAATATTAATATTTATAATATTAGACACACATTTTTGAGACCTGTTGTATGTCAGGCACTGTGATAAGCACAGTGCATGTTATGTAACTTAATCCCATGAGCTAGGTACATTAATATCCTTATATAAGAATGCAGGACCTGAGGTTTAAAAGGTAAACTGACTTGGCACTTAACACATAGTCATGATTATAGTTTGTGGCATCACTGAAAATACAGTCTAAGTGTTTCTGGCATTTATGCTCTACATACAAGATATCCCCTTCTCATCTGTTCTGATGCCCCCCCCCTTCTCTGAACTCTTTGGTATTTATGGGCATGTAAGTTACAGGATAATTGATCACAAAATGCAGTGTTAGGTTTTTCCTCATCCTCTGGATGAGAAAACATACATTTTCTCATATATGTAATAGATATAATAGATAATATAATTAATATAAGTAAAATAAATAACATTAACAACATGCAAGATAAATACTACTAAAAACAACTGCTACTGTTCTTAGAGGATAAACCCATAGCAATGGGAGGGCAAGGAAAAGCAGGAAACCAAATTTTATGGATTAAGACTAGACATGATATACTATGTAGTTCATTAGATTCAGAAGTACTAATGTCCCTAAGATGTCAAGGGCACCTTGGTTTCTTTCTGGTAAGCCCTCTGTCGTGGTTGGCATGCTCTCCCAGTGGGAGGTAAAAGAAGAAACTGGATCTTCTTCCTCAACACCTTCTATGCAGTCACATGATCTGAGACTTGGGATCCCAAATGCAGTGTGACTCCATTCCTCAGAGCTTGTTCTTTGCAGCAGCCAAGAAGCCAGCATCCACATAGCCTGTTCTGTGCTCCTGAGTCCTTCAGAGCTCACTCAGTTCCTTCTTCTTCCAAGCCTGATTCTCCAGCTAACCAGTACCATCCAAAGCACTAATGTTTCAGGCATTTCCCAAAGCTTAATTCAGCCACAGTGAAGCCAGAACTCCCAGGCATGGCCATGCTGGTTGTGCGCAGACTTTCCTTCTAATTTGGTCAGGTCTTCAGGTCTTACTACTACTTGAGTGCACTTCATAATCTGTGTTGATTTAAGAATCAAAACAATTAAAAAGTCACACAAATTCCTCAAAATTTTGTTTTGATAGTTCACGATCTTGATACTATAAATTACTTAATAAGGGAATGTGATGGAAGTTTATCAGCCTTTAACAGAAAGTCCAAGTACACCACAAACACTGAGAAACTGCCATGACGTCAACAAGGTTGGTTGAATTCTAAATGCCTCATGTAAGGTCTTAGTGTTCAATGCAACAACACACACTTCCATGGGCTGAATCATTTGTCTCCACTGAGGTTCATTTTTCAACGAGTGATATTTGAAGCCTACATGGCATATCTTTATTCATGAAAGAAAAACTTTCTGCAAGCTATTTAGTGAATCTTCTATTTAACAAATATGTCTTTGGAAGGTGTACTATCATCTATAGGAAACTGGGAGAAATCAATTCAGTTCAATCATCAAATTCAGTAGTTATTAAAACTTATTTTGTGCTGGTTACAATGGACTCAAAGATGCCAAACTATTCTGTACTCAGTGAGCCTATTCTTGCTGGGGAGACATACAGGATCACAGATAACTTTAATGAACCAATGAAGGGGATGGTCTAATGCTAGCTAGTACAAAAAGAAAAAGCTTCACGGATAAGGGACTTTTTGAGGTAGGTTTTTTTTTTTTTTTTTTTTTTTTTTTTAAAGATTTTTATTTATTTATTCATGATAGTCACAGAGAGAGAGAGAGAGAGGCAGAGACACAGGCAGAGGGAGAAGCAGGCTCCATGCACCGGGAGCCCGATGTGGGATTCGATCCCGGGTCTCCAGGATCGCGCTCTGGGCCAAAGGCAGGCGCCAAACCGCTGCGCCACCCAGGGATCCCTTGAGGTAGGTTTTGAATGGGTACAAATGTCATGGGAAGAGACTAATTAAAGATGAAAAAGCATTAAAAGCACAAATAGATAAAACTGTGTGCTTTACCAGGGACACAGTGTATTTCTAAGATTATGAATGATAGAATTTGATGAGCTAGTTTTAGTAAAGTAACATTTTGGTCATGAAAAAAAAACTGCGCATCTTTAATAAGGTAACAGCCCTTTTTATATGTAGAATTTTCCTTTAAATTATAAAGGAAAATTCAATTTGCAGAAAATCTCCACTGTAGTGCTTTTAAGTCTAGAAAGTGCACAGTATTAGGGGAATTTGTTAACCCTCAACAACTGAGTGCAAAATTTTTTGTTTGAAATTTTTAACTTGGTCTGTGATTCCTCAAAACTGAAAATATTGCCCTAAGATTATCCAAAACCCATAAACGGGAATACAAAGTTTCCCAAACTCAGTAAAATAAAATGTCCATCACGTTGCTAAAATTAGATTTCTGAGAGTAAATCCTGATGCTAAATCCTAAATCACTATTCTGTTTAAAAAATATAGCATCTTTATATGTCTCTCCATATCTGCCAATACCCTATTCACCTAAATCACCATGTTCTTCTCACCTGGATTAATTCAATGATCTCCTACTGGTTTGAACTTCTCCATTTTCAGTGTAGTTGTTAATGTAAACCAGCTCCATTCTCTATACTTCTTAAAGCCTTTCAGTGTTGTTCTTTGAATTATGATACAATTCAAACTCTGCCAAAGAGACCACCTACCAATCTAACCTCTCACTGTTCTCTCCCTCTGTGTTCAGCTATAGCAGTAATCTGAGTTTTCTTTCGTTTCCCCCCAGACAGCTCATTATCAATGCAGAGCCTTTGATACAATCTACCACTAGCACTTTTCTTTGCTTAAATATTACTTCTTTAGAGACCCTATCCTACAACCAAAGTGTACAATACTTAAATTGCCTCTTGTTTTGAATCAGGTCACCTTGCTATTTATATTTAACACTAGAGAATCTACTATTATTGCATGTGTTTCCTCCTAATATGCCACTAGGTAAGATCAGGGCATAAGCTATACAGTGTCATATTTCATGCATCACTGTATAATGGACACTTGACATAATGTTCACCACCTACTCAACGCTCAGGAAATATTTGTGCTTGAAATAACTGGTAACCTTACCTTCCCAAACTTTCTCCACTTACACTTTATAGGCCACGAGCATTAATAGACAACATCATCCACTTGTATTTCCATAAAAAAATTATTTCTATATTTTTAAGATTTTTTAATAATAGAAGACATATTATTTTTTAAATCACCTCTCAACATTCCGACTCTTGGTAGAATACATTTGTAAGATTTGAGCAGCCAACTTCAGGCAAATGATAGAGGAGAATAAGGCAAATTAAGAATTTGGGGAATTTTATCCATGTCTGTGGTGGGTAAGTAAGGGTCCCCCAAAAGACCCAAAGTCTAATTCCTCGTATCTGTTATTATGCTACCTTGGATGGCAAAGGGGACTTCTGCAGTTGTGACTAAGAGGAGGGACCTTGTGAGGGGGAGATTATTCTGTATGATCCAAATGCGTCCAATGTAATCACAAACATCCTTAAAACTGAAGGCAGAAGAGAGCATGTAGTGGGAAATATGACTTCAACAGAATAGCAAGAAAGAGATGCAACATTGCTGGCTTTAAAGATGAAGAAGAGGACCATGAACCAAGGAATGTAACTGCCCCTAGAAGCTGGAAAAAGCAAGGAAACAGTCTCCCCTAAATCCTCCAGAAAGAAATGCCAGCCTGCTGACATCTTGAGTTGAGCCCAGTGAAACAGGCATCAGACTTCTGCCCTCCATGACTGTACAATAATAAATTTGTGGGGTTTTTTTTAAGCTTCTAAGTTTGTGGCAATTTGTTACAGCAGCAATAGAAAATAAATGCAATGCCTTTAATTAAATGCATTCTGGGCAGCCCTTTATTATTATATATAACAATCTCTGAACCTTTTCTTGGTCTTTAAGTGTGAAAGTATTCAATATGGCTTTTATCCTTCTAAAGTTCTAATAAGTCTTGCTTTTTTTAGATGTTTGACAGGTCACATGTTGGCTCTAATTGTTCACACTCAGTTCACTCCAAAGCAAATAAAACAAGTTAGTAGCTCATTAGCTGATTGCGACCCATATGCGTACTTATCAGCAGTTAGCTTTCAGGTTAAATTATAACTATTTTAAAAGGGAGAGAGCCACCAGCTGAAATTGTGAGCACCTGTTGCTTTTCAGAGAGACTGTGCCTTATCACCAAGCTACTCTCATCAAGAGTGACAACTAAAGCATTTGGCCACAGCACTGCCTATATTTTAGAAAAAGTGAACCATCTGGACCTAAGGCAGAGGGGATCTTGGCAATACTTTCTTTTCTTTTTTTTCCCCCCTTCGTTTTGTTCTGTGTTTCAAAACTAACTTTTAATTTCTCTGCTTTGATTTGCTACATGTTATAGAAAAAAATTATTGGAAAAAAGATCTAGGAGTTTATTTCTCTACTTTTCTTCTTGGGAGTCTTCTGAGATTTCTCAAAAGTATTTCCCCCATGGTAATGAAGCACAAAATACAGATCTTACTATACTTCACTGAAAGAGATATTTCACTGAAGTTTTGCTCTCAGCTCCCCTTTTCTAACTATTGAATTTTTATAGTGTCTTTCCTCTTAAGCCTCTACTAGCCAGTCAACGCAGTGCCTCTGTAAAATGAGATTCAATGGTCTGAATTTAAAGGAGGCCTTGGAGAACATCTACTCTAACCCCACAAGGCTTCTCAAACTTTTTCATACAATTATACCTAGCTAGGGAGAAAGTTCTAAAGCCACAGAACCCTCCTGATATTTCTATAAAGACTTCTATTTACCTTAAAAGTTCATAAAAAAATTGCCTTATCTTCCAGGATATATTTGTGTCTACTTTATTATAACTGTACTACCCCTTCTATCCCCTCCAAAATTTTAAGTTTAATAGTTTTTTAAAACATACACAACATTTATCCTATATTCCTTGACATGTTACTGAATTATTCAATTTGAGAAATTCTCTTATATTAATACATGTCATGAACTCACATAGGTAGTATGTACAAATGAATAGGTTGCATATGTTTGGCTCAAAATATAATTAGAGAATAATCTGAAACATGTCATGATGCTAAAAAGTGCACCATTCAAGAGAAGCGCCCTTAGGGCTGAATAGCTATATATAATTACTATATATCTTCATGGGGCTCAGATTTACATATTAATTATTTTCACAAGGGTAACATACAAAATATAAATAGGCATAAATATGGTAACATGGCTTCATTTTTTAGAATTAGCCTTGAAGCAATAAGACTGAGAAAAGATCAAATTTGAACAGAATATTGAGGACGGACAACCGTACCTAGTCATTTAGAACATTCATGAAGACGTTTGGCAGTTCAAGCCCTTGAAACTGAAGGAACCATTAGAGTTTTGATAGTTAGGGACCTGGGAATGTGCTGACCTGCAACAGAGGTTCTCACACCTCAGCATGTGTCAGAATTGCCTGGAAGGCTTGTTCTTGGACTCTGCCCCCAGGGATTCTGATTCACCAGGTCTCAGGTAGAGCTGAAAATGTGCATTTCTAATGAGCTCCTAGGTGATGCTCATGTTGCTTTTCCAGTGACAAAACTTTGAGAACCACTAAGCTAGAGGAACTAACCAGACAAATTTGGTCTGGTTCATTTTTTAACTATGAAACTGAGAGCTCCCAGGAGGGAAAAACCAGATGTAGCACTGACAGATAAAATACTGTTTTTATAATTAAGGTATAGATTAGTGTCACATTAAATGGGACGAAATGACCCTTTAAGATACATATAAGTATCAGTAACATATACACTGGGTTAACATAATAGTAGAGATGCTATTTTATCATTTTTAAATAGTTATTTTTAACACTGTTGAAATATTTTACTTAATGTTTGATGCCTGTAACATTTCAAACGACTAAAAGCATAAGTAAGACACTCTTCTGGTTTTTGCATAAATTGTTCATTCTTTTAACATTAGTCTTATTTACAAAAATGAAAACAAAAAAATAGTCTTATTTAATTAATTTATATTTTTAAATGATGCCTTAGTCAGTTTAAATCGTTGAAATAAATATTTTATCACCTGCCTGCATTCACAAAGGCTGAATAGTGATGTAAGAAGATTCTACTGGTTTTGTACTTTTCAAAGTTTACTTTCCACAAGGAGCACCTTTGCCCACGAAATGCCATGTCTTAATTTTTTTCTTGTTCATTGCTTTAAAAGTTAGAGGAGGGATATATTTCAAAGCCTTGGTTCCCGTGATATACATCTCTTAATTGTACCCACAAAATGCCAAACTCTGACTTGTCTTTAATATTCCAATTAACCTGATAGATGATTGAGTTTTTCCAGTATTTACCCAGGATGAGACATTATTTAGAGACAAGCTCCATCTTGAAGACTGGTTAGTAATATGTTGTGCTTATTTTCTAAAGCTTCCTTCAGAACTGCATAGCCCTTCCTCCCATTACTCACATCTGTAACAGAAGAAATTATCATACGGGTAAAGACCCTCTGCTCCTGTGTGTCTTTCAAGTAGGTAGAATAATGAAGTCCATGGGGAAGAACCTATCCCAATTGCCCTAACCTGCTCATAGGGATCTATCATATAAAAGAGCTAACAACAACAACAACAACAACAACAACAACAGAAATAGAAACACAAAGAAATGATTTATTGTGTAAATAAAAGAAAAAAAAAATACCTCTATCCTGCTGTTCCCAGCTTTCAATATCCAAAAACTATCCTAAAATAGTTATTAATTTGCTTTTATCTTACACTGAGAAATAAACAAAAACAAATTCTACCTGCAAAAAGCTATGTTAGAATATTAAATTTTATTTGATTTCAGAGTCCCACTATGTACATAGCCTATTCTGTATAAAGCAGTTGCATACCTACAACTTTATGAAATTAAAGTACAAGAAACAATTTACCATATTGATATAGTCTTCCTTATGTAACTTTTGCTATTTTTCCTTTGATCAGTTTTCTTTATCTGTATTTTATCACTTGAATAAATTATCTTTTTGTGATATTACCCTCTTGTTTTCAAAACTAAACCTATTAACTCTATACACGTATTTCTGAAAGTTGATCTATTCCTATACACGCCAATCCAGTTTTTCTGTTGATTTCATAATGTTGGCAAGATGTTCTTCTAGACACAGTAGTCCTTCATGTTTCTATTACAGATAATATTCTTTTATAACCAGAAAGAGAGGGAAATTTTAAGTATTTTCTGTTTGGAGGCAAAGAGTATTATTTTGAGTAGCTGTTACATGACCATAAAGCAGAACCAAGAAACACATATGAGAGGACGGGTAGAAAGTAAGAAACTGTGTATCCAAAATACACATTTTCTTCCAAAGATGCTCCACAAATTCATTTCAGATAAAATCCAAATATATTTCCAAAACTTTCAATCTCTAGCTATTTTTGTTCTCCATCTGAACTGAACTTCATGTAATTCTAAACTACTGGAGATTTAAAAAAAAGGTCATCCTCTAGAATATGTGGCTGTGAGATTAAAACTAACTGTGTACACTCAAGAAATTTATTAGGTTCAAATATTAGTACGTATACACAATGTTGAAAAGATAGAGTTGAACAGAACAATCAGTTCGAAACCAATTGTCATGAATGTGACCCCTACCACCTCGGATTAACTATCTGAGAGAAATACAAATGGAAGGAAGACCAAAATACTTATTCTCTTACAGTAGTTTAAATAATCCAAATTAAAATAAGATGGTCTTAATATAAGATTGCTTATGTCATCTTGCCCTAAAGGTGTTAGAACCATAGGCCAGTTATACCCTGATTGTCATTATATCAATAAATACTACTTAGCTCTAATACTTTTCAAAAATTTTCTTTTTGATATGCAAGGCAACTAGAAATCATTTTCTCTATTAATTTCATTTCTTTTATATTTTTATTGAATCTTGGTAGACAGTTAAGACACATGAATATACTAAATACAGCACTGTGTGATGTGAAACTTATGGTTTGAAATCATCAGTGCAAACTTCAGTTCTGGTTAACATAAAATATAAAACATGAGTACCAAGTCAGACTAAATGTTATTATAGTTTTCATGGTCTACATTTTAATAGTAAATAATATCACGAGAATAAACAGGAAAATAATGATGCTCCTATCTTTCCATGAACTCCTGGCAAAATAAACTGTTTTCTTTGAAGAAACCAAAATTGATGCTTCTATTTTTGTTTCAGCTTAATTTTTGAATGTTAATTAAATATTGTGGATACAAAATATTTCCTGCCTATCAAGTTGGGTTATAGTTCATTGTTTACATAAGAAGTGATTTTACATGAAATATTTGTAATTAATGATCTAATTTAACCAGGCTACAAACAATCTGAGAGACCAAAGAAAAATTCAATTTTTTACCACAAATAATATAAGATGGCCTTCTGACTTGTTTATGAAAGCTAACTATCCATAAAATACTTAAGGGTTCCCAGATTAACTATTTTGATGGAAATGAATGACCTATTTTAGTAAACTAGGTCAATTCATCCAAATAACCAATTTTATTTTTTCACGTTGGTCATTAATTAGAGAATTATTTATATAGTATGGCAAAGATAGTCATTGAAGCAAATTCATTCACAAATAATTTTTAAAAACATATATAAGATAAAAAGGGACAAACTGTTTTCCACCTTTTCCCCATTTTCTTTCTTTTTGTTTCACTAACTAATATTCTGGCTTCAATGTGCATTTCTAATGATAAGGTGAAATTAATAATACAGCACCTATTTTTCTTTTAACTTTGGTCTTCAGGTTTTGTTTCCTACTTTATAGATTACATACAATCAAAAATCTTATAAAAACTTCACACTCACCTGTATACTAATAAACATGTGTGTATGAGCATTTTATAAGAAATAAATTGAGATAAAACTGACTTTGGGTGAAACTAACAACATTCATGATGTAGGCCACGCTTGTTGGCTGAAACAATCTCAGTGAGAAGTTCTCTGTATTGAAGTATCAAAAATATGTACGAGTCATTTCAGTGTTAATGTTATCACAAATCTTTCTTTCAGATAGATAAGGCTAAAAAATATGGTATCAGAATTTTAGTTTTTTTAGTTGATGCCTGTTTGCTCATGATTACTAATGTATTTCCCCAGGAAGCTTTGTCTTTTCAGACAAATAGAGTAAACAAGGGTAATATTTGTCAGTATGCACACATAGAGAGCTGGCGAAATAACTGAACACACACAAACCCTAATTCCCTGAAAAATGGTTCAGTAACTCTGCACTACCAATATAGATTCAGGCATGGGATTTCTTAAGAATGTCCCTTTCCTGCACAGGCATTCTTGGCTGAATCTGGTACTTGAACTTTATCATCATTTTAGAACATGGGTAAGTAAGTTCAGCATCAGCTTCTGATAAACTCTAGAATTGGTGATATTAATGCAAAACCTTGGTGTTCAGGATCCCTCCATTTGTAGATTTTCTCATTCCCCACCACGACTTCCCCACCCCAACCACTTTAGTGAAATCTTTTCATGTTATCCCAGTTCTTCTATCTTCTAGATTTCTTCCACAGATAATAATGCACCCCCAATTCCAGGAATCACACCCTAATTCCCACCCCAGAAGACTGGGCTTTTAAAATTGAAGACTAGCAAGTGGATGGGACTGAGCCCTCCTTCTCTTCTACATCTGCCACCCCAAACAGTACCCAACTTACAACTACCGAAGACTCCAGACGGTTACCTGAATTCATATAATACATTATGTACTCTATACCATTCTCCTTTTAGTTGCCTCCTCTTGATCCTCTGGTCTTCAGATGTTTATTATACCTTCGGAGGAAGGGGAATGATATTTAAATTTGAAAGCAAAAGTCTAGAGCTAGGAATATGTAAGAATACCAGTGAAAATTCAGTGGTATTCTTACTGAAGGTTAAGCAAAAATAGTCTTTGTATGCTTTTCATTAGAGTATTTTTTGGTCAAAAAATGCATATGCTATTTTTTACTTTCAAAAATTTGAAAAATTCTGGCCTGATTCCAAAACTAAAAGATGAAAGGGAAGGGAAAGAAATAGAGCATGGCTGCTTGATAGAACTGATGAAGAAAAAAAAAAAATTTAAGAGCTTCCTGCAACTGGAAGGCAAAACTTCCAGAAAGGAAATTGGAGAACGTTTGCACAGCTACACCTCCCCAGCATAGGGTGACTTCCCTTCAAAGCTTTCCTCTGCCTTTCCCTCAGGTAAGATTTGATTTGAGGTATTGGTGTTTGCCTTTTTGAGAGTGTGAGACTCCTAAATGTCTAGCAAGACATGGCATTATCTAACTGTAAAGAGGCTATTTATTTTGTTTTATTGTTTTGAGCTCTCTGATTTGAAACATACTCATTTTTTTTGTCTGCCCATCTATTGGTTTCATTTTGTTGACAGCTAAATCAAAGAAAAATATGAAATCACATTATATTCTGGTTTAAATTGTAACTTCAAATAAAATTCATTCTTGTGGTGATTGATACCCAGTGACATCTGGAGAAGAAACATGGTGTTTCCAACTCACACTGATTAGGAAAAAATAATGGATATTAAGTCAGTACACTAGCCCTAAATAAAATGAGCTTCCCACTTAGTCTCATTGAGAAAATGATAATTAATGGATTTTCAAGTTTTATGATACATAAAACATTACAAATGATGCACAGATTTCCAATGAAATGGGAAAAGAAGAAAGGGGAAAAAAAAAAAAAGAGATACTGGTGCTTTTGTTGAGTATCATACCAGATGAGTCTGCTAACAGAAGACTGACATTTATGAACCTATAAATCTCAGGAGATGGATATGTATTATTAAAGATTTCCCTTTGTATAATATGTTAAAGTTTATAAATTGCTCTTCAATGTTATCCTTTCCCTTTTTTTTTAAAACAATTCCTGTGAAAAGCTATAGTAACTATAGTATGTAAAGCAGACAATATCATCTCCATTTTCAGAGGAGGAAACTGATAACTTGAGATATTAAATTTTTGTCTGGGTGTTGTGGATATGGCATGTAGTTTCAGGAATTGAATAGAAGCTTCTGGTTTGGAGTTCTTTCCTTTGCATTCCCTCTGGGTGGAAGGCATACAGGCATGATAGCGCAGAGTATCAAAATATTCTCTGTTCCCACTGTTTCTGAATTTCTATAGCAACTACCATCTGCTTGAAAATACTTTCTAGGAATATAAACATTGTGTGCGTCATATTTATGCAGTTACATTCAATAAAACTGATATTTATTGAGCATCTATGCTGTGCAAGACAGCAAAGATAGCTAACAATGAATAATGACTTGCTTCTACCCTCAACGGGCTCTCCATCTTAGGGAGATAAAAGATCATTTAAAATATAGGAATAAAAGCAATCTGGTGAGTAAAAAAGTGGAGTAAAATCCATTTGCTGTATGAACCAGATGAGGAAGATAGAACTTCCAAGTAAGAAAGGCAGAAAAGCTTTATTAAAAAATACAGCATCACAACTGAGTTTGGTTTTTAATGGAAAAACACAAACAAGAAATACAATGATCATGATACTTTCAGGCTGAGGAAATAACATGACAAAATTACAGGAACAGGAATATCAGAGGACAGTGTAACATGGAGTATAGGATATTTGAAGGCAATTAATGATAAATAAAATTGGAAGTATTGATGGAGACAGGGATGTCCTTGTACATCAGGGGGAATTTACACTTAAAAAGTTTAGGAGGCGATGAAGAGTCTTCAGAGTTTTTGTTTTTTGAATGAGAAGTGATCAGATAACTTTGTCAAAATAAAGAAATAAAGCTGCTCAAACACTGTTTTGAAATAGAGTGCAAATATCTGAAATTGCAGAGCCATGTTGGCATGGCAGGTGGATTATCTGGGCTAAAGATAATGACTGGTTGGGATCCCCAATGTGCAGAACAAGGATGGATTTGCTGACTGCCATCAGGACAAGTCAAGCTCATTTAAGGACTGATTAGACATCAGGACAAGAGAGAGTCTCAAATGATTGATTTTTCTTCTCTATTTGACTGAAATAATGCTACTGCTTTTAATAGGACCACAGAATCCCATGGAAATCTGGAGTAGAATTGATGGATTCCATTTTTAAGAAACCCGAGAGAAGTACCTTATACTCAAAAAATAGGGATAATACTCCTAAATATGACAGTCTTCATTCAAAATTATTGTCTAGGAAAAAATGCTGTGTTTCCCCTTACTCACACCAAATACTGCACTCACAGCACTCCTGACATCACATGTGTGGGTTTATTCCCACTTGGGCTAATTCTCTGACACCAGCTGGGTGTCCTACAGTTTAATAGAGTTCTGACACTACCTATCTGGAGCTAAAATCAGTTCCCACTAGTTAAAGGTTCCTTCAGAAGCCAGCCCCAAATGCCAGGTTGTTCCCAGTACTTCTGAACAACTTCCCTTCTTGGGTTCAATAATGTGCCATAACATTTCACAGATTCCAGGAAATATGTATTTGCAACCTAAAAGTTTGTTAGATGATAAAGGATATGATAAAGGACAGAGATAAACAGTCAGATGAAAAGATACATAGGACAAAGTCCAGATGAGTACCAAGCACAGGAACTTCTGTACCTGAGAAGTTGAGAGCACCACCCTTTACAACACATGGATGTGGTCATCAGTCTGGAAGCTCATCAAACTCCATACTTTTGACATTTTTTTATGGACGTCTCATCATGTAGACATGCTTGATTATTAATTCAACTTCCAGCCCCTTTCCCCTTGTTGAATGATGGGAGATGGGACTGGAAGTTCCAAGCTGCTTCTTTTTTTTTTTTTTAAGATTTATTTATTTATTCATGATAGACACAGAGATTGAGAGAGAGGCAGAGACATAGGAGAAGGGAGAAGCAGGCCCCATGCCGGGAGCCCGACGTGGGACCCGATCCCGGGACTCCAGGATCGTGCCCCGGGCCAAAGGCAGGCGCCAAACCACTGAGCCACCCAGGGATCCCCAAGATCCAAGCTTCTCATCACGGCTTGATCTTTCCAGTGACCAGGCCCCATGTGAAGCTCTCCAGGAGCCCACCAAAAGTTGCCTCATTAGAACAAAAGACACTTGTATCATCCAGGAAATTCCAAGGGACTTAAGAGCTCTGTCAGGAACTGGAGTAAAACTGGAGTAAAAAATATATATGTATTTTAAAATTATCTGTTAGTATTGTTCTTTAAATGAAGATATTGAGTTGAACAACTAGAGAAAAAATCTAATTTCTTAATAGGGTCAAGGAAAAGTAGTATCCAGTTGTGTTCTTACAAGAGAGAACCTGGTAATGCTAATTGATCTTTTCATTGACAGGCATAAAGTAAATGCATCATTTACCTAATGGGTGATTGATGAGTTTGCCTTCAAATTGAAAAGAAATATTTCTCACATTGCACTGCATCCCTATTTCAAATTTAAAGCATAAAGTGCATTTAATTTTTTACCAATGTGACAAATGGGGCTTATCAGAACATGACATTTGGGATCCATGCCATGGGGCCATCTTATAAGTGAAAAAGCTTTATAATGAGATACTTCTGCTGCTGCTGCTGCCAGGAATAAGTTCTTCACTGAGGACTAAGCAGACAGGCATTATGCCAGATTTCACACCAATTCAAATCGTATTTGGACTAACCTTTAGGGATGGAATTGATTTTCTGTAACAAAGTTTTACCACCACTGAGAATATTCAAAAGAAAACACTGTAAGCAATTCTAAAAAGAAATTCCTGAACTGTTTTGTGCAATGACAACCTGATTGGAATAAGTTCAGAGCCTCCCATGGTGACTACTTTGAAGGATCAAATATTCCTTGGACATATAATTTCCAGTATTTTTGGTAAAAAGTCTTTCTTATGATTTTATTATAATACATATGCATGTAAATGCATATACACACACCCCTGAAGACACACTGCTCCATTTGATACTTGACAGATGTCATATTATTTTTTCAAATGTTTTAAGAATAGTGCACTAAAACAGTCTTTCCTAGTATGCAACCTCATGTGAATTTTAAGGATTACAAAGTCTACCTTGATTCATTTACTCTTTAATTCATCAAAATGTCATGCTGTAAGAGACATCTGAAATACAAAAGACAAATAGGTATCTTTCCAATGGTTCGTTTCTTAGACACAGAATAACAATATTGGCTAATTATAAACAAAACTATCTCCTCATAAGATGCAGATCAATTCAAAGCTCAGGGGAAAAATGTTCTTTAAGTATGCTCTGTGGTGAGAGGGTGGAACAGATAGAAAAAGTAGGGAATATCAGAACTGAAGAGTCACTTGGTTCCATGCCATTATCAGATGAGGAAAGCAAGAAAAGTAGGAAGCAGGAAGTGCTTTATATAGGGTGCCCTCTTGGCTTTGAATCAGAACTAAGAGAAGAGGGGAGTCTTCTGTTTCAAAATCCAATTCCTCTTCAGCTGGATAACAATGACCTTTCAAAGAAATCAATATAAATCTGTCTATTTACATGTACACAAATATACACACACCTCAATGTACAGAGAGAGGATGTGTGCATGTACGTGTATATGTATATATGTGTGAGTGTAATGTTTGTGTGTGGGCCTGTGTGTGTGTGTGTGTGTGTACAGATGGCTAACTGAATAGATATATTGACAGATAGAGGCTAAACTTTAAGAGTGGAATTGATTTTCTGGAACCAATCTTACTACCACTGAGAATATTCAAAAGAAAACACTTCAGGCCTTATAAGCAATTTCATATATAACTATAATTCATATAATGTTTTTATAATTCATATGATACTCATATAATTCATATAATGTTAATATAATTTCATATGTATATATGAATATAAAATAAACTTAGAAAGTAACATTCTTTGAAGTCTTGCACAAATCATATTATGTTTGAATCTTAATGAGCTTTTTCTTAAGCCAACTTTTTTTGGCAGGTGGTGAGTGCATTTTTGAAAATATTAATGGTATTGCTATAAATTTGTTTTTTTAAATGTGGTATTTCTGTCAATCTTAGAAAATAGCAGAATGTTTTTGTCTTGAACGACTACCTCTGTCTGTCCTGTTACCTACCCAGCATCATTACCTATTTATACTAGATTTTTTAAAAGGTTTTATGTATTTTTTTTTATTTTTTTTATTTTTATTTTTATTTTTATTTTTTTTTAGAGAGCTAGAGAGAGAGAGGGTGTGTGAGAGAATACATGCTGCAGGCATGAGGCGGGAAGCGCCAGACAGGTAGAGAGAACGAGAGAGGTAGGGTCAATAGATCCCAGGACCCCGAGATCTAGACTTGAGCAAAAACCAAGAGTCAGTGGCTTAAGGGACTGAGCCATCTGGGCACCCCTCATCACCTGTTTATAGATCACATCTAAAGTTAGTGCATAGAGGACCTAAATATTAGCAGATTCATAATGGAATTTGCTTCAATGCTAAGCACAGTGATTTTTAATTTTTAACTCAATCCCCACCTTTCTTTAAAAATTAAAGTCATTGTTGCTTATCAGTAGAAATGAATATGCTTGAACTCCTGATATAGGTGAGAACACACAGTCTCTCACTGAGACAAAGTGTTATCATGGACAGAAAAATTTATCAGAACTATTGGCTTTGGGAAATCACAAAATCTTATAAACCGGTATAAGATTATGTAACTTACCAATGAAGAATTTCCAATGGTGGTTATTTGATCATCAGTGGATAAGAAGATACTCATGCTCCCTGCCCTTCCTCCTCCTGCAGAGTATAATAGCAAAGTCTCACTGAGGTGTCTCCAACAAAGACAGAGAGAGTGCTTGCTTAAGTTTCCTGGGTTTGGTATGTTCGTTTTAGTAAAAATCTGATTCTGAAACTTGAACTTGGTAGTTTATTACTTGTTGAGAGCACAAGTTGTAGAATGAGGTCAAGCGAGCTTTAAATTCTGGTTTGCTACTTATTGGCTAAATACTCTGAGCAAGCTGCTTCACTGTTCAGAGACTAGGTTTCCCAACATATAAGGTGGAGAATGAGAATTCGTTAATTTATAAATTTCATATAAATAATAATTTCTGACTCTATGAAATGCCAGACATTGTTATGTGCTCCGAAGATATGAGGAGATACACTAACCACATCCAGCAGCCTCCCAGAGCCTCCACTCAGTGGGGAAGATCAATGTACCCCCTTCAAAGTCACAGGGATGATGGTAAAATTGCAGGGTAAGTGCAACTAAGGAAAGGCACTCATAGTACAGGGATTTCTTATAAGGGGAGTATAGTTTCATTAGGAATGTCAAGCAAGACACTGACTTTGGCAATTAACTAAGATCTGGAAGATAAGCAGTAGTTAACCAATTAAGGAAAGGAAAGAGGGGACGACTGGATGGCTCAGTGGTTAAGCTCCGCCTTTGGTTCAGGGCGTGATCCTGGAGTTCAGGGATCCAGTCCCACATCACGCACCCTGAGGGGCGCCTGCTTCTCCCTTTCCCTTTGCCTATGTCTCTGCCTCTTTCTCTGTCTCTCATGAATAAATAAATAAAATCTTTTTTTAAAAAAAGGAAAGGAAAGCATATTACACTTTAGGTAACAACTACAATGGTCCTCAAGGTATAAAGAGCATTGAAAGATACGAGGACAGAAAGTAAACTAGTGTGCTGGGAGAAAACATGTATGCGTGTACCTGTGCGAGCACATGCACACACACATTTATGAAAAGCACAACACATAATAGACATTAAATAGAATCACACTTTGCAAATTTTTCTGCACCTTGCTTTTTTTATAAATATAAGTGCATATATCTTTCATAACCATTCATATAGATCAACTTCCTTCATTGTAGTGACTGGCTTGGGTTCCTTTAGATTTAGCTCTGTAAGTTATTCCTTTAGTGATAGAAATCTGAGTTATTTTATATATTTTTAATTACACTAATGTGTCAGTGAATGTTCTTGTACCTGTACCTTAGCCCTATCATATTGATATCTCAGTAAATGACACTCAAATTCTGCAAACACAGAAAACATTGCCTGTGTCCTTGTGGGAATTTTGGTTTAATGAGAAATAAATAGCTACGTGAATAAATTCATAATTAAAATACTGGTAGACATTCTAAAGGAAAGTAAAGCATTCTAAAAGGCTGGGGAACCTGATTTCAACAAGTGCAAAGGATCAGAGATGGCCTGTGAGTCTGAGACAGGGCAGTAGAAATTAGCTGTGTGAGGCTGGGACCTGTGGGGATTCAGGGAAGAGAGAGAGGGTCATCTTATCTAGCCTGGGAGAGCTGAAAACCCTAGCAAGAGGGTCCTAGGTTTGAGGCACATGGATACCTGAAGCACAGGACACTTGGAGAGAGTGCCAAAAAATGAAGAGGGAAGTAGGACTCAGGTAAAGCCTTGTGATTATACTTTGTGCTTTCTGCACTGAAATTGTCAGTTCTGTAGGGATTCTTTCCTGTTCCCTTTGAATTACTGAAGTTGACTAACAAGACAACTGTTTTGTAAGTGCTCTGCATCCTTTCCACATTTATGCTTTCTCTTAAATCACCCACTTGCAAAGACCACAGGCTACATAATCAGAATCACTGGGGAGCTGGAGAGCTTAAAAACAAGCAAACAAACAAACAAACAAACAAACAAACACCTAATCCTTTGGCCCATCCCAATAATTCTGATATATTCAGCCCAAAGCAGATCCTGGATATCAGACTTTTTTTAAAGTTCCTTGGGTAGAGTCTGATTTAAGCACCAGTGTTCTACGGCAATACTTCTTAAACTATAACGTACATATGGATTAAATATAGATCTAGTTAAAATGCAGACTCTGATTCAGTAGGTCTGGGGTGGGCCTGGGATTATTTTCTTGACCTGTTCTCAGTGATGCTGAAGCTGCTGGAATGAGAAGATACTCTAAATAGCATTGATCTAAGGGACTCAAATTTGGGCTCATGACCATATAGGCCTCTAGGTCACCTCTCTGACCAAGCTGGGAAGGGGAAAGGGTAAGAAGAAAAGTAGAAATGAAAAAAAAAAAAAAGTAGAAATGGGATATAGGGTCTGGAGATGTATATTTTATTATCTGTAATTAGTAAATGAACATAATTTATAAGTATAATTTATGGATTTATGATTTTAATCCAAGTAACTTTTAATATTTTAAATACCAAATGAAAAATATGTATTTCAAAGGTTTCTCTGAAGAATAAATGAGACAAAAACCTGAATATAATTTATAGTGTACCATTACTACTATGTATAATAATTATTGTCTTGTAGTGCTCAGTTACTGAGGATCCACTGCATACCAGACACTGGATTAGGTGCTTTTTTTTCTTTTAAGATTTATTTATTTATTTATGATAGACAGACAGAGAGAGAGAGAGAGAGAGAGGCAGAGACACAGGAGGAGGGAGAAGCAGGCTCCATGCTGGGAGCCCCATGGGACTGGATCCTGGGACTCCAGGATCGCGCCCAGAGCCAAAGCAGGCGCTAAACCGCTGAGCCACCCAGGGATCCCCCTAGGTGCTTTTCTTATACATTGACTATAGTTTTCATTATTTCCATTTTACAGAGGAATAATGTGACCTCCATGGATAAAGTTACTTGTAAACAGTGTAGAATTTAACAAATGCATTTTATCATTATTACTGTCTTCTGAGGTCCTGTGGATCACTTTGACTTAATTGGCTGCTGGTTCTTTGTGATTTATAGCCAGGATCCCTCACCTTCTTCTGTTCCTAGTTTGTTCAATTATCCAACTTGAAGCTATCTTTCACCAAGGCTTTGGGAGGGAAAGTGAGGACAAAATGTATCCAGGGAGATAGTTCTTAAAAGGAAAAAAGAAAAAAATCCTTTCTTCTCTCCCATTTTCTGTGTGCATGTGTGTGCATGATCACATGAACACATGTGCACACATTAAGATTTAGCTCCTATTCTTTCCCCTGGTATTAGCTTCGCAGGTGTGACCTTTAAACTATATTCTGCCTTTCTAGAATTATCCTGAAAAGTCGCTGAACTCTTTTCTTTCACAATGAATGAATTAAACCCTTTTTTAATCTCAACAATTTAAAGAGATCCCAATATACATATATAATGCTTTGTTTTATTCTATATTTACTGACATTAATATTAGCTTAATTCTGGTCCTTTTGTAATTAGAATGTGTAGCTGTACATGTTTTTAATGCCTATATATTTTTAAATGTTGCTATTTAAGGAAATAACAAAACTACTCAAACACACTTCACAGCAAAAAAAAGCCAAATAAAGAAAATTCTGACCTTTACAAGTCTTCATTTCTTTTTGCCTGCTTTGCAGGTGTTCTGTGGCATTCAAATTCTTGTGGTCTTGGCATATCTTCAGAGTGGAAGGAATTACTGTTTTGTAGAACTGAAAGTACAAATGTAATTAACATTCCTGTTTTATGGTGTTAGTGATAGTAGGAGATTTATTATTTTTATTTTATGTGTGAAATTACACATAAAATGCTTTTAAAACTGAAATGTAAAAGGAAGCCTCTAGTTCCTCATTGTTATTAAGAGATGTTATTAATATTTTACATATTAACCTATTCTCCTAAGAATATAGTCTTTTTCTTTAAAATCCAAAACATAAAAATCCTGTCACTTAGCATGATTCTCTATCATTCTTTGTCTCTTCTACCCACTATCCATACCTCCTTCTTGGTTTCACACCACTATAAAAGCATAAGAAAAACACTAAAAATATAAGAGAGTTGAGTAAACATATATGGAGGGTAGTTTTTAAGAGAGAAAATTCTACTCTACCTGCTGACAAAACCTTCAAAAATGAAATGAAAAATTTGGTTAACTCTCTGAGTTTCTGTGTGCCTTATAACAGCTAGATATTCAGAATTATTTCAAGAAGTGACTTAATTTTCCACTTTTCATTAGGGCATTTAACAGTTGGTTAGGCAGAAATATGCATTTCTTTTTAAATATAAGAAATATGTCTGCAAGTAGGGTGTCGTTCCACAAAAATCTCAACGGAATTATGCATATAATCCATAAAGACAGAGAGAGGAAAAAAAAAGACAGAGAGAGAGAGAGAAGAAAAAGGAGAAGTGGAGGAGGGAGAAAGGTGGAGGGGAGAAAGAAGAACAGGTCATATACTCTACATTATTTACAAATTAAGCAAATTCCATAGCATAAACTGAAGTGCTAAAATATTAGAATTCTGTTTAACCTGCAATTCTGAAGAAGTGATGGGCATCCCGACTTGTACTTATTTTTAGCATGCTTGAGCATGGTGAGAGAGTATCAGGAAAGGAACTATAAGTAGGGAAATCAATTGAGATTATGCCAATTTTCTTTAAGTTAGGGTGTATATATTGATGCCAATCTGAACAAGTATTCCTGTTGTTGAGAGTAAAAATACAAAAACTGTTATGGATTCTCTTTTGGGGACTTTTGAAGATCATGTAACAAATTGCATATAGGAACAAAACAAAACAGAATTTCTGTTTTCAGCAAGCTGTCCACAAAGTCTCAATACTAGAGAGAGAAAAAAAAGGAAACCACTGCTGAGTGTTTCACTCAATACATTTTGAACAGCTAGTCAAATAATCTGACCTTCCCAGACAAGAAATATGTCATAACTAGAAGGTGAAAGTTCGTAAGTCAAGAGCCTCAGGTTGTTGAAGAAGTGGGAGAAGGGAAAAGAAACAGAGATTAGGGTGAACATGAGCAAGGGAAAATGAAGGACACGGCATTTCCACCAAGAAATTGGGAATATTTTATGGCCAACCAGGAGACAGGTTAGAACTGTTTTGAAAAGCATCTTTGATAATGAATCATAGGCTTCCACATAAAAAAATGTAGAATATGAAGACACAAAGAGCTGAGATAAAGGGAGTAAGACAATGCAAATACCAAAAAAAGGATAAAATACTTTGGGGAGAGTATACCTTTTTCTGCAGTTAACCCCAAAACATGAGCTAGAATAGGTACTATTCTGTTTCCTCAATCCTTCTTGTCCCTGAGAATCTGAGAATACCTGCAGATTGTAATTTATAAGTTGTTGTTCTTCATATCAACAATCACCATCATCATGAATATAATTGCATTGAGTTTCTACTGTTTTAAAACGTTTTCTGAATCATGCTATACCTATAATTGAATGCATTAATTAATCTGGTATTAACTGCATATTTAAAGTGAAGTTAAAATTTTTGGTTCACTGCATTGTATTTCCATCATAACCAGCTAACATCTTCAGCCTGACAGATCTTAAAATAGTTTATAGGTAGATTTTTCAGGAAGAAGGTTCATGGGCCAATTCAGCCCAGGGCTTGGCTTCAAAACCAGCCCATTCTTAGCATGATATGTCTAAACGTTCTTCATATGAGAACAGGAATTTGGTAAACAAAACCCTCTTAATGATTCAGGGGAAGTCTAGGTGTGAATGGGGCTAGAGGAGAAGAACACTGTTATCTAATTTGGTTGCCTGAGTCACCAGGGACAAAATGAGGGAGAAATGTGCTGGGATGTAGAGAGCAAAGTCTGGCAATATTTGATTGATATAAACAGTTGTGTCAAATTGTCAGGCCTTTCAATACATATGTTTCAAAAGGACACTAAACTTAAAAACTACAGCAATTTATCAGAGTGGCATATTTCCCACTCGATCACACTCTATATTAATGTTCTAAAATATGGACAATTAAAAGGGAAAATTTTTTCTTACTTTTCATTTTACTTCAAATAATTTCCAAGAGCCAGTACTTAACCAAAAACAGCTGTATCTTCAAGTCCCAATCATTATTACAGAATCATTTCTAAGAGTGCTTTGATTACTTTAATGTGGTTTAATTTTGAACATTCTAGTAAAATCTTATATAGTACACAAATGGAAAAGCCTAGTCAGTCTTAAAAAAGCCTTTAAGAGCATATTTTTCGTTTCTTTCCTTATTCACATCTTTCGTTCATATTGAAATTCCTGAATTCATTTAAGGCATTTTCCACCAAATCACTTTCTTCAAGCTCTTTCTGTATAGAAGACATGTGATCAGATGTTTTATTCAGCAAATGCATGTTAAGATACTCTTATAGGCTGGGACTACCTGATAATGGTATGAGAGTAAAAAGATATATTCTCTTCTTAGTTGCAAGGGAAACTGAAAAGTAGGGGGAGAAATCATATGATTACTCTATTACTGATGCTCTCTCTCTGATACAACTAGTGTCAAGTGGCCAAAAAGTTTTAGTATTTTTCTTTTTTTCCCGTTCTTAATATATGTAAAGAATGGACATCATGATATAATGAAGGAACCTGTTGGGAATTAGATTGAGGCCTAAATATGGTTGATCCCAGGTTGTGGGGAAGTTAATTATCAGATTGGCAATGCCTTTTTTTTATAAAATGAGAATAAATCCAACATTTCAGGGTAGTCCTGGGGTTAGAAAGAGTGAAGTGATAGTGGCACATTACTGTTTATTATCCAACTGGAACATAGGGGGGAAATAATAATAAGCAACAACAAAAAAAGGATAATATCAAAAAGAAAAACCTCAGTAAAAGGAAGGTATGATTGCATTATCAAAAATCCCTTTAAATAGCGCTTTATTTAGTCCTAAACCAGCTTGTGTCATCTGACTTACTTGTAACTGATGCTGAGCCATCCAGAATTCATTAAAACTACCATTTCTTCTTGATGACTCAGTGAATACATTTTGTTTGTTTCACTAGGGAAGTTATTCACAATTCCTGCCAGTTCACATCACTTTTAGGGATTCTTCTGAGCATAACTCCACTTAAAGGACAATCTGCTGTGGATGACCATGGCAAGAAAAATGTCTGGTTGATAAATTAGTGGCTCTGGTCACTCTATTTCACAGCAGAATTTCCTTGTGAAAAGAGTTTGAGGGGCACCTGGGTGCCTCAGTGGTTAGATATCTGCCTTTGGCTCAGGTCATGATCTCTGAGGTCCTGGGATAGAGCTCCAAGTCAGGCTCCCTCCTCAGGAGGAGGAAAAAGGGCAACACAGGATTCAGACCTAGCCAGATCACCATGGGTCAAGTAGTTAGACTTGGTGTGGATCTAGATCAAGAGGACATTCCTTTTAAAAGTTTACCCCATCAAAAGGGAGTAAGTAAATTATCCAATTCATTTACTAAAAGGTTGCGATTTTTTTCTCTAATTCTAATTAAGATGGCCATGAGAAAAGAAAAGTTATACAAAACAACCACAAATGATTTAAAGAAAAGAAGCAGGAGTAGGAAACAGAAATAAACATTCAGGACTGAATCAACTGCTGATGAACCTTAAGCAAAGATCCACAATTTTTTCTGATGGTGATCTTAGAATTACATTGGATCATTCCTTTTCCCAAAGTACAGTCAATCCTCCATAATGTTCAGCTGTATCAGATTCCCATTTTTTAAAATAAATTTATTTTTTATTGGTGTTCAATTTACCAACATACAGAATAACATCCAGTGCTCATCCTGTCAAGTGCCCCCCCCAGTGCCCGTTTTAATCGCAGTTTTTACTCCTTCACATAAATATTCAATAACTTTCCTCCACAATTTTACTTTAGATATAACTTTGTCCCCCACTATGAAAGTAACCTAATTAGAATATATACCTTCATTGTTTTCCTTAGCAAAACTGTTCCACCACTTTAGTGTGTATGTTGTGAGTAGGGGAGCAGAGCTAGTCTTTCCCATTTGGGGAACTACTGTGTGTGTTTAATCAATTCATTTTCTATGATGGCTATTATAATTCTACTATATAAAATTCATTATATACACATCTTCCAATACCAACTAATTCATCAACCAAATTAGGCATATATATATATATATGGCTTAGCTTGAAGGAGCTATGACAATGGCAATAGATGTAACTGTTGATACCTGGTCAAAACCAGAAGATAATATGTGATCAGCAGCAATTTAGATTTTAGTGCTTAAGTTAAATCACTTTGCTATTAACAAAAGACACACCTGAAAAAATAGATTCTTGAGTCCAAAGCCATTAGGAAATTTGGAGGCTCAGAAAAATACATGGTATTATCAGTTTCTACATTTGTTCCCACATTTTGAAGAGATACAGTAGAATAAGGTAGGCTCTAGAAGATGCTTCAGAGTCTGAAACATGGCGGTATTCAATATATTTTATAGAACAAACTAAACATCCATCAAGGCAAATATTGGTAATTAATTACTATAAAATCCTTAGTTGGGATAAAAACTAGAAAGTTGACTAATATTACTTATTATGATGTTTTACCCATTGTTTTGCAAATATATGATAAAGCACATATTATATTCACTATTATACAATTATTACATAAAGTAGCTTACATCATAACAGAATTTCTGAATTCCACTAGAAATAGAAGATTAAATATGAGAAAAACTTGTCAGAAGAAATTATATAAATATTACCTTTCAAGTCAATAAAATATATATTTACAAGATAGAAGATGGTGAAACTTAACATTTGTATCCAATGTAATATAAAATTGTGTCTAGACCTACAGTATAAAAAAATGGGGAAACCTGGGTGGCTCAGCGATTAAGCGTGTCTGCCTTTGGCTCAGAGCATGATCCTGGAGTCCCAAAATCGAGTCCCACTTCGGGCTCCTTGCATGGACCCTTCTTCTCCCTCTACCTATGTTTCTGTCTCATTCTCTCTCTCTCTCTCTCTCTCTCATGGATAAATACATAAAATATTTTTTAAAAAATAAATAAAATTAAAAAATGAAGGATACATCCATCCCAAGACTTACAAAGATGAGGGAAGAAGTTGATCTTTGTACAGTCTTCTTATTCTCTCTCTCTTTCTCTCTCTCTCTCTCTCTCTCTCTCTCACACACACACACACACACACACACACACAAACTGACACTCAAATCACTGGCATCTCTCACAGCCTGTGATCAACTGTCAAACAGTCATCTGTGGTATCAAAGGGTTAGAAGGGATGGGTGTGGTTCCACAAAAGGGAAAAGTTAACAAGGAGCTTCCTCATTCTGTTATTCTTCTTCAGTTCAAAATTGTAATATCTAACTTTAAGCCAACTGAAAAAATAGATAAGTAACTTAAACATAGTTCTACAAAAAAATGTAGACTAACTACTAAAACAATGCTACTCATTTTTTCTGTGTGTAACACATTCTAGAGATTTTTCTGTCTTTCTTTTTAAAATTTATTATTATTTTTTATTGAAGTTCAATTTGCCAACATATAATATAACACCCAGTGCTCATCCCATCAAGTGCCCTCCTCCATGCCCATCATTGTTTTAAACATTGGCTCCATTAAATAGGTTAATTGTGAAAAGGAAAAAGAGCCAGTGAAAGAGATCTATACACACCAGTTGGAATTCTTAGACAATTCACTGAGTAATTGGACAACTGTTATGAATATTTCCAATAGACGACAGAAACATTCATATGCATATAAAAGGAAAGAATAATAAAATAGAACCATCAATTCTCCTTCTAGAATGGGATCTTCATCAATCTAATTATGATATGTAGTTTATGTATACATCTGAAAAGAAGGCAGCCAAAATTTCAAAATTATTAAGATAGATATTTGAAAAAGATATATATTCTTTATTGTAAAAAACACATTACTGTTCTGTATTATTCTAGATGTCACTAACGATATGAAGTTCTTACAATGAGCATTATTAAATGCAATTTAAGTGACAACCCAAATATTTGGTTCCGTTAAAAAATAAAATAATGTAATACTACTAATAAAAGTAAACCTATTTAAAATATTTAAAAATAGTCTTTAACTTATCTTTATGAAATTTATATTTTAGAATGTTTTAAACATATATATGTGTATATAAATGTATATACACATATATATGTATATATATATATATATATATAGAGAGAGAGAGAGAGAGAGAGAGAGAGATAGATAAAATATTTGTTCCACTGTGTGTAAATGTTAAACACAATTCATACTTTGGGAGTCAAATCTTTGCTTTGATTGTGATTTTGTGGTTGTTTCCATTATTGCTTGTTGTCGTGCAACTGTGAAAGTTTGAAAACCACCATTCATGCCAACCCAAGGAAAATTATGCATTGAGATAAACTTTACGACAACACTCAATTTTTATTACATTTCTACAAGAATAAAGGTTTTATATTTTATATTTGGAAAATTAAAATATTAACTATTCAAAACATAAATAGTAGTTAACTTTAAAAATCAGAAGGCCTAATAGGAAAAGAAAATCAACTTGTTTCTATTTGTCCAAAATATCATGAAATATTAACTGCTAAATTTAGAGGGTGTTTATAGAGAAACTATAATTTAATCTTTCATCACATTCAAGATTTCCCTTTACAGCATTCCTAATATTCAACATTTAGAACTACTTTGTCATTGTTATTCAGTCCCAGGAGGTCCTTCCCTTGCCAAACAACAGCTTTTACAGGATAGATAACTCTAATCGTTAGACTGTTTTTCACAATTGAAATTTATGTCTTTTTCTTCTTGGTCCTATTATGTTCTCCAGACTAATCCAGAGGACAGATCTCTTACAGATACAGTTGATAGAATACTTGAAAGTAACGGTCTTCTCTCTTGGCTTAATATTTTTATATGCTTCAAACAATTCTTTTGAATTATATAAATAAAAAATGTCTCTTTCTTTTATCATTCTAATATGATATGATTTATAACATCCCCTAAGTGTAATGGTCAAAATTGTAGACATGATTCAAATAATAGTCTTTTTTTTAGATTTTATTTACTAATTCATGAGAGACACAGAGAGAGAAGCAGAGACACAGGCAGAGGCAGAAGCAGGCTTCTTGCCAGAAGCCCGACGCAGGACTGGATCCCAGATCCCAGGATCATGACCTGAGCCAAAGGCAGACACCTAACCGCTGAGCCACCCAGGCATCCCATAATAGTCTTGATCATACAAAATTTTGCCAGGAGTATTTGGATTGTAATCGCTTTTGTATCCATCATGGCACACGATAACATTGCCTTTCATATACAGGTTTCAAAAACGATGTTTGCAATGATGTGTATACTGTTCCACATGGATCTCATCAACACAGAAGACAACATAGCTATGTATCTCCATATTTCTATGAACATGTCCTAAGACCTAAGACCCTGTGACATTCATAGGCAGACATATTCTTCTAAAGGATAAATGTGTGTATTTCTACGTGCATACTTGTTATTCAGTCTGGATTTCTTGAAAACAAGGCTCTCCACCACAATCACCTCTCTAATCCCCATCCCTCACTTATGAGAACTGCCATTTTGGGTAGGAGATTTATTTTTTCCCATTTTACAAATAAACTGCTTTTAACAAAATCGCTGGGATTATTTAGAAGTGGGGAGGGACAGATGAGATAGTGTGGTAAATTAATAGAGGTGATCGTATGACCTTCCATGAGGAGGACATAAACAATGTATATGGAGTTCCAGAGGCACTGAAAGAAAAATAGACATATGCAAAAAAGTAAAACGAAAATATGCCCAGAATGAAGCAATGAAGCTTTACCATGCTCTGAGGCTTGTTGTAAGCCAGTTTCATTCTATAATGGTTACAATGTAACTTACTATTCATGTCTATATGCAGAAGACCTGATCTAATGAGAACACATGCCAAATGTCCAGCTTACTATATTTTTACTAATAAGGATGCTCAGTGTGGGGAAAAATAAAGATTGGGGGATTTTACAGTACATAATAATATCATCTGAAATGAGAGAGTAAAAGAGGAATGATTTCAGCAGTCGGGGGAGTAGAAGTGGGAGCCAAATACAAATAAAATGAATTGATCATTGAATATTTATTGGCTCTGCAATATGCCCAGCACTAATTATGTGCATAGGGTTGCAGGGCAAGTGTAAAAGTTGGCCTCTGCATTGTATGAGCTTATATTCTACCAAAGAGATGATGACAATGATGATGATGAGAATATAGATCTAATCTGAATTGAATGCTTACCAGTCTGACAAGTACAATTCATAGAATAAGTAATTACTTGTGTTCATATAATACGTAGTTATTCACAATGAGCCTACCAATTAGGGAAAGTCACACAAATGCATACCTGAGGCACATAAAATTAAGTAACTTAAGCATTAATCTGGGATAACGATTTGTTCAAACAATATCCCACACTAGGTAAAGCTAAAAGCCCATGCCTTGCATCACAGCTGCATTGTAGTGAGTAGCAAGAAGAAATAATATAGGACTTTTTCTCGTTGTGCAATACATTTAGTAATATATTGACTGCTGAAGAAAATTTAAAAATTAAAAAAAAAATGGATATTACTATGAGCCGGAGGTAGATCCCTCAGGGAGAGGAATTCATGAAGAAAATGGGCCATGAGCCAGCCTTTCCCTGATGGCTATGATTTAGACCACCAGAGGGCAGAAGTCAGGGGACATTAGACTGGGAAAAAGCAAACAATGAGCAAGGTTATAGATGTAAAATTGATATGGTATATAAGGGGCAAAGAAGAAGATAACACGTTCCAAGCAGGGGTGGAAACAAGTCCATGTGAATGAAGATAGATGAAGAGGCTGTTGCTACGCAGTAGAGAGCCTTGAAGGCCAAAGAGAAGCCTATGCTGCAGGCATATTTTTATATCAACTTAAGGAAGCGTACCTTTGAGTTCTCTGAAGTCATGTCCTGTAGAAAATCAAGCAAAGACACACAGAAGGATCAGTATGAGAAAAGGCCAAAGTTAGAGAAGCAGTTAATAATTTACTACAGCATCTGAGGCATAAAATGATGAAGGTCTCAATAAGAATATGGTGAGGTAAATAATAAAGATGATTTTAAATGAAATTTTTAAATCTCTACACTGCAGAAGATTTTTATCAGAAGATTTGTAAATGAATGGCACATCTACTTTGTCCCCATGGAATTCTGTTAAAGAAATTAAGCTTAAATGCTGGTAGCTATACTAGTAAGAAAGAAAACTTTCAGTAATATGAACAGACCCAACCTTTTTAAAGAAACTATATAGCTTTCACTCAAACGTAATATTCTTGGCTATACCAGATATTCTTAAGAAGTAAAGACCCCTTGAGAGTATTAGATGTTTCTGAAAAAATTCAAATACCAGTACCTTGATAGAATTTAGAGCCCATTTTAGTGAACAGAAATTGGAATTTTTCGATTGCCATTTTATCATCCTGAAATAGTTAATGACCTTTACCACCAGGGAATAGTTTGAAAGAGGATGACAATGAGTTAGTATTATGAATTTAAATCTAAATGGCATTTTATCTTGTGATATGTACAATATTTTAGCTAATAATTGCTATATACTCTATCTCTCTCCACTTGTCTTAGTTGAAAACAATTCAAAATTGAAAAGCAAGGGAAATAAGTATTATGGCTTGAGGACTTGTGTTGAATTGTGAAAATATAAATCACCCAAAACAAAATGGGGATGGGAGCAATGTTTACATGTAAATTGCATGTGAGGCAGATGTATTAGCAGATGTGTTTTGTCTTGTTGAATAGCCTCAAAGTTTAAATTAAATTTTGGAAATGAAAAGACAACAAAAAGGTTACTATCGTTATAATGGATGTCTTGATTTCAAATATAATATTGTCTTTTTGACAAAGGCTTTAGTTTGTATCTAATTCATTTTCATTGTTTAAAGATGCATAAAGACAATGTTTATCTTGTATTTAGTTAATCCAAAAGTATTTTCATCACATATCCTACAAATATGAAGTAAGGAAATAAAACTTTTTGAATGTGTAAAACAGTTTCCCAGTGAACATCTGGAATGGGTGCGAACTGGACCATCAGAGCTGCCAGCAATCCCACTGTATTTCCCTAGTTCAGGGCCTCTCAAACCTTAACATAAATGTGAATCATCTGGAACTCAGAGTTTGCATTTTATAACACACTTATAGGTGATATTGATAGGGCTGGCCTTAGAACATCATGTTCAGTGGTGAGGTTTAGAATAGGTTTCTCTAACTTGGCACTATTATTACTTTGACTGGATAATTGTCATAGAAACTTCCCAGTGCATTATAGAATGTTTTAGCAGCATCCCTGGCTTGCGCCAAACAAAAATATCTTTAGGCATTTCCAAATGCATTCTGAGAAGTAAAAATCACTGCAAGTTGAGAACCACTGCTCTAGAATCCTCATTCACCCATTCCTCCCGACCAGTGGCTTCTCTTTGGAGTATTTGTATCCCAGGGAGTACACAAAGCTTTTCCATAACATAAATAGTTTTAAGGAAATCAATATCCAGATGGAAAAGTTCCATATGTACTCTTCCTCAAATTGATCTAAAACTATGCCTGCAGGGATCCCTGGGTGGCTCAGCAGTTTAGCACCTGCCTTTGGCCCAGGGTGTGATCCTGGAGACCTGGGATTGAGTCCCACGTCAAGCTCCCTGCATGGAGCCTGCTTCTCCCTCTGCCTGTGTCTCTGCCTCTCTCTCTCTCTCTCTTATGAATAAATAAAATCTTTAAAAAATAAAATAAATAAAAAATAAATAAAAACATGTCTGCAGCACAGGCATCAGGCAGTTTCTTCTTTCCTATTCCCTCTTCATAGTCATCCTCAAAAACCTCATAAAAGGCCCATCTCACAGCCATCCTGATTTTACTGTAGTGCATTACCCCATGTACAAAATCTGTGAGACACCAAACTAAAGATGATTTCAGAATTTGAAGCCTTGGTAACAAGGGGCCTCCTGTAATCAAGGCACCTTGTTGGAATACAGGTATTTATCTCTCCTACATAATTCTCTTAAGGACAAAATGCAGCGTTTGGAAACAATGTACTTTGGCTAATGGCATTATATTCTGAAATCAGATATATTGTAATATATTGTAAAGTGATGCAGCAGAAATACTGGCAATTTGTATTTAACTACCTCACCTCTTCCTTCCCCTTGCTATTGTCAAAAAAAAGAATCACTCCTAAAGAAATGTCTTGTGAGACCAAAGCAGATAGTACTGTAAAAAATCAAAAGTGGCTATTCATCAAAAGAACAAACATATGCCAAGAGTCTATATGCCTTATGCTTATTTATCATGGAATTAGAATCTAAAGTGAGACAGATATCATAGTAGTATTTGAACCGAAAAATAAAATAAAATTTTTTTGAAAAAATACATCTGAGAAGGACAAATGGTTAGAAAATGAGGACTTGCTTCTCCAATTAGATTCTCAGACAGATACGTTCTGTAAACTGAATAAGCTAAAGCTATAGCTAAAAGGATTTGATGAAAATATATTTAAAATGTGTGTTCAAATAAAAACATATCAGAAGTTACCATGCTTAGCAAAGATGGATATATATATATCTACACACACACACACACACACACACACACACACACACACACTAAAACCATTTGGAATTTTATAATACTTTCTGATTGTACAGGTTCAACATAGGATCTCTAGATGAAAAAGTAATATGCGTAATAAACTGTCATTTAATAAATCTTGGTGAAACTTTTAAATAATCATTCCAAGGCACTGGGAAAATGAAGGACTCTAATAAGTTGGGGAGGGGGAGGAATTTTGCAAGCAGATTTTTTGTTTGTTTTTAATTGTATGAAACTTAGAGGGCCTAATTGAGTTGTTAGCAGATAGATTGTTAGAAACAACTCTCAATGTTTTAAAATTATTTGATATTTGCTATATATCTAGCAGGAAATAATAAAATGTTTGCTTATGTGAATGTAGTTTCTTAAGGCTTACAAGTATACAAAATGTCATCAGTGCTGAACCCTGAACCTATATTATACTAATAGAGCAATATTTACCCACACAGATGTGTGAACTTTGATAAAGTCCATCCATCTCATTAAGGGCATTCTCAATAAGTTTGTATGTCTGTTGCAGAGATGGAAAATCACTCCTTGGCTTTCTCTTCTGCTGAGCTGCAGATCTCGCAGCTACCCGAAAGCCCTCAACTGTTAGTGCCTTGGAGACCTGATGTGTCAGCTCTCCAGTCAAGGCCATGCTCTTCTGGGATGAACGTCAGCCAAGGACTGGGTTATTGGGCTTGGCCATTGAAGCTTGGCCAATCTTGCGTGAAAGATTTCTCCAATGGGTGATTTTTGCTCTGCAGTGTCTGGTGAGTTGGCAAGACTCTGCCAGACATACGTTGTGATCTGAGGTTCTCCCACACAATCCTTCCTCTGTCTATTACTTTTCCCAGGTATTCCCCCTTTCCTGATTCCCACCCCACTCCTAGCAAACCTCTTGCAGTTCCAACACACAGTGTGTGCTTTCAGAGCAATCCAACTAATATGAAATGTGAGAAGTTTTATAATCTATAATAATTTGTAATTGTATAAAATATTGTCATATTTATTAGTGGAGTACAAATACTTTTAAAGTTGTTTCGCTCCAGCAGAAATTTTGAAACTTGGCTAGTACATGGTAAAATGTTAAGAAGTCTGTTTGCATGCTTCTTTTTCTTTTTTTTTTTTTTTTTTGCATGCTTATTTTTCTTACAGAGAAGTATGAGCTGGTGAGTCATCAAAGATTTTTAAGCATTGATATGTCTCCTTAGGTTTAGATTCTGGAGTTCCATTTCAATGAGAAAAAGATAATGTTAACATTTCCAATAGAGAAAGGCTTGTGCATATAACATTTTAAGTGGATGACGGTGGATTTAGAACAGTTAGAATAGTTTAGGAAAAATTCATTGAATGTATTTTTTAAACGATGCAAAATTTTAATTTACAAATGTCAATACATACCTACATCAGAAGCTGTCTTTTGTAATATTTAAAATTAGAGTGAAAGATTGTAGAGGTTAGTTTTAAAATGTTTGAGAGGAATCAATAGTATTTCTCTGAATTCATTTACAAGGATATGACAAATAATATTTTAAAGACTGCTGTTATAAATGGTTATTTTCTTTCAAATTTCTGGTTCTTCCTATTATTTCCATTATCTGATAAATTTGCTTCTGACTTCACAGATAAAAGACAAGCACCCAGGAGAAAAGTTTTCATCAATTTCTTCCATTTCTCTATTTCCTTGTGTTTTCCCATGTATTGGCTTTCCCTCCTGTGATCACAGAGGACTGTACGTTCTTTGGTCTAAGTTCTCAAGTCTCCATTTATGCACTAGTAGTAAGCCTTTTATATATTCAAAACTTCCCTCTGGCGATTCTATCCCTTTTCTCTTTAAGATAAGCAATCTCTCTTTTTCTCTTTCTTTTTCTCTCTCTCTCTCTCTCCCTCAGGCCATCCCATTTCTGTGCTCCCTTTAACATTCCAACCAACCTTTCACTACTAGACTTCCCCAGGAGGGCTGCTGTCAAAGCTTCTAAGGAACTGCTAATTCCAAAGGTCAGATCTCAGTCCTCAGTACCTGAGCTATCAGCAGCATTGGGCACAGTTGCTCATTCCCTCCTTTTACTCTCTTCACTTGTCTTCTAGGTCAACAGACCTCTACCTTTGGTCTTGGTCATTCCTTCCCTGTTGCTTTTGCTTATGTCTCCTTCCCTGTTGCTTTTGCAGGTTGGAGTGACCCCAGGGAGTGTTCTTGGCCTTTGTCTTTGCTCCTATACCCACCAGCTCAGAGAGCTCTCATCCAGTCTCACAAATTTAAATAAGCAGAAGATTCCCACTTTTAGATGTCCAACCTGGACTTCTCCCCTGACTATAGGTTCATATATCCACCCTACCTGCATCATCTGTAGTTGGCTATCTGTGAAGCACTGCATAGATAACAGGTCAAAAAAATCCTTGGAGCAGTTCCTAGGCTAACACCACACTTGAAATATATATAGGCTATTTAAATTTTCCTCTACTTTCTCAATATAGCTGGAATCTCATTGCATTTAAACACTACAGCTTGGGTCCTAACAATTATTATCTTTTGCCAAAGTTTTAGTGTAATAGTTTCTGCTATGGTTCTGTGACAGTTTATTATGAACACAACATACAGAATTAGCTTATTAGAGCAGAAATCAGATCATGACTTTATTCTGCTCAAAATCCACCAAATCTCCCCATCTTATCCAGAGTAAAGGCCAAGGTCCCTATAAACATTAACAGGACTCCTCATAACCCTCCTACCTCCTCTTTCCTATTCATCTCTCTAACCTCATCACCTAATCCTATCTGCCTTCTTCAGTAAAGCTACAGCCACATCAACCTCCTTGCTGTATCTGTGCCAGGCATGCTTCCATTCAATACCTTTGCAATTGATATTTGCTGCCTGGAACAGTCTCCTTCTGGATATCTACAAGACTGCCAACCTCTCTTCATTCATACCTATCAATGTCACTTTCACAAAGAGGAATTTCCTAGTCACCATGATTAAAAATACAGTCACCCCCACTACATTCATGGTATACACACCCTATCTTCTTCCTTGCTTTATTTTTCTTCAGAGCACTATTGCAAACTATTGTTACATATTTTATTTCCTATGTATCTATCATCTATTTATTATCTATAATCTGTCTATATTATATTTTTTATCTATCTATCTATCTATCTATCTATCTATCTATCTATCATCTATCTATCTCCTGTTCTTTTACAATGAAATGCCCATGAAGATAGAAATGTTCGTATCTCTTTTCACAGTATTAGAGTCTTATGCTATAGAATGTTCTCTTTAAATATGTTTCATAAATAAAAAACATAAGATCACACAAAAAGAGCCAGAAATGACAACTCTTTTTTTTTTTTTTTTTTTTTTGCTTGTGAGGACCCCACTTACAGAAATCCTTTTGCCTGGATCAGACGACTCACAGGTGACAAAAGATCAACTGCGGAGAATTTGGAACTGTTGATTTCAACTATTCTCCTCCTTTTATTAAGTAGACACATGAAAAAATTATGCAACTATTATATATTAAAACATGGCTTGTTGCTCTTTTGGAGATAAAAGTGAAAAAGTTCAACTAGATCCAACTGAAACAACAGAATATTCAACTCATACCTGGTTTTTAGGCTATTTTTGTTTTTGCAACTAAACTCATTCTAAGATTGCATATGAAGAAGGCCAATTTCCTTACAGAATTCACTGTTTATTGTATAAATGTTAACTTTCATTGTGTGTCTGGAGCCAGTGTAAGTAGTTTTAGGACAATAGGAGATCAAATCAGAGAAATAAAGTGTCACTGACCTCTTACTCATTCAAAATCCCATCTAATTTCTTTGCAAACAGTCTTTTTGAACAGAAGTGACTGCAGCAATATCTGTGAATTTCTGATGAAACGAGTAAGAGTATAGGATCATGAAAAGACAGCCTTTTCCTTTGAAACAATTTAGATACCTTTCACTTAAAAATGTGGAATACTGAAACACTGGGTACAAGAAACAGTGACTTAATAGAGTTCAAGAAATATTGTGAGGATCCTAGAATAGAACTAATGATAGAAGCTTGAATTTCACTCATTCCAGCAGCTAATCCATTCTTCATTAAACTTTAAAAAACCTGTTTGGCAATTGAAGTGCTATTGATTTTCAAACCATGGCACATGAAGAAGTTGTTTCACTTGTGTTGTTTCCTGTATTTGCTTTAAAAAGTTGAGACACAGAAAGTAAAGCACTTTAAGAAGTAGATATAGCTGAGTCAACATTTATCCCGGGTACTTTGCTCTTAGCCCATGGTGCTAGAAAGAAAAACAAAAAATTCTAATTAAGCCCTTGAGAACATTCCAATGAACACTGACTGACTTCTGAACCCCACAGGGTAAAATTTCAAGACTTTCTAAAGTAAAAAAGATAATAAGCTGCCTGCATAAAAGGTGCAATATTTTGAAAGTGAATACTGGGTTGAACTCCTCTACTACCATATGGGAGATGTATGTGCACACAAGGAAAGGCAGGGGGGATGAACATATTCCTCAACTGGAGCATGAAGAAGAATGCCATATGATTCCACTCTCTAGTAGTTTCTATGCCAAGCCAATGTTTCTGGTCCTCTGAGTACAGCTTTTACAGAGACAACAAGAAAAATAATAAAGCAAGTCCTTTAGAATCATTCTATATCCCAGGAGAAATGAATTGTGACAGTCAGTGGGTTTTACTTATAAGGTGACTGGAGAGAGGAAAAACTTTCTAATAGCTGGTAAAATGGTATCATCTCTAAAGGTGAAGGGGAGAGCTTCTCCATAAATGTCACCATTCCACATTCCAAACTATCTGGCAAAGATTTATGTGAACTTTACTTTTTCTGCTTAAACAACACCTGTCAATACTACTCCCTTAAATTATCTCCAAGACATACTACGAATCTGTCTCGTAAGGAGATTCAACGTTTTCCATAGATAGTTAAGTTCTTCACTCAAAATCTAGAAAGATAAAGGGAAACCATAAATATTCCTTATTAACAAAATGTGTCAATTGATATATGTCACAGGAGAATGCAGACTCTAACACTAGAACCTAATTTTCCTTATCTTCTGTTCCATTGTTAAAGCTTAAGTTATCATTTCCATAAAACAAGTTATATCAACTAAGGCTAAAGATAACCACAATCTAAATTAAGTCTGTAGAACTGAATTTTCCAATTTGATAGGCACCAGTCATATGTTGGCTATTTATTTTATTTTATTTTATTTTATTTTAATTTTTTTTTATTTATTTATGATAGGCACACAGTGAGAGAGAGAGAGGCAGAGACACAGGCAGAGGGAGAAGCAGGCTCCATGCACCGGGAGCCCGATGTGGGATTCGATCCCAGGTCTCCAGGATGGTGCCCTGGGCCAAAGGCAGGCGCCAAACCGCTGCGCCACCCAGGGATCCCTATGTTGGCTATTTAAATTAAAATTAATACAAATTAAATTTCATTTCTGCACTCTAACTTGCTACATCTCAGCAACCACATGTAGCTAGTGGCTACCATTTTGGATAGCACATATATAGAATATTTCCATCTTCACAAAAAGTTCTTTTGAAGAGAACTGCTCAAATGCTACATATAAATAGACATATAAAATAGTATATAAAATATATAAATACTATATAAAATATATACTACATATACTTATTTTATACTATATATACACACACACACACATATATACACACTGTAAGTACTATACAAAATATAAATTCACAAAATAATGCAATCATGGGTACTGGAAGGAAATGAGAAAGACCACTTGGTTCTTCTGGAAAAAGACAATTTAAAACATTCATATAGGCCTTGAAAACCTCCAGCTGAGGCAACTAAAAAAACCCACAGCCATTATCCAAGAGTGCTCATTGTGAAGAAGTTCATCATGTTGATAGTTTCTTGTTAAATTTACAAAGGACATTTTTAAGTTTACAAAGGAAAAATATCAATTATTTTTAGTAGAAAAATAAAAAAGAGAAATTATATTTAAGAACGTCCATTAAATTATGTCTCACTCTTTATGATTCAGACTAAACAGACTCAATGTTGTGAGCTAAATTCAGAAAACCATACGTTTTTATTATCGCCTTAAGTCATGAAATCCATAAATAGACATGGTATTCTATCAATATTTTGATTAGGAGAGACTACCAGACCTACCACTGGCAACTTTTCAGAAGAAACATGCTACGCCTTCAATTATTCATCCTAATTTAATGTTTGAATGTCAGTCACATATTTCATATTTAGGTGGTTTCTCTTTGCATATATATAGTTTCATGTGAAGGTTACTTTTATAGTGTTTAAGTGACTTTAGTTAGAATTGAATTAAAATGTGGATTTTACCAGTTGAAAAATGCTTATCCTTGAGAGATTTTTCTGAGATGATAGACTAGGTTGTAGTAGAAGTCAAATATTTTTTCTCTTCTTCTGCTTGTCAGTCTGGGTCTTATGAAGCAGTGGAGTGGAAGGCAATGAATAGAACTAAATGTCAAAACCAGGAGAACCAACATTGGAGGCTAAATATATAGGAATAGTAGTGAAGAAAGTTGGTGAGAATAACAAAGGCTTATGCTCTTATGCTCTTGTTTTAAAATATGTTTTATCTGTCTCATTTTTGGTTTTTCCTTATTTCTTAAAAAAAAATTAAATAAGGGAAGTGGGCTAAATTTGGGAAAAATTATCAGAAACCAGGGAGTCACTGGAAGCAGTTCATGATAAAGAAGGGAGAAATATGCTGGTAATCAAGAAAGTAAAAACTGCTTGTAAATAGGGGAATTTAAATTGAGGAATGACCTATGTCTTCATAAATTCCCTTGTTCTGTAAAATATGTTATTATTTTAATGTCTGTAACCTGAGGCACCTGCGTGACTCAGTCAGTTAAGCATCCAACTCTTGATTTTGGCTGAGGTCATGATCTCAGGGTGGTGAGATCAAGCCTGGGGTCAAGCTCAAAGCTTCATGTTGGGCATGGAGCCAGCTAAGATTCTCTCTCCCTCTCCTTCTGCCCCTCCCCCTGCTCTCTCTCTCTCTCTCTCTTCCTTGGAGGCGAAAAATATCTCTGTTATAAAATTAGTAACCCATTATTCCCCCAAGTTTTAGCCTAGAGGTACAAATAGGCCACATTAATATGAAGGTTTATGTTGATGGCTCTTTGCCCTAACATGGCCTGTCCCAACCCTCTCACCTCCCTCAGTTATTTATGCAAGTCACCTAACAATTTCGTGCCTAAGCAAGCCTACCTAGGAAACTATTCACTGTTTCCACCAACAATGTTCTCTATAAAAATAATATTAGTGACAGATCTAGAATATTTGGGGTGCCATTCCTAAGCTCTTTTCTGGTATGTGGTGAGAGTTGGAATAGAGGTTTAAAAGGAGTTGCAGTGCTACAAATTTATTCAGAGGTGCAACACCAAAAGTCCTCTCTCCAGATGGCATAAAACCAAGCCTTCAAACTAAAAGCTCTCATCTTATTCTCTTGTATCATCTTCCTTTCCCCTCCCAAACAAAAATGATTTACTTTCTCATCAGAAAAAAAAAATCAATCTCTCCTGCATATCATATTGTCCAGATGGATATCTTGGATGGAGGGCAGCCCTTCCAAAGTTTAGACACTAAAGTCTAGTCTCTTCCCAGCTAATAATCTCATGCCACATTTTCATTGACCTTGGTCCTATTAAAGCAGATAGGCAATGACGTACTTTTCAATCCAGAGCTAGAATATTGCAGGTAGGAATCTGTCTCTTCACATTCTTCATGCCCTTGAAGCTATTTTTTTTCTGTTATATTTGGTGAGAGGTAGTTTGACTTCTTTTCTACCTCCAGTGACAAAACTTAGGCTTCAAGATGGTCTCTTTAGGAATAACTCCAATGATGACTGCAACAATAAAATCCTGTTTTGCTTTTCAGTAATTAAGGATTTAGATCTCAGCTTTAGAAATGTCCTTGGTAAAGGAAGAAATGAGTGTTGCATAAGTCAGCAAAAGTTTGAAAGAATTAATTGACTAAAATGTGGTTTACCTAGTTCTCAAGAACTAGTTCTGCTCAAGCAGCAATGGAGCAATGATAAAGTTATAGAAATATTAACAAACAAGGCAAATTGATCTTACTATCAAGTGTTTAGGTAACAAAGCACTAATTATTTCTTTCCTGCCTCCAACTTCTCTCTTAAACATGACACAGCTTCCAGTTAAGTAATTCATGGCTCAGATTAGCTCCTCTTTTTTTCAGGTATCATTAATTCTAATGACAGCGGCTCACTAGACTATGTTGTTGGACACAGCTCTTTTTTTTTTCTTCAAGATTTTAAAAATCTTGAAAGATATAGAAAGAGAAAGAAAGAAAGAGAACAAGCAGGGGGAGCTGCAGCAGGAGAGGGAAAAGTAGGCTCTCCACTGAGCAGGGACCCCCATGTGGGGGTCGATCTCAGGACCTGGAATCATGACCAGAGCCGAAGGCAGATGCTTAATCGATTAAGTTTAACCCAGACACACCCTTTGTTGGACACAGTTCCATAGCTATTTTGGCTCACTTACTTGGGCTTATACTGAAAATATACCTTTTCCATAGAAGAATAGACAAAGATAATGGTTAATTTAGCTATACACACACATAAAACCATACCCACAGGATTTTCTATGGAGACGGGAATAGAAATAGATGAAAAGGAGTTTAGTTGATCCTACTGCAATAGGTCACAAAGGAATTCAAAGCCAAGCACACTGGGCTTTGAAAGTTAATCCTTTGCTTGACAGGGTGGAGGTGAGGGTGGTGAATAAGACATCCATGGAAGGGATTTAAGACCAAGAACTTGGGTAGGACACTGGGCAGAAGGGGTAAGAAAGAACACTGTTGATGAAAGAGAACTGTGTAGTGACCTATATGCCATACATTCACTTATGCTTACCTGTAAGTTAATAGTCAACTGCCATGTTTGCTGCTAGATTGGAATAGGCCTGAGGACTGGGAAAATAATTGAAGTTGCTGCTTCACATGAATGCAGATTGTCTCATTTTGACAACTTTGACATTTGAATAAAGTTGTCTCAATCCTCAATCTAAAGTAGGATTCAAGTTACCTTACCTCTAGAGAGCTATGGATGCTGAATGAAGACGTGAAAGTAAAAATATTTTTCCTCTATGGTGAGTATTAAATAGCATTTAATTATTTTATATGGCAATCAGAAGTGACATATATAATTTTAGTTATGCTTTGCAATTTTTTTTTACCTATTATGTGCTCTCTAAAAATGTTCTACTTTGCTCCTCACAACCTTGCCATTCAGTGCATATTCATAAATGTAATGTTAATCTATAACTCGCAAAAAATGTCTGATTCTGGTCATGGAAAAACCTCTTCTCTATAGGTATATATGATATTGAGTACTGAAATATCATAGTACTGCCCTAGTCAAGGAGAAAATGTCATTGTTTATTCCAGAAACAACAGTTTAGTGGTTGGGGGACCAATGTCTGAGCAACACATTGTTGTTAAAGGTCAGAATTTTATAGGACCTCTAGGCTCCAAAAGAACAGCTAATAAAAATTTTCCCTTTCTAACACACAATATAAACACCTGAAGTCATCTTTTTGGAGTAAAGTTATTACATAAATATTAGAGCCATGTTAATAACTTTCTGGTGCACATGCCTACCACATGCTTGTGCATACAGACTTTTTTAAACTAGTGAACAGATTCAGACTTAAAAATGTAATTTCTTTATTAAAATGAAGTTTATTGTTTTTTATTGTGAATGGTAATAAATTTTTGTAGATATTTGGAAAATATAAAAAAATAAGTCTTTGATCTACTTTTCAGAGGCTGCACCTGTTACCTGTATGATCTATTTTCTAGAGAGCTGACTTTCTTAGACATTCTCTCACTGAGGATAAGGTTCAGACTGTCACCTTAAGCTTAAGTTATAAATACAGCTCTTATTTGCTCTCCCTTCCTCTGGGGGTATTGCCATTGTAAGCCAGCCTACATATACACAAAAGAGTATTTCTAAAAGGTTGTTAGTGGCTGGTTCCCTCCTTTGGTCTTGGACTAAATAGTGGAAAATGAAGTGTTTAGGCAGGGAAACCACACACACACACACACACACACACACACACACACACAAAAGAGGGAGGGGTGTCTCTCTTGGTATTTTGTTTTCCAAAAAGATCATAAGAGGCTGTATACATTATGGCGACCTCTGATTTGAACAGGTGGTTCTCTGAGATTTGGTACAAAATGAATTTGATTATTTGCAAAGCATGGGATTAAACAGACCAACATGTGACTAAATGTAGACCAGTTGGCTTCATTGAGCAAGAGCAAAAGCCTACATCTCATGGTCGTAAACTTTACCCTGACATCTAGAGAAACACCTTTCAAACATCTGCTGCTGTTCCAAAGGAAGCCAGGGGGGGAAATGCATACTGATCAAAGATGCAAATCCTACTTCACTGCTGGAAAGTCACTTTGAGGATATATGCCACCATCAGCAGGCAGCATCAAAGCTGGATCTAAATCATCACACATTGGGTCTAAAAGGGGATTGAATCAAGCAAGTTTTATTAAGTGCTACAGATAGTATATAATTAAAAATCTCTATATAGATAAGCTTAATAACAAAAGATTGGCTCCTGCATGTTCACTGCAGAGACCATTCTGCCTCTACTTGAAATTCACCAATGGCTCTTCATTTCCTACAAGGTAAGGTACAATGTTCTTAATATATAATGTCTGCCACATCCTATTTCTCATCTATCTCTCCAGCTTAATATTCCACCATTCACATTTAACTCCAAACTGATTTTAGTTCTTTCAATGCATAGCCCTGCAACCTGCCTTTGTATTTTTACTCATGTTATTACTTCATTAACTCTCCTTAAAGAATCAGGTCAGTTGCCACTGCCTCCTGGAAGCCTTCCTTGATATTCCTTCTACAGTGGATATTGATGGTGTCCTACCCAGATACCCTTTACTGCCAGTATACCAGTATCTGTCCTCTTCTGGCATGTTGGACCATCAAGACTCAGTTGCACTCTCCTTTGGAGAATTTCCTTAAGCCAAATGAGAGCCATTTTCCTTACAGCAAGACACAACAACCTGCAGCTAGCCTATAGCTTAAATCCAAGCTATCACCTGTTTCTCTGAATAACTGGAACACAGCCACGCTCATTTGTTTACACACTGTTTTTCACACTACAATGGCAAAGTAGTTGCAACAGATACTAAATGGCCCAAAAAGCCTAAAACATTATTTAGATTTTTACCAAAAAATTTTGATGATCCCTAGAGGATATAAAATGTGGGAAAGGCTGTGTTGTAATCTGTGCTCCAGAGTTAGTTTCTCATAGGATCATACTGAAGCTGAGCTCCAGCCAAGACCACATTACTCTTTAGGTTTTCTCCCTGTTTTATTCTGCTTCCTTCATTCCTTTCCTGAGAACACCCCCTGAATAAATCATTTAAATAGGATTCACTGATCCAAATTCTACTTTTAAGAAACCTGACCTAAGAGAGTTAGTACCTAAAGTAGACAGCAGACATTAAAGGATGAGATTCTGGAGTTGATTTCTTGCTGGAAGGATAGCAACCATAGCCCCCTTACTGGCTGCGGGAAGAGTTTTGATAGTCCTTTCATCCCTTACATGTTGCAGCTGTGTGATTTCTAGGCTAGGACTTTCCCACGTGTGTTGGAGTGGGAACAAGTAGAAAAGGATGCATTGGCTGGTGCAGTATTTGAAATAGAAATGACAAGCATTTACGGAACTGGATGGCTATCGCTATGTATCACTGACTCTGTGAAAAGAAAAAAAAACTAAAAATAACAGGCTTGGATCTATTAATCAACAATCTAAAGCACAGTGTGAGAGTTGGGACTCTTCAGACTCACTGAGCGAGAATCTATCTCCTACAGGAAGAAAACAGACATAGCTGAAGATCGGGCACAGCTAAAGATCAGAGATGCTAAATTCTCAGCCAGGGCAAGTCTACCATGCCAAAAATCAGGGCTCTGATAAGAAAAGAGCAGACTTTGCGACCAGATACAGAGATATCTGTAAATAACTTTTTCTATTCAAGGACCTTGAATCCCCAGGTTTTCCCAAACCCTCTGGACCTGCTGATGTGGCTATGTCCCTTATTGGAAGAAATAGTCCTCCCTTTTGCTTGATGATTATGCAAAAGCCTCAAATCTACCAATGTCTTGAAAGACAACATTTGCTCTCCTGAGGATCTGTTACCATCTTACCTCCCAGGCAGCATATTCATAATCAGTCACAGTTCAGCAATCACCTGAGGACTTGCTGGTCCCATTACAAGAAGGAAGATATTATTTTCAAGGAGCAGTAAGATTGGCCAGCATGTGTGTCAAGGAATCCAGAGGGAACCTCAGGAGCAGGTTCTGAGGGTGCTGTTTCAATGCAAGTGGAGAGAACATTATATTAATGCCTGATAAAGGGGAGTTCATTGATATTTGGCCACCAGCAAGGGTCCGGTGTTATATGTAACACACTGTTGGCCTGGTCCCAATCAACAGCTTAGCTGTTTGGCCAGTGACCTGGCTGGAAGAGCAAGACTGGAGAAGTCATCAACAAGGAGATCTGGGAAAGATGCACGTGGTCACAAACGATGAGTTTCATTCCACTAAACATCAATGCCCACCAGAGAACATTCATGGCAGAAATGGTACTAAACTAAGTGAAGAGAATGACTCAGTGACTAAATATGAGCCAACTTCTTTACGTGGCTATTAGCCACACAATGAACTTTTACAAAGAGTAGCCATTGCTAAGGAGGCAGGTATTGTGTGAACTGTTTTTATCACACACATACACACACATGCACACACAAAGAATATTAACAAATTAAAAGGGGAAGAAAATGTTCGAGGTAATAGATGGCATATTATAGTGATGTTTTCATAGGTGTATACGTATTTCTAAACTCATCAAATGGTGTTATGTTAAATATGAATAGATTTGTTTTCATATCAATCATACCCAATAAAGTGGCTTAAAACAAAGAGAGAACGAGAGAAAAAGAGTGGTCATGATAGCAGGGATGAAGATAAGCATTGTACTGTTGGGGATTTACCCCAAAGATACAAATGCAATGAAACGCCGGGACACCTGCACCCCGATGTTTCTAGCAGCAATGGCCACGATAGCCAAACTGTGGAAGGAGCCTCGGTGTCCAATGAAAGATGAATGGATAAAGAAGATGTGGTTTATGTATACAATGGAATATTACTCAGCTATTAGAAATGACAAATACCCACCATTTGCTTCAACGTGGATGGAACTGGAGGGTATTATGCTGAGTGAAGTAAGTCAGTCGGAGAAGGACAAACATTATATGTTCTCATTCATTTGGGGAATATAAATAATAGTGAAAGGGAATATAAGGGAAGGGAGAAGAAATGTGTGGGAAATATCAGAAAGGGAGACAGAACGTAAAGACTGCTAACTCTGGGAAACGAACTAGGGGTGGTAGAAGGGGAGGAGGGCGGGGGGTGGGAGTGAATGGGTGATGGGCACTGGGGGTTATTCTGTATGTTAGTAAATTGAACACCAATAAAAAATAAATTAAAAAATAAATAAATAAATAAATAAATAAATAAATAAATTAATTAATTAATTAAAAAAAAAGAAGAAGATAAGCATTGTTTTAACAATACAAAGAATCTCTCAACAGGTCTGAGATGCCACAGGGAAACGAGAAAAATACCCGTATCACCATCTTCCACACACACTGCCATATTTATAATGATGTTTTAAATGGGTTTAATGATATGAGGAATGCACAATCCAAACCGCTCTAAATATGCCTCTGCACTGTCTTTGATGCATCTGTGAAAGTTGATTCTCAGCTTAACCCTTAACATTTTGCTAATTCCTACAACCTTAGCCTGAGGTCGCACCATAAAATAAGCCCAAGCTATCTGTTATTTCAGCTTTTTTCTTTGATAATATACCATTTCATAAGGGTAAGAATTTTCCTGTAATTAGATACACTTGTGATGAAAGCTTCTGCTATATTTCTGTCGATAGACAATAAATTTAAGAATAAGATCATGGGTCCTAGCCTTGAATCTGTGCACAGAATGAAACATGGGGAGGAGGAGAGAATCTGTTTTTACTAATCATCATTATTCTGTAAAAATGTCAACTCTCCTCCCATTTTTATCCCATGTGGACTTTATCACAGTCTTCTGCCTTTCATTAAATGAGATCCCTGCTTAGTTGTCCTTATACCCTAAAAATAGGTCATCCAAGGTCAAGGCTAAATTGTAATGGAGGCAGAGAAACTGAAGGAAGGCTGCCCTGGATTTACTCCCCTTGAACTAGAGGTTGAAAGGATATCTTGATCAAAGTAGTAATTTTGGAAGATTCTGAAAATTGGGATGTAAGGTTTTCTTTATTGTTTTAACATAAAATGAATCTAGAAATCCACAGTCATGATATAACTTATGGCAAACATTCTTTTTGAGGTACAGAACAAAAATTAGGAACTTACAGACCTACTTTTAAAATGTGAATGGAGCATTTTAAGAAATATATATTCTGAAGCATGATACAGTGGAATATTTCAGAAGAAAACTTATGTGTTCTGCTAAAAAGTGAATTCTTAATCATCATCTGAAGTACATTTTCTCCTTTTGAGAATCATTCAGCTTGAAATGTTATAAAAGGTGTAAATGTAATAAATATGTTTGGATGAGATTTCTCTGTGATTTCCTCCAACACTAAATATTCACGCAAATTCACTCATATTTCAAGATGCAGATAAAGCAAAGGTTTTGAAATCAGAATTGATTTTAAATCCAAGCTTTGGAACTGAACACTCTAACTAAACTCTCTGACCTTTATCATCTCTAAATGGGGATACTCCACCTTAAAATTGTGCTTTGACTATAAATAGGATGATATACATGAAAGTGCCTTGCACAGAAATGGTAGGATATCAGTTAATCTTTATTTTTCTCCAATTGTTCTTCTCCTCCTCCCTTTCCTTAGGAAAATAAGAAATAAAATGATTACTGGATTATCAGTACATGAATATGTGGTAATTTGGCAACCTCTTCACAATTTTTTGAAAATCCAATTTGAACTTTTTTTTCCTTTTTTAACAATATAATCATGCCGAGGTAGATATAAGAAATGCATTTTATGTGATGTTGAAGTTCAACTTCTGAAAGAAACTAAAAATACATATATACATATTAGTAACTCTTTAGGTATTATTGTTTTTTTTTTATCTTGGTCTTCCAACAAGGTCTGGCTTTGATTCACAATCTACGGAAACTTTTTAGCTTCAGATTTTTTTGTCTGGGAAATAAGGACAATATAGTTAACACTGGGCCAAAATGAGTTAATGATAAAAAGTGCTAAGAAAAAAATAGAATATTAGTTACCTTTGAAATAAAAGTTAGCTACCTAAGTGAAAATTAATTTCCCCACATACTTTAAAATAATGATAAGATTATATACTTTTAAAAATTATTAAGATTTTGACATTATTTTTAACCTAGTTGCTTCTCTTACAATCTCCCAAGAAGAGTTGATTAAACAAGAATATGAAGGGGAAAAAAAGTATTGTCATTTTTACTTTGAGCTCAAGAACTAGTTTTATATATATATATATATATATATATATATATATATATATATATGTCATTACGTAAAATCAGCTGATCTGATTCTGATCCTTGAGATAGATATAGTCATCTCCATAAACAGCCAAACAAAAATGCTAGAGAATACTACCATCATGTTTTCCCAGAAAACATTAAATTAAATTAAAATTTTCATTTGTATGTATCAATTTATTAGATAATTTTGAGAAAGTATCTGTATTATAATCTTAGATGTTTTGTATCGTTTTACCTAAGAATCCTAACTGATAAAACATTGACCACTTTAATATCATCAGTAACCAACAGACAGATAGATGTCAACTACCTAAATATAGTTCGCAGCTATTTTTAAGTTCAGTCAGTTTCTCCTCCTGGATATATGGACACAGAACCAAAAAATGTTTTTCTGTAGGCTACTAGGAGTCTTCTTTTCATTACACAGTGAGTTGGTGAGGCCAGAAATACTGAGTGATGTCATAAGACTTTCATCTCCCTTTTGAAGTGCACACGTGAGCTGGATGAATTGATTTAGAATTTTCAGGTTCTTCTGGGTTATTTAAGCACACGGAACCAAAAGAGAAGAGGAACTAAGGCATATACTTTCCTGTAAGACACTGAATAATCAAAATAATAGTGAGCAAGCACAGATGGCGGGTCAGGTCTTTGGTTCAAATTTTTCTTTATATATTCTTCTCATTACATTTCATTTTTAATTTGAACACTGAGATAAATTCTACTTATATCTAATTTTCCTGATGAATGTGATAGGAAACATGGCTATATTATCTACTAGATGTTGCACTATATTTCTTGGGCAATCCTTAATAAAATAAATGAGCACCATGCAACAGATTTCTTCAGAGCCTTCTCTATATGAGGGGTAGACAACCCTTGTGTTAAAAATGAGCTCTATCTGAAAAATATGTGAACTCTGAGCATCAGAATCCTGGGAGTCTGGGAGTGGTTTTGGTAGTGTGCTACAAATGTTATAACATGGATGAACCATGAGGACATTACACCAAGATGCTAAGTGAATAAGTCAGTCACAACAAGACAAATCTTATATTATTCCTCTTACCTGAGGTATCTAGAGTGGTCAAAACCACAGAGACAGAAAATACAAAGGTGGTTGTCAGGGGTTGGAGATAGAAGGGATGGGGTGTTGTTTAATGAGTATAAAGTTTCATTTTTGCAAAATGAAAATTTTTCTGGCTGCTCTGAGTGCCTATTGATCACTTCCATTTCACATATTAATTCAGGATATATGATCAGCTAGATCTTTGTATTTCACCTTCTATAGCCACTGCCATTTTTTTTAACCTTACTCCAGCACCTAATACTTCTAGAATTTTGGGACACCTGGGTGGCTCACCGGTTAAGTGTCTGTCTTTGGCTCAGGACGTGATCCTGGAGTCCTGGGATCGAGTACCCCATCGGGATCCCTGTATGGAGCCTGCTTCTCCCTCTGCTTGTGTCTCTGCCTCTGTGTGTGTGTGTGTGTGTGTCTCATGAATAAATAGATAAAATCTTAAAAAAAAATACTTGTAGAATTTTCCCTAATATAGTACACCTCTTGCACACCATCTCTCCTTCTGATTCATAGTTTTATTCCTTGACTGCACGTTAGAATTGTAATGAGAGAAAAAAAAAATTGTGATGAAGCTTTCATTTAATTTATTTTTAAAAGATTTTATTGATTTATCCACGAGAGACACAGAAAGAGAGGTAGAGATACAGGCAGAGGGAGAAGCAGGCTCCTCACAAGGAGCCCGATGCGGGTCTTGATCCCGGGCCCCAGGATCATGCCCTGAGCCAAAGGCAGATGCTCAACCACTAAGCCACCGAGATGTCCCAAGAGCTTTAATTTTAAAGGTTAGTCTTACCTTAGACTATTTGAATCAGATATACTAAGGGTAGGGTCAGATCATTCTCATGTTTAAAAGTCTGATCAGGTGACTTACATACATAGGATAGCTTGAGAACTGGTTTAAGCCTTTCCTTATCCTTTCTCCCATTTAGTCTTACCTTTCTTTGTCCCATTCCCTCTAGGTCTTACTAAGAAAAAGATAGATTAATAGTTCATTAATCAATTCTTAAGTGTTAATAATTGATATTACATAAAAATACTATCTGTTCTTAGAAAAAAAAGTAGATTATAGACATTTGCACTAGGGGACGCCTGGGTGGCTCAGTTGGTTGAGCCTCCAACTCTTGGTTTCAGCTCAGATCATGATCTCATGGTTCTGGTATCGAGCCCACTTTGGGCTCCTGGCTCAGAGGAGAGTCTGCTGATTTCCCTCTCTCTCTCTGTACCCCCCCCCCACTTGTGCACATACTCTCACTCTTTGAAATAAGTAAATCTTTTTTTTTTTTTTTTTAATAAACATTTGTGGGACGCCTGGCTGGCTCAGCGGTTGGGCGTCTGCCTTCAGCTCAGGCATGGTCCCAATCTGAGGATGGAGTCCAGCATTGGGCTCCCTGTGGGGAGCCTGCTTCTCCCTCTGCCTATGTCTCTGCCTCTCTGTGTGTGTCTCTCATGAATAAATAAATGTTTAAAAAATAATCATTTGTATTAGTAAAATATAAAACAATTAATAGCAACTGCTTGTATTAGAAAAATGTTATATTGTCTTTAACCAAGTATATTATTTTTGCTCCTTCCCACGAATAGGTTAGAGTTGATTACCTACCCTATCCATAATTAAGCCTATCCTAAGATATATGTTTCAGATGTGGCTGATTTTTACTATTCTTTTTTTTTTTTTTTAAAGGCAAGCATTAAATATGTATGCAATAGCCTTTTCTAAAACACAAAGTCAGATTCTTTGGTCAAATAAATTTAGGAAAGCTTGCCTCTTTTAATCCTCTCCTGGAAATTACCATTTCTTAGTTTGCAGAATGACCCACAAAAATCTCAAAACCAAATAAACACACACTTCTTTTATATTACTTAGCATTTTCCTAATATGCTTCTCTATTGTAACCTTTTATTAAAGTATATCTTAATAGTAGGGTTCAGCAGAAAACCATCTGAAAAATGTCAATATACAGTGTTACGGGTTGAACCATTTCCCCCAAACATTTATATGTTGAGATTCTAACTTTTAGTATCTCAAAATGTAACTGTATTTGGATAGAAGGTCTTTTGAGTGGTAATTAAAGTAAGTGATCTCATTAGAATGGTCCCTAATCTTCTGGTGTCCTTGTAAGACAAAGAACATTAGGACACAGACAAGACCATATGAATACAAAAGAAGACAGCCATCTCCAAGGAAAAGAAAGAGCCCTCAAAATGAAATCAACCCTGCAACTACTTTGATCTTAGACTTCTAGCCTTGAGCTTTGAAAAATAAATTTCTGTTGTTTAAGCCACTCAACCTATGGTACTTTGTTATGGTAGCCCTAATAAACTGATATATATGATAAAGTCATATACTCCAAGTTTTCAGAATTTTTTTTATTTTTAATGAAGATATGTGTTGAGAGGTCGATTAAGATACAGTTAATGATAATTTAATATCAACGATTATAATATTAATACCACTATATATTTCCAGTGTATTGCAGCCTATAAAAAAAGGACATTCCTTATTATTTCTAATAGCTTACTAAAGTCAGGATAGAAGGTATGTTTCATCCATTTCATAAATGAGAAGAAAATCAGACAAGAGGTTGAGTGATTTATACAAAACTACATGTCCAGAGAGTGCTGTTGACAGGACCAGAACCTAGGCCCTCTGATTCCATGTCCAGGATTAAAACATAGAATGAAGTCATTACCTCAGAACTGTCTCACCATAAAAAATCAATAACCCCTCCCAAAGGCAAATTAATAGCCTACTTGTTCACTTAAGAAGCACCCCATTAAGAATAATTAACAGGCTTCCATCTGTGGGAACTTTTTTTCTGGAAGGCATGCATCTATAAAGAAAATGTTAAATAATCATTTAGAGCTTAGATAAGAAAAAAATATCATCGCATTTCTTGTTTAATATACAACAGAATTCTTTGTACTGTATTTGCAAATATTTCTTGGGAAACTAGATACTACACCACCCAGTAAATGTGTGAAGCTATGGAATGAGGGATGAGAAAATTCAATATATGTTACACAGTGACCTAAAAGAGAATGGAGACAATATAAATTAAGTGTACAAAGAATGAGAGAGATTGTAGAGTTTGGAAAAAAATGTTATTCTATAATATTAAATATAAACTACGATTTTATTATACTTGATATATGAATACTTTTTTTAAGTTTTACATAAATTCTGGTTAATTAACATACAGTAAATTATTACCTTCAGGTACAGAATTTAGTGATTCATCACATACATACAACATTCAGTGCTCATCATAAGTGTACTCTTTAATTCCCATCATCCTTTTAGCCCATCCCCCCCCATCTACCTCCCCTCTGATAAGAATCAATTTGTTAATATATTGGGAATTCAAACCTATTTAATTCAGTATACAATGCATATAAATACTCAACAAATCAGGATATATTTTAGTTAAAACACTGTAGAGGTTCATTCTAATAAAAAAGAAGGCATTTGCATAAATATAATTTTCATTGTGACAATTCACCATCACCATCTATACAATTATCACTCTGATCTGATCTATATATACAAGAGATAAGTAGGAATCCAGATATCCATATCTTCACTAGTGGACCAATGAACATGTTATACAACTTATTAATACCTAGATTTTGGAATATTTAAATTTCTGATACGGTTTTGAACAGGACAAATTACACATGCCAACTAATCAATATATTATGTGTCAATAAATAATCAAAGTTCCTTTCTACTTACATTAGTTTTTAAGATAATTAATAAGATTTTCTCTGATGAGGAAAACAAAGGGAGGAGAACTGTAGCTTAAATTAAATCTCCTTACAGCTTTCAGCCCACTGATAGATACCTGAAATATGCAGAGTGTGACCTTCCTCAAGGAACTCATGGCTGCCTCAGTGCTTTAATGTTTATGTTTTTTAAAAACTAAAAGTAATCTTATCTTAGCAGCAGATAGTCCCTCAAGGTCCTGAAAGCCTTGTTTCCAAATTCCTTAGAGACTTATGCTATTCCTAACCTCCACTAATTAAAAAGTATATAATCAGGGACTCCTCATAATCCCAGTTCAGCTCTTTCTGCCCACGGGTCCTGTCCTCATGCAATAAAAAATCATCTTTTTGCACCAAAAACATCTCAAGAATTCTTTCTTGGTCATTTGCTCACAGGGCCAAAAACTTCCAAATTTCACCAGTTTCTATTTAATTTTTCCATATTTATTAGGGTTATCAAACATTTCTGTTTGAGAAAAATGCAGAAGGAAATTGAAAATGCTATAAAAGTTATAAGTGGCCCTAAATATACCACCTGTCTTCAGAGTAAAGCTTCTCCTTTAGATGAATTTAAGGTATTTGTTTACTTTTATTATAATAAATCACCATTATTATCTACTCACTCTTGTCCATTTGAATCATGACAGGAAGAGGTGTCAGCAACTACATAAATATGAACATTCTACATATAATCAAAATTACAACATAATGACTAACCTCATCCCTAAAGGGAAAAACAAGACTTCCAGAAAAAGATCCATGAAGGTATTCGGTTCAGTCATGTTTTAACTAGAAAGCAAAAGTTATTTCTGAAGAGATTAGACTTAATTATACTAAAAATTATTTGTAACAGTATTGGCCTATATCACCAGGCCTAGGGTTGAACAAATTTCAAAATGTTGGAATCAAAGCACACTTGTCATTGCATCTATACAGACCCATCAGCTTTTATTTTAGTTCAGCGAATTATTTCATAATATTGGCAATTTCCCATCAACTAGTCCAAACAATGGGCTTTTAAAATGGAATTCCCTTTATTCCTGATTGTGTCTACTTGAATGATAAATGTGAGGAAATGTTACATAATTAAAAAAAATGTCTTCCATATTTAAGTCTTAAGGATTTTAAATGTAACACTTAATCAACATGTTCATCACGGTTTTGTTCACAAAAAATGTGAGACATACTAAATCTCAACAGAAGGGCAACAAAAAAAAATGCATTATAGAGCAGTTATGTATGATGTGATAATATTTATTATTATTTTGTGTATTAACTAACAAATTTTAGTAAGTTGGTAATACATTTAAAATAAAATGTGGCAACAAATAAAATGTGGCAGGAAACAAAAAACAAATATGGGATCAGTGGTATAAAAAAAACGCACTGAAAGTATGCCACAGATATCTTCCATGGTGTCTCTTTTTAAAAATTAGAGGTGATTTTCTTATCTTTTGAAATATTCCTCTATTTTTGAAATTTTTTTTCAGGGGTCATGAAATACTTGCAACATCAGAAAATATGTCTTTTTATTGATAGCTCTTTTATGTGCTCTTGGGCCCGGCCCATTCATTCATTCATTCATTCACTCATTCATTCATTTTTAAAGATTTATTTATTTTAGAGGGATAGCATGAGTGGAAGGGGCGGGGTGGGGGGAGAGAGAGAGAGTGGGGCTCAATCTCATGACCCTGAGATCAGGACCCAAACTGAAACCAAGAGTAAGACACTTAATGACCGCATCACCCAGGTGCCCCAGGCCTGGTCCATTTTATTTCAGTGAAGCACCACCAAAGTTGAGCACTTTTATGTGCCCTGGCAAAATTTTAATTCCTTAGAATTCAGACTTTCAGACTTTTCATTGTTTTAAATCTACATGCAAAGAGCATATGTTGGTTGCAGTTAGATTTGTCAGAGTCTGATAAGCATCAATGGTTTGATTCTATTTTCTTACAGTGATTCTTTTTTTTAATGGACCTGTACTAATTGCATGACTTCTTTTAATCAGCATGCAACAAGAGGAAGGCCATGGCCATGTAGCAGGAGAATCAGCCAGTCATCGTAAGAGCTGGGTATACTGAAAGGTGATGCCATAGAAAGATCTTGCTATATGCAGCTAAGAAATGGGTGCTTAAACCTTATCCTAGTAATTATTCAGTCAGAACACCACTTAACTTCTCAGAGACTGCTTTCTTTGTGTAGTGTGGGGAAAACACTGTCTATATCACATGCACTATTTTGGACCTATCACCACATGCCCAAGCACTGGATAACTTCATTTCCCATGCAGAAGCAAGCAGTCCCCACAAATGCAACACTATCATTCTGCAGTAGAGAAATGTGAAGCTGATTTCTTGCCTTTTTCCTGCAACTGCAAAGATGAGAATAGTTGCTTAATATTAATGAAATCTGACTTTCTGACTTTCCTCTACTTAATTTTGCATTTAAAAATAAACACAATTATTCAAGTCTTTTAACAAGTGTTATCAGCCTTCCCTTCATGTTGATGACTGCGTCCCAAATCTATGACTGTGTGTAATGATTCCAAAACCATTAATTTGATGAAGCCAAACAGCAATCAATGCCGAAAAAAGAAACAAAGGCAAAAATGCAAAAGCATTCCAAGTGAAATTTGACAAAAATGACTGTATTTACAAAATAACGCAACTTCTCTAATTGGTTAAGGAAATGCACAGGAGGAAAAATATCTACTGAAAAGAATTCTTCAATAAATGAACTACCCAGAATCTCATATTTTAAATGATTTGATTAGAAGAAATTTTAAAGTATAATTAAATGCTCTGAGTGAAGATTTCAACTCCCCACATATTGCATGTAAGACACTTTTTCAATGACACATTAGATAAACTGTTTAGGATGGAGAGAGAGAAAGGGAGAAGAGAGGAGAGAGAGGGCTGTCAGGACTAGATTAGAAAGAGGTGGAAAAGATGGAACTTGAAATTATTTTCTTTGAACCATCCATCACAAGATTATAAGTGACCATAGCAAGTGATTCACATGTTGGTAATATTTTCTCCTCTACTACTGACTTTGGTCTTCTACTGTTATAAAGAGGAGATCAAAACTTCCACCAGAAAATCACTGTCATTCCTGGTCCATCTATAACAGTTCTCTGTGTTGAGGAGAGATGCAGACTTAAATGCTTCTGCTATTCTCTATATTCCACCTCAGTCATCTCATTCAGTTCAGAACATAAATAATACCTTATGCTCGTCACTCCCAAATTTATCTAGTAATAAATTTTCTTTGAGTGTGACTCAAATGTTCAGTTGCCTTTTGACATCTTCAAGTGGATAAAATTTAACTTAGTCTCTACCCTACAAAGCAATCCTGGTCTCATATTTATCCTCAAAGCCCTTCCCATCTCAGTTACAGGCAACTGCTAAGTCCACAATCTTTTAATCACCCTTAATTGTCTCTCTCCCTTGCCTTCATCCTTCATTTATGACCCAGTTCTATTCATTTTGAAATTAAAAAGATATTCCAAATCTAGACACTTCTCCCCATCTCCATTATTATATGTGCCAAAAAATAATAGGAGACAATGCTATTAACTATTAGTTTTAGAGGAATAGGAAAATCACATAAAAATGGGTATTGGACTAGAATGTAGCAGAGGAACAAAAGTTTTGGGGCCATGTAATTAATCAGCTGCTATTAAAAACAAAAGGCTTTCATGATCAAAAAAATTTTTAATGCTGTGTTGAACAGTTTAAATATGTTCATTTGTTATTAGGTTTCTACAGAACTTTTTTTTCTAATATTTTATTTATTTACTCATGAGAGACAGACAAAGAGAAAGGCAGAGACACAGGCAGCGGGAGAAGCAGGCTCCATGCAGGGAGCCTGACGTGGGACTCGATCCCAGGACTCCAGGATCAGGCCCTGGGCTGAAGGTAGGCACTAAACTGCTGAGCCACCCGGGCTGCCCCTTCTACAGAACTTTTAATATAGAAATATTCATTCAAGAATTTCATGTAGGGCAATATAATACAAAGGATGCTGAAAATATATTTGAACATAAAATTTACTCATTGAGGAGAATTCTACACTAGTTTAAGAAATACAGCCTTGACTAGAACTTTCAGACATGTTTGTTTACACTCCTAAATTTTAGATGTTTATCCAGCTTCAACTTTGTTGTTTTTGCTATTGTTGTGGTTGGATCTTTTCACTTTCCTGAACTCTAAACATTGAAATGTCCCAAGACTTAGTTTTTTAAATTATTTTTTCTAATCTTTACAAGTTATTATTTCACTCCTATTAGTTTAAACAATGTGATAAGTTAAAAAGTCTCATGTCTTTATCTAATAGCTACTCCTCACTTCCTACTGAGCCTCTCTACTTGGATATTCAAGAAGCATCTCCAAATTAACTCTTTACTCTCTCCCATCCCAATCAACTCTGTCTTTGCTTTCTATTTTAGCAAACGATAATTCTAGTTTTCTAGTAATTTAGGCTAAAGAAACATGTGAGGTCATCCTTGGTTTTCTTCTTTTTTCATGGTGCATATCCTATTCACCAATTACCATTATACTCGAAGACAAACTTATTTCTGCTGGAGTCACTAATTTACATCCTTTATGTACTAGGGGTATGGCTTGCAGTAGATATCTCCTCTGCTCTACATCTACCATCTGTTCCTTATCTCACTCAAAATAGAAGCCAAAGTTTACCATGACCTAGAAATTCTTACACAATTTGTCCTAGGCTACTTCTCTTACTTTATGTTCCTACCACTCCCTCTTTTCTTTACTCCTTAAGTGAAATGTTCTCTTTGCTATTCATAAACTGTGCTAACCATGTTCCTATCTTAAGGCCTTTGGACTTTGCTCTAGGTGAAATGTTTTATTCAACCATCTGTCCATAGCTGACACCTCACTTAGTTGAACTTCTGTTGGAACATTGACTTATCAGAGAGGTCTTCTTTAACTAGCCTATTGGAAATAATACTTATATTTCCCCATCACTTCATTTCTTTATCATGCTTTATCCCCCCCCACCCCCACCCCCACCAAATTATTGTGACTTCTGTGTTAGCTTGGTTCCAATACTGTGCCCAGTTGCTTGGTAAAACACTAAGCCTAGATGTTGCTATAAAGTCATTTTGTAGGCATGATTAACATCTACAGTTAGCTGATTTTAAGTTAAAATCACCCTTCATAATATGGGTGAACTTCATCCAATTAACTGAAAGCCTTAAAAGCAAAAACTGAAAAACAAAAACAAAACAAAAAAAGAAAATGAAAGCAAAAACTGAGGTTTCCTGGGGAAGAAAAAAACTGTTTCAAGACTGTTAACATAGAAATCTTTCTGAACCTTCAGCCTGCCAGCCTGCCCTACAGGCCTTCCGCACAAGCCTGTAATATCACCTCTTGTCTGACTTTCCTGCCCTATAAATTTTGGTCTTGTCAGCCCCCACAGTCACATCAGCTAATTCCTTAAAACAAATCTCTTTATTCACGCGCACACACACACACACACACACACACCCTAATGGTTCTGTTTTTCTGGAGAACCTTGACAGATACAACTATCTATTATCATCCGCTGTATTATGTGTTCCTTTGTATATCTCTTCTCCCTGCACCATTAGGATATAAATTTGTGAGACAAATTTTGTGAGGTTGTTTTTGATTCACTATTACATATCACCTTCTAGAAATGTACCAGCAACATAATAGGACCTCACAAAATGTGTGTTCAATGAATAAATACTGTTTTGTGTGACCAACTTAAATTAGGATAATTAAAGCAAAATACCAACAGAACAGGAAAATAGATAGCACTTATTTTTGGAAGTCATCATTATATCTGTTATGTGATTTTCACAATATTTGTAGGAAGTGGCCTGTATATGTCCATATGCAAAGTGTGAATTAATCAGCAATATCTTCTTGTATAACTCCTTACTTAACGGCACAGTGTCTCGGTATACATTTAATAAGTGCCAAGAATCTTTACATGTATTATACTTAATACACATAAAACATCTTGAAAGGTAAGTAATTGTATTTATTTATTTTTTTTTTAAAGATTTTTTTTTTAATTTTTATTTATTTATGATAGTCACATCAGAGAGAGAGAGAGAGGCAGAGACACAGGCAGAGGGAGAAGCAGGCAGGCTCCATGCACTGGGAGCCCGATGTGGGATTCCATCCCAGGTCTCCAGGATCGCGCCCTGGGCCAAAGGCAGGCGCTAAACCGCTGCGCCACCCAGGGATCCCAGTAATTGTATTTAAAATACAAGAAAACTAAGGCTCAATTTGGTAATCAGTATAAAATATAATTTTGTCATAGAGCTGACTGGAATATTACATTCAATGAGAGAATCAGGTTAAAACATAAATGTTATTAAAGGAGAAGGGCAGCCTGGGTGGCTCAGAGGTTTAGCACTGCCTTTAGCCCAGGGTGTGATCCTGGAGACCTGTGATAGAGTCCCACGTCGGGCTCCCTGCATGAAGCCTGCTTCTCCTTCTGCCTGTGTCTCTGCCTCTCATAAATAAATAAATAAAATCCTTAAAAAAATAAATGAGTAAATGTAAATAATCAGATGGAACAAATATTCTCACTTTTTATTAAATTCCAATGCAACTTAGCGCACTCTGACTTGCTTCATCTTGCCACAAAGGAACAGTAATATTATGGGATGAGGCAGTTGTAAAGAGTTACGGGAGATAATTTATGTGAGAGACCGTAACATAATTTATTAACAGACGTAGATTTTGAAAATCTTAAAGTTTGAATTCTTCCAATTCATTGTTGATTTTAAAAGCCAACCAAAGATGCAAATATTAAATATACATGTTGACACAAGACTATGTGAATGAAGCACACACTGACCTTGGGAACTGATATATAAATAAAGACAAAATCTGAAAAATATTAATGAGTAGGTACCTTGATGTACCTAAGATTATAATTAGCCACAAATGGTATCACTTCATATCAATTTTACACATATTCTATTGTAAAACTGTAAATTTTATAAGAATTTCTCATGTGACCTTCTGCCTTTACTCAATGACTAGCAGTTATCTATCATCATTTAAACTAAGGCAATAGCTCCTATTTATTTTTGTAGGAAATTATATTTATTCATCTATATTTGTTGTAGAAAATTTAGTTTTGTTTATTTATCTCACTAGGACTTCGCTGATTGTGTTATGATGAACTCAACAAGCATAAAACCTAGTGATTAACCACCTGTTTCCCTCCATGTAATAATTATCATGCAAGGTAAAAAAATGACTATGGAAAAGATATTTTTATTGCTCAAGGCCAAATTTTGACTTTTTCTTTTTTTTTTTTTTTTTTTTTTTTTTGACTTTTTCTTTGATAGTACCTACCACATTGTGCAGAAGATAGCCTCAAAGTCGGAGTTCACCATGTCAAAGAAGCAAATTTAATTAAAAATACAACAGTGAAACAGTTTTGTTAGTAATTTATAAAAAGTGAAGGTCGATATCAATAACCCTGATGATTTTTTTCACATCAGCAATCAATTTTCCATTGTTATAGTTTGGATGCATTTTCAAACATCCAACTATTCTACTGCAAGAATTGATAGCCTATTTAAAAATCTGAACTTGCTTGAAATTTTACTAATACTCAGAGCCAAGAATTTATCAAATACTTACATTTGCCTCATAATGTTTGGGGATATTTGGAAAACATTTTACAATCACCACTGTTCAAAGGAAAACATTGTCTTTGCTTGTAATGACCAAAGCACTTACTTTTTTTGGAAATGTTTTCACCCAAAGAAAAAGGTTTTCATTTAGAAATGTAAACATTTTCGCTGTCAGGGAGGTACCAAATAAAAGATTCCCTGATTGCTTTAAATGAGCCATTTAGAAAACCCTTGCCAATGTAGACACAGTTAGTCAGTATTCTACAATGTGTCAAAGCGTTCCACCTTCTTTGGTGCTTTGTAAATCACACCAGGGATTTGAGTAAATTAAGTTAGCTTTTTCACTAGAAACCAGATGTTGTACCTCCGCTGAGTTTTATTTGGGAAAACAATGCATTATTAAGTAACTATGAGCCATACAATTAGGAAGAAATATTGCATCTGGGTGTCAAAATTTATGCCAGGTTTCAACCTGCTGCAATAGAAAATCTCCGAGGTATTACTCAGCCTCCACTAACAGAAGTCTGGAATGACATAAGATGATTACTAAATTTTCTAAATTCCAAAGATGTGTGACAGGCCATAGAGTGAGGTCAAAAACACCCTTAGTAGAGTTAGCAAACAGAATGAGTTGTCTAAAATGAAGCAGGAGGGGTATGTGTGTGTGTGTGTGTGTGTGCACGTGCATGTACATGTGCATGCATGCATGTATATCAAAGAGCCTATGTCAATAAAGCCAATTGGAATCATAGACCTAATTCAGCCAGTGCATCCAGATTCTAGAAGGTGACTAATCAAAATATGTAAAATAAAAAAGGAAAGACAGAAAAAAAGGGAATGAGGTTAGACACCAGGAAGAATGAAGAGAAACAGATAAAAAGGAAAAGCTAGGATGGGGAGAAGGAAGGAAAGAAACATGAAGACGGGGAGAAAAGGGAGGAGGAAGAAATGAAGAAAGGAGAGAGGAAAGGAGAAAGAAAGGGGAGAGACATTTAGAAATTGGAAGCATATTTATGAACCAGAATGTGTGTCTAAGACCTCTGAGATTGCAGCTATAAGTAAATGCACTTTCCTCACCCACAAGATTTCTAACAACCAAGAGATTTGTCCCCTTTAGAATTCCCAGGTTTTCTAGGTATGCTCAAAGGAGTGTCTCACATGAGCAAACAACCTGTCCACTGCAAATCATGACACGGGGTCCACCCCACTCCTTTCCTCTTGCTTTTATGTGTACTTGCCCCAGTTATGCCTGTCAAGCCAATTGCTAAAATCTTCCTGCCACTGTCCATTATGTTACTTTCAACTTCCTTTCCCTTAGGATATTTTACAAGGCATCTTCCATGTACCTCAAGGTATTCCAAGATATGTTGAAATACAAGATATTGATGGTTTTTATGAAAGACCTCTTTCATAATTAGGTTTCATATTCTATGCATCTCTAGGCAAAGCACAGATGATTATCAGTCTAGGTGATACACTCTTTCTTGATGTTTAAGTCAGCTTATGGCCCTTCCTTCTCTACTATAGGAAATCAAATATAATCCAAGGAGCTGGCCATGAAACACACATTCTCAGATTTTACTTAGTCTCCCACTATTAGCATCATTTCCCAATCCCAGACTCTTTCCTTTTATAAATCTTCAAAGCAAAAAATGTCCTCACATGCCAGTATAGAGATACAGGGGGAAAGATGCTCATGTGTCAGTAAATTTGCATTAATAACATCTTGGACCAGGAAACTCCATACTTACATACTTATATCTAATTTTATATATATTTATAGTTTCTCAGCTCTATACTTTTTATATTATAATTAAACATGGAGCCCTTCTCTTAATTGCCCATATCATAAAACTTACAAATTCCTGAAAATACACTCACAAGATTTCATGGAAGGAGGAAGAATACATTTAAGACAAACTATTCATTTTCAAGAGAGGAAACAATTGCCAATTGTTATTGGCAATTAACATTGGAGAAACATTTTTATTTGATGGTTTTATTAAATTCACTGGTTGCTCTAGTGGATGTATTAGTTACCTATTGCTGTAACAAATAGCCTCAACACATAATTATTTAAAATAATAAACATTAACTATAGAGAACAAACTGATGGTTACCAAAGGGGAGGTGAGTGGGGGAATGGGTTAAATAGGTGATGGGGATTAAGGAATTCATTTGTGATGAGCACTGGGTGTTACATGGAAGTACTAAATGACTAACTATATTGAACACCTCTAATATTACACTGTATGTTAACTAATTGGAATTTAAATAAAAACTAAAAAAATAAAACGATAAACATTTATTATTGAACTATATCTGTGGGTCAGAAATTCAGTTTTGCTAAAGGGTTGTGGCTTTGGTTCCTTCATGAAATCACAGTAAAAATGTTGGTAAAGACTGAAGTCATCTAAAGATATGACTGGGGCTGGAAGATATGTGTCTAAGATGGTCCAGATGCTTCCAAAATGGTTGTTGAAAGGAGATCTCTTTGCCTTGCTACATGGACATCTCCACAGGATTGCTTCAACATCCTCACAACATGGCAGTTGGCTTCTCCAGGGAAGAGCAAGAAAGAAACCACAGTGCCCTTTAGGACCTTGTCTCAAAAGTCACATGCCATCACTTCTGCCACATTCTCTTTAATTAGAAAATAGTTACTAAATCTAGCCGACAGGGTAAGAATTAAGCTATGCCTTTTGAGAAGAGGAGAACCAATGACTTTTGGACATATTTTAAAACACCATAAGAGGAAAATGTAAAGTATTTCACAAAGGCTCGCTCAGAAAAAAATATGGTCAAGATTGGATGAATCCAGGCTTTCATCATTGGAAATTCTAAGATACTGTACTTAGAGAGAAAGAGGAAAGTATTAATGCAAAACAGATATTGGATGTGTATAGAAGGTTCTACTCTATTTCAAGGTCTTTACTTGACTGATATAAAGATAGACTCCATTCTCAATCCTTTGTTCCTTTTTGTTGTTGTTAGTATGTAAAGAATTCATTTTCTAGTAAATTATGAGAAACTTCATTTCATTCCTTCATTACAGTAATAATGTCTATACTGGCAGATGGACTTTGGAGTGGCTTGGACAGACCACTTATATGAGATGAGGGAATCACGTACATGATTTTCTGATCCAGGAAGCCATAATACTACAGACTGAACCCTAATGCCATTGGCAGGATAGTTCAAAATATCAGATGGCCTAGAAAAACATTAGAAGACAAGGGAATACACACCAATATAATAAATTATATTATGATAAAAATCGGTCTTATCCTTACATCTTAGAGATCAACTGTAATAACAACAAAAATAAGCTATTGCATTTTTTTTCTTCCCCAAGATTAGCAGTTTAATGTGTAGGTGCAGGATGGATATTAGACATCTGGCTTAGCAAGAGTAAGTATAAACAGTGGTAGCATAAGCAGAAAATTTTTATAATATTAGCAATTCAAATTCAAGTATCAGATTAGTGTGGTACTGGAATCATTCATTGGAATATGTTTGGAGGCCACAACTTTTCTCAGCAAAACTTCTTTTCTTAAGCAAAATAATATGGTGTTTCTCAGTGTGTGTATCAAAATATGCCATTACATGATATTAAAATGACTTGATGTTCAATCATAACTTTGGTATCACTTATAACATCAAAATTTATTGAAGCTGTGGATCGAAAAGGATGTTCTAAAGTTGAGGTCCCACTACTATTATTCCAACTTTACCACACACTCACAGCAAATCCTGTAATGTCAGCATCTAGGAGAAAACCTGCCTTTTATCTATTCTAATTCTACCTCTGTAATATTTAAATTGTGACTTGTTTCTGGTTTTTCACTTAAATATCACCTATGATATAGATAAAAAGTGACTCATCAAATTCAATTATATCAAGACAAATCCTAATCTTTCCTCTTCTGTCAAACAAATGAAGCATTTCACTAACAGAGTATTCAGGAATGGCCATTGCAATATGATTTCTTTGTATCTCAGTTTAATATTTACATTTTAAGAAGCTAACTGAATTTGAGGCACCTGGTGGCTCAGTTGGTTACGCATCTGCCTACAGCTCAGGTCATGATCTCAGGGTCCTGGAATTGAGCCCCATGTTGGACTCCCTGCTCGGTAGGTGAATATGCTTCTCCCTCTCCCTCTGCACCTGCTTGTGCTCTCTCTCTCTCTCTCTCTCTCTCTCATTCTGCCTCTCAAACAAATAAAATCTTAAAAAAGAAGAAGAAGCTACTTGAATTACAAGGGCATGGTTGTAGCAGGTCCCGTTTTTATTTTTATTTTTTATTTTTATTTTTATTTTTTTTAATTCTTATTTATTTATGATAGTCAAAGAGAGAAAGAGAGAGAGAGAGAGAGAGAGAGAGAGAGGCAGAGACATAGGCAGAGGGAGAAGCAGGCTCCATGCACCGGGAGCCCGATGTGGGATTCGATCCCTGGTCTCCAGGATCGCGCCCTGGGCCAAAGGCAGGCGCCAAACTGCTGTGCCACCCAGGGATCCCCCGTTTTTATTTTTTCCATATAGTCTCACTATCAGTTAGCTTTTTTCTATGTAACAAATTGCCCTCAAACTTAGTGGTTAAAACAACCACCACCATGTATTTGACTCATAATTCTTTGGTTTAGCTGGATAATTCTTCTGGACTGAACGAGCTCATTTGATAACTACTGAACTCAGTCTTGTGGCTGTGATTATTTGGAAGGTCAGCTGAAGGATGGATGATCCAAAATGATATCACCCTTATACATTTGACAGTTGACAGTCAATCTTGGGGCAATTGAGGGGACTGTGCCACATGTTTCTCAGAACCTAATAAAACAGCATTGGCTTTTTAAAATGGTTGTCCTAGGGTTTTCCACAGCAGTAAGAGGAGGAAAGCTACTCTGCTTGCCATCATGTTTAGAGTGACACATCATGCAAAGCATTTGATATGGCTCACCTATATACAAGGAGGAGGGATAGGTTCCACTTATTGACAGGAGGAACTGTCATGTCACAATGCAAAGAAGAGTATGAAAGAAAAGAATCTGCGACATTTTTTACACTGTACAAACATTCTGTTGTCTCAAACTCGGTAAGAGCACAAGGGTACAATTGAGTTCAGAGAAAAAGTATAGTTAGTGTGTAATAATGAAATGACCATAAGCTTTGGAGTCAGAAAAATGATGTGACCTTTCACTTATTCATTCATTCAGGCAGCCTGCGTGGCTCAGCGGTTTGGCGCCTGCCTTCAGCCCAGGGCTTGATCCTGGAGACCTGGGATCAAGCCCCACGTCATGCTCCCTGCATGGAGACTGCTTCTCCCTCTGTCTGTATCTCTGTTTCTGTTTCTCTTTTTCTCATGAATAAATAAAATCTTTAAAAAAAAAAAGAATGTATTCATTCATTCATTCATTCATTCAAACATTATATATTTATCAAATATGTAGATTATTCCAGATAATTCATTCAATAGTCATTGATTCATCAAATGTTTATTGAGTGTTTCTTATGTTCTAGGGCCATTCTGGGCACTAGAGGTTTGGCAGAAGACAAGGACAATGATGAAAAGACGAAGTTCTGGTCTCTTTTTCGTGGCACCTCCGAGGTGGTAGGCCACTTCAGAATAAAGCTGAACATCTTTTTCCCAGCCACTGGCTGCCAGAAACTCATTGAAGTGAATGATGAGCGCAGAAGTTGTTGCTGATGCTCTGGGGGAGGAATGGAAGGGTTATGTGGCCCGAATCAGTGGTGGCAATGACAAACAAGGCTTCCCCATGAAGCAGGGTGTCTTGACCCATGGCCCTGTCCACCTGCTGCTGAGTAAGGGGCATTCCTGCTACTGACCGAGGAGGACTGGAGAGAGGAAGTGCAAATCTGTTTGGGGTTGCATTGTGGATGTCAATCTCAGTGTTCTCAATTTGGTTATTGTGAAAAAAGGGGAGAAGGATACTCCTGGACTCACTGATACTACTGTGCCTCATCGCCTGGGGCCCAAAAGAGCCAGCAGAATCTGAAAGCTTTTTAATCTGTCAAGAGACAATGTCCACCAGTATGTTGTTAGAAAGCTCCTAAACAAAGAAGTTAAGAAACCTAAAACCAAAGCACCCAAGATTCAGCGTCTTGTTACTCAATGTGTCCTCCAACACAAACGTCGGCGTATTGCTTTGAAGAAACAGCATACTAAGAAAAATAAGGAAGAGGCTGCAGAATATGTTAAATTTTTGGCCAAGAGAAGGAAGGAGGCCAAAGAAAAACGCTAGGTACAAATTGCCAAGAGACGGAGGCTGTCCTCTCTGAGAGCTTCTACCTCTAAGTCTGAGTCCAGTCAAAAATGAGATTTTCTGAGAGTGACAAAATAAGTAAGATCAGACAACCAAAAAAAAGACAAAGTTCTGCTCTCAGGGAATTTGTATTACAAATAGACCAACACGCACATACACATACATACCTTAGAAAATATTTTAAAAAGAAGTAGAAACAAAATAATTTATTTGACATAGATGGTCAATGAAAAGCTCTTTGAGGAGGTGACATTTCACCTGAAAGCCAACTACAGGGGTACCTGGGTGGCTCAGTGGTTGAGTGTTTGCCTTTGGATTAGGTAGTGAACCCAGGGTTCCAGGATCAAGTCCCATATAGGGCTCCACGCAGGGAGCCTGCTTCTCCCTCTGCCTGTGTCTCTGCCTCTCTCTCTCTCTCTCTCTGTGTGTCTCTCATGAAGAAAGAAAGAAAGAAAGAAAGAAAGAAAGAAAGAAAGAAAGAAAGAAAGAAAGAGAAAGAAGAAAGAAAAAGAAAGAAAGAAAGAAGAAAGAAGAAAGAAAGAAAGAAAGAAAGAAAGAAAGAAAGAAGAAAGAAAAGAAAGAAAGAAAGAAAGAAGAAAGAAAGAAGAAAGAAAGAAAGAAAGAAAGAAAGAAAGAAAGAAAGAAAGAAAGAAGAAAGAAAGAAAGAAAAAGAAAGAAAGAAAGAAAGAAAGAAAGAAAGAAAGAAAGAAAGAAAGAGAAATCTTTTAAAAAGAAGAAGGAAAGAAGGAAACAGCAAGCAAGGAAGCTAGCCAGCTGACCTCAGGAAAGTATTTATTCTTCTGAATGGAGATCCTAGTATAGAAAGCAGAGGTAACATCTAATGCAAGATCTTAAGGCAAAGATGAACCTGACGTTTCAAAGAATAAAATAAGACAAGTGCTTGACCAGAATTGTATGAGCAAGGTAAAGGGGACCAGGAATAAGACAGGTTGCTTGATCATACCCAGACCTTGAATCCTGGATTTAGGAATTTATGCTCATTTTCAGTTATGAGAGGCTTAGTCAGAGGGTGAGTATATCCAACTAGCCCTATGGACTTCATGGCCCATGGGAAAAGACAGAGCTCAACCAGGACTAACGTAGGGTCCTCTACAGTACAAAGTCTAAGAAAGTGAATCTTCTTACCAATCTAAGAGTATAACCCCTGCCTACAAGGATTTCCTTCAAGTCTGGCTGAGGGAACAGTATCTTAAATACATGATAGAAAATTCTATTTTTTTAAAAGAAAATCCTTGTTAAGGAATATGCACATAATTGCTTGACCCATAAAAAAAATTACATGGGCTATAAAAAGGTTAGAAAGAATATTTACTTCACAGGTTATTCTAAAAAGACCCATGGCAAGACCTAATATGTATTATATTCCTTCCTTTAAAAATAATAAATGAAAATACATTATACAGCATGGAATAAGAATCACAAAAGAAGGTTTTACAAAATTGAGTCATTGCCTTCACTCCCCAAACCTATTCTTTAACACTACACTTGGATGTCTAGTTCCATCATTCCCTAGCTCTCTGTGTCTCTGGAATCCACACCTTACTATCAGAAACATGGATGTCAGCTTAATCTCTTTATATTACACATCTGTCCAATACTTCAGATCACACTTGCCAACATTAGTGTGAAATATCTATTTATGATTACATTTGTAAGATATGGATTCAATCTCCCTTTGATTATCAATTACAGCAGTAGTGTGATTGAAAAACTGCATGCCAAGAAAAGTTATCTAATTTATGGTATGTGTTCAAAGGCTAAAAAAAAATTCTTTATATTACACAGAGAAAATGAGTACAATTTTACAAAATAACAAAGACTAAAATTTTAATTTATATCAGGTAGTCATTCTTTTTATACTTAAAAATTCAAGCACATTATCATTGTAATTCAGTTTTTCTTGTTTTTAAAATTAAAAACAATTTGGGTTTTACATTCCTATTACTTTAAGATGAATGACTGATTCAAACATTTTTGTACCTTGAATCTTGTTTTACTCTTCTTGCTAGATTATCAAATCTTGAAACTTGTTTTACACTTCTTAGTAAACATCAAATGCTCTCTGAACCAAAATCACTGGTGAAAAACATGAACACTTGTTTTCCTTTCATAGTCTTCGTCTCCCATTCTCTATTATGTTTCTGATAGCAATGCTTCTCACTCTTCTCCCCACAAAAACCCACAAACACACATGACATAGAAACTATTTATAAATACACAAACAAATCATTTCCCTTCACTGTTCTGCAGACTAAAATAATAACTCATCAAGAACAGCTTAGACAAGCAGTTATTTGAAGGGCTCAAAGCATCATGTCTACTAAATGATGATGATTTCCTTATATCATGTAGAAATTCATTTTCAATTTTGCAGTGCTGGTATATCAATCAATATTTATTTAGTTTTGGGAAAAAGGAGCACAACAATCAAATAAATGTGTCCAGCAAATATTAACACCATATATATATATATATATATATATATATATATATATATCCATGATTATAGATGTTTATTCATTCAACAAATATGTATTAATCTCTTACTATGTTCTAAGTGCTTTATTGTACACTTGGGACAAGAAGCTATGTAAGACATAATGGTAGAGACAGCAGAAGGCTGAAAAGATTAACCATCTTACCGTTGCCGGGTGGAAGGCATCAGTGAAGATTTCATATAGGAGGTAAAACATAAAGACCACTGAGATATAAAGGAGAAATGGAAGGTTTACTGGTTTACAAAGAGAGAATAAACAATAAATGAGAACAGAACTGAGACTGAACAGAAATGTGTGAAATGCTCTCATGCAATCTGGTCCAGCAAGTGTTTTGGTTTTACTGAATCCTAGGTCTTTGTATAGTAATGATAGGAAATAGAGCTGAACACATTGGCAAAGGCCAATGGCTAAAGAATTTTTTTTTATTTATGCCAGATTAAAGTGTTTAAAGTTAACCTTGGCCATATGGAGAATTATTAAACTGTTCTAAGCAGAACTGTGGCTGGGAAAAACTCATCTGGAAACACCACAGAAGCTGAATTGATCAACAAAGAAATAACTCAGAAGGCTCCCCTAAAAAAAAAAAAAAGAAAAGAAAGCTCCCCTGCCTGACCACTAGAATACAGTTTACATCACAGGAGGGATAGGATGGACTCCAGAGACATAGAAAGTAGAACAAATCATGTTCCTAAACAGAAGTCCCAAAAGTTAGACAACGAAACCCCATTATTGGGTGTCCACACTGGGGGGTTTTATCAGTTTTTCCATGATAATGTCCCAGAGAAATGTTATTTTTTTTTGCCTCCATTCATACAGAGATTTTACATTATGGTTCCTACATAAGTCTCTACCATCGTTCAACCTCCCACATACATCTATGGCTCAAACACATTATTTCATAAAACTGTCATCCTTAGACCTTGAGACCATTTAGACATTGCCAGTTCTTTCATTTCTATGTCACAGAAAATATGCATAAGATTCCTAAATTGATTGCATAACCCTATCCTAGGTAGTGATCAGCATTCTGAACAACAGCAGTTTAGAAAAGAAGAGCGTCTCGACTGCTTGAATTAAAGGTTGCCTTTGTCCAGGTCGAGCCACATGTATGCTGGCTTTAAAAAACAAAAACAAAAACAAAAACTGCTAAATAAACAGATCTGGAGCAATCAGCACATGTCCAGTCAGCTGCACCTGATCCCCAAGAAAAGCCACTGTTTTTGAATTAATTCTATTCTATTTATAGACACCATATCACTACCTACCAAAGTATCAGTGATTAAAATAACATACTTTCTGTTTTACTAAATCTTCCCTGGGCATATCAGATAATCATATTTTAAAGTGGTTTAGCACTAACTATAGAGATACTATGTGTTACATGAATTGGATCAAGTTCTAATTGCACTAATTTTTATTTATAGCACTTGAAAAATATCTACAAATATGTGATTGTCATGCATATATATGCATATATAATACACATACATGTATATATGCTATAGATATTTTTAATACCAACTATAAATTTCATTTTTATTCTCTCAAACACAAAGCAAAGATTTATTTTTACCAGATAGTCTTATTCTATGGAAATTTTATTATTTTTTTGTCTTCCTGAAATGTTGCAAATAGCTAACAACAATTATTCCTCTTCCACTAGAACATCAGTTACATGGAATCATCTGGAAATATTTATTCTTCAACCATAAGTTTCTCTGTATCCATTAAGAGCCTATATTTTTACTTAAAAGGAAGCTTTAAAAAGCTTTTCCAACCTGTTTCTATAGTGGAAACTTTTCACTATCTTCCATAAAAAAAAAAAATCACCTGCTTACATAAAGTAAAATACCTTACTGTATATGAATAACCAAACCTCCTCATTGTCACCTGCCTCATCATATACATATATTTAGTTTGTTAGATTGATGACTGAATATGATTTAGATTGTGTTTAATCCATAAACCATATTCTTCTTTTCTTAAAGATTTTATTTATTTATTCATGAGACACAGAGAGAAGCAGAGACATAAGTAGAGGGAGAAGCAGGCTCTCTGCAGGGAGCCTGATGCAGGACTCGATCCTAGGACCCCGGGATCATGACCTGAGCTGAAGGCAGATGCTCAACCACTGAGCCACCCAAGTACCCCAAACCGTATTCTTCTTTTAATTAACTTATATCTGTATTATAACTTAGTGTTTCAGACCATAGATCTGTAATCAGACAATTGAAAACTTTGTGCCCCCACTTAGCCTTACTTGATTATGCTAATATTAGCTATTAATTTTCTAATTAATAATAAGTTAAATCCCTTGTCTGTTAAAAATGGAAATAATGAAAGTATCACCTTATGGAGTCATTATGAAAATTGAATAATTCATTGCATATAAAGCACTTAACACAGTGTTTTTCACATAGCAGGTGTTTATTAAATGTAAGCTATAATTCTTGTTACAGAAATGTGTGACCTGAGTGCCTTGGCATAATATGTATCTAAATGTGTCAGCTTCCGTTTTTCATTTTCTCTGATATTGAAAAGCTTTGGTGAACTGCTAGAGTTCACACAAAGACTGAAGGTTGTCAATGGATTCTATCATTTCATTAAATATTTAAAATAATTTCTAAGTATTCAAGTTCAAGTCATTACCTATTATTATGATTTAGTATTAATTTCACAAATACAAATGCTTATATTACTTACATAATGTGTTTTCTCAGTGTGTTCATTCTTCATCATTCTCAGCAAGACTTTGCAAACCAGCAAAGCCCAACTAAATATATATATATATATATATATATATATATATATATATATGCTTACCCAATGTATTATTTTCTATAGCTTTGCACATTGAAAGCCATTTTGGTTTACACAGCAATGTTTTCTGTAATGGAGAAATACAGATTAGAAAATTTAAAAATTATAATAATAAAAACCTGTAATACCTGCTTTAATTCTTCAGATTCTTTGATTCTATTCTCTCCATTTAGTATAAAGACAGACATATTGTCTCTGAATAACTGTAGCATCATAACGGTTTGACTTGGAACATGATGTGTTTCAAAAATACTTTCATTGTCATTATTTTCTTAGATTCCTAGAAAAATTGTCATAGAAGCTAATGGAACTTCTATTACTCCTCCACCACCTTGCCTCATCTTTGTCTTTTTTTCTTTATCCCTTTCTGACAATATTTAGTGGCTCATTTGGTAAATCTTAGTCACAGGCAGAACTTCCAACTACGGCTTAAAATTCTTAGTTCTCAAAGTCAAAGATTTTGCAGATTGTTCCAGAAGCTTTGGCATGGCACTGCTCCCCAAGAGGAGCTCAGGGGAACGCCACAAGAAGAAAGAGAACATCTTCCTCATTCAACTCTAAAGGTAAAGCCCACACCAAATTATCTTTAGTAGACTGAGTGAAGTCCTCAGATATTTTTCAAACCCATTCACATTACCTCTTGATTTAAAAGTATATATTCTTTACCATGTGAAACAGTATTTCCTAGTGTTTGCTCTTAAAGTCACACACTCCCATTTCCAATTAAAAAAAATAAAAACTTAAATTATTCTTTTAAAACTTTTGATTTTTAAAACTCTGTGAATTCGGTGGACCTAAGGTTCAAGAACTTACTCTTCCTCTGACCTGTGGTCAGATTTCTCATTACTCAAGACTCAATTTCTTCTCCCATTAAGAGAAAAAAATATATTCTGTTTTACATGCTTATTGGGAGAAAGTAAGTGAAGAAGGATACGTTTTTTAAAAGAACACACAAAATAACTATGAATATTAGAACATTTTTTTCATTCTAGAGCTGGGCTTCTTGATACAGTAGCCACAAGCCATTTAAACCTCAGTAATTTATGATGTATTTTCAACCGTCACCTTCAGAGATTCTTTGTAATTTTATTGTAGAGCACCCTTGCTCCCTTCTAACCTATTGCACATTGCTTGGCATGTCTTTTCATTTTTCTTATCTTCTGAAAACGCAGAAACCATAATAGTACACACCATTACAACAGGTGCATATGAGTAACTTATCCCTTACCAGCAGGGTAATAGTCTGTTTCCAGTGCCCTTTCTGATAATTGCCATACTTACACAGTCATGGGTAGAGCTGAAATGACTGGGGGAAAATTCGTTTGATTTAAAAGACGTTTCTTGATCCATTCAAGCCATTGTGCTGGGCCAAGCTATGCAATGACAGATCAGGACAACATAGCGATAATAAAGACTCAGCAGAGGCAAGGCAAATGTTCTAAGTGTGAACTATGAGCCAAGAATAGGAATCAATACCTCAGAGGCCTTTTTTAATGCATACAGTTTAAGTGTTTTATTTCTCACCACTTTACACTGCACTAGCTGCCTCTGAAACTCATCAGGTACTTTTCTGCTCACTCACCCAGATACTTAGGATATTCTTATAATTTATTCTTACAAGACTGATCCTGCATTTCTAAAAATCGGGCAAGGTCAAGTATAAACTCAGAGATCTCACTAGTGTCTCAGCCTACATGTAATGTAATTTCAAAGATATTTATTAATACTTATCCTCAAAAAAAAAATACTTATCCTCGATGTTTATAATTCTCTATAGAAACAAGTACAGCATTATAGCTATCCTTTACCTAATTCAATTGTCTCCATAAAAAAATCAACAAACAAAAGCTGCCCCATTCCACATATTCAATTTTTAAAATTTACCTTTAAGGAAAAGGATTGTAGCATATTTTTACAAGTATCATATATCCCAATCCATATTTATCTATGCACAGACATCCCTCCCCCACAGCCCTGCAAAATGGGTTAGGGGTAGACCCTTCTCTTGAGGAAACAACGTGATCTTCTATGTAATGAGTTAATACATCTAAATTCTAATAGGGTTCACAGAATTTGTTAGATAGCTATGGCTGAGAGAGGGCAATCCTCGGCATCAAATCTGCATGAGATTGAATCTTGGCTAAGGATTTATCAGATGACTATTTCAGAAAATCAGGAACATTCCTGATCATTTGCATCACCACATTAACAGATACATCACATCTTAAAATATTTCTCCTTTTTTTATTAACTTTCTTTTCTTTTCCTACAAGTTTGGTTTTTTTAAACCTAGTCTGCTTACTTTTACTGCTCTATTTTTAACAATTCATCTGTAATCATCCTATCAGTGGTCTCTAAACTTTGCCTTCCTGTTTCATGCATAGAATTTTCTCCATTCTTTAATTTATATAGATTTTTCTCCACTCTTTAATTTGTTGGAAATATTTAACTTATTCCCTCTTTCATGAACTCTTTCAGGTTCCTTAAGAAGCCTGCACACCGCTTCTGTCTGCTTTGCTACATCACTTGAAACCTGCTTCTTTGGCAACTGCTCTGAGATGCCCCCAGCAAGCAGCTGAGGTGGATGGCCCTCTTCCTTCAGTGACGGCCTAGTGACAAAGCCACCCTGCCCAGCAAGTTAAACTATTAAGAAGTGTTTTTATTTGAATTTCTTAGAGTCTCACATCATTCTTGAGAAATGGAGCAAAATGCAGTATAAAGAGCAAAACCCAAACGGTATGCTGTGTGGCCACTCTGCCTTAAATCAATTATTATTTTTCTTGAGTCTGTAACATTTCTTTGATAGAGTCCTTACGCCCAGTAGTGACAACTTTATAAAGATATTTACATTTTTAAAAATCCTGAAGGAGGAAGACTATACTTTCAGGGATCGTTTCTATAGTTTGTTACTAGAGAAGTTTCTCTGAACACATAGAGCACCCAAAATCTTTGTAGCTGCTAAAAAAAAAAAAAAAAGAAAAGAAAAATCCTGAAGGAAGGGTCCAAGTGAACTTTGACCTCCATAGCAAAGGGCTGTTTTCAAGGTCTTCCCATAATCTATCCTTAAAATGGTTCCTTTTGAAAAAAATCACCTGCATTTAGACCAACTCATACTTGACTAGATTTACTCAAATTCAATCATATTTTAGGTGGGTTATGGTCTTCCTTTGCATGCTTTATGAAACACTGGCTTAAATTTGTAGTAAATCCCATCTTACTTTTTCCACTCTTTAATACTGTCCCATGACCATTGCCCCACTACATATATCAGTGCTGGTTTTGCCCTGCACAACTCAAGAGAGCACTTTGGTTATAGAAAAAAAAAAAAAAAAATCTGTGTATCTTTGTCTATGGGCTTGGCATGGGCAGTAAAGCCATTCTCTTTATTTTTTTTTTCATAAATTGCCCTGACGTACCTCTCTAGCTCTACCTCCTTCTGCTTGTCCTCAATATACACTATATTTGTGCCACACTAAACTACTTTTTTCTAAATGTGTCATGCTTTAATGTTCCATGACTTTGCAGTACAGCATGCTGGAACTGTATGAAATGCTGCCATCATTTTATCTGCCATTTTCACTTGGTCTTTAAGTTTGACTCGTCTCCTCTGTAAAGAATTCTCTATAAAGATTAATAGTCTTTTCTCTCCTGATTATCTTATGCCTAAATCAAATTTGCATTTATCTCAGTGTTTGTTCAGTCTCTCCTCTAGATGTTAAGGCCTTCAAGAGTGGACTGTGCAACATTCATTTCTGACCCATAGTGTGTGGCATGGATCAGACACAAGGGCTGATTTGGCAACTTTAGGAAGCAGGCACCTTTGTTGGCTCCAGTCTCTCTCACTCACACTATTACTTAGTCAAATTACTTAACTTTTCCATGACACGTTTTCTTTAGTAGTAAAATGGAGTTTGCAATAGTATCTGCCATATAGGGTCACTGCAATTAGTAAAGGAGTTAATACATGTAACATGATTAGGATGGTGGCAATAATCAGCACATTTGACATTTCAATTATTAGTAATAATAGTGCTGTAATTATTACTTATTGTATTATTGTCTCTTTCATAATATTGCCAAAGTGTAGTTCTTAAAATCTGGCGTACATAAAAACTATTAGAGATAAGCTTTTAAAATTCAGAATGATGATCTTTAGAGTCCTGGGATTTGCAGTCTTACAAATAACTCATTTTTTAGACATGTTTCCAACACTGCGATGATTGGGAGGGCATAAAATGCCTTGAGTGATTCTAAAATTCTAAATTATCATACTTCTTATGGTGATTGATACACACATGCACATACACACCATTCAGATGAGAAATCCTTTTGATGTTCAAATTAAAACAAACTTTTTGTCCTAGATAATCCCCAATGTCAGGAATTTATATTTACCTGAATATGCATTCTCTTTCTTTACCATATTTGGTTATTTTAAAATCTATTTTTGGTATCTAGCATTTATAACATTAATAGTAACATCTTACATGCTTATTTGAAGCACTTTGCAATTTAAATTCACTGTTTTACTTGCTTTTTTAAGTGATATTAAACATCTTTCTATATAAATCCAGTCATTCAACTAAGCAACAACAAAATGAAATTAATTTTTGGAGTGTTAATGATTAAACATGCATGGAGAAATCAATAAAACATCACCATCTTGCAAGTTTTCTTTCATCATAGGTAGAAAATAAACTATCCTCCCCAATATTTGCATTTCAGTGAAGTTTTGGAAAGTTCTGTCTTCATCATTATTATATTCAAATCCAGGTTTGTTTGTTCTAAAATGCTATATTACCAAATGTTTAAGGGAGAGAGAATTTGTAAAGCCTGCAATTTTGAACAACTTTGGACAGAATTTCATATTGATATTTATTTGGCATATAAAATCCAGTATAAAACTCAGACAAGATATCCCCCCCCCAACAAGATATAGACACATACATCTGCAGTGTGTTATATGCTTATAGGAATAGCCAGTAAATAATTATGTAGAAAATACAAGGAAAAGAAAAATATAAGTTCACTATTAGGACTGAGAAGTACTATGTATTTCTGCAATATGTTGCTTTTGAGCCAAGACAACAATCCCAGGCCAATGTTTCTTCCTTCAGACCCTCTATGGTAGCCATATGCAGAAATGATGAGAAATTAGGGACTACAGGAGAAGTTAAAAAAAAAAAAAATCTTTATTAGGAAGAGATGGTCCAGACTTAATGTTAAGCTATGATTTTCTCTACATTGAATTTTAATTTAAAATTATCCATTTAATATCAAAGGCACAAATATCTAAGAGATATGAAATATAACATATAATATAAAGATATGTTAAAGATAATAATATAAAGATATGTTAATATAAAGATTATTTGTAAGTGGAACAAATTAATTTTCATAACATAACAGTTGGTTATATTGCTTAGCCTTCTATTTTAGATTCCACCTTATTTGGCTTTTGCTCCTAACAGCATCTTTTAAGGATCTATTAGAGTCTTTCTCCTTTTCAATACATATGTTTTCAGCAACCACTCCATGCTGAGCACCGCCGTAGGTGCTGAGAAAGAGGAAAAGCCGGAGGCCCTGCCATCATTGAGCTTATACTCCAGTGCTCGAAACACATGTCAACATAAGGATACCTGAAAATAAATCAGATTCCATGAAAAATGCTATGAAGGAAACTAATTCAGAGTAATGAGATGAGGGAAGGATAGCAGACAAGAGAGGGGAGTATGGACCATCCCCCCAAAAATGTCATTTTATTGGAGTTAAAAAAAAAAAAAAAGAAAGGAAAGGAATTGGTCTTGTAACCATTTGCGAGAATAGAGACTGAAGCCATGAGACTATGTGCAAGGAGGCGGACTAGCAAGGTGCAAAGGCCTGAAGGAGACATATGTTTATGAAATTCAAACTTTGGACTTCTCCATTTGCTGCCTCTGGCCACCCTAACTACTTGGATACTTGGACACATTAATCATCTTCTAGTTTTACACTTTTTGTCTCAAAGGCCTAAATTTTATCTTCTTTTTTCTTTTTAATAATTTGCCAAAAATAATACAAAATCACCACATGACTTCTGGTAAAAATTAAAATTATGTAACAAAGTTCCCCTTTGTCCTAGGCCCATTTCATCTCCCATTTTATAAGTAAACACTTTGCCTACTTTCTATACTTTGTTACCTCTCATTATTTTTTCCTTGCATGGATATGCATACCTATACATACCACAATATATCTGGAAGGTTTCTGTGTGTTTTGGATAAATATGGCCTTATTTTTTAATATCTAAGTCTCTATCTATGTCAGATCCCTCAAGCTATGTATACTCTAGAATTAGCAGTCATTTCTATTCAAAGTCAAGTAAGAAAAATAAATCCTACTGCTCAGACCCTATTATTTCTATCTTGTTTGTTTAAACATTGAATTTACCATATTTATTCCAAATAGGTGCGAAAATTGAATCTCTAATTATATATACCTATGAAAAACTTTATTGTGGGTGTACTACCATTGTGATCCCCCTCTGTTCATCTTGCCTTCTGACTCTAATTACTAAATCTCTGTTAAAATATTTCCTATCAGAAAATATCTGCATGTTCATGATGCTTCATGTGGTATGATCTCATGACCCCACATGCTATGATTTTCTCTTTCTACTAACTAGTAAACACTGCCTTGTATTAGACTCCATCGGCATTATTTCTACAATCAACCCAAAGCAGCCAGTTTTGTTTTATTTTGATGGTTACAGGCTTGAGAACAACAAAATAATTTTGCATCTTTTGTTTGCTTGGCTCTTTAAACTGCCCAAGGCTTTGCAAAACAATTTTAAAATATAGTTATGGTGGTTCTCTCAAAGCATATTTTAACGTTTCTCATAAATAGTTTTTCAGATTGTTCCACCTGACTACTACAGAGAATCAAAAAGCAAGGGATCATTTTTTAAACTTCCATGATGAAAAAGTTTTAGGTTTTAGTAGGCCAAAGGATTCTAAAGAATTATTTTTCTTCCAGTTTCATGTGCAACTTACAAAAGGCTCCTACAGTATTATAAATAATGCTTACAATTTCTTTTTTTTAAATTTTTTTTTTAATTTTTATTTATTTATGATAGTCACAGAGAGAGAGAGACAGGCGCAGAGACACAGGCAGAGGGAGAAGCAGGCTCCATGCACCGGGAGCCCGACGTGGGATTCGATCCCGGGTCTCCAGGATCGCGCCCCGGGCCAAAGGCAGGCGCCAAACCGCTGCGCCACCCAGGGATCCCAATGCTTACAATTTCTTCCCACAACTAAATGAAATACAAAACTTGTACCCACAAGCACCCACAATGACCACGGAATGATGATGAAGTGGCCTATGGTCAACAGTGATTCATTATCCCTAAAATGTTTGCAATTAAGCTTAATGGAGGGGAAATAGGCCTCTGTTTATAAGCAATTGTCCCCTTTTCCCCCCACTGATTCAACCACATTATTAAACACAAATAAGAATACATTTTCCCTAAAATTCACAATTTGATTCAAGTGTCTGTTAACTCAGGTTAACCCAAATTAACTCAACTGTCTATTTTCAGCAATATTTAGAGAAATAAAAAAAAATAGCTGTTGTTGATTTAGATTTTTTAAAACTGAAAGATATTAATATGGAATAGAGTGGAAAAAATCAGGATGAAGGTACAACCCAGCAGAAAAGAAGCTATAATTATCTAAACACACTGTGGCAAATCCAGTTCCAAATTATCATCATAGACACCATAAAATATAATTGTTTACAGTCTTTGAATAGAAGTGCTATGATCAGACATTCCTGTACATACTTTAAAGAATAGGAAATTGAAAGAAAAACAAAATCAATAGAGTAGAATATTCACCCATAAACAATATCAAGAAATAATCAATTAGGCTGACCGTCATAATTTTTATCAAGACTTTAGGCTAACAAAGTTCCCATGAAACCAGAAAATAGACATAAACCACACCTCTGCTGCCAGTATCTTCTTCTGCTCTCCTTTGTTTTCCGTTACACATGACATGAAAGGACCACAGAATGTACTAATAAGTTGTATACTTCTTAGATATGTAAAGTGAACAAACAAGTTTCCCTTTATACCCAGATCACACACAAAGAAAAATTCCTGTTGCATTTATTCAAAAGTAAGAACATGGAAAAAGTGTCACTCTTTTGGTCTCATTATTGGATTCTCACTGCTACCTTAAATTCTAAGAATTTAGGGGATCCCTGGGTGGCTCAGTGGTTTAGTGCCTGCCTTTGGTCCACAGTGAGATCCTGGAGTCCCATGATCGAGTCCCACATCGAGCTCCCTGCTTGGAGCCTGCTTCTCCCTCTGCCTATGTCTCTGCCTCTCTCACTCTGTTTCTTTCTCTGTGTCTCTCATGAATAAATAAAATATTTTTTAAAAATTCTAAGAATTTAGAATAAATACTTTTCAGAATATAGAGTAGGAGTCTGCCATTATTTTATAGTACAGTCAACTGTATCCCCAGAAGAGAATATTTAATCTGAAAATTACTGAGTTCTCTGAACAAGGGAGAAAACAAAAAGCAAAGATAGTTTATAAGTTTTTCAGTTCATATTTGCAAATATGCAAGAGTAATTTTCTGCAGTTGAATTAAGTTAAGGACTTTAATAATTTAAGTACCTAATATGATATCAGAAATACTTTACTCATAAAATTTTAGAGTTTTTGTGAATTTTTAATATAATTTTGTTATAATTTTGTATGATACAGACATCTTAAAATATTCAAGACAGAATACCTTAGACAAGCTTTCATACAAAAGCAATACAAAGGTTCCTCCAGCTGGTAGGAAGAGTCAGAATGGATTCTCATATCATCTAAGATTACCTGCTTTTTTTTTTTTTTTAAATATCAAGCATCTGTTATTTCAACTTTTATCTTTTTTTTTTTTTGTAGTTGATACACAAAGTTACATTAGTTTCAGGTGTTAAGATTACATTCTTCATCTTCCCTTTTTCTTTGGCTATTCTGTTATGCTTTTCTAGTATCTTTATTTATTTCATTTGCATGTTGAACAAATATTTACCCAAGACACATATCTTGCACCCTGCACTGTTCAAGCATCTGGACATGTAATATAAGACAAGAGTTTCTGTCACTACATTTTAATGTAACAAAATGAAACATATATTGTGTGGTATTGTCAGAAGCTGATAAGTGTCAGAAAACTAAATCATGAGTTTGGATAGGAGGTGCAGAAGAAGGAGTTGACTAATTATAATTAGTGGTCTAAGGATACTCTTTGTTTCATGGGGCCAAAGGATTGGTTAGTCAGCTAAGAGTAACTAAACATTCTTCTGTGGTCATAGGCCGGCACTTGAGCAGATCCATTTCACCTTTAGTAGTACACAGACATGGATATTTATCCCACACGGCTGTTAATTACATGTGGCTTTCCCCATAATTAATTAAATATGGCCTTGACCTTTGTCTTTTCTTTGCTTCATGTTACAATCTTTACACCAAGCCAAACCATTTTTTTTAATGGATTCTTAATCTCCCTTTGGTACTCTTGGTGGTATTCAATTACATTTTTCAATCTTCTTGTTTTGCTCCTTTTGGTGACAGACATGTAGCACTAATGTGAATTCACTATTTGAAAAATCATCCATTTTCTTATCCAATCTCCTATAGCTAATGAGTTGTCCCATTTTCCAGTAGAACACATGATTCTACAAAGTTGAGAAACTAGAATGAGCCTTTTGCTCAAAGTGAGCCACTAATGCCAGCATAATCTGGGAACATCTCAAAAACACAGAAAAGTGGGCACTATCCTAGACTTATGGAGTCTGAATCTGCATTTTTAACAAGATTCTCAGTGATCTTTATGCATATTAAACTTTAAAAAGCACTGTTCTAGATAATACTCTTCCATTCTAGAGATAAAGTAATCAGGAATATAGAAAGATAATTTGCCTATAGTTGGCACAGCTAACTATGAGAAAGCTGGATTTCACTTTGCCACATATGTTCTTTATCACAAAGGACTGGCAATTTTGTAAGTGATAGGAACCTTGATACGAATTGGAAAAAAAAAATCTCTGCATGAACTAATTAAAAAGAATGTATATTACTGTCAAATAAGAATTATGAAATATTTTAAAATAAATATCATGTTATAGATCAAAAGACCCTGAATAATTAATACTGGTAATAATTTGGTTCTACTCTTAAGAATATACAGAAATTTGCTTGTTTTAAAGATCTTGTACAAACCTTTAAAAACACTTATGTCAATCAAGTTTTCTCAAGTAGACTCTCATATCCTATTTCTTTTGCTTAGTTTTACTTGGTTAATCTTTTTATCAGAAATTGAATAAACATTTTTGTAGCTATTAAGTATCATAAATTCCGAAGCGGTAGAGTTGGCTTTAATGCTATTTTACTCTTCTGGAAAGCTATTTGACTGATGTTAAAACATTTGGATGTAGTTAGGGCATACAGCATGTTATCAAAACCTTTATTCACCAAAGAAATGTCTGGAAGAATTCTTAGCCTAATCTATCCCCACCCAGCTCCATTTATTACCAAAGCAAAGATCTCTGAGCAGGTAGTTTTGTTAATAACAACTGGCTCTAACACTTTTCTGTGGGAATTTCAGCTCCTTTATCTTTAAGGAGAAATGATGGCTACATCTCACCCACTACCCCAACCAAGAAAAATGTGAAAAATCTATTTTCAAGGTACAGAACTCTAAATATTTAGGTTAGGTAACTACATTTAAAATGAGGTAGTTCTGTCACTTATAATTCAAAATTATAATAAAATGTCCTCATATGAAGGCAAAGTGTTACAGTCTATGACATATCAGTATTTTCTTTTTAAATGTTGAATCATTATTAATTTAAGTAAGCAATTATTTGGATCCTAATTTAGTGTTGTAAATTTTCATTTTTTTTCTCCAGTGAACCTTAAGAAATAATTGTTCTCTAAGATAGTGTCATTCTTGTCTTATTTGAACTATTATCACCTTCACTGATTTTAGGTGAACTTTCTTTTTAACAGTTACACCTATGTCAAATTAATTTCACATCAAACATGTTTCCCTGAAATCACATTTTTCATCCATATCCTTTACTGTAGGTTTATATGGTTTTTGTCATAATTTACTCTTCACTTGACTCTTAGAAGATTTTTTTCTCATTTTCACAATCAAGTTATGTTTTATTGTTTAAATCTAAGAATCCTTTTAAACTGTTTCTAAGTCACAGGTTGCAGATCAGAACTGTTTGTGTGAATTCAGAACAAGCATAAAATTTCCCTAAGGAAAAAAACTGACTCTTCAGGAGATAATGAACACAGCTTCCTACTTGTACTAATACATTTGAAATCTCAAACTTGAAATTGAGATCTAAATTTTGTCCAATATTTTTTTAAGATTTTTTATTTATTTATGAGAGACACAGAGAGAGAAGCAGAGATATAGGCAGAGGGAGAAGCAGGCTCCCCACACGGAGCCTGATGCAGGACTTGATCCCAGGACCCCGGGATCACAACCTGAGATGAAGGCAGACGCTCAATCACTGAGCCATGTAGGCATCTCTGTCCAGGGATTTATTTTTATTTTAAAAATAAAAATGCATATAAACAGTTTTGATATGCAAGCTGTCACTTTAAAAACAGCTTGAAAAAATTTCACTGCTTTTCCTCAATAGTAGCCCTTTGCTAACTATAGAATAAAGGGGAACAGGATGGAGAAATGGAAAGAGAAGGATAGATTTGTGGAGGATAGGAGACAGGTAAAAGGTAGGGGTTGGGCAGGTAACATTTCAAAATGGGAAAAGTTTAATAGTTAGAAGTGTACATTAGCCAAATATAAATTTCCTTTGATTACTGTGAATAGGAGAAAGGGGGATGCTTTAAACATCTCTGCTTACATATAACGACCCACACAAACTACATTAAAAGAACATTACAGCTGTTTCAGGAAATTCACAGTTAAGGGTGAAATATACCATATGTCCCCGATACCTACACACAACGGGGTGCATTAAGATAGCTATTAGGCTGACTCCCTGTCGTGCCTAGGTACAGGAGGACATATGGTGCCTTTCACCCTTGACTAACGTTTCCTTCCTTTCATTGTTTCCTGCAGCAACTTGAGCGTTTTCTGAATGTTCTTCAGTTGAAGGCAATTGAGTCTTCACCAACAACTATCCCCCACTACAATACACATATATGCATAAGCATCTTTTTTGCCCAGAATGATTTTTCTCTATATAATATACTGTACTATACTTGGCAATACATACCCGTGACTAATCAATCTGGGAACAAGTTAAACATATAATGATGACAATATTTCTATGTGTGGGCTACAAAATAGAACAAGGTATAATCTCTAAATTAAAGATGGAAACATCATAGATACTGAGAGAAGAAACAAACAAGATGTGGTTAACCAAGAAGGATTAGCAGGAATGAAATATAAGTAATTCAGTATTTTCTTCACCACTTGAAACAAAATGCATTTTCTCAAATTCATTCCTAATGTTCAAGAAGCTACTTTCCATGAGCCTGCTGAATCTAACAATTTAATAATCGTCTCTTTTTTCCCCCTCAGGCAAACAAATACTATATATACACATACTCATGAGTTTCAGCAGGAATGACAACAGGAAAAAAACAAACTAATATGGAAACAAATTCAAATTCTCTAGTAGTCATTGTTATGTTCCTATACAATGGGTATTTGTCCTTCTTCCCTGTTTACTGACACAGATACAGTTTATATGTCTCTCAGGGAGTGTGGTCTCATCCCAACCTCAAGATTCAATCTATTTTATTTAATTGTGAGCATGGAATGTGATACAGGCCAATAAGGTCTTAGGGTTTCTGCAGACACTGCTCCTGGAAAAGGTTGCCTCACCAAAAAAAATAAGTCCAAGCAGATCAGTCTCCTGTGCTGCAGCATGTTGCCATGCCTGAGAAATTCCTGGAACTCTGGCAGTCAACTTGAAACAGGACAGACGTCAAAGCAGAAAGAAGAAAACAGGCCAAAACAATCTCACTTTGATCCTTGCAGACATTGTTGAGGCTCCAATCAAATCAAATCTAGAACTTCCTATTAAATTGCATGACACATATTCAAATCAGTTTAATGATATTGTGATTTTTTTCCTTCGAAAGAAATACTAAGGGATATGAGAATATCTTCTGACAATATTTGTTGAGGCCTAAAGTTTAATATAAAGTTTATGTAAACACAAACTTCCCCCAAATACCCATAGCTTGAAATGTTTATATTTCTATGCATATTCAGAGTGAGAAATAGTGTATAATTCTACTTGGTTTCTTGGTATGTGAGACTAGGCTAATCCATTTCTTTTTGTTCACTTCTTTTACTCACAACTGGGAGATTTATATAAAGAAATAAGACATAAGCTTTACTCTTTTTAAATAACATTTTAGGATAGTACATTTATCAGATTTTTAACCACTTGGCTTTCAGAAACACTGCAAAACTACAATCAATCATGTTCATTTTGGTCGGTGAGAAAGAAAAGAAAAACTAAAATATTTCAGCTTTCTGCCCTCACTTACTTACCCAATGATCTAGTCCTGACTCGTTTTACTTTCACTAAATCTCTAAAGAAATAGTACTAAATGGAGAAAGTATAGAGAAAAGAGAAAAGAGTAAAAAAAAAAGGGAAAGGTGGCAAGAAAAGAAATTGAAAAATAAGTAGACCAATGGGACGGGTGAGAAAAGGAACTGCATGTCTTCAGGGAGACACGACTGCATACTGTAGATTACCTGTGCATGGTCACCCAGGAAGAAGTCCCAGGGACACTGAAAGACAACTAAGAATATGTGTTTTAAGAAAGAGCCCTGGTGGGGATGGAAGAAGGCAGCTTATAGCAGAACGCACGACACTTGGAGGAAAAGGAATGAGTTGAAGTCAAAGTGCTGCTATTTTTTTCTCCATCTGCGTGTGGTCTTGGCCAATTGACTTAACCTAATCTTCAACTGCTTATGAAGAATCTTACATAGGAAGAATCATACTTAAAGCAGAGCACTGTGGGAAGATAAAACAAGATCACCCACTTGAAACACATATTGAAATGCATAATTCACATGTTCAGCACACCCTCCAATCTTCCGTCTCAGCAGCCCTGAGACTCACCATTTCCTGGGAGCTGGTGAAGGTTTCCAGCTGGGCTGCAAAGACTCTCTTGCCAGGACTGGTCCTGAGTATTTACTAAGAGAAAATGAAAATGAAAATATACTAAGTTTATTTAACTATCTTGACTTTCCAAAATATGTATTTTTTCCATGTCATATATGACTTATTCCTAAGCCATCAGGAGTCCTCTAAACCAGATACCCCCACGCACACCCTTTCAAAGCAGAACCCAGTCATGAGAAACCAGGATCCTATTTTAAGCAATCTACATATTGACTGAGAAAGAATTAGAGCCCCATCAGCTAATTCTCAGGTCAGAAAAGATTCAATACATATTTTCAAGTGGGCAGAGGGAGCTAATTTGAGTCACTGATATAGAAATATATCAACCTCACTTTTGCCAAATTATCCATTCAGTAACTGTCAACTTTCATTACTGTCATTCACATGAGGTGATTAGAGGCAGGTGAGCACTATATCTCCTCTTCCCCATAGCCTCGTTATCAAAAAGTACATGAGCCCAGGCTATACCTGAGTTAGAAGAAGAAACAGAAAAAGAATAGGAAAAGCCTAAATCTCAGGGGCTAAAATAACAAAGGCTTATGTCCCCTGGAGGTTGACTAAGGGCTGTGACCTTATGATCGTAGTTCTTACTTGGAGACCTAGACGGAGAGACAGCAACTAAAAGAAACATTGCGGGATCCCTGGGTGGCGCAGCGGTTTAGCGCCTGCCTTTGGCCCAGGGCGCGATCCTGGAGACCCGGGATCGAATCCCACGTCGGGCTCCCGGTGCATAGAGCCTGCTTCTCCCTCTGCCTGTGTCTCTGCCTCTCTCTCTCACTGTGTGCCTATCATAAAAAATTAAAAAAGAAGAAAATAAAATAAATAAATAAATAAATAAATAAATAAATAAATAAAAGAAACATTGCCAAGGGCCATCACAGAGAGTAAAGGGAAAGAGTCCTAGAAGGTTGTGTAGCAGCAACTGAATGCTCAGTCAAGAAGTGACTTTCACCGCTTACTAACCATGAACATCAGAATTATAAAGTCCTACGGAAGATGAAAAGCCAGAAGCATTCAGTGCAAAGCGGTAGTGATTATCTCCAAATTTCACAATGAAATCAAATCTTAGAATAATTGGCCAAATAGGCAAAACAAGCACAAAATGAGTCATATGATAATTTTTTATATTCAACCTTTTCTTTTGGTGGGGAGAGGCGGGGGGTAATTCAGTCAATTCTACAGTCAGGTCAAAAAACGTATTCCTGCATGAAGTAGGGAGAACATTGAACCAATGAATCTCTAGACCTGATTAAAGCTATTTACATGCTGAGCTAGCTGGAATATCTGAGTGGTCTGACCCAAATAATTATGGGGGCAGAGCCAATGATCTATCATAAACATTATTAATTTCATCCATTAAAATGTTATTTCTAGAAAACCATATACTAATTACCAAATTCTCTGTTGTAGATTTCTACAACAATCTTTAAAAATCAGTAGCCCCCTCTGGCAGAGGATTTATGCCTGACACACATCAAATGCAGACAGTTCTTTTGCTGCAAAACAAGTTGCCTTAAGTGTCAGTAGCATACAACAATAAACTAGTATCTGTTATGCATCTATAAAGTTCAGCTCATCTCCAGTGAGTTCTTCATTTACCTGTGGGTTGGCTCTGCTCCACCGTTCTCTTTCTACAGAGTTATAAATGGCCAGGAACGTCCTTCTCTGCCTATGGCAGAAGCACAAATACTCAGTTAAGAAACATGAGAAGTCTTGCAGCCTAGGCTAAGAATGGCACATAGTTACTTCTACCTCCTTCAGTGGACCAAAGCAAGTTACATGGCTAATGCCAGAGCAAAAAGGTGAAGTTCTCCTGAGTCACAGTGGGAGGTTATTATAAAGTCACACACCAAAGCCATCGATACGAGCATGGGTGCAGAATACTTACAGTCATTACTGCAATCTAACACATGCCCCAACTGAACAGATACATCACTTTGTTTTCATACTAGTTTTTAAGTTTCAAAATTCCTACTGCCTCAAGCGTGGTTCTGATATGTACAGAACACCCACAATATGACTCCTAGCCAGGGTCTCTAACAATTATTGCTTTAGTAAAAATTGGTAATTTCTGATAGTTCTAAAATCTGTTTCAGCAGAACAAAGGAAAGGAATTAGACCAACCTTCAAGCAACTTGAAGCAGAATAAGGACTCAAGATAAAGGACTTAATTCTATAGCTATTTTGAGTTAAAAGACAGTCAATTCTCAGAATGTGAAACAAAAAGTGATATGCCTTTTTGTCCCTTTCATGTATAAAATTATACAGATGACTCACATTTGTTTGACCATACACCTGCAGTTCTTGCTTTGCAGAGATGAGGTTAATAGAGAGAGAGAGAGAAAAAAAAAAAGGTTCTCTGTAAGATGTTTAAAAATCAGTGAGCTGGAATGATGCTAGAGAGTACATAAATTTCAGAAAGAATAAAAAGAATCTAAAGAGAATTTTAACTTTGCCTGATATCTGGTCAAATTGTCATAAGAGCCTGCTGGTGTGGAGAGGGTTATGGGGAGTGACAAGGTGCTAAGTTCTCTTGAGCCCTGAGTCTCAGGATAAACGAGAATAAAGCATGTGGTTATCTTGAAAACTGTAAGACGTATCATCATTTTCTTTGAATTTTATTAAGCAATTTTAAAGTTTACTGGCAGCAGATAAAAGCTGATATCACAACCTGGTCCATGCTGGTTTCTGCCAGGCAGAGATCTAACAGTGATTTTGTACAGGAAGCATATGCCCTCTTAATTACACAAAGCATTAAGTTACTTACAGAAGATTCGGGAACCATATGGCCCATTAGAATCAGAAGTCAGAAGGTAATAGAGAATAGGATTTCTGTGCTTTCTAAATAAACGAGGATGCTATGCAATAGGAAGTTCTTGTCACAAACTAGGAACCAGTACAGAATTTCATCTTTTCATTTGACTCATTCAAAAGCTCTTTGCATTATTCTAAGACTGGCCGTGAGAGTGCAACACCCACCTTGATTGTTCTGACCTAATTTGTCACATTTCTGGAACAGCACTTACTAGATCACATCCTGAAGTCACTGTTTATTTGCTCACAGAAGCCTGGGCTCTTCTAAGTCAACCGCTGCAGCTTATGCAGCTGGGTTTATACATACTCACTCAGCAAATTCTTACTCAAAGCTGAGTTCTCTCCAATATCTCTAAGACTCTAGTTGGATGAAGCTTATCCCAAAGCTAACACTATAGTCCTATAAGGAAAGTTGGCATTTTGTAGAAAGAAAAAAAAAATTAAGACTATCATTTGCTTCCTATATGTAGTAGATCCTGATGATGAAGGAAATGGAATGACCAAAAAGAATGAGCTGCTGTAGAAGGTAAAAATGGACCAAGTAGCCTTATTTTGAACTTGATATCTGTACTAAGATTGATTTTTAAGATCTATTTTTCCAAAAGGACTTTAATAAGTCATTTTAATTTCTAAGTCACAAGAAACCTGTATTTACAGTACATTTTCAATTGTATAATGTTGGAAGAAGTTTTGTTCTAGATTTTACAGTAACTGTAGTTAGGGTCCTTCTGAAGATGCAGACACAAGAAAGAAGGTAAGCTTTGATTTTGATGCTGAGTTGTGGTGGAAATGCAAAAAAGGTAAATATGCGGCCCTCTATTTTGCTTTGCAAAGCATTTCAGAATGGGGAACAAGGTATGGGGAGCAAATCACCATATTCTCCATCACATAAGCACTTTACTTCATTTTTTAGCAGTATTTCATTAAGTTCAAAGAGATATTTAGAAACACCTTTTTGTAAAAAAAGAAAGAAAAAAACCCCTTTCTGTGCTATATACAGTGTTTCTTAGAAAAATCAAATTTGTTCTAGTCCTGACACATCAAATGACATTTTCAAATAAAGGATTTACATGAGTATCACTAATCCTTTCAACAAATAAAAGCAATTTAAAATTGCCATTTTCAAAGTTGTGAAATTGTCTTTTTAATGTCAAAACTATGCCATGGTCTATCTCACATCAAATAATCATAATGTAAAGATATGTTTAATATAAAAAGTGAATGATGGTAAAAACATACTGAAATCAACAATTCTTTAAAATAATGTGTAATTTTATTAACTATCACATCATGAAAATGCATGTTTACACATTTACAAAAATAGCATATCTGTTTGTGTGTCAGTGTACTATGATGGAAGTACAAGCAGATATTCTTAATATGCATGTAATTTTGGAAGCAGTTTATAATAGTTTTGATGCCTGTTCTCTGTCAGAGCTCCAGGTATTAAAATTCACTGAAAGGAATATATGTAAGACAGTAGTAGTACAAAGACACCATTTTGTTCAAATGTGAAAATTTACTGATTACATTTTATTGGCTTTTGCCAAATGTGATCGTAACACTTATGGTTCCATTTCACTAGGTTTGGGGTTATGAAAAGAGTCTCTTCCTGAAATGAATTCGCAGGTTCACTGCTACAGTAGCCATGGCCAACCAAGCCCAGAGGTCTCAAGGTCCAACTGTTCATGTTACATTAAGTATTTATTGGAGAATAAAAATACTAAAAGGCAGTATAAATCCATGGTAAGTTTACATGGGGTCCCCATACTATGTAAGTCTCAAAGAGCATAAAATTAGGGAAGAAGGTGAAGAATTACAATGAGGTATATGTACAAAAGGTTTTCTCCAATGTAAAGAAATAAAGCACATTATTTACAATAAGCATTGTTATTTAAAATGGAAATTTTATTTCTCAGCTTTATTTTATTGTCAATATTTTTTATTCTCAAATTTATTTGTCAATTCTGAAAAAAATATGGCCATTAAAATTTAAGTAATTAAAAGTAATTAAAACCAAGGAAGCACAGATTGAAAGGTCATATTATCTTTACCATAGTAACATTTTACAGATGTTATTCATAAAAATTTGCATGCTACAAAGGTCTCCATAATGTATGTTGAACCCCATGTTACATTTCTGCTATAATTATACACCATAGCCTGTATTTTAGCAGTACCAAACTACAAGCAGATATCAAAATTAGTGTCCTTATCCCCATCTTTACACCTGCTGTGCCTGGAATTTTCTTGGTAACTTCCTACTCATATTTCAATATCAGATCAAATGACTCCATTTTCTGAAGCCCATCCAGGCTTTTTTGGGCATTAATTGCTGCCCCTCACCATACAATACCACATGCTCCCTCTGCTACACTTCCTATGACATGTAAAAGTCAAGATTTTCACTCTTTTCACTAGATTGTAAGCCTCTAAATATAAACACTTCATTAATCTTTGCATTTACAGTATCTAACTCGTAATAGGCCCTATAAAGTCTAATTAAGTAACATGTATATATTTGAGAACAAACCAGCCAATTTATCACAGATGGAAAGTATATATCAAAGATAACAATGTTTGCAAATACCATATTATTTTTAACAAATATAATTTAAAAAGTATAGAAAATTTCCAATTCCTCTATTTTAATACAAAATAGTTTTCACAGATAAATACATATTTAAATTTGCATATAAGTAATATAATCAGCTCATTATATTATGCCTCTGTAAGATCATTATAATATGCTAACATCAACATTTATCTTTCTAATATGAAGCACTAGCTTTACTCATCCTATAAACTCCCCAAGCATATAGTCTGGGCCATAGAACTTCATGTCACAACAAACTAACTCAGTGATCTACAAAAATAAACAGCAATAAATGCTTAATTATACTGATGTTGGTGATATGCAAACTGACATGTATTCTCTAATTTTTATGCAATGTAAATAATTATATGTTGTCCTCTTGTTTGGATGTCTTCATATTCTCTAGTCCAGTTAATCATCACAGAGTAACTGCTCCTTTTGTCTGATAATATTTTACTTACATTTGAAGATTCAACCTATTCCTTCCCAAGCAAATTGTCTCTTTCTAACCCTGACCCAAACTAAATTAAACACTTCCAACTCTGTATTTTCACTGGACTTAATAATATGTACATCATACTGGACTATAATGGTTATCTCAAAATAGAACTCCTCTCCTTGAAAAAGCCCAAATGGTCTTCATTTGTATATCCCCAGAAACTCGTGTAGTACTCTGCCTGTTGTAGATTCTCAGTAAATGTGGGTTTAATGAACTAACGAATGGATGATGTTAAAGACATCAGCATGCAGAGGCTGTTTCAGTAACATCATATGACTAAGCAGAAAGCCGTGAGCAAAATTAAATGTATAAGGCTGCTTCCAAAATACTGTTTAATCACTGCATACCACCTGAGTTTTAAGTATTAGTTGAAGTCCCTTGAATACTGTAGAAACTCAGTAAGTAATAAAAAATGATGAAAAGGCTATTTTACTAAATTGACTACATATTCTAAACCTTGATCTTTTTGAGAAAAACACATTCACATCAAAGTAAGTATCACTGACATAATTAAAATTCAAAGATCAAAAATATGTTCATGGTTATTATAGCATACATTATTAGGATATAAAGAGGATATAAACACTCTTGCTTGCATGATATCCAATAGAAATTGGGAAGAACGTTCACATTCACATATCAATGTGAGTCACCAAAAAGAACAGTTATGGAAAGAAATCTTTACCTATTACATAAGAGGAAAAAGAAAAAAATTTGAAGTCATATTGTTTAGTAGAAGTAATGGTTGAATAAAAATGGCATGCAGGCTCCTATCAATTACACTTATTGTAAAAACAAAACTTCAAATGTGACCCAGTTGCCACCTTATCTTTAATCAACTTGGAATACAGCTCACAATAGAAGGTAAAAGAAAATCTTTGGCACTGGCTTACATCACAGGTCTCAAACTAGCAAACTACAGAACTTAAGAACATATATTTTTGTTGTGATACATTGAGCAGTCTTTTACAGAGTCCTGAAACAAGGTAAATGACAATAAAAACAGTCAAATACCTACTGCCTTGCAAAATGCTGCTTCATCTGCCTAGGACATGAATTTGGGTTCAGGACCAGTGGTTTAAATAGAACTTCTGTTTCCTTTACATCCCTTTGTATATGCCAACTGCCTCCCCTCCCTTCAACTGCTACAAACTAAGAGTCAATTCCATGGGAAAAAACAAAAACAAAAACAAAAAAAAACAAAACTAGACTGCTTCTATTTGGTTCACGGTGAAATATTCAGTGTTCAGCACCATATCTACCCTATAATAAACACTCAAAAATGGCCATTGAATGAATTAGCAAATAAATAACTGAATGAATGAATACATATCATCATGTTACATGGTATAAATCACTGGGAAAAGCGAAATGTTTAGTGGAACACTGGTGAGAAACCTATTTTATATATGGGGCTTTTGGAAAATGTTACAAAACCATTTATTCCCATAATGTACTATGTTTACATGGATGTGTTGTATCTGTACCTTATTTTCCTCCTGACAGGTAAGGAACTGAGGCATGAAAGGTGAAGGGGAACAAGGTGAGACAACAGATTAAAACAAAGAACAACAAAACCACTGACCACAATTTCAGCAGTCAACAAACAAAACAGAAACCAACTTAAAAACTGTCAATACTTATTTTTATTGTTAAACCTCTAGCGAAGATGGTCAGGTATGTCAGCAGAACATAACTGAATTCCGAAGGGAGAAGGTACTCTAGGCTATATGTAAGCGCTCTGTAATTCAGGTGGCTCAGGCTCACCAATGGGTGGCCATATTTAAATGAAGTCCATTATTTTGCTATGAAACAGGAAGGAAACATTTTTCATTTCTGTTCTTTACATATAAGCTTTAGCAACTTAAGTAAAACCCGAAATGCACTTCAATATATATTTTCCCTTGTGGTTTGAAGTTATATATTAGGCAAACATATTTTTTACATATGTCCACAATTCCTTGTTCATGTAAATCAGGTAAAATAGAATTTGACTATGTTCTAGCTCAATTTTAAACAGAATGTGTTCAAATGTATGAGTACATTTTTCAGAGCTCACATTCTGAGAAAGAAAATTGGTCTGTTGACTTAATTATAGAGGAATTACTTAACCACCATTTATTCAATCCATCTTTAATAGTTTAGTTAAAAGCATAGTTTTGAAACATATATATTTTATTCTGCTTACATCTCACGATCGGAATGAGAAACAGTCTCTACAGCAAACACAGATATTTCCAAAGTAGGAACTGTTTGCTCTTTTCTGTGTTTACAAATGCTTTGTTGGCAAATGTTGAACTTTTATCATAACATTCCTGAATAATGCAGTGGCAAGTTCGTATTTGAACTGTTTATCTGTGTTAAACTTTGCATATTTCTTCTCATTCATTACAACCGGAAAGCCAACTTGTTAGTACTTGCTTGTCATATAATTTTCTGTAAGGAAAACAGTAGAAACTACTTAATAGTTCCCCCCTCCCCATAGATACCTAAATTTATTGAAAAGGGTAAGCCTTTGTCTCAGAAGGAGAGGTTAACAGAAGGAAATGCTTTTTAGAAATAGGAGAAAAACAGGAAGATTTCCTCCTGGTATGGACAGAGTATAGGATGCCTGGTGGTCTAAACTGGGTTTAAGTTCTAAAATCTCAGGTCAAAAAAATAAATAAATAAATAAAATAAAATAAAATAAAATAAAATAAAATAAAATAAAATAAAATAAAATCTCAGGTCAAGATTCTAAAATCAAGTTCTAAAATCTCAGGTCACAAGCTTCCCAAAGCCTCAGAGAAGAATGGCTTTCATGGTGCATATATGAAGGCTAACCCAAGGCCTCAAGCTCCCAGATTTGTGCAAATACCACCACAAATGGCACAGAAAGTTCAGAACTAATGAACATGGGAAGAAAAATGGGCTGAGATACTCTCAGCACAAATATTATACTATCAAGTTCAAGGAAAAGTAAAAGATGGTTAAATCTTAAAATATCATAGTTTAAGTTTCTTAAGAAAACTTAATGCTACAGATCTTACCTCTCTAAGGATAGTGAAGTATTTTGATATAATTATGCAGATCGAGCCCATATACTACTATATTGGAATAGAGAGTTTGCATAGATGTTTCTTTAGATAAGAAGCATCCCGACCAGGTTAGAGATTATGTATGCATAGAACAACCAATCCAGATAATTTATTTTACTACTTCTATTGATCAAAATAAATGAAATCACCTGACCTTAAATCCATATGGCCCACAGACAGAAGACATCATAAAATTTAGTTTATTAGTGAACATGAAAACTAAATAGGGTAAATATAACCCAAATATAATTTGCATGTCTATTTTTTCTACATCTTGATTTTGGAAAATTCTACATCTTAATGATACTAACTGATGTACCCTTACACTTCTACACGCTTTCAATTTTTTCATGGTGTGTAATGGTTCTTCTACGTATATTTTAAGACAGATTGAGTTTTTTGTAAGCCTCATAGTAGGCATCTCATCAACATACACTGAAAGAATGAATAATATACTGGCAATAAATAATCACTGTAAAATATTCAAATACTTTGGAAATACTTAGAGAAAAATATGAAAACTTCCCTTTATTCCTTAGGTGAAAGCACTGTTAGCGTTCTTTATAGGCATTCTCATGCTTCTGTATAAGCATTCATATGTTCATGTATTCATATTTTTACCTAAATGAGCTCAAACTACAGATTTTTCCGTAACTTGTTATGAGTTACGAGTTGCATTGTGTCCCCAGAAAGATATGCTAAAGTCCTAACCTCCGGTGGCTGTGAACATCAGTTTATGCAAAAATAGGGTCTTTGTAAATGTAATTAAGTTAAAATGAGGTCATTAAGGTGAGCATTAATTCAATATGAGTGGTAAAGAAATAGGAACACAGAGAGAGAATGCCAATTGATGACAGCGGCAAGACAGAAAATGCCACGGATTACTGGTGCTACCAGAAGCTACAAAGAGGCAAGGAAGGATCCTCCCCTTGAGGCTTTAGAGGAAGCATGACCCTGACAATATACTAATTCTGGACTTCCAGCCTTCGGAACTGTGAGAACATAAATTTCTGTTGTTTTAAGCCACTTAGTTATGGTAATCTGTTATGGCTAGTCTAGGAAGCTTGTTCTTTTCACAAATAATAGTCATTGGACACACTTCTAGTCTCCCTGTGTATATAGTTCTTCCCTATTTTTCATACAATTATACTTACTGCAACACATTTTTAAATTTTGTCATTGTTGTTTACTCAAAGCTAGTGAATGGGCAGCTCTTTTTAAGGTGTCTTTTTAAACATGTTTCATGACTTAAAGTACGTTCTGCCTATGGTGAATGTACTTGAGCATCAAACTTTGCAAAATATGCATCACAATTCCCAATTCCCATAAATGTAAACATAGCCAAACATGTGCTCCCAGACAATCATTTCAATAACATTGCAAACTTACTTACATCACTTGGATTTATTTTCCCCTTGAAATTTAAAACACTAGATCAGCCTATCACTACTAGGTTATTTGTGGGTAGAAATAATGCTTTCTCTTTCTTCACTTATGTTTTTGTGAAAATGTATTGTAGAGGCTATAATGTTAACCACTGAATGAACATCCACGAACCAAATGTGGCTATGTGATGAGAACACATATGAAGAATGGGTGCATTGTCGGCACTCCTGGAACCATTCCCTTGTTTCTCTTTAGTTATTACCAATATCTGCCCCAAATTTGTGGTTTTATATCTGGTATAAACCAGAGCTGTTTGGTAATGAAGTCTCTCTCTCTCTCTCTCTCTCTTTTTTTTTTTTTTTTTTTTTTAAGATGTACTTATTTATTTGAGAGAGAGAGGGTGCCCGCACTTGCACAAGAGTGTGTGTGTATGGACCGGGGACAGAGGGAGATAAAGAATCCTTTTTATTATTATTATTTTTATTTTTTTAGAGATAAAGAATCCTTAAGCAGAGCAGGAAAATCCCTGTGGAGTAGGATCCCAACCTGGACCTTGATCCCAGGACCCTGAGATCAAGAGTCAGCACTGGCCCAACTGAGCCACCCAGATGCTCAATTAAGTCTCATTCCAACATCCCCATTCCTAAGCGTTCTAACCAATAGTCCACCACCCCTACTGGGCCCTGCTATATTCTCATACTCATTTCCTGCCATTTGCTACCTCCACTGTGCCCTCCAGCCATGGGACACCACCACCACCCCAGAAACCCACTTAGTTCCCTCCTGCCCCTGAATCACTGCTTTGGTCATTCTTTGTTTCTAAAACACCCTTCCCTAACCCTATTGCCTTTTTCACCTGGCTAGCCAGTACAGAATTACTTCCTCCAGATCTCTTCCTATGTCGTTTCCAAAGTTCTTTCAGGGTCCTCTTCTACGCCCTTCAAGAACATGCTTCTTTTTTTTCTTTTTTAAAGATTTTATTTATTGATTGACGAGAGACACACAGAGAGGGAGAGAGAGAGGCGGAGACACAGGCAGAGGGAAAAGCAGGCTCTGTGCAGGGAGCCCGACGTGGGCCTTGATCCCAGGATCCCCTGGATCCCCTGGATCCCAGGATCCCCAGGGTCATGACTTGAGCTGAAGGCAGACGCTCCACCGGAGCCACCCAGGTGGCAGAGGCACATGCTTTTCCTTATCAGCCCTGCAGGACTCACTGCACTTCAGAAACTTGCCCAGATCCTCACTGATGCTTGCTCCTGCAAAAGGACCATGAGGATGACCTACTGACCAAGCAGAGCCAATGCTCTTGCGCTGCAACACTTCTGGCACCTTGACTTTGGTCTCAGAAGGAAGAGGTCAGCAACAGGTGTTGTGCCCAAGATTGCAAATCTGAGAAACCACCAAGGAGCCGACACCGATGCAAGTGCACGAGGGTTTATTAGCAAGCTAGAGCTTGGGTCCAAGTATACCCGACACAGTGGAGGAGGGAATTGGACCCCGAAGTGGGTTATAGCCGGGTTTTTTATGGGCTGGTCTAGGGGATTTTCAGAAGGGGTGGAGGAATTTCTCAAATTCTGTTTACATTCTGATATGGAGCTTCCAAGGGCACTGAGCTCTGTTCACATTCTAATATGGGGCTTTCAAGGGCATTGAGCTCTGTTCTCATTCTAATATGGGACTTTTTACCATGCACGTGGGCTTTGTTGTCTTTCTGATATGGGATTCCCTGCCGAGGACATTCTGCAGTTTTTCCTGTAAAGTTCAGCTCTTATTCACAGGGGCCTAAGATGGCTATACTTGTGCTAATGCTAAACTTGAGGTGGAATGGCCTTGATTTTTCTCGGTCTCCACATTTTCCCCCTCTCAGAGGAACCTAAGGAAGGACCCAATCATGGGTCTGGGTTGCTCTCAGAGAGCCAGGGGGAATGATTAAACCAGGATTCGAATCAACCTTGTTGCTATTCTCCCTCCCGTTTACGTCTAGCCATACCTTTTCTGACTTTTGCCATAGATTCCCGGACTATTCCTGAGTGGTCAGTAAAGAAGCAACACTTCTCATCTGGGGCAACACATAACCTCCCACCACCACCCCCGCCCCTTGCTTGCAAAAGCCTCTCTACAGTTAAGATGCTCCCATCTTTTAAACCCTTAAAAGATTTTAAAAGCAAGGCTGAATTGGGTGCATATTTTTAAATGGCTAATGGGGAAGCAACATTAGTGGGGTAAGTGAGAACGGCACAGTCTTAGCTTTAGGGGATTGTCCTTGTCTGGTTGGCCTTTCCATTCTGGAACAAAGTCCTTGAGAACGGCGTGTGGATCAACTGGCTGGACGTGGGTGTAGTGGACCCAGAGAGTAATCCTGTCGACCTTGAGAGTGGTGGGAGTGGTCGGGATCACAATGTAGGGTCCCTTCCAGTGAGGTTGAAGTGTCTGGTATTGGTATCTCTGCACGTACACCCAGTCACCCAGCCGGTATCGATGGGGGCCCGGGGTCCGGGGGTGGCCCAGTCTCATAGAGGGCCCTCAGCTTAGGCCACACCTTAGAGACGAATCCTGGGCCTGTCTGATCCAGTCTTAACAGGAAAACCATACCTCTGTAAGATGTCTTCCAGCAGTTTCTTGGTCATGGTCTGTGCTGTTTCATGTTTGGTGGGAAATGCCTCTGTCCAACCTCATAGACAGTTTGCGGCTGTGGGATCCTTAAGACGGTTTCCTTCCATGCATCCATCAACCATCTTTGTCCATCCTTTAATTTGTACCCAAGGTGTGAGCTCTGCAGATCTGGGCTTTTTTAGCTGAGGCCCGGTATCCTAGGGCCACTATGGTCTGGAGCAAGTCCCTGGTGCCTCGCAGGCATGTGTCCTGGTCCTCCGGCGCCCACAGGATATCATCTACATATTGTAATAAAGTCAAATGAGGGTGCTCGGAACAGAACTCACCCAAGTCTTCATGTAAGGCCTCATCGAAGATGGTCGGTGAATTTTTGAATCCTTGTGGTAGTCGAGTCCAGATGAGTTGGCCATTGATGCCTTTCTCAGGGTCCATCCATTCAAAGGCAAAAAGGTCTTGGCTCTTGGGTGCGAAAGGCAGGCTGAAAAAGGCATCTTTTAAATAGAGGAGGGTGTATGGGTTTGGGACCATAGGGTGCATATCCTTTACTCACCGGTTGACTTCCCTTAAGTCCTGGACTGGCCTGTAATTGTTAGAGTGCGGTTTCCAAACGGGCAGCAAGGGAGTGTTCCATGCCAATAGATAAGGCCTCAATATGCTGAGTCCAAAAGTCTCCATGTGGGGTGTGATTCCCGTAAGCACTACGAGGCATGAGGTATTGGGGGACCCAGACAGGGTCTGCCCCCGGCTTTAGTTCTATGTATATGGCCAGTTGGTGCCCGGCCAGTCCAATTCCCCCATTTTCTGCCCACGCTTGGGGAAATTCCCACAGCCAACGGTCAATGTCAGTCACTGGGGCTGAGGGCATTTGGTGGAGACTGATATTTGTCTTCTAAACTCAGGACAAGCACCTGAATAGGGTGCCCCTCCTTGTTTAGGATTTTTGCCCCTTCGGGGTGGAAGCAAATTTGTGCTCCCATCTTGGTGAGCAAATCCCAACCTAACAATGAGTAGGGACACTCAGGGATGACCATGAAGGAGTGGGATACCTGACCCATACCGAGATCCACAGTTCTCCGGGTAGTCCATGAGTACTGTTTTGTGCCCATGGTCCCTTGCACCCATGAAGTCTTGTTTGCCAATTTCCCTTGAGGTTGTAATAAAACCAAATGTTGTGCCCCAGTGTACACTAGGAATTCAACAGGTTGCCCCTCCACTCTGAGAGTTACCCTGGGCTCTGGGAGGGGTGACGAACCCCGACTCCCCTAGTCGTCCAGGTCCTCCACCTCCAAGATCTTGGCAGGGGCCTTGGGTCTTTTGTTAAGACAGTCTTTCATCCAGTGGTCCTCTTCTTTGCAATAAGCACATTGGGTTTTTTTTTTTAGCTTAGGGCGCTCTTGACTGGGACCAGGGCCATCCTCCTTACCTGTCCCTGAAGCCACCTTCTTGAGGTGCCTCCGTCTTTCCTGTGGGTCATCCATGGTTGTGGCCAGCAGGATCTTGGCCGGGTTTCAGGTCTGCCGGTCACTTAGTTTGGTTTGTTGCTCTTCCGGACTTTATTATTATAGACTCTTTCTGCTACTATAAGTCCTGCAAGCTCTTCTTTCCTAGTATTCTCTCTCTAAGAAGGCTGCTGGACTCTCATCCTTACCCTGTCTTACATAACCATACCTAGGCCAGATTGGTAGGCTTGCGCACGGCAGCCTGGAGACCTGCCATTAGAGTCTAGAGGTGGACCCGGAGTCTCTCCTTACCTTCAGCCGAGTTGTGCACTTTGGGGGGTAAAAATGGTTTTAGCTAAGGAGGAGAATTCTTGATCATGTCCTGTGAGACCAGGATGTAGAGCACCTGGTCAGGGTGGCCGTCCGTTTTGTCCCTGAAGATCACGGCCTTAACCTGTAGTAGGTAGGTGGAAAGTTCCTTCTCGGGGCCATCCCACGCCAAAGGTTGGCCATTCTGACATGCAGTAAGTTTGAAATTTCCCTCTCCTTATGTAAACAGTTATGACAGTTAACAAAGACACAGTAACACAACAAATGCACAAACAGTTAACAAGGACATAGTAACACTGACAAACGTTCCCATGCTGCAGCAGAGACAAAACAGAAAGTAATCTGAAGGGCTGGCAGCCGGCCCTCCTTATAGACGAGGACCCCCGTCCCCCTTACAGATGAGGACCTCAGTCCTCCTTACAGACGAGGACCGCATCCTCCAGGTGGGGGCAAGGGACGTCTCCTCAAGACCCCCGGTCCACGGCCCACCAGTGCATCCGCCTAAGCCAATGCCGACCCAACACAGATTGGAATTCCTACAGGAAAAAGTACAGTATAGAGCTCTCAGAGAATATGCATGCAAAAGGTGGAAAAAGTTGAGTACACTCACCACGCATAAAACCCTCTGGATGGGGTCCTGGAGGTCTCTCGGATCCGGGACAAACCCCCATATGTCGCGCCCAAGATTGCGAATCCGAGAAACCCCCAAGGAGCCGACGCCGATGCAAACACAACACACGAGGGTTTATTTACAAGCTCGAGTGTGGGTCCAAGTATACCCGACACAGCGGTGCAGGGACTTGGACATCGAGGTGGGTTTCAGCTTAGTTTTAAGGGCTGGTCTAGGGGACCTCCAGAAGGTGGGGGGAGGAATTCCTCAAGTTCTGTTTATATTCTGATGTGGGGCTTTCAAGGGCGTTGAGCTCTGTTCTCATTCCAATATGGGACTTTCTACCAGGGGTGTGGGCTCTGTCTTTCTGATGTGGGATTCCCTGCCGAGGACATTCTGCAGTTTTTCCTTATGGTTCAGCTCTTGTTCCCAGGGGCCTAAGATGGCTGTACTTGTGCTAACGCTAAGCTTGAGGTGGGATGGCCTTGATTTTTCTCGGTCTCCACACAGGTACGGCTGAGGTCTTGGAATCCGGACACAAGCAGCTTCAGGTGCATCTTCCACGGAAGGTCAGGGGAACCTACTGGGCCTGAACAAGGTTTGTGATCCCCTGCCGGACGCGGACGCGGACGCGGACGGGAGGCTCTCTGTCACAAGCCTTTTTAAAAAGTCGTTGTTTCAAAAGTGACCTTTTTGCGCTGATGGGTAACTAACCTGTGATCCTAAGACGCAGGCTTATTCCCTCAGGAGACTACTTTCTTCGTCAGGTAAAGTAGGTTTCAGGTAGTTTTAGAAGCAAAAATGGAGTTCTGTGCCGCATGCGCTCGGTGACCGCAGACCAGTCCTGGCGAGACCTGGATCATCCCGCGAGGCCCTCCGGGAACCACGCACCCTGCCCACGACCACGGCTGCCCAAAGCCCACCCAGATTCCTCTCAGCGGCTCCTGCTCTACCTGGCGGGGGAGGGGGGGGGGCGCCATCTTTAAGTGCCAGGGAAGAGTCGCCCTCGCCCCTCCGACGTGTCGCGAGGCTTCCGAGATGTCGCGATGCTTCCGCGCTCTCGCGAGGTTTCCCGCTTCTTGGAGCGGCTTCCCAGGGAGCCTTCCGGTTTCCTTCCGGCGTCTCGGCCTGTGTGGGTGGAGCGTGCGAGCTGCTCGCTCTGAGGCGCCCACGGTTCGGCTGGTGTCGACCTCGGTCTGTGGTGACCAAGCGACCTGCAGGTGTGTGCGCGTTAGCAGTCAATACTGGGTGCTGCTGTCATTTTTGGAAGACTTTTAAGTGTAATGATCATAATCGCGAGAATCCCAATCCCAGGAGCTGTGAGGATCTGGTTGTACCGGGGATGAGAGAGGCCGGAAACACACCTGGTAAGTGGCCGGGCCCAGGCCCCCTGCTCCGCTTTGCTCCGCTTGGCTTGGCCCCTCCTCTCCCCTGTCCCCTGACCTCTCCAATGAAACAGCCAAAATTTTGACCTTTTTGTTAGGATGTATTTTTGGTTAAAAAAAAATAAAAGTCACACTAACAGTTTTCTTCTTTATGTCTAAATACTCAGCCAGCTTCCATGGTTCCTGTCCTACAGAACGGGGTTTATCAGTTGGTCCCCCAAAATATTTGTATCAGCAAAACAAGAAAGATGGTATTTGTTTTCTTATCACCTGAGCCTATCTACTCAAGCCACTTATCCTTTTTTTTTTTTTTTTAAATCATCTGTGTCCAAAAGCACTATATCCTGTGTTTTGGATGCCATTATCATTCAAATCGTGTCCAAAAAAGTCTAGAAATATCCCGAAGCTAGAAAGCGTCTGGAGTGTGCCAAGGCCGACTACAGCTCTCGCGGCAAGATAGTTGCCAGTCTGATTGGAATGTCTGAAAAGAATGATTAGAATTACAGTGTTCTGCTTGATTTGAAGAGGGCTCCCCAGAGTGAGGTGGAGACCAGGAAATCCACCTGCTACATATATACACATATTTTATATGGGTGTTTAGTGGATTTATACAGAGCTATGGAGGAATTGGTAATTGTTTTAAAATCATTTTTAAAAGCTAGGGTCATATTATATACACTTTTCTGGCTTTTCTCTCTTTTTTCCCCATTGTGAAGATCCTTGGCGGCAGCTCTCCCAAGAGGCAAGGCCAAGAATCTCCTGGATGCCTTGTCAACTCAAGTCATGGCAGAGAATATGCAGAGAGGTAAAGGTGACCACAAACAACGTAAAGGCAGACGAAACTCCGTTCACTCTGACTTTCCAATGTCGTGATCCTCAAGGATAATCACTGAATGTTGTCAACTAGGACACGTTTAAACCCACTGCTTATGGGAGCAAACTGACAAATAATATAAAGATTAACTTTCAGCCACCTAGGTGGCTCAATGGGTTAATCATCTGTCTTAGGCTCTGGTCATGATCCCAAGGTCCTGGGATCTAGCCCCATCTGGCTCCCTGCTCAACAGGGAGTTGGCTTCTTCCTCTCCCTCTGCCCCTCCCCCTGCACTCTGGCTCTTTCTCTCTCTCTCAAAAAAGTAAATAAAATCTTAAAAAAAAAAAAAAAAAAAACCCTCTAAAGGAGTGGGGTTCAAAGTGAGTAGAAGCTGCTGTGAGCTACAAATTAACCAGAGAATGTTTACCGAGAGTACTGTCACTATCTCATGCCTCCCTAGAAATGCCAAACTGGGGGAAATGGAATTTAAGGTGAATATTGAGTGAGCTGAGGCCAAGGCTGAGACTAACAGTCAGTGGTATGGAGGGAGTGGGTTAAAGAGAGGTGGCTTAGAAGTCAGAGATCAAGAGCAAGCATGAGAGGCTGACAAAACCATCCGGAGCTAGGAAAGGTGTAGCAGCTGAGGGTCACCACCTCCCAGAAGACACCGAACCAGGAAACTATTTAAAGGTATGAAAGCAGCCATTGCTCCCTGGAGATGGGCGGATCTGGAAATCCAGGACAGGCTGACTTCAATCGAAGGCTTCTTTTACTTTTTCCAGTGTAGGAATTGTTCAGACTGTAACACATTTTTGCGACTTTGCCCTAGGAAGCCACGTGGCTACGATGCCACATCTGACAGCGGCTAAAGACTCTCAGCTATCCTCGTAAGGAAAAATTATCTGTCTGTTCTAAATCTCTGATTAAAACTTTTAAAACCCAACTGATTACATTTCAAACAAGGAAGACTTTCGAGACTCATATAACCAACTGGGACGTCTAGTCTGCAGAGAGAATTAATAATTTTAGGATTTGATTCATGCCAGGGAAGAGAAAAAGTTCCAAAGGCCAAGGGAACTACACACTTTATAACATACTTATTTCCCACAACAAATATGAGCCAGCAAAACTTGAGCAGTGATACAGTAGAGATGGGAATGGATGAACAAGAATAGCATCTGTAGTTTTATTAAAAATGCATATTAACCCAGATTAAAATTACATGGGCTATCAATCCTCTTGTTTCATAGAATGTTGCATGCCAGCTGGGTTCAAAGAAAAAAAATACCTTTTACTCTCCCTGCTAAGCTCTATTGTTGCATGGTTTCCCAGGTGCATGAGGGACTTGATCTGCCCCTGGGGAATAGAGAACAGGCCAAGAACGGGAGTTTGACACCCGACCTGAGTCCTGAGATGGCTCAAAATCAACTCAACTTGCACCCAAAACTGGAAGGGAATGTTTTTCAAGGTGTGGTTGTCAGTGCTCACAGCTAGGTGACTTTCTCACTATACAATTGGTTGTTAACAGAAAAACGAAAACAAAAAACCCCAAAAACAAGCAATGCAGAGAAGCCAAAATGTCACACTAAAGTCAGCTTCCTGCAACAGAAGAGAGGAGGCCAGATATCTGATGTAATTATGTAACTGTCTCAGGTAAAGAGATTTGTTTAAGCTGTTATGTCAATTACCTGAGTGTGTAGAAATAGTTCTGTGCCAAAGAGCTCTTTGTCAAAGTTAACAAGGCATTAATCTGTTAATTCAAATTGAACGTTAAGAAGACTGAGTTTGACTCTATGACCTGATATTTTGATTTGTGCAATGAGGCAGGAGTTCTGTTTTAATTTCTTCAATGATGTCAAATTTGACTATATTGAGCTAAAGGGACTAAATGCTTCTGATCCAAGTAGATGATGATCATATAACTCAGGGTATAAAATTAAAAAAAAAAAACTATATAATAATATGACTTGAACTTCCTTTATTTATGAAACTGACCCAAATACATGAAATATTAGGCAATTTCTCAGTAAAATTGGTTAAGGCACTGTTTGCCCTGAATAGAATGTTTAAAACTGTCTTAAAATTTTTCAGATGTATGAAATTTCTCTGGTCTCAATTTTAAATTTTTAGGAATATAACATGCTAATAACCAAAACTATTCCTTTAGTCAGACCCCATGCTGTCAACACATTTATATTTTGTGAACCCTCTTCTCTGTTAAGAATTTTCCCCAACTTCTGCTAAGCAGGATAACCCTCCAGGGAAAAATATACTTTTTTGAATTCTCCATTTTTTTTTTTAGAGGATTTTGGGTAGTAACAGTTTCTGCCTAATTGCATTTGCAATTAAGCATTACGTTCTAGAACAATTTGTTTTTTAAGACTCCTCTCATTCTGATTCTCCTAGTACAATGAATAGTTTTCTTGTTTCTTCTCTCTCTCTTTTCCTTGTAGAAATAGTAATAGTAGGAATGGTATGGCCATGAGATAGAAAAATAGAGTTGTACCTTTGAAAGTTATCAGATATAAAAAATCTGTGATACAGTACAAATATGATTTCAGACTCCTTAAATCAGGAGGGACTGTGACCTAGGCTAAATCTCTGCCCCCCACCCTCTCCATAAAGCTACAGTTTTTATCAGCTGATTGGCCTATATAGAAAGTAGAAAATCTCAGAAGTGTTCAGAAAATGACAGGTAAATAAGTAACTGTTGTAGTAGGTTATTGAGACAACATAACACTGCTGATTGACTTAAGAGCTGGACCCTGCCCCTCGTCTCGTCTGTCCTTGGAATGTATTCTCTGCCCACCATTCCCGTAGTGTGAGCTACTCTCAAGGATGCAGCTTTGAGAGAGCAATGTATTGTTGAGACCACCTGGACAGGATACATGCTGACTGAACCCAGGTAGGGTCTCAATATAAACTTTTAACATTCTGGCTGGTAGTAGGTATGCAGATCTACTCAGCTTGCAGCTGCCCAGGACAAACTTCATATGTAATTTCCTTTGCTTATTAAATAAAGTGGCCTGTCTCTTTCTCCCATCTCTCCTTGCCCCAGAGTAAGTTTCAGGTTTCACTTGGGAAACTCCCAGCATTTGGAACCAACGATAATTAGCTCCAACATTACTTGCCTGCACCTTAAGACAAAAGATTGCACCATATGTGTGATTCCAGGTAGCACTCTTGCATTTTGTGACCTTTAATGGCTGCAATTAACATAAATATGTCCAAAAATGACTTCAAAACTTTGTTTTGTTTGTTTTGTGTTCCTTTTCAACCTCCTCAGAGAACAGCCTGTTTTCGTACAGGTGCTAGATCCGGGCTCCTCACGATTTTCTTGTGTACCCCTCTTACTAGTACTACTTGGGTAACCAAATTGTTATCTGGTTGATGGCACCAAAGGATCTTCAGTGATACTAATCAAACTACATTGTATTTTTGTTTTTGTTTTTCCACAAAATGTCCAACCCGTTTAGAACATTGTTATTAACTTATGACTTAGGCAAAATGTGGCACTACATAGAATGCCCCTGGGTAGCCCACCTTTCATCTTTGTATTAGCATATGCCCTGTGCTCTGGTCTCCAGAGTGTTTAAGGAGAGCTAAATAATAACCTCTATCCCACATTCTACTTAATTAAAATGTTATCTAATTAGCACGTTCCCTAACCTAAAGAGCATGAAATAGCTCTTAATCCAAGACATAGGCTATCATAAAATAATAAGCTTTTGTCATAAGCAAAATATATAATTTACCCTCACACCCATCATTTGGTGCTAACTTGTGAGCCAGTTCTCATCTAATGAAAACATGAGATGTTTGACAAAGTATACTGCTTTGTCAGCCCCATTCTCATTTTTGCTATGCCACAAAAAAAAAAAAAAAAAAAAAAATCTTACTATATCAATCCTATCCCCTTCAATATGAAAAGGAAACATCTACTCCCAGCTAAGTGCAAAAATTTCTGAGACCAATCCTTCAGAGTGTGTTTCATTATGAGTGAGTACAAACCTCTACATTTGATTAAAATAAAAGTTGAACACACTGATGTAAATTATTGCAGAACACAAGGGTTCATAAAAGCTAGAGAGAATCATTAGATTATAGAAATGATTTTATAAGAGAAATGATTCTCTCCCCTGCTTTAAATGTCTTTTATGTACATATATGTGAGCATGATTATGACTTTAAAGTTTATTGCAGGAAACATCTATTCTTCCCAGTTCTGATATTTTAATTCATGATATTTTCACATTTCCTTTTGCCTTTGTTCTGGCATTTAGCTCTCTGGAGCCATTATTCAAAGTGATACTTAATAGCCCCAATAAGAAAGCAACATCTTTCAGTAATGCACATGACTGCTTAATGATGCAAGATCATCTTAATTCCCTCTCCCTGTGTTTTATTTTCCTTTAGGGGGCAACAATTCTAAAGGCTTAACTCTGTCTCAGCTGGTGAAAGTTGAATTGCCCTGCTGAGTGCCGTGGCATTCTTTCCCTCCTCAGTTGGTCCAAGGAATAAAAATCCTAATGGTCTTTGGAGAGTGAACCATTTGAAGAGTGTTAGTGGTTTGTGTCCAAAACTTTGTTGCTGGGGGAATTGAGTTAAACGTGAGGGGACAGAGAGGCTGCTGTTTCCAAAACCTCTTAAAAAACATAAAATCACACCAAGTGATATGTCATTTTACAGATTTCTCCCTTTAACACCATTTTCCCAAAGGCTGACCTGCTACTTAAATCAGGAAAGTAGAAATATGGCCGATCGCTTGGAATATAAGAGGAAGAAGCCCAGAGAGCTGGAGTGTACTGAATTCCAGGTCTGTTACAAAAGAATGAATAATGGGTATGCTGCAGGCATGATTAGCCCGGGGTTACTTTTTTTTATGAACATCCAAACTGCTCTGGCTCCAAACCCCATGTGTTAAACTGTGGGCACCCCTCCTCTCCACCATAGATTTTGTTTTCCAGATAATTCCTAAGTTCCCCAGAGGTGCTTGATTCAATCCTTGCTGTCACTCTATTGAAGCTGAAGCAGAGATTCTGACATGCTCATCGAGGCCAGACTCTGTAAACTCAGTCCTGCCTGTTCCCCTCTCCCACCACCCCTGGAAGTCAGGTGTCTCCAAAGTCCTTAAGACCTCCCAGAATCATATGGTGGACAAAAAAAAGGGACTGGTCCCTACAGCTTCAGCCCTTGGATTGTTATGGGTCTCTGACCAGTCCACAGCCTCCCTTCCCACCCAGCAGAGTAGCATGTTGGCTGATTGTCCTTGTGCTGATGCTAATGACCTGCTGGCCAAATGGCCCTTCGGCTAGGCTTATCTGAATATAAGGGAGCCCTTCCTTCAGCACTGCCTTTCTGCCTGAAGTGTGAAACAGACTCAACCACTAAGATGAGATTTACCTTTACAGAAGATTTTATGCAAGTGCTTCTGGATAAGATCTTGTCCAACTCCCCAAGACTGAGGGGAATCTTGACAGGTTGCTTTACCTCACCAGGTGCAGCCCCTGACCCTACCCCAACCTTCACTGCTGGTTTCCTAGAGCCAGCACATGCACAAGAGTAATTACATATTGAATGCAATTTAAACTCCCCTACTAAAAAGGAAGCACATTAAATCCTATAGCTCTACCTCGGTCATTTGAGTTTGTGTCACTAACAGAGCTCAGATTTGTTCCATCTGAAATGGTACATGCAGGTTAATTACAACTCAGGAGGAGGAACACATCCCCATCACTCTGAGTGCATGTGGACAAAATTCCCCTTGAAGACAGACTATTCTGGGCCTCACTTTACTCCCACAGCCCTTGCTCAGTGACTGCCCCACTGGTGATGTACACAGAAGGAACAGAGAATATGTGGTTCAGCCCACCTTGGATATCTCCGGTGTCCGTTCCGTTATTTGCAGGGCCTATTTTAAAATGGACAGGTAGACAGGTCTCTTTTTCATGGTGCCTCTGAGGTGGTAGGCTGCTTCAGGATGAAGGTGAACATCTTTTTCCCAGCCACTGGCTGCCTGAAACTCATTGAAGTGGATGATGAGCGCAAACTGCATACCTTTTATGAGAAGCCTATGGCCACAGAAGTTGTTGCTGATGCTCTGGGGGAGGAATGGAAGGGTTACGTGGCCTGAATCAGTGGTGGCAATGATAAGGCTTCCCCATGAAGCAGGGTGTCTTGACCCATGGCCCCGTCCACCTGCTGCTGAGTAAGGGGCATTCCTGCTATTGACCCAGGAGGACTGGAGAGGGGAAGCGCAAATCTGTTTGCGGTTGCATTGTGGATGCCAATCTCAGTGTTCTCAATTTGGTTATTGTGAAAAAAGGGGAGAAGGATACTCCTGGACTCACTGATACTACTGTGCCTCATCGCCTGGGGCCCAAAAGAGCCAGCAGAATCTGAAAGCTTTTTAATCTGTCAAAAGAAGACAATGTCCACCAGTATGTTGTTAGAAAGCCCCTACACAAAGAAGGTAAGAAACCTAGAACCAAAGCACCCAAGATTCAGCGTCTTGTTACTCCACGTGTCCTCCGACACAAATGTCGGCATACTGCTTTGAAGAAACAGCGTACTAAGAAAAATAAGGAAGAGGCTGCAGTATATGCTAAACTTTTGGCCAATAGAATGAAGGAGGCCAAAGAAAAATGCCAGGTACAGATTGCCAAGAGACAGAGGCTGTCCTCTCTGAGAGCTTTTACCTCTTTGCCCAGTCAAAAATGAGATTTTCTAAGAGTGACAAAATAAATAAGATCAGACACCAAAAAATAAAAATAAATTAAAAAATTAAATTAATAAAATTAAAATGGACAGGTGGAGCCCCTTGTCCAAAGCAAAGGGAAAAATGTAGCATTAAAGCTACTAAAATATACAACTTTTTATTTCTTTTGTGGTCCTTCTCTCAACCTGTCATGATGTCTTTTATCTGCTGTTTCATGTCACCCTCCCTCGGGTACGGTGGTAGTCACAAGGCTGGTGTAGATGTTCATAGGCTCCCAGGCTTAGGCCCTGCTCTATGATTCTGTGATACACACAGCAGCACACTGCTTACACATTTCTCCTCCCCATAGCTGCAGGACTGATGCAGTGCGTGGGGAGGGAATGGAGACCATCTCCCCTTCCCAGTGCCTGCCACCTGCCTTTTCAATCTGTATCAAAGGGTGACCACCAAGTGGTTGCAACCTCCCACATGGGGACATACTCTGTGCCTGAATCAGGAGTGGGCAAGGAGACTGATCCTCACCCCCAGCCCCTGGTTAAATACTTGGAGCTCTGAACCAGGAGGGCCACAGTCATGTCCTATCCCAAAATGTGGCAGAATGATCGTGTCTGACCCCGATCTTCCCTCCCTGTCCCTAGGTCCAGGCCCATACAGGATGAGTTTGGAGATGCAGAGGGAGGCAGCAGTGGGCAGGGGTGAGGAGGGGAAGGCCAGATGACCCGGGATGCCATGGACTCAAGCAAAAGGCTTTCCTCAAAAAGGTGAGAAGAAAGCCAGAGATAGGCCATGGATGAGCTGAGAGCATATTTGAAAATTAAATTATTTAGAATTTCAAGGCACTGGCCACAGATCATTAAACTCCAAGCCAGGACCCTTCTGAGCATAGCAGCTCTATGTAAAAGCATGGGTCACATCCCTTTCAATGGGCCTCATTCTGTTCTCCATTCTCTTGGCCAGACTCAGCAAGACTGACTCAGGCCCTCTGGAGGAGTTAGAGTGGGGCTATGCAGATTTGCTTTGACAGTTTGAGAAATGTTAGTCATGCAGAAGAGTGTTTGCAAGTCCATGTTCCACACACCTAGTGTCTGTAAGGAATATAGGTGACATTTTGATTTGATACTCAACTGCCTGGATTCTCTCCTGCTCTTGCTCTCTCTCACACAATGAATTATGAAATCCCTTGTTCCCTCATGAGACCAGGACAGCCATAAGGAGCAGTAGTTCTCCTCTGATATTCCATGGCATATGTGGTACCTGAGAAGCTCCCCCAAGGCAAGGAGACCCCCTCTGGCTCAGTGTTGCCTGTTACTGGGAAGGCCAGTCTGCCTCTTCTGTTTCTCTTATTTCAGATCATCTTCAGTATATATGAGTGGAGACTGTCCAACTCCTCAAGTGGTCATGCAGAGAAGCAGAGGTTGTCGGCAGAAGATACCAACTGATCAGCCAATCATTTAAAAATTATATTTCTCCTCAAAGTTATTACCAGCTTAAAACTAGTGTCTTTTGCTATAAGCTATCTTTGTTGAAGAGTTCATCTTCCCATGCTTGCAGTAGTTGCAAACATCTGCTTATGCTATGTAAGTTTTACCATGTAAATTGGTTACAAAATTGCTTTACCTACAAAAGATGGAAGATTCAATAGAGTAGATGAAGATGTGGGAAAAGATCTCAAATATCAAGGACATCACAAAGAGTTGGGCATGTATGTACAGCACAATTGTTGGGGTGGCATTCTCTGTGTAAACATCATAGTTGTGTATTTATTATGAACATTTTGTCTTAGAAAGGAGTGCTTTTCTTTTTCCTTTTTTTCTTTTTTTTCTAGTTCAACATGAGTTCCTGTATGGCCAAGCAATAGGGCTGCAAATCATATACTACTCCATTTCAAATGAGAATTGGGCAGGTGTAAGCCAGCTAACCATTTCAGAAGCTATACCTAAGGAGAAAAAAAAATAGTGTGAATTGCAAGAAATTAAGACTCACGGGAAAAATATAATAAAATTATCAAATGTCCTTGCCAATGTGACTCTCTTGAAATTAGGACATTCAAGTCAAATGTAAATTTCAGAACTCAAAATATATCATCACATAATTTAATAGGAAAATGTTTACAGAAAGTACTAAGATATATAATTTTCTGTTAATAACAAGAATTGCTAAGTAGCTTGAAAATAGAACCTGAATGATGTTTAACAATATACAAAATAAACATCGTTTTGTTACTTTTATTTTTTAAGATAAAACAACCATGAAAGCTTCTGTTCCATTTTGTAAGAAATATTTAATTTTCACTTTTAGCAGATTAACTTGAATTAACAATTACATCATTACATGTCATATCTTATAACTTCACCACAGACTACCTCAGAACACCACAGTGCCTCATACTATATCCTCAGCAGTGATGATCTACTCATGGTTTCTTGAACAAACTATACTAAATCAGGAATTGGCATCTAGTCATGTCATTCCTTTTACTTAAAATACTTCCTTTCACTCAAGGCCATTTACTTATCATCCTTTAAAATCATGTTGTTAGGCTCCACTTGCTCTGAGAAGCCAATGACACTTTGCCGGCCATAACCCTTCCCCTAGTAACACACGAATAGCACACGTGTGTTCAGAGCAATATGTACATGCAGCATGTACTCCTTTGCTTGCATTTACCACCTTGTACTACAAATATTTATTTAAATGTTCTCATCCTTGCAAATCTGTGAGCATCTAGAGTAAAGGGAATATGTATCTATACACTTGGGTGCCTATCATTATTTTAATGGGCCCAGAAGAAAAATGAGAATATGCAACAAAAGGTCTAGTCTTTCCTCCAAAAGGTTTAGAGCTAGCACGAGTCAAAGGAGGCCCCCTGCTGTAAAACCCGATTGTCATGTTCCTACTAGATCTTTAGATCCTAGATGCAAGGCTCCCTTGTAATGAGATGACTAAGACTCCAGGGAAACAGATTCCTTAAGGATGGAGCTAGGAAAGCACTGCTTCTTGAAGTGGGGTGAAAGCTTCATTTCTAGGCTACCCACAGACCACATCCTTCACAGACCACAAAACCTCATTGTTGCTTTTTTTAATTCTTGCTCTCTTAAAAAATAATTGTCAGCATATTTCCATGTCCAACTTTGTATTGTCTAAACAACAGAAAGTCTCGTAAATTTGATGTTTTCAAAAATGGAATATAAGAAAATCACAGTATACATTATTTCTATTTTTAGCACCTTCATAGATAACTTCATAAAGTTGCTTTTCGCTCTTAGTTGAATGAGAACAATGTCTGCCTATTTTCTTCATCTGTGAAAGTTTCTCTCCTGTCCTTTATTACTTCAAGACAGTTGCATCTAAGAATTTGAAAAATGTATAATCAGTTATTCTCAAAAAGGAAAAGAGGTAAAACAGTGTGCCACACCCAGGTATCCCAAGAAAAAAATACAACAAAAAAGATCTCACCTTTATGGCCTGCAGCCAGAAAATAATCTTAAGAATGGACTAAGGTAAAAATAGGCATAAGACAATTCAATAGAATAATAACTCAGATCCAGAAATCAAAGAAGAATTTAAGTTACTTATAAGGTTGAGTTATAGGATGATCATAGAAAATCAAACTGGTTAGGCTTAGAAAAATAGTAAGAGTAGTTTACTTATGTACTGGGGATGGGATGAAGGTGGGGAGTAGAGGAAGCTGGTTAATATAAGATGCGAGCTGCAAAAAAGGTGGAAGAGGAATATAAGTGAGAAATCAAAATTGAGAATTAAGTTGAATAAATCATCCGACATTTTTCTTTAGCGATAGAAACCAGGGTAGTTTAAAGCAATAATACTAAAGTCCTGAAGAATATCTGAATCATCTGCAAATTATTCTAATTGAGCTCAAAATAGTTTGGGTAGATTGGAATTTATTGGCTCAATATATCCAGGCAAAGTATGAAAACAGAATCATAAAAGGTGATATATATATCCAGTCAGTACTCAAGAAGAAGGATGACCAATGGCTTTAACACCTCTGAGACTATAGCTCCCTCCATCTTTGGTCTGTGGTCTCCTCTGGCTATCAGATGACATCTCTTGTCAGTGTAGTTAGGCTTCCACTTCATAGGGAGGAAACAAATCCACAGCCCACCTCCCCCTTGAGACTCACTTCTCCATCCACAGCTTCTACTTTCAGGGGAGAACATACTCTGTCATATTCTGGTTTGAAATGTTCTGGAAAAGACCAAATTTCAATAAACTAGCTCTTGGACTGATTTGGAAAGAGCTGCAGGGTGTTAACTGTTGTGTGCTAAATTGCATTCCCCATGAATGTGTATATTAATGTTCTAACACCGAGTACCTCAGAATGTGACAGAGCTTTTGTATTTAGAGAGAGCCTTTAAAGAGGTAATTAAGGCAAAAGTAGTTCATTTGGGGGAGCCAAAAATCCAATATATGGCTAATGTTCTTAAAATAGGAAATTTAGACACAGATGTACAGAGGGAAGACCATGTGAAGATACTAAGAAAAGACGCTGTCTGCAAGCCAAAGACAGAGGCCTCAAAAGAAACCAATCCTGCTGACATCTTGATCTTGGACTTGTGCCCTCTGGAACTATGAGAAAAAAAAAAATTGTAGTTTAAGTCGCCTAGACTATGGTACTTGTTATAGCAGCTGTAATAAACAAATAGAAAAACAGAACAACAGTCCCTCCTGGACTTCATGCCCTCATCCATAGTTTTTTATTTTTTTATTTTTATTTATTTTTTTTTTTAGCTTCTACTGTCAGTACAGAACATGGTCTACCATGTTTTAGCCAAACCTGAGTCAGTTAACAATTCTTGAATTAATTTGGAGAGGGAAGCGGAGTATATTTTGGGCTGGTGACCTCTACCTGGACAAATCACCTGTGGCTAAAGAGCTGCAGCCAAACAAAAGGTCATCCATTGGATGGATAGGATTGTGTCTGTGGAAACATTCTGAGGAAAAGTGGTGCTGTTTCAAGAAGAATAAAAATTGAGGGTGTTAAAAAAAATCCACTACAGAATTTTATCAAAATTTTAAAGACCACCATTGGAGGTTCTGATTCTTTACATAAATACATCTATATGCTTAGGCAGATTTACAGTTGATTCCAAAAATAAACTAGTTCAGGAATCACTGGTTTATAGTCAAGATGGAGGTGGTTCTCTATGATCTTGTGACCAACAAAACTGCCTTTAACATTGTTTCCCTTCATTTGGCATAAACAGCCAAGAATATACTAATTTCAGGTTAGTGGTGGGATGTTATTTCCCAAATCAATAAGGTAAAAAATGATTAAGCTTCATGAGTTTCATTTAAATTTGGCTCTGTCTTCCATCTTGCCAGGAATCTAAGCTTAATGTACATTGAATAAAATATTATAAAAATAAAGGCAATAAGAAAACATATCTGGGCATCACAGAATGCAAAATATAGCCATGACTGCGATAAAGCACCAACTGATGGAATAAAGTCCTGAAATTATTGTTAAAATTTAAGTCCAGATAGCTTGGTTAGATATCCTAGCCACTTCACAGATCAATAAAAAATGAATTAAATTTCTGATACCTTCATGTAGAACAATATAATAATTTGGTTTTAGTTAAAAAAATCAAAATTTTAATTAAACTATTTTTACATATTTTTGTAGGGATATTTTTTCTTTTTCCTCTCCTGCAGAGTTTAATCACTCATTTTATTCCCACCTTTTACTTATGAATATTTTATATGCTTATAATGGGAAAACATTAGGGACTTAAACATTGAGAGCAACATGAAAAGATCTTCTTCATTAGCATTAAGATATAAAACAAGTTAAATAATCAGCCAGCTCTTCATAGTGCTAAACTGTGCCTAATATCTGCATCTGGGTAATAAACATTAAAGTAGATTTGGGGACCTGAGTTACCTGAATCACAGCATAGTGAATTGTAGGTATCTGTAACCCTGTTGCCACACATGTGGCCAAACTAGAGGCAGAAGATTGCATCCAGACTTGTCACTCTAGAACTCTCTGGAGTAGGTAGACTGGTTAAGGAAATTGGCTGCAGCATATCTGTTCTGTTGACACTGCACAATTGATATACAGTGGCACCCATTCAAAAATGAGATAGCTGAGGACAATACTAATCATAACCATAAGGGTGAGATGTGACTGAATGACACTAAGTGCGTGACGCAAATAAGAGATTCAGAAATCCTGCATTAGTGGAATGGACCCTGCTATAAAACAGCAATGTTATAAAGTAGCTTTTCCATAGCTACTTAGCTGTCAGTCATGAAGAAGAAATTTGGGAGGCTGATGAACTGCATGGCCAAAAATGTGAAGAAACCTGCTACCAACCATAAAATGAGAATGAATCCAAGGTCAGCTACATTATGTTGAAGGTTTATTAAAACCTTGATGCTAATCCGCCAAGGTAAGAGGGGGCCCTATTCATTCATTAATTCTGGGTGCCCATAACAAGAGGGAGATGGTTATCAAACTTGTTGCCCACCATAGACACTCACAGGTGTTGATATGAACAAAGAACTCTACCTGAAGCCAACTTCCCTGCGAGGAAGGGAACCAAGACTAGTTTTATTCACTAGTCTTAGCTGGTTCTTAGCACAACACCAGCATATTTTAGGGGCTCAATAAATAATGAATTCAGTTAATAATTCAAAAGTGAATCAATGAATGATGAAAGAATGAATACATGGATAAATTTGGAAGCATCACAGGGGATTATGAAGCTGTAGGCAGCAATCTTGAAATTATAAGAACAAGGAGATATTTCAGCTCCACTTTGGAAGAATACTCACTATGAGAGTAGCGGACAGCTGGCTGAACAGATGTTTTTGAAGAATCAGATTTGGATTTCTAGTCCAAGCATAAGCTGAGGATTGGAATAATGGGCTCTTGGCAAGGCATAAAGTAAATCTCAAGAGAATATAATTGAGTATATTTATCCAAAAACTAACTGCCCTGCTCACCAGGCTTTGCAATGAGTCCAGAGGAGAGGCCTGTCCTGATAAGTTAAAGCAGTCATGATGGATCATTGGCATGCTCAGACTTTATATCTGTGGTTCAACTATAACCAAGTAACCCAAAAGTCTATAACTTGTATAGATTTTGCATATTTTGAGGTATGAATTTGAATTGGTAGCCCTCTCAGTTGCTGAGCAGTTGCAAGTCACGTAGCTTAGGAGTGAGTCTATCACCCTTGGGAGTCATCATCTCAATAGAACTTCCTTTCCCCACTTCCAAGAAGCAGAAGACATTGTATTCCTTTCATGTGTAAGCCATGGATTCACAGCCTGGGACATGATCAAAATGGCAGAAGTATCCTTTCACATCCTATGAAGTCTTAAAGGATTTCAATCACTATTTTTCTTCAAATATTTATTAAGTGTCTAGTGCATAAATATTGTTGTGAAAATTATGAATGATACCAGATAATAAGACATACTATCTTCCTGCATGGAAAGTAGGCTCTAGTGATATGATATATAGGTGCAAAAGTACGTGTAATATACATTAAAATTAAAGCTCTGCTAAATATAGATTAAGAATTGCAGTTCTGGAATGGAAATATTATTTTCTTCTAGGGAGCAATAAGGAAGACTAAATAATGAAAATAGCATTTAGTGAACTATGAAGAATGGGTAAAATTTGATCTTGCCAAAATAATAATAATGGAAGCAACTATTTATGAGCTCTCACTACATCCCAATCGTTATTCTTCTAGACTGTGAGGAAGACAGATAGTTAAGCTAACTTAAGCTGTTGTAATAAAGAGATGGCAAACATCCAGTTTCTTAAAGTCCAAGAATTTTCTATCTCTTTAATGTATCACAGGACTCTCAACATCACATTAGCTATTGCTTTTTAAATATAAGCTTCAATCTGCACTTCTCTATTCCTGTCTCAAGTACTCTATTTTGCTAGTTTTTCCTGCCTGGGAAAAACGTTACTCATTATCTGTGTGCCTTGATGAGACGAGATGAACCTCTTGACTAGGGTAGCACCATAGGAACAGAGAAAAGAAATAGATACATTTTTTTTAATCCAAACTTGAATTTAAATACAATGAATGAGATGGAGAAAGTAAAAATATATGACCACAGGTTCTGAGACTAGAAGTACATTGGTAGAACTACCAAAAAGTGCATAGGAAACAAAGACCTTTTCACTATATATTACTCATTTAGTAAGTGAAAAATAAATTGTGTATGGATGAATAAATATGAGTGGATAATTAAGCAGGGTAGACACAGGGGTGCGTGGGTGGCTCAGTCTATTAAGTGTATGCCTTTGGCTCAGGTCATGGTCTCAAGGTCCTGGAACCAAGCCCTGCATTGGGCTCCCTGCTCAGTGGGGAGCCTGCTTCTCCCTCTCCCTCTGCTGCTCCTCCTGCTTATGCTCCATCTCTCTCTGTCAAATAAATAAATAAGATCTTTTTTTTTTTTTTTAAAGAGGGTGGACAGATTACAGACAAAGATAAAATAATTTTTAAGAGGGTGAAAATTCTGGGTATGAAAGTGTTAGAGACATTCAAAGTCAGTATTTCCCTATCAAGTAAAAATTTAAAAAGCCACACACAGTTTCCTAAACACTAAAATTTCCCATTTGCGATTTGCTATTTTAGTATTTCTAAAATTTTCCCAATTTACTTTATTAAAATTAAAGATCGACACTCTAAATAATCTTTTTTCTTTTACAATTTTGAATGAATTCATTTAGAGTAAAGCCTATTTTGTCAAAAAGCTGAGAATTTTATCCCTAATTAATTAGTTGAAGTAGAAACTTTAGAAGTCTACATTTGAGAGCCTCTTAATAGATACATAGTGTTTTAAAATAAAACATAACTAGAGCAACACACTACAGAATTAGAACCCAATAGAGACATTTCTGAACTATAAAATAGCTCAGGAAAGAATAAAGGAGAAAGGAAAAAAATATACACAACATGTCTCCCATTCTGTATCTCTAATGTCAAAAGTTATTTCACACATCTTATTGCCCTTTCAAGATGCAATCAAAAAGTAACATCATTCTTTGGGGGATTTGGAGGATCTAAAATGCCTCTTAATTCTACAATTTACAGTTTTGATTGCTTTAACACTGTCCTCTTTTATAGCAGTTACAGCACGGGTGGATGAGTTCCAAAGGATCATGACACAAGAGTAGCTGTTCCACAATTTGTCAGAAAACTTGGAAGAGCCACTCTTAGCAACTTCTAAACAGATTCTGAAAATCTGCAATATATTCAGTATTGAATTTAGGGTTCTGAAGCAGCAAATTTAGGGAAAGCTCTCATGCCTTAAGTTCAGTAGGGCAAGGGTTAGGGGAAAAAAGTGAAAAATGCAACTTTAAAGTGCAAAGAAGATTTTTTGTAAAAGAGTCTGAGGGTTCCAAGTCAAATGCTATTTCCCTTGCCCCCACCCCCAAGGGAGAAACACGGGTATTTGCATGGTTTTAAAGTGACAGTATAAGCCTATAAGACAAAGCAATACAGTCATTAGTCATTTCTTGAGAACTAAGAAAGAAATACAGAACTTAAGATGAGAATCTGAAAAAGGAAGAGATCTAGAGAGTCAAGAGAAAAAAAAAAGAGATAAGAAAAATATGGGCTATGAGTCGTGAGTCAAGAAGGCGCGGTGCATTTATAATACAGTCACATGCCCAATAAGGTGAAATAGTAACTGATATTGACAGCTTTGAACTGTTGTGTGGAAAGATACTGTCTGTCAAATGGAATGATTCAAGGCAGAATCAAAGTTAAGCTGGATGGGGAAGGAGAATGAGGGAAAAAAAAGTTGGAAAGAAGATCCCTAAGTAAATGTACAAAGTGGCATATATACTGCTTGCAAAATGAGGATGGATGAGGATTAATGGTCTGCAGATATTTTGCCCGTGCTTTTCAGGAGACGGTTTTGCTTTATTTATCTTGGCTGCCACAAAGAAGTAAGGCCTGGGCACACTCAGATGTATCCCACATGGCAGTAGGAAGCATCTGCTTTCAGAAATAACTCTGTACTCACGTTAGAGAGGCATATTATCTACATACATATGATGGACTGAAATTGCAAGGTAATTATGTTTCTTGATGTTAATTTGTACCTTTTATATGACACTGATTGTGGTTTTGTGCTTTCCTTGATTCTTTTGGACAAATCTCTCCTCACAATTAAAAACAATCGCTGATATTTACGCGTTGCAGATACATGATATGTGGTGCTGTGTCTATAAAAGCCGTCATAGGGGATCATTAACAGATTCTAAAATGATTACTCTGCTGAAGTGAGCAATCAGTTAAAAATGGATAATATGAAACTGTTATCCTAAATCTATAAAATGATTATTACCCAGAGCCAGCAGAATACAGATGATTAGAAAAGCAGACAAGGCCCCAAACTATGTGGTTAGAATCACAACTTGCAAAAAGCTGATTCCAATATCTTCTTAGTCTAAACCGTACATACCACAAATAAAAATAAGTTTGAAGATATTTATCATGCAGACATATCAAATGCTAAATTGTAATCTGTTTATTAATTTTCTTAAGCCTCATTTTAAATACAATCCTGAAGATAAATGTTCAATTATAAAAATAAAGCATAGGTATATGCTTTGATTTACAAAGAACCCATAGTATATGCATCTCATTTAATCCTCAAAAATCTGTCACGTAGGGGACAGCTGAATGGCTCAGTGGTTGAGCATCTGCCTTTGGCTCAGGGGATGATCCTGCCATCCCGGGATCGAGTCCCATGTCGGGCTTCCTGCATGGAGCCTGCTTCTCCCTCTGCCTGTGTCTCTGCCTCTCTCTCTCTCTCTCTCATGAATAAATAAAATCTTCACAAAAAAAATCTGTCAAATAGGAATTATTACCTTTAATATCTTTGTTGTAAGAAAACTGAACTGAAATTGATCAAGAGCTATCTAAAATGTTTGACCTAAGAAGTAGAGATGCTGGAATTCAATCCACATTTGTCTAACTCCATTCATTGACTACAGTGAGTGAAATTTGAGCACCTCTTCTAGGCAAGGCAGCATTCTGGGCCCAGGTGATATCATCATGATGGAATCCAGAAGGCCCATTCCCTCATGGACATTATATCTCAGTAAGCAATTATCTAAACATTTATTTAAATATGCTTTGATAACTATTATAGAAGACAAGAAATTTAAAAACAGTGTTATATCAAGGGACTTAATTTATTAGGGTTAAGAAAAGTTTCCTTGAGAAAGTAAACTAAGGTAGAAATCTTGTGATGAGTTATTTAACATAAAGATAAGTGCCACTTGGGGCAGAGGACTCTGAAGCTGGCATTATTGTGACATAGGTGAAGAATGAAAGATACCTCTGTCCAAGGAACAGAGAGAAGGAAATGGTTGGTACCAGTGAAGGCAGGTGATGTGGGCAGAACCAGGTAGTATTGTTCTCTTATCTTAAGAGCAGTGGCCAGCTATTGATAGCCTATACTCAAGGAAATGATGTAGTAGTAAGATCAGGTTTGGGTGCAATGCAAAGCAGAGAACTAATTGGGAGTGGGATAAATCTCTATACAAAAATGCAGCATCTTTGGGGGCCTATATAGTATGAAGGGCTGATAAACTATCCTTCACCTGCCTGCTGGGGGCAGGAGGAGTAACAGCTAGAGACACAGTGTAGAACTCTGGAGGTTCTCGCATCATACAAAACTTTTTTGACTTGAGCAACACAGTGCTGCGTTATGCTGTGAAGTTATGCTTTAGTGAAGCCCAGGCTCTCCCTTACTCTAGGCAGCTGAAAATGATTGATGGTTCAATCACATGCCAGTCCCTAAAACTTCTTTAATCTTGAAATTATTAAAGAAAATTGGGGTGGTGGGAAGGATCCATAGGTCTAATATGCAAAGAGTTGCCTAAAACCAAGGCAAGCCACTCATGGAAGCAAGATAGACCTCTAGTTATATTTTATAATGCTTTCTCATAAGGGAACACTAAAGCTTTTGCTCACACTATTTTTTCCACCTGGAATGCTCTTTCTATAAATTTTATACATTCCTCATGGCCAATTCTTATTCACTCTTGGAGGCTACCACATCTGCAAAGCATTTCCTGGTGATCTGGAGCATACTCCACCTTCAGAATTCTATGATTTGAATGTAATCATTTCTGAGGTTTTTTTTAGAATATACAGAATGCATATAATACATAATATACAGAGAGAAATGCATATGAAGATGTATGTATGAATGTATACATGCACACACGCGCGTGTGTACTTCACTTAGAACCTTCATTTGCACCAATACTTGTACTTTTTTTTTAAGATATTTTATTTATTTATTTATTCATGAGAGACATAAAGAGAGAGAGAGGCAGAGACACAGGCAGAGGAAGAAGCAGGCTCCGTGCAGGGAACCTGACGCGGAACTCAATCCTGGGTATCCAGGATCCCGTCCTGAGCTGAATGTGGCGCTAAACCGCTGAGCCACCGGGGCTGCTCATACTTGTACATTTTTTTTAAATATTTTTTTTAAATTTTTATTTATTTATGATAGTCACAGAGAGAGAAAGAGAGGCAGAGACACAGGCAGAGAGAAGCAGGCTCCATGCACCGGGAGCCCGACGTGGGAATCGATCCCAGGTCTCCAGGATCGCGCCCTAGGCCAAAGGCAGGCGCCAAACCGCTGCGCCACCCAGGGATCCCACTTGTACATTTTTTAACAGATATTCCATGGAAAAGATATAAAATGATTATTTTTAAAAAGTGCATGAAATTTCTTATATAGACAAGAATCCTTAATGAGTTGATACTCTTATAAATAAGTATAAATGTATATAGATATATCTCCTCTGAGAATTCTGCTGAGGCAGAGGAGGAAGGAAAGCTTGACCCTTGAACCTAGAAATTGTTCTTGACTCCAATCCAACAATTCAGCCTCTGGAAATCCATAATCTCTCCTGCAAATGTATGCTTAGTCTCAGGAGGTCAAATCCCCATCAGGTTCTCTCTTCTTCAATGTACCTCTCTTTGGTCTGCTTTGGTGGATCATGTGCTTCTTCAGATTATGAACTCATCTTTTGGTCACTTTACAACCACATTTAATTCTACTATATGTTTGTGAATTCTATCCATTTTTTGATGTTTTGAGAGAACCATGAAGAGAGTCCATGTCCCACAGCAGTTTTATGGTATTGATGTCTCCCTTAGCTCTGTGTTCCTTCCACCTCTGCCTCACTGCCCATTCTGTTCCTCCCAGATTGTCCATGGAAAATCCACATCATTATTATTCTCTTGTTCAAGGCAACCTTTCTTTTTCACTGTAGTGATTATGAAACCCAGGGGTTAAGATCCAAGGGCTCAGCAAAACAAAGGACCTTTCATTGGAAAGGATTCAAGCTGACTCCCATTTTTAGGTGTAGTCATGGAAATAGAATAGAGGCAAATGCTTCCCCCCCGCCACACCAGCCCCCACACTACAATTTCATTTATACTTATATTGAAATTTAAGGGATCAACATGTGCTTCTTCACCAGCACAAGAATGATGCTTCCAGAACTGTAGCTATCAGTCTCTCAATGTTTATTGATTAATTCTGACTGACAAAAATAAGAGAATAAACTAATAAACAAATAGCAAATTCCTCAATTCCTCAGGGCTGGAGAACAGCTGTGTATCTATTACCCTAACACACTGCTGGGTCCATGTGAGCTACTTTTCAAACATTGCATGTAGTTGGATACAGAACTAAAATTTGAAAGACATTATTATTTGTATTTTTAAACATGCTTTTGCATATTTTGCAAATGTTTGTAAATCAAATTAACTGTTAATGCCCCTGCACACTGTGGGATTTCACTGAACTCCTTAGTTATTATGATTAGTTATCATTTATTCAGTTCTTGATGTTAAGAAGGCTGTAAACAGAATAACACCCTGCTGTCCTAAACATTTTCAAATATGTGCCTCTTGCTTTGAATTGTTTGCAATTGGTCATAATCCAATAGTAGATAATTGTCACATAAAAAAAAAAAAAGGACCATTTATATGTCTTGATTTTACTTCTGTTCCGGTTCCTTTCTCCTTCCCTTTGACTTCTGATTTTCCTTACAGCAGAGGGGCAAAGTCTAACTGGCTTGACTGCTTTTGTTTTTCTGGAAATGATTGATGTATTCTTAACCCTAGCTCCCAGTATGTCTATACAGAACTGACATGTGCACTTGATGGGAGTGAGAATCCAACACGGTGTCAATCAACGTTGTTCTTCTGTACCATCCACCCTCTACCCCTGACCTGCCATATGCCAGCAAGGTGCTTTCTGTAACTTTTGACAAAATGAAAGTAAATAATGTTTTAAAATTTTAAAATTCACTCTGTCTGTAGTTTGCCTTAGCTTATAGAAACACAATGTAAAGATTCACATGAATTACTGTTTTATTGACAAAAGGCAGTTAAAAAACGAAATAAGGTTTCTAGTTAAATATAGTGATCCTATAGAAAACCAGACTGATACTTTGAAACACCATTTTTTTAAGGACTTAGACCTGGGGTCAATTTATCTCAATCTTCCATCCACATAGGCCTTATGTATTATTTTATTTCTCTATAAAGTAATTCTTCTCCCTCCTCTAACTCAGACATTAATATAACCAGTAATAGCACAATTATCGTTTGTTCTTTAAAAAAAAAAAACTTTATTTATTTATGAGAGACACAGAAAGAGAGGCAGAGAGAGAAGCAGGTTCCTCACAGGGAGCCTGATGCCGGATTGGATCCCAGGACCCCGGGATCACACCTTGAGCCAAAGGCAGACACTCAAATGCTGAGCCACCCAGGCACCCCAAATGCTTCTCATTCTTATCTCATGGCCCCAGCGAATTGTCCTGACATTAGTGAACCCAGGCTCTATTCCAAGCACTGTGGTCCGATTTGTGCTCATTTTCTCCTTCACACCTCAGCATAACCCCTTCAGATGGGCATTACTAATGTTCTTCCGCTTTTATAATATGAAACTGCTGAGAAGTTATTTGCCGCACATAAGGCTAGAAAGTAACCTAGTAAGAATTCATATCCAGGCTTAATGGATATTTGAAACATCAGTAAGATTAGAATGGTGTACAGAAATATAAATGGGTTATTTTAGCAGATCCAGAAAACGAAACAAAAACTGGTAGTAAGAGTAAGCTATGCCTGAAAGAAGGGAAAAAAATAGGCAATGAAGTTTTAAAGATTGATCATGCTATTAAAGAGAATAGATTATTTATGGATATTATCTTAATTAATCCTCACAATTATTCTCTGAGTCAATGGTGTCATCATGAATTTACTGCTAGGAATTAAATAAGGTTGAGAAAAGTTAAGTAACTATACAAAATCACAGAATTTTAAGCTATAGAGCAGGGCTTCAATCCAGAACTGCAAAGCCCATGAGACTATCCATCACAGTGGGGCTATTTATGGTTATCAGTAATGACAAAATCACATTAAGTACTATAAACACAGATTTCTCTAAAAATACTTGAAAAAGTGCCTATGCCCAAGAATTTGTTGTCTGGGTGTTGGGCATTATTGCAGCTAGTAGAATGATAAGCAAGAAGGCAATACTGTTACTGCTATTAAAGAACAAATATTTTTTTAGATGCAAAAATGAAAGAGCAAATAAGTCAAATCCTAAATAAATTTTTTAAAATGGAGAAAAAAACAAAACAAAACAAAAATGCACTGGCTAAAAGTATGGAAGAGGGCATTCCAGGAAAGAAAATTGGCCAAAGCAATTTTCAGAGTGAGACATCGTGGGAGAAGATTGTCAAAGATGCTGCTATTGCCCAAGAGAAGTGACTGTTTTAACATCTGTGGAAGCTTACATATAAAACATAAATACAAAAGAAGGAAGGAAGAGAGAAAGAAAAAAAAAGGAAAGAAAGAGGAAGAAAGAAAAGATAAGCAATTATGGAGTGTCGTAAATGACATGCAAGGGTTATAATTGATCTGCTAGGCAATATATAGGCGCAGTATAAGATATTTATAATGATTCTTTAAAATACCTTTTAAGACTTTGGGAGGACAAGGCTCCTACAGCTTTCCTTATAAATTCTGTTCAGATTGGCCCAGGGAATAATGCAGTCCCTTGAATTAAAAATGAACTTAAAGACCATAAGTAAAAGATAATGATTAATAGGTGTTAGAGCCTTCTGGGGGAAATATGGAGTGGACTTCTTCAGGTTTGGTGCTAATGATCTATAAGAGGGTGCAGACAGCATGTTAATGAAATTTTTTGATAACATTAAACTGGGAGAGGCTGGAACATAATTCAGATCAGAAAAATATCTGTTATAGAAATGACTGTGAGAAAGTTAGGAACATGAAGGAAATAATAAAATGCATCCAGGGATACTAAATTCTGGGTAATATATCACAAGATAGATCTCTAATATAACCAAAGTAGAGGGTATCAGTGGAAGAATAACTAGAACTGTCTTGAAAGCTGAGGGTATAAGACAAATTATCCACAGGACATATGAGCATGGCTGGTTTTATATGACCCAAATAGGGTATTGCAACTATTGGTCCTTGGAAACGAAATATTTAGGGGTTCATGAAGGCCTATTGTTTGTGTTGAAAACTACTATAGGAGTGAGAAAGCCCCTGGAAAAGGGAGCATCAAATTTATCTTTTACAGTATTACTGTACAAATGTATACGTAAATTCATTTCAGGCAGGTAACATGAAAATGCTAGTTTTCGGAACAATCCTGTGCTCAAAGGAAGAATTATGACCTGGTAGGGGAGTAAAGCATCATAAAAATAAAGGAATTTTCATATTATAATAAATTAAGGCCAAAAAAAGGACTTATACACTTATAAGGTAACTGCAGTAAAATGGACTAATTCTAAGTCTTTAAAAACAAACAAAAAAAGTGGGGCACTTGAGTGGGTCAATCGGTTAAGCATCTGCCTTCAGTTCAGGTGATGATCTCAGAGTCCTGGGATCGAGCCGCAATCAGGCTCCCTGCTCAGTGGGGGATATGCTTCTTCTTCTTTTTTTTTTTTTTTTAAGATTTTATTTATTTATTCATGAGAGACACACACACACACACACACAGAGAGAGAGAGAGGCAGAGACACAGGCAGAGGGAAAAGCAGGCTCTATGTAGGGAGCACGATGTGGGACTCGATCCCAGGCCTCCAAGATCATGATCTCCAGGGATCCCCCAAGAGATCTGCTTCTAACCTCTCCCTCTGCACCCCTCATCTGCTCATGTGCACACTCTCCCTCTCTCTCAAATAAATGAATAATATTAAAAATAGTATCATGCAAAATTCCAATGATAAAGCTTTCTTTCTTTCTTTCTTTCTTTCTTTCTTTCTTTCTTTCTTTCTTTCTTTCTTTCTTTCTTTCTTCTTTCTTTCTTCTTTCAATACTTATTTATTTATTTATGATAGATACACACACACAGAGAGAGAGAGAGAGAGAGAGAGAGAGGCAGAGACACAGGCAGGGGGAGAAGCAGGCTCCATGTCGGGAGCCCGACATGGGACTCAATCCCGGGATTCCAGGATGGCGTCCTGGGCCAAAGGCAGGCACCAAACCGCTGAGCCACCCAGGGACCCCCAAAGCTTTCTTTTTTAACTAGACTTTAAAAATTTTTTTTTCTTCCTTGCAAGTAACTACAGTGACAAACATTATCAAACAACTTATTTTTACATACAAAAAATATTGTTTTATTATTAACAATGGCTTGTTCAGAAATGTTGACTTAGTATAGCACTGTAATTGAAGATAAAGGTTCTAAGGCCCAATTTGAACTCAAATTCTAGGTCAACGAGTTACGCAATCTTGGGCATGTAATAGAACATTTGCAGCTCAAAGTTCTTAATCAGTATACCAATGTGACTATCTACCTCAAGGACTCTAAGACTTTTGAAATTCAGCAAGAAAATGCATATTAAAAAAAAAGAAAATGCATATAAAACCTTGAACATAATTTCTAGAATAATGTAGATGCTCCACAATATTTATATGGATTGTGTTTGCTGAACATAAAAATCATCAAAGCCGTGGTTGGAAAAGATTTTGGTGATTATGAGCCCAACCTCCCCAATCTATAGATGAAGAATCTTAGAATAGAGATACCATCACTTTCTTCAGATTATAGAGATAGTTGGTGAGAGAATAATGAGGAATTCGGGTACCATAATTTCTTATCCAGGGAGATTGTATAGCCATGCTATGATACATACATCAGATACTTATGGATAATTTTAGAAAGCTTTAAAATGCAATAATTTTATTCTTTTCCATGGGTTCCACTGATCTTATCTTCTGTTCCATCATCCAGAAACAATACCTCAAGAGAACAGTGAAATGTCCTATGAAAGGCTCTATGAAGGCATCTGCTCAGGGACAGCATTCTGTAGGAATAGTACACTGTCTTTCGCAATGCAGTCTATACACTGAAGCAGTGGCCAGTAATGGTGCTCAACCCCCATTGCTAGAATATTCAAGTCCAGGAAATGAGAGGAAGATAAAACATAAATCTCTTACAACACACTTCCAGGGATAGGCTGTAGAATTTGTACTTTCTTATCTGCCTTGGATTCCTTTGGGCTAGATAAATGTATTTTCATAGGATACTTTTACTTCAACTGAACTTGCAGTTAAAACTTTATGTTAATATTTGGATTCTTCTTTCTAGGAGTCTTTCAAGCAAAGAAACATCTTTCCACACTCGGTGGGATTGATCCTGATGACCAGAGGAAGTAGTGACATCGCTGCATATGGAGTCAAGAACGACTGTGTCTAAAACCTAGATGATCCGCAGGGTATCTTTATTGCAGTAACAATGGTGAATGGGCAGTTACATGGTACAGGGTCCAAAATGTGCAGGGTAGCTAAGGTTCAGATCCCTTCAGCTTGACGATAAGAGTCAACTTTCAGGCAAGCAACCTACATTCGATGAAGTACTGAGGTAGAGTAAAGGAAATCTAGAAAAGGGGAAGAAAAGGGTAATGAAGAACATCAATCATGGGAAAGATGTTTCTTTACTAACCCTCTTGTATTAAGTATTTGCAGAGATTTTGATCTTGAAGGTTCCTAATGCAGAAGATAATTAAGAAAGGCACACACAAAAATCTAAGTAGTAAAAAAAAGGAGGCTTCTTGCTCCAGTGGCTTCTCTTGTTTCAACAGCAGGACTTCTGTGGAAACCTGCTTGACACCCAAAAGGGAATGACAACCAATGGAAACACACATAATCTTTTCTCCCTCCAGACCAGATCTTCCTTAGATGCATTTCAAAACATCCCTCAAATCAAAGAACAAGTGATCTTTATAGGTGACCAATTCAATAATGTGGGATCTCTCCTTATCTCTCTCCTCCTGTCTTCACTCTTGCTTTCTGATCACACTCCCCATGAATTGCTTTCATTTTGTTGGTGACTCAGTTATAATTTCTGGAAATTCCAGGCTAAGCCAATATCTAACAATAACCCCAAGTATGGCTCAAACATCCTCCTTCCTCAGTTTCAACTGTCTTCATAAATAGCAACTTCAGCCTTTCCATCATATAAGCCAAAAAACTTTGGAGTCATCCTTATCTTCTCTTTGTCATAGTTCAGGTCCAGCTTGTCATTGTATCTAATTGTCACCACCTTAAAAATATATTCAGAATATAATCCCTACTATGATCCTGGTCTGAGTAAAAATTATATCTTACTGGATTTATGTAGTAGCCTCCCAATTCATCTCCCTAGTTTTATCCTTCCCTCTAATAGCTTACTTTCACCACAGCAGCCAGACTGATCATTTTAGAGCTTTAGTAAATTGTTCCATTCATCTCAAAACCTTCCAAGGTCTTCCCATGTCATTCTGAGTAAAAGTAAAAATCCATTCAGTGGCTCACATTTATAACTTTGATCTCCTCTTCTATTGCTTTCCCCCTAGATCACTCCACCTACACCACATTGGCCACCTCATTGTTCTTTGAATACCTCCCTCAGGACCTTTGTGACTTCCTGTGTGGAATATCTTCCCCATACAGCCACATGCCTCATTCCTCTACTTCCTTCAAGTTTGTCATATATGTCACTTACTGTTTATAGTTGGGATTCTTTTCAAGTACTATGGCATTCCCTATCTTTTTCCCTGCTTTATTTTCTTCATAATATTTATTACTACCTAAGGTATATTGCTTATAAAAAGATGCCATAATAATCTATTTTATCTTTGTATGCACGATCATTTTCATTGGTTCTTTGGCTTTTTCCCACTAAAAGAAGGAGTCTATTTTTTTTATTCATTGAATCCAGGTCAGCCTGATGACTTGCTTTGGCCAAAAGAAAACTGCAGAAATGATCTTGTGGAAATTCCAAGCCGAGTTCTCAAAGGGCTTCATAGGTTTACATTTTCACTCCTAAAACACTGCACTGGGTACACTATGTGAAGAAGCCTACTGGAGGTTGAGGCAAGCTTTCCAAACTAAAGCTTGCTGGACCAGGTAACAACAGTCCACACCAAATGCAAGACATGTGACTGAGGCCATTTTAGACCATACAGCCACAGATGAACCACTAGGTAGTTGTGGCTACATGACTGACCTCAGGAATGGCCAAAAGAACCACCCAGGGATGCCTGGGTGGCTCAGTGGTTTAGTGTCTGCCTTTGGCTCAGGGTGTGATCCCAGGTCCAGGGATGGAGTTCCATGTCAGGTTCACAGCAGGGAGCCTGCTTCTCCCTTTGCCTGGGTCTCTGATTCTCTCTTTCTGTGTCTCTCATGAATAAATAAATAAGATATTAAAAAAAAAAAACCCACCCAGCTGAGCCTGCCAGAGTTCTAATCCACTGAATCATAAGCAAATCAAATGGCTGCTGTTTGAAACAACTAAGTCTACAATAATTTGCTGCATAGTAATAAATGCTGATGTCATCATTTAAATTAAAATATATTTTATATTTACAAATTGTTAACTCTTTTTGTCTCCTCCAAATAGAATGTAAGCATCATAAAACAGATATTTTGAAAAATACGTTTTCTGTTTTTTTGTTTAACTGCTATATTCTCAGAACCTAGAACTCTTCCTGCTACATAATATGTGCAATAAATATTAATTAAATAATAAATGTCTCATGTAAGTATACAACCTAATGGTCAGAGTAGAAATTCCTAGATGTGCTAGGAAATATTCTATAATGTGAATATAGTTCCTTTGATGAACATCGGTTAGGAAAAGAATGAGTCTTGCAAATCAGTGAAATGGAAAAAGATTTAGGCAACTTTCATTAGGTTACAGTCTTCTATTTCCTCAAAATCTCTGGTGGTAAAATAACCACTTAAGTAATTTCAGAATCATTTTGTTTTTATCTTAGACTCATCTGGGATAGTTTATGGGATTATACCAAGCTTTTCCCATATTATCTAGCCAACCATATTGAGTTATTTTTTTTATTAAATTAAACATCCAAAGAACTATCATCTTTGTATGTCATTGAGGTGGAACATTTTGTTTCAATGTACAAACCCATAACTATTTGAATCAAATAGACTGGAAATACATTCACCAGCTATATTCCCATGGATTATATATAGGCCAGCTGGGAAGTAAAGTCATTGATCTCAGGTCTGCAACTAAGCATTTGCATTCTGTCAATTCTTGAGGAAAAAACTGGAAATTTCATGGATATTCTAGAAATTTCCAAATTTGTTTGTTTCTTACACCTAGGTAAAGCATGTGATATTTGCAAAATCTTTCAGACTTTATCAGTAAGTTGGGTCTTGTGAACTCAGATATGTTTACCTCAAGCAGGAAAAATCTTACCTTAATGAATTTTAGCTGCACTTAAATATTCATATAAACATGTTTAATCAGTCACATTCAGTTTACAGACAGTACATTAGAGCTATAACCCCAGTAATTGAAAGGATGGTGGTGGTGTCATAATGGCAACCTCGAGGCATGCATATTTCTATTAGCATTTTGCTATTTTCATCATTCTAATTCCTGCTATATTTAGCACTGAAATTATATGGTGAAACTGTATTCCCAGTAGAACATAATTTTTCCTTCCTTTTTATTTTATAGAAGCTTATAGCTTAGCCCAAGCTTTCAGGCCATTTAAATTATTCCTTTATTTCTCTGGATAGATTTTTGTCAAATTATGTATTTGCAATTAGTACCAAAGAGCAATTTTCCCTCAAAAATAATGTTTCCCCAGGCTCAGAAATATGTATGCAATATTTGTATTATGAAATCTGTGAAGAAAAAAAGGAAATATCCAATCTGGTAAACTGTGTATGTTTCCAGGAAGGGTGGAATATAAATAGGAACAATGAGTTGATACGTAAAATGTCTAACTTTAGACTAAATTTTGAGGGGGAAAAATAGCATCAAAAGCTCAAATTATCAATAATCACCCAAGGGAAATAGTGAAAGATTCATTAGGCAAATCTTAAAGAGCTACTGAACACTTGAAAAAGCTCCATTTTGGCAGGAAGGTCCATCATAAGAAAACATCTTTGGTTTTTATTTTTCCAATGCTTTTGATTCCTATGAAAAACAGAAAAAGAAGACATCGAGATTCAGAATTTAGGCAAAATAGCAATCATAGTCATTTCTATATATTTGCTAATACTTACCAACTCCAATAATTTTTTGTTTACTTTTAGGAATAAATGAATCATAAAAAAATAATCAGAGCTTGGGTCTGGCAAAAGTCCATCTTTGTTATCATTACTGGCACTCTGCTGGCATGTGACCATATATACCAGTAATACCCTAAATAAACGGGAAATAAACGGGTGTAGTTTTTATGTTGATCATAGAAACAGCTGGAGGAGCAAATGACCTTGTTTTGGTTGTATATTCCTTCGGTCTAATACTGCATACACCCTCTTTGTACAAATAGCCATTCGTATTTCACATAAAACTGCCAGCAGGGTTGTCAATAAATACAACTCCATTATCTGGGCAAAGTATCCCTTGATTCAGGACTCAGTACATGAGTGTGATCCCTGGGACAGTTCAACAATAAGTAATATCTCCAGGTGTAACTGTCAAGTTTACTATCTCCCTGGTATACCCTTTTGGATAGTTGAATTTAAATAAAAGAGTGAACTTTGTTTCTAACTATAGATCAGAAAATGTATCTTGTATCAGAAATATGCTGGTATAATAATGCTTCTATAAACAGCCCAGACAGCAAATGGTTTCAAATGATTAACTGTAGCATTAGCCAAGGTTTTCCTATGAATATATCTGTAGATAAACACTTTCTTAGGACCAGAACAAGTCTATGTGAAATGAAAAACTTGCTTTTCTTAACTAAGGATGTTTCCTCACTGCTGGGCATTTAAAAGACTGCCAGTTGGCTCCCCTATCACGACACAAAACTGTATACTTGGCAAGCCTATGATTTCTAGTGCTTAAAGGGATGGTATTAAAAACATCAAAAATAAATCAGATTCACATTGAAAAGAAATGCTGTGAAAAAATAGATTTTTTAATGAATATAAGAGTTATTTGATAAAGATAGCAGCAACAATGACCAATATGTATTAAGCATTTATAACATGCCAGGCTCAGTGCTCATAGCTTTACAGATACTGTCTGGTTTTGTCTCACAACAATCCTATAAAGCCAGCACGATTATCATTATGTCCATTTTACAGATAAATTCGCAAAGGTAGGGAATTTTCTCAGGGCTACACAGTGGTCACTACTGGAACTGCACTTTGATTCCTATCATGCAGTTACATAAGTAGTTCAAGGATTCTGGCACTTTTCCACTCATTCATTATTTTGCTCATTTAACCAATATTTATTGAGCACTTACTCATTCAGGGTTGAGCGGTTATGAACCTAGGGTGAGGACCCGGAGCCTGGCTACAAGCCCAGATAAAGGCAGGGATACTAAACTGCTCCTATTTCAAATGTCAACTCTGATAAATTGGCAGCAGTTGTCTGAAAAGTGTGTTATGCATTCCATAGCTTGGGTCAGGTCAGAAACAAACAATAGAGTAGATAGATGATCAAAGTCTACAATGCATGATGATGTGGGAATAGCCACACAAGTCTGAAGTATTTGATTTCCTTGAGCCAGTGGATAACAGAAAAATACGAGAAAAGCTCAGAAGTCAGTGGCCAAATGGAGCTAGGTAAATGGGAATGTGATTACTTTAGAAGACTTATTAAAGCAATATATAGGGTTATTAAAAGCAAGAGATAAAAACAGAACCTACCATGCAAGGCCAAATCAAGGGTAAGCACAAAACAAGGCAAATAATGAATTGGGTACTAAATAGAAAGGTGTGACACAGAAGTATGAACCTTTCAAGAGAGTGGTGGAAGTGCAGTCAGGAAAATGGGTTCTCCCTAGAAAAATAAAAAACAAAACCAAGTATTCCAGAGAGACAGTGTGTGGCTTCTGAACTTGGATAACTAAGGTTTAAAGCTGCTGCAGGTTCAAGAGACAGATGATCACTCCATCATCTGTCTGGACTACGAGGTAATAGAGGGCTGGTTGGGCTTTGTCAGGTTCATCTTAATGTTTCTCAACTAGCTTTAGCAAAAAGTTTACTCTAGCCCAGCAGCGGGACAGGTTTAGTTTCTCCAGGTCTGTTTTTTGGCCACATAACTTCCTGTTTTTCATATTTGTTTTGGTAATGCACCACTCTCTTCTCCCAGGTAGATATCAGAGTTGACAGCCATTAATCCCACTCCAGTATAAATAAACCCTGCCAGGGCTGGCAACGAGCAGGTGCATTTCCACTCACCTGGATCAAACTAGAGTCTCCTGAGAATATAATTTGTGCAAACAACCCTTATCCCACTTGGCAACTGGAGGATTTAGTAAAAAAAATTGTGGAACCTAGAGCCTACAGTTTAAGACAAGTGGCCTGGAAGAGAGATAAGCACACACTTCTAGGTGTGTGTGGTAATTAGCTCCCAGCAGCATCAGACATTCAACTCTGAATGATGAATTTTAATTTTATTTCAAAAGCTTTTTCAAGGGGAAGGTGTCAGAGCTTAACATTTGCTATCAGGTTTTACATAAATGGCTACTTGCCAATTAGAATCTGTTTTCCTATCATTTGTGATCTAATATACGTAATGAATTATGTGGTTCAAGATGAAATAAAATCTATAATCCTCTGTCCAGTGCTGAAATATGAAATCACACTGAAGGGGTGAGCAGCAAAGAGAAACAAGTTGGTGATTTATACATAAATAACAAGTGTGTTGTGCAACCAGATCTCAACTGAGCTAGCAAAGCATTTGGCTCGTCTTCCTATGGGGAAAAATGTGGATTTCTAAAAATTTAGGGGCAGAATTCAGTATATAGAAGAACAAATCAAGTTATATTCCTGGACAGAAGGACTCAGATGATGAGTCTGGTAGAGGTATAGTTAGTGGAAGGAAAGAAGAAACTGTCAGTCTGCCCTCACTTCCTAAGAAGCGTGCAGCTGCACCATCACAGAACCCGTGAGCCTGAGCATGGCCCCACATTTTTCTTCTGGGGAAGGCATCAGACAGAAAGGGACAGCTGATCTGGTGCCTCAGTGCAACACATTTTAAGACAGCTTATTATTTATTGCACCTGGAGGGCTAAATGCACTCAGTTATACTAAGGCCATTTTTTTTATCTTAATTCAAACTGGGTAGAGAATCCCCCAGGACTCTGTGAGGTTTGTATTCTCTAATCCAGTGTCTTTGAAAGCTTATTGGATGCATCCTGATTTAAATTGTGTCCACCACAAAGATCTGTTGAAGTTCTGACCCCCAGGACTTTGGAAACAGTCCTTGCAGATGTAATCCGGTTAAAATAAAGCCATACTGAGTTAGAGGGGGCCCTTAATCCAATATGACTGGGGGTCTTGCAAGAAAGGGACAACTTAGAAGCATACAGAGGTAAACAAGGGGAAATGTCATGTGACAATAGAAGCAGAGATTGAAGCATGGAGGCCACAAGGCAACGAACCCCTGGGGTTGTCAGAAGCTCAGAGAGGCAATGAAGAATCCTTTTTTTAGAGCCTTCAGAAGGACTGTGGCCCTGTGCACACCTTGACTTCAGACTTCCAGCTTCTAGAACTGTGAGATGATAAATTCCAGAAGCTGTAAGCCATCCAGTTTGTAGTAGTTGATTAAGACGGTCCTAGAAAACTGATAGTTATCTTTATTCTAAGAAAATACATGCAGTACCCCCCAAATACTAAACAAATATTAAACAATGTTGCTGTGTTCAAAGTTGATATGAAAAGTCACAAATCACCACCCGATAGGTTTCCCAGTCCATGGTCCAGTGTGAAATCTGAGGCCCTTCCGAGGAACATTTAACTCTCCGAAGGGCATGAATTAGCACATGCTGACTCTTTTATTTTAATCTTAAAAAATATATTTCTAAATTGTTGCATATCAGGAGTATTCTAAATGAATTTCCATAAACTGAAGACACCCATGTACTGAGCACACTCATCAAGCATTGTAGCATTACCGGTACCCCAGAAGCCTTTCGTATTTCCTTCTATACCACCAATGGAATCTTCTCTCTTAACCACTAATTGCCATGTCCTTTTGGTTTTTTAAGTAATGGACATCTCTTAAACCATTCTTGGAGGCAGTGTGTTGAAAAAAAAATCAACTGATTCTCTGTCAACTTTCTTAGATATCAAAAAAAAAAAAAAAAACTTTCTTAGATATCCAAAAATCATCTCTGTGTTTATCATAATACCTGGAAATGCGGGCATCTTCTAGTCTGTAGCAATATCAAATTCAAATATGTCAATTTAATTTAGAAATATAAAAATTCCACTTAAGAAAGTTTTAATAATTATCTCATACGATCATATCCTGTTTTCCCTCTTCTTTTTCAATTCTATAAGCTTTCACTAAGTTGTGCCTCTGTATCTTAAAAAACGATCCCGCTGTCTTGTTAGGTGGGATATCTTCCAAAAAACACTTTTTAATCCTATTTTTAGAATACTTTGCATGTGTGGAAGTTATGTATAAATTAAAGTAATTGAATCTAATTAACTAGTTTTAATGTATTTATATGTGCTCTCCTGTCTAGATGAAAGCTGAATATGCATAAAGTAATATTATTATTATTATATCTACATCTTCTCACAAAATTGATAAAGTGACTTTTAAAACTATCCAGCATTTGAACAGTGTTCATTTTTTGTCAAGTATTGCTCTAAGTGCTCTTACATATTTTAAATTACTTAACCATATAATGACCAAATGAGATAGAATGGCTACTTATTCATATTTTACCACTAAGGAAACGGGTCACACAGAGTCTGAGTAAATTTCCTAAGGTTATAGATGATTGAAGCTCACAATCAAATAGTGAAAGGGAATATAAGGGAAGGGAGAAGAAATGTGTGGGAAATATCAGAGACTCCTAACTCTGGGAAACGAGTTAGGGGTGCTGGAAGGGGAGGAGGGTGGGGGGGTTGGGTGAATGGGTGATGGGCACTGAGGGGGGCACTTGACGGGATGAGCACTAGGTGTTATTCTGTATGTTGGCAAAGTGAACACCAATAAAAAATAAATTTATTATAAAAAAACAGTTGGAGTCCATAGTCATCTTATTGTACAAGCTTTTAACAGAATAACACTCATTACAATGATAATTTTATAGAAATAAACATAAAGACAAGGAGAAAATAAATATAAAAAATCTAACCACAAAATTCCATGTGTTTCTGAAGTTGAACTCCAAAATGCTTTTATTTGCACTTCTTCACAGTAATCATACAAACAACCAAACAAACCCAAACCATTCAACTACATAGACCTTATGGAAACAAATTAAAAAAATGAAATTGAAAGGAATAGCAGCCTTTCAAAATGTTTTTCCAAATATTGAATCTGAGAATTAATTCTTCAAATTGCAAACGCATTAATGTTTTGACCCAGCAATCCTACTCCAGGGATTTATCTAACAGATAGACCTGCACATGTACAGAAATGATTCATGTTCAAGGCTAATCATGAAGCATTGGATTTAGTAGCTATGGGCTAAAAGCAGCTCAAAATTCTGTTATTAAGAACTAGTTAGAGACCCTGCATCCTATATACAGACATGAGAAGGGCTCCAAACATATTCTTAAATGAAATAAATAAATAAATGCCCACATCAGAGTATATAGCATGATACACTTTGTAAAATAAATTGAAAAACTATATCTACTTGTACACTCATGAATATACATTGAAAGGATCCTTGAAAGTCAAGAAAAGGGAAAAGCCTTCTTTCTCTCTTATGATACATTTACAAATCTCACTGGTTCCGCTTTTGAAACATGCCACAGATTTATTTTTTTAATTTAATTTAATTTTTATTATTTTAGTAAACATTTTATTTATTTATTTGAAAGAGAGGCAGAGAGATCACAAGCAATGGGGAAAGGCAGAGAGAGAGGGAGAAGCAAACTCCCTGCTAAGCCTGGAGCCCAACATGGGGCTCGATTCCAGGACCCTGAGTTCATGACCTGAGCTGAAGGCAGACCAAAAATTGAGCCACTCAGGTGCCCCTTATTTTTTATTTTTTAAAGATTTTTTTTATTCATTTGGGAGGGGGGGAGAGACAAGCAGGGGGAGGGGCATAGGAGAAGCAGACTTCTCGCTGAACAGGGACCTCAAAGCAGAGCTCAATCCCAGGACCCCAGGATCATGACCTGAGCCAAAGGTAGATGTTCAACTAACTGAGCCACCCAGGTCCCCTCCACAGAACTACTTCTAACAACCTCCCATCACTATTGGCACCACCATTCTCTCATGCCTGGACAATTATAACAGCCTCCACCTTTGAACCTTCAACCATTTCAACATGGCATCCAGAGTGATCCTCTTAAAGGATCTGTCACTCCTCCTCTCAAAATTTTCCTATCACAGGGACGAGTGGCTCAGTAGTTGAACATCAACCTTCAGCTCAGGGCATGATCCTGAGGTCCTGAGATCAAGTCCTGCACTGGGCTCCCTGAGTGGAGCCTGCTTCTCTCCCTCTGCCTGTGTCTCTGCCTCTCTCTCTCTCTCTTTCTCTCTCTGTCTCTCATGAATAAATAAAACCTTTAAAAAAAGAAAATCTCTGACATGAATTATTCTTCTGCATAAACTTAAGTGACATAAAGTAAATCCTTGCTTCATTTATGCTAAAAAAAAACAAATGAACAACAGAATAGCAGAACATGATTGCTACAAACGCCGGGTGAACTTTTGACTAAAATTATGAGTACAGGTCATCCCAGATAGTAGAATTCTGGCTGAGATGTGTTTTAGTTTTAGTTTAATAGCAAAGAAGCCTAAATGAGGCTGGGACTGAAGTGTGGTTCTGGAATCAAGCAGCTCGAGGATCCTCCCAGATGCTGTTGACAAACAATCATTCCAGCTGTCCACCATTAAAATGACTCAGAGCCTCCACTTCTGTTTCTTTCCGATTTCTATGCCTCCAAGATCTACTTGCTTAAGAATAAATATTCTGCCTCAGCTCATCTTTTTAATTTGAGTTTCACATTGTGGGTCGTTGCCAGGTATTCATTCCTCATGATCTAACCAGCTACTGCCAGGGAGGCAAGATGACATGAACCATTGCCCAAACTGTGGCGTGAGCAAATTTTCTGAAAAATGAAGCTAGATGGGATTATCCCCAACTCTTTATTTAACATGCTGCAACCCAGTATGTCTAATATATATTTCCCACTCTCTAGAAGAGTGACAATTAGGTGATCAATAAATATTTGTAGAATGAAAAAATACATCCACCTGTGGTAGGCATATATGCCCACATTCTTGGGACATCTATCCAAAGCTCTTTATGCCCAATATAATCCAGTGCTTGTAGGCACAACTACAATGTAATGAACCCTTCCAGAAGACAGTAATTTTATACAGTTTCTGAGTCCATAGACAATGCCATAATGTTGTTCCTAAACTTGTTGTCAGTTCCTGAGTTTTTTTCCTGTACTTGTTATTCTTTAGTTGGCAAACTCCAACAAGTGGGCCAGGTCCTTCCCATTGTCTTTTCTCACAAGCAAAGTCTTACTGGAATGCAGTCATCCTCATCTGTTTGGGTATCATGTATGGCTGCTTTCAAAATATGTTGGCAGAATTTAGTAGTTGCAACAGAGACCAGAGACTTTATGACCCAGAAGATTAATATACTCGCTATTTGTTCTTTACAGAAAAAGTATACTGACTGCTGCTCTACTTAATTAATTGGATTCATTCAACAAATATTTAGCAAGCATCTACTATAAGCTAAGCATTGGCCTCGGTGCCAGAGATGGAGAAGTCAATCAAAGTAAGTCTGATGTTTTGCAGCTTACATTTTAGGGTGAGATGTTGGACAAACAATAAGAAAAGATTATACATTATGAGGAAGATTTGGATACATAGACAAAAATTGATAAATTGTAAAGCAGTGCTTAGTGGCTGGGGTCACAGCTGTTGCTCTTTCACCTGGCATAAGGCTAATCATGAAAAACTCTTCCAGCAAGGTGATATCTGAGTAGAAGTCTGAAAGAAATAAGGAAGAGATTAGTGTGTGTGTATCTGCAGAAAGTGTGTTCTAGAGAGGTAATAATAAATTCTTTCTCTAACAACAGTGCTTCAAAATACATAAAACAAAATTGACAGATTTAAGGGAGAAATGGGAAATTTGAAATAAGAGTTAGAGATCTAAATACCCCTGCTTTCAAGGATGAGTAGAACTATGTGGAAAATCATAAATGAAATAAAGGATCTGAATACAATATTAAACATAACAGATATCTCTAGGTCCCTCCACCCAACAGCAGCAGAATATATATTCTTCCTAAGAACATATGGAGCATCTCTAGAATAAACCACACTTCAGGATGCAAAGCAAGTCTCAGTGAATTTAAAAGTACTGAAATCATACAAAGTATGTTTTAAACCACATGGAATCAAAGTACAAATCAGTAACAGAAGGGTATCTGTATATTTCACAAAAACGTAGAAATGAAACAACATACCACTAAATAACCAATGGGTTAAAGGGTAAATCAAAAGGGAAATTAGAAAATATTTTGAGATAAATGAGAATATAGATGAAATCTCAGAATTTATAAGATGCAGCTAACTCAATGTTTAGAGAGAAATTTATAGTTCCTAGCACCTAAATTAAGAAAGATCTCAAAGCAATAAGCTAACTATTGAAAAGAGAAAAAGAAGAGGTAGCTGAGCACAGAGCAAACAGAAAGAGGAAGTGATAAAACCAGAACAAAACTGAACAAAATAGAAATTTTAAAAATAACAGAATAAATTAATGAACCAAAAGTCAATTCTTTGGAATGATCTATAAAATTGACAATCTCCAGCTAATCTGAAGACAAAAAAGGTCGGGGGGAGAATACTTAACTATTAAAATACAGAGCAAATGAGAGAACATTACTAACCTCACAGAAATATAGAGGACTTTAAGGGAGTACTATTAACACCTATATGGCAACAAATTAGAGAATGTAGATGAAATGGAGAAGGACTTGGAAAGATATAAATTACCGATCCTGACTCAAGCAAGAAGAAATAGAAAATCTGAATGGACCTACAGCAAGTTTAAAAAAAAATCAAATTAATAATTAAAAACATCTTTGGGACACCTGGGTGGCTCAGTGTTTGAGCATCTTCCTTTGGCTCAGGTCGTGATTCCAGGGTCCTGGGATTGAGTCCCACGTCGGGCTCCCTGTGGGGAGTCTGCTTCTCCCTCTGTCTATGTCTCTGCCTCTCTCATGGATAAATAAATAAAATCTTTAAAAAAAAATTCAAAACTTCTCACATAGAAGAACCCTGACTTTACTGATTAATTCCATCAAACATCCAAAGAATAACTAATACCAATCTTTCACAAGAAGAGGAAGGAACAAGTTTTCTATTCATTTGTATGAGGCCAATATTACCCTGTTACCAAAACCAGACAAAATAGCCAAAGGAAAGGAAATTACAGACCAAGAGCTCTTATAATAGATATCTCTTACAGTTATAGACATCCTCAACAAGCACTAGCAAACAAAATCTAGTAACATATAGAAAAGGGTTATACAGCCAGGCCAAGTAAGATTTATTTTGCCAATACAGGTTGGCTTAACAACCAAGGTCGAGAATGAAATATTTACTTCTGTCTCAGCTGAAAAAGAAACTTGCTTCTGAGATTCTGTAAACAATGGAATAAAAAAATAAAAAATTTTATCAATAACTGCATTCCAAATTCATGGTGATATGTTGATATTCTTTTTTCTTTAAAGATTTTTATTTATTCAAAAAACAAAGAGAGAGGCAGAAACACAGGCAGAGGGAGAATCAGGCTCCCTGCGGGGAGCCCGATGCAGAACTCGATCCCAGGACCCCGAGATCACGGCCTGAGTCAAAGGCAGACACTGAGCCACCCAAGCACCCCGATATATTGATATTCTAGATAAAACTTTTTATATCAGAAACACTATCTGCAATCGGAGTCACTACCTAGTCCCCTTACAGTAATACTACATCATTCTTAGACTCCTACAGTGTTTTACTCTAGCAAGATTGGGAAACAAGCCTATTGTGGTGGTGCAATACCTTCAGTTCTTTCAGGAATATCTTTGACCTAATTGGGTTAGGGTAGAGGTTAACAGGCTTTCAAGTTTTATATTTGACCCTTGGTCCATCAGAACCAATGTCAGGATTTATATTTTAAAACTGGAGAAATAACCCATGTCAGATAAACTTGAACCCAAAGCCTAGTTATAACCAGAACTTGATATAAAACTGAAATTTATCTCAGTCAGATTTCATTTGTGTTCTGGACATGGGAATTACATTGTCCTGAGTATTAGTAGTTTGTTTTTGCTCTTCCTTCAAAGAACAGTCATCAAGATAAAAAGTTACAGGTCATATGGAAAGAAGCTACAAGAATGTTTCATATGATGTTCTTGCAAGATCGTAGGCTGTTGCTTTCACAACCACTTCCAGGACAATTTTACTCAAAGATTTTAGGATGATATGTCAACTCATGTTTAGAAACTATAGGATCCAATGACTAATGAGCTGGTTTGAATCAGAAGACCTATTTCCAAGTCTTGCTTTTGAAATTAAAACAATAAAAAGGGGGAAAACTAAGATTTTTACTGTATAACCCTACTTAGTAGACTTCCCCCCTAAATAAAAGTATAGTCCATATGAAAGTACCAAAAATCTCTGCATGTCTGAACAAGAATTGTCATTCCTTTGCTGATAGTCAATAATCACCCACTTGAATATACCATTTAACTGTTCCTGCTGAACCAGGACACTTGATTCTTCTCAAATCTATTGAGATTGCCACTGAGCTCCCTTGTTCTTCACCAGAATTCCTGGCTGAGAAAGAATTGTCAAATGTGTCAATTCCAGTGTCGGTTGCTTCTTTGACAATTACTTCTAATAATGGGGAAGAGAAGTATTGCTGTGAGTTATAAAATTCAGAGGTCAGTGGGCAGCATACGTACAATAGACAAGCCTAACATTTGTCACTCTTGAGGTCTTTAAACTCTTTCTTTTAAATCGTGATAATGTGTTTCAGTCATGTGATATCAGCCATCATAGCCAGCCTTGAATGTAAATTTATATCAGTGGAATCAGCAAATTCTTCCATCCACAGCTGGCTGCCTACATGAGTACACCGAAGGCAGAATCACTGGCACGAGACACCAGTAAAATTAATTTGGCTGAATGTAAAATTATGGTCTGTTTTGGCAGTATCTGTCAAAATGCAAAAGATACATTCTCTTGTGCCAAGAAGTTCCACTTGAAAGGATTCAGATACTCTGGTATGAAATCCCCAAGATGTATATAAAAATGTGTTCACTGAAGCATTTTTTTGGTGGTAGCAAAAACCTGGAGAGAAGAGTCGATCAATAGGGAGTAGGTTTAATAAATCCGTGTATTGATACGATGAAATTCCAAGCAGTCTTTTAAAAAGATAAAGCAAATCTCTACATACTGCCAGTAGGCGCTCATGATAATTTTTTTCACTAGAAAAAAAATAAATTTAATTTAAAACAGTATAAATAATATGTATGAAATGATAGCATTAAGGTACTATATGTATTACATATCAACAATGCTGACAATGGCTATTTCCTACCTCTTGTGGTGGGATTACAACTGTGGGGATCTTTTATTATTCACTTTTTAAACTTTTATACATTTGATTTTTGCAAAGACAAAAATTAATTCTATGATTTATTTAAGTGTAAAAACCCAATGATAGACAATTACATAAAATTACATCAGTTTTCATAGTGGAAGAGACATGAAATTTTTTACTTTTAAATTTTACCTCTACACTTATGCTCCCCAGGATTTGCCTTGATCATCCCTATTGCCAATGGTGCATCTTTATGAAATAGGACATTTCTGAGTTTAGGGATGCATTCTTGAACTCTGAGTAACTAAAGAGATGGATCATTTACTGTAGACCTCCTAGAAACTTGGCTTTAAACAAGTAGAGCTAGCCAGCTCCAGATGACAATCACTCTGAGATCATTTTGGATAGATCAAATAATTATAACTGATTGAAAAACTGCCATATATGATACATGAATAATAATCCAAAATCCTTATTGGGTGATTTGTAAAAGGATTAACTCTTGTTAATTTACTAAAGGTAAGTAATGGGAGACTATACCTTAACAACTGAACCCATGAAATCATAAAATGTTGAATGGGGCATATTGAGAGTGAGGGTTAGTGCAGATATTCAGTGACTGCTGCCCTCGGAGGCAGAAGCAGTGCCATCAGATCCGAAGGACCAAGTGTGCCAAAAATGCAGCTCTGGAATTGAGTTCTCAACTTACTATCCACTTTATAAGAGTCAGTTGGAATTCTTGGCTGTATAATGGGATGAATTATAGTATGTACCTTGTTAAGTTACTGTAAGAATCAAACTAGCAGATATTGGTAAAGCATTTAGAAGTGTGTGCCTTAACAGCCTCCAGTTGTCATTATTATTCCATCACTACTTTAGATATAATAAGCCCAGAGCTCTGTGAATGTTTCCTCTAATCTCATTTATTCAATTAACAAAAAAAAAGGTAAAAAAAATAAAAGGTCTTACTGCCTGAAAAAAATTCATTATTGATTCATGAGGATATTTTCAAGATGTTATGAATATAAACTTGAACATCATTAATGATCTCAATATGAACTTTCTAAAACTTATGGAAGTGTTCAGCAAAGTAAGAAACATTTTTCCCACAGGTAGCAGTGTTAATACATCGTTTGGCATCCAGAAGAATATATTCCGGCAATCATTTCACATTCTTCTTTTTTCTTCTTCTTTCTCTCTTTAATTGAAGTATCATTGACATGATTAATGTTACATTAGTTTCAGGTGTACAACATGGTGATTGGACAACTCTATAGGCGCTCACATGTGTTGCCACCATCTGTCATCATACAACACTATTACAATATCATTGACTATATCCCCTTTGCTAAAAGCAAGGTCTTTGAACAGCCTCCACTTATGCTACTTTGAATGTGAATTAATTGCCAGAATCCATCCTTATCAGAAAATGCGGTGAAATATTACTTGCCTTTCTGTCTACACTAGAATAGCCCAGGATAGGCTGCAGTAATAAATAAACCTTAAACTCTCATTGGCTTATCACAACACAGATTGATTACTTGGGCCACAGTTGGGGCAGCTCTCCTCCAGCTTCAGCTTGTGTTTCTGGAATAGGTGGCCTCTAAATTTGTTGGAGACAGGTCTGGAGGGACACTGAAGATGTTTCTAAAAAGTAAAGCAGGCCTAAAGTTGGTCTGTGTCATTTTGGCCACATTCCATTAACTTGAATTCAGGAAGATGGGCCCAGCCTCACAACATGGGAAATTGCTGAATTAACCTGGCTGTGTGCGTGGGAAAGGCAGGCCGAGTGCAGAACCCAGATCCTAGTCTCAGCCACACAATCTACATACACAGCTGATTTGGAATTCTGCATGTTGATAAGCCTCAAGACTGAAAAAACAAAATCATCTTATTGATGACTAGAATAGGGTCTGCAACACAGTAGGAGCTCTAAGAATATTGGTGGATTAACTGATGTAAAACCACATCCTTTTTTTAAACTAAACAATATTGAACTGATTACCTCTAATATTGACTGATTATTAAAAAGTTCCTCTCATTCAGGAATTTGTTTTCATATTTTTTTGAAAAAAATTCTTATTTGCATTTCATTATTTATTTTTAAATGTATCACATTATTATGACGAGATTGAAATTATCTGCACTCTTACCTTAGATTTCTGGGAAGCAATGCAGGTTTCCCACTTGGGGCAGTGTGTGTGTTTCTCTTAAAATCATGAAATAAGGCAACTTATGTATATTATAACATGTAATATGTTAATCATACAGTTGGCATAAACACATAGCAAGAATTGTGTTTGCATTCCTCAGATAACAAAGTTTGAGAAGACCACGTCTAAAAAACTTGAATTCAAGTCATGTATTAGTCATAAATTTAAAATAGAGCTGATGTTTATATGTGACCATTAGAGACAGAGTAGCTCATTGGGAGTAAGGCCAATCTTAAAAAGAGCAAACAAATTCACAACTCACTTCTCAAGTCTATCCTTATTATAATGACTTACATAATACTTGTCTAAATTTATGTACATTACTCAGAGTTGGTTATTATTTAAGCTAACAGTTAAGTTAAAAAATAAAAGGAATAAAAACAATACATGAATTGGCTCATTTCCTCTACTTGCCCTTAAGGGGGTCAAGTATTTGACATTCCCAGTGTTTGTATTTGTGTATGTAGATGTATGTTTGTGTGTGTTTATGAAATATTCCTTAAATGAGGATGGGAAAAATACTTCCTAAAAATTTTATTTCAAGTTAAGTAGCCTTGATAGCTGTTCAAAACTTTTACTGAGAGTATATATTATAGAAAACTTATTCAATGTAATACTAAGATATTGTAGATATATATAATATTTTAATTTAGGGTAAATACTGGTTTCAACAAGTATTTATTATCTGGTTGCATGTGCCTCTGGGACTGCAGGAAAACCTATCTTGCCCTTCAAATAAAGGGGATGGCAGAAACTTAAATCAATGTGCTCAATGATAGAGAGTGTTATCTACTAATCATCTTGGAAGAACATGAAAGGAATATCTAAGTCTATTTGGAGAAATATATGTAGGAGATGTGATTCATCAGAGAGAAATTTATAATTATACTATGTTAAGAATGCATAGAAATTTTCCAGGTATTCAAACATGGTAAAACTGTTACAGGTAAAGGAATACTGCTAATTTGCAAAAGTAATCTATTTGAGAACCTCAGAGTAGTTCAGTGAAACTGGAGGTTGGCAAAGCATAATAGTAGGTGCCAGGGACACCTGGGTGGCTCAGTCGGTTAAGCGTCTGACTTAGGCTCACGTCATAACCTTAGGGTCCTGGTATTGAGTTTCACATTGGGCTACTTGCTCAGTGAGGAGTCTATTTGTCCCCCTTCCTTTCCTGCTGCCCCTCAGCCAGCTTGTGCTGTCTTTGTTTCTCTCTCTCAAATAAATAAAATCTTAAAAAAAAATAATGGGGTCAACTATCTTGGCAGACTCCAGTGCAAAATGAAAATGCACACCCTTTGCCAAAGGAATGTGTCTACGTGGGAATGGGAAAAAATGAATTCCCCAGCTTTATGGGGTCTGTTGTCCCATTCTCTTAAGGGATCACAACTTCCAAGCTAGAATGCACTGCATGTGCTGGGTACCTGGATGAGGGGTGGGTGCAAGATTCCTACCAAGTCATCTGCCACCTCATAGGGTACATTGCCCATAGTGCTGCCTGCCCAGATGGGACAGCTACAGCCTTGCCTTTCTCAGAGTGCCACGGGGAGTGTGTTGGACCTCTACCTTTCTCTACTTTCATAATGACACCTAAGATACTCCCTGGGCCAAAGTCAAAGGCAATGAAACTCAAGTCTGGTTCCAGTATTGCAAACCAGTTATTATGCCCTGCTGAGTGTGTGTGGGGAAGGAGGCCTGAGAACATGTTCTGGAGGTAGAGGAGGGGATGGACTATGTGTAAGCCCACTACTCACACCCCTGTCACATGCTCTGTTTCATTAGACTTTTCCTACAAAACACAAATTAAAGATAAAATCAATAAGCATTTGAAGACAGTGGCTCAGAGCATCAAACCTTAAGATGCTCCCTCTAGTCATATGCTCTAGAAGCTATACCTGTGGCAGAAACAAAACAAAGCAAAAACAATGATTAGAAATTAAGAATGACTGAATGGGACACCTGGGTGGCTCAGTGGTTGATCATCTGCCTTGGGCTCAGGTCATGATCCCAGGGACCTGGGATCAAGTCCTGCATCAGGCTCCCCATAGGGAGCCCTCTGCCTGTGTGCCTTTCTCTGTGTATGTTTCATGAGTAAATAAATAAAATCTTTAAAAAAAAGAAACTAAGACTATATTTTCATGCTAGTGTGTTTGGACTTTACATTAGAGGTAAACAGTTGGCATGAAAGCGCTACATTTAACTTCAAGGACAAGTAATAGCATTATATAATTGAAAAGCAGTATAAACTAAGAATCAGAAATATTACAGAGTTCTCACATTAAAAATGGTCCTACATTTACTTCAAACTTTTATTTTTATGACTTGAGTAAACCTCACCACCATTATTTTAGGACATGGTTCTATTAGGTCATATTAGCAGACGCATCTGATGATTTGAGTTCAAAACTGTAAAATGCTGGATCCCTCAAGATTGAATTTTTTTTCACATGTTTAACAAAATGAAACCAGGAGATGAATATTGCCAGAATACAAAATCTCAATGCATAACTACCTTCTTATAAATTGATATTTACAATGGAGATTATATTTAAAGCCTTTCTGTTACAAGATGTGTACACAACAACTTTGTTGGAAACCAATAAATACACCGTATTAAAACCACAGGATATTATACCATATGAGTCTTAGAAATTAAATTAGCTCCTGGAAAGTACAAACTTCTGTCCCTCTAGAATTTTATAAAATCAAAGTCATGATATTGTCAAACAGCTTATTTGATAGAAATCTCAGCACATTAATAATCTGATTGCTCCAAATTTACATGCCAAAGCTTGTATGCTAAATTTAAAGTCATTATCTTCACTGATCCAGTCACCTTACTCTTTCTAGAATTTAAATAATGTTGTTTTTTTTTTTTTTTTGCAAACATGGCTGCAGTGATTTTGCTACAGACTTATTGTCATAATATTTACAAAATGCTTCTGAGCCAGATTTTTCTCATAGAATTTCAAGCTTAATTTAACTTGTCCTACAAACAGACAAAATAGAATATCATAGCCAATAGAAAAACACAGAAGTGAGTCAAACTCATGTTTCAAGACCATGAGTTTATCTAGGCAAATTTTTGTGGGTGCTGTGGCCCATCCATGAAACTGTAATTTTGAGATAATTCTTACTCTCTCACTTGTACCTCCAGATGCCAGATAAAACTTGTACAGTCAGTGAAAGTTTTTCTGGTTTCTGACCTTCACTGCTCCATCCTTTGATGTCATATTTAATGTTGTTCTCCAACCAGTTAGTCTATATTTTCAAGTCTACTCACCCTTATTATAAACATTTATGGAGACTTATGTTTTGAAAGATGATGTTAACGAGAGAAATTTTACTTTGGGGAAATGATCTCTTGCTTCATTTTTTTTATGTCAAAAATTTTAAATACTATTCAATCAGACTCTACTTGATAAAAACAGATAAATGTTCTATAGTGACTCTCAAATGAAGAGTTCATGAACACTCCATTGCACCATTTCTATCTTCCTGAATTCTAGTAAGTAAGTCAGGATCCTCTAAACTAGGGGCAGAAAACAAACTTTCGAGGACAGATAGTTGCAAAAGTCCAGGCATAAGGTAAAAGAATATGATGGAAAACTGGAGAATGCATACACTGTCTAAATTCATTCAAACTGCAATTAAGATTTTTAGCTAGCTCCACTAACCAACAGGGGTAGATTGTGTTCAAGAATGGCCATGACAATAGCTCACATCTCATACGCCTTTCACAATAAGATTTTACCATTCCTATAATAAAAAATGGTATCATCCTCATCTCTTCCCTTTAAATTTGGCCTGTCCCCTTGGCTAGTTTCGACCACTAGAATGCAGCCAATGCTGTGTGGCTTCCAAAGCTCATCCTTATTTACTTTTTTAAATTTAATTTAATTTTTTTGTATATTTTTATTGGAATTCGATTTGCTAACATATAGCATATCACTCAGTGTTCATCCTGTCAGATGCCCCCCTCAGTGCCTGTCACCAGTCCCTGCAATCCCCTGCCCACCTCCCCTTCCACCACCCCTTGTTCTTTTCCCAGAGTTAGGAGTCTCTCATGTTCTGTCTCCCTCTCTGATATTTTCACTCATTTTCTCTCCTTTCCCCTTAATTCCCTTTCACTATTTTTTATATTCCCCAAATGAATGAGACCATATAATGATTGTCCTTCTCCGATTGACTTATTTCACTCAGCATAATACCCTCCAGTTCCATCCACATCAAAGCAAATGGTGGGTATTCATCGTTTCTAACTGCTGCTATATATTCCATTGTATACATAGACCACATCTTCTTTATCCATTCATCTTTCGATGGACACCGAGGGTCCTTCCACGGTTTGGCTATTGTGGACTTTGCTGCTATAAACATCGGGGTGCAGGTGTCCCGCGTTTCACTGCATCTGTATCTTTGGGGTAAATCCTCAGCAGTGCAATTGCTGGGTCGTAGGGCAGGTCTATTTTTAACTCTTTGAGGAACCTCCACACAGTTTTCCAATGTGGCTGTGCCAGTTCACATTCCCATCAACAGTGCAAGAGGGTTCCCCTTCTCCACATCCTCTCCAACATTTGTTGTTTCCTGCCTTGTTAATTTTCACCATTCTCACTGGTGTGAGGTGGTATCTCATTGTGGTTTTGTTTTTTTTTTTAATTTTTTTTTAAATTTATGATAGTCACACACACACAGAGAGAGAGGCAGAGACACAGGCAGAGGGAGAAGCAGGCTCCATGCACCGGGAGCCCGACATGGGATTCGATCCCGGGTCTCCAGGATCACGCCCTGGGCCAAAGGCAGGCGCCAAACTGCTGTGCCACCCAAGGATCCCTCATTGTGGTTTTGATTTGTATTTCCCTGACGGCAAGTGATGTGGAGCACTATATCATTCTCTTACACCATACACAAAAATAAACTCAAAATGGATGAAAGATCTAAATGTGAGACAAGAATCCATCAAAATCCTAGAGGAGAACACAGGCAACAACCTTTTTGAACTTGGCCACAGAAACTTCTTGCAAGATACATCCATGAAGTCAAGGGAAACAAAAGCAAAAATGAACTATTGGGACTTAAGATAAAAAGCTTCTGCACAGCAAAAGAAACAGTCAACAAAACTAAAAGACAACCTACAGAATGGGAGAAGATATATATTTTTTAAAGATTGTATTTATTTATTCATGAGAGACACAGAGAGAGAGAGGCAGAGACATAGGCAGAGGGAGAAACCGGCTCCTCACAGGGAGCCCGATGCTGGTCTCAATTCCAGGATCATGCCCTGAGCCAAAGGCAGACACTCAACTGCTGAGTCACCCAGGCATCCCCCAAAGCTCATCTTTATAAGCTCTTGCAGTTTCTGTTTTCATGCTTTTGGAATGCAGATCACTGCCTCAACTTCATACTATGAAGTGAGCCACATAAAGAAACCATAAGGAGGGACACCAAAGTGACCTTGACAACCTCTGCTTATGTCCTCTCCTCTCCCAGCAAAGTGCAACCACACTAGTGATCCCAGGTGAGTCCAAAAGAGGAGCATCCAGCCATCCAACAGAATCATACAAAATAAATAAACTGCTATTGCTTAAACCAATGACTTTGGATTGTTATTTAGACATCATCAACCGATACATTACCAGCTTTATCTCCCCCAGTTTGTGACCCTAACTCTAAATCTATATGAAATTCAATTAAAGTTTTAGTACTGGGACTCCTGGGTGGCTCAGTGAGTTAAGCATCTGCCTCTAGCTCAGGTCATGACTCCAGGGTCCTGGGTTTGAGCCCTGCATCAGGCTCTCTATTTATTGGGGAGTCAGCCTCTATTCCTCTCCTCTGCTCATACTTTCTCTCTTGATCTCTCTCTTTCAAATAAATAAATAAAATCTTTAAAACAAACAAACAAACAAAAACATTTGGAATGAAATTGTACTGATTAATGAATTTCATATAATTATTTAATGCTTAGGCAGCTTTCTTGTAGTCATAATATAAGCTCTCATAATATGCCGGATATAAACTCACTTTATATATATTTTGCTCTGCATCAATTCAAATTTTTGAGCATGGTTTACACATGGTAGATGACAATCTTTTAAAATTTATTTTTGCTAACCAAGCCTGAATTAACATAGTAATTTAACCTTTAGCTATAAACTCACAGTATTATTATTATTATTCACATTGTTTAATGAATCATATTCCTCACTGGGGGTGGAGAAAACAATTTAAACTCAATATAGATTTTAAAATAAGCTCATATAATATATCTCATTGTTTTAAGCCAAAACTTGGTTACATGAAATATTATATAGCAAATATCTTGAACTCTACTTGATCCATAGACAGTACATTTAGTGACACATTTCTTTCTTCTGTCCTTTCTTCTTTCCATCCATATGGTGATCCTACTGCAGCCAGGGGACTCTTCATGACTACCCAGTGATGAGGTACTATCTAGCAAACTCATACCTGGTGAGATGCAATCTAAGTATTAGCTCTGTCATGAAACTTTTAATATTCTCTTAGGCAAAGTAAATTGTTTCCTTCTGTGTGTGCCACTCTGCCCTATACTTGCGTCTGTAATAGTACCTATATCATTCATTTCAATATATTTGTTAACAAATGTGTATTCCTCCCCATAAATTGTAAATTTCCTAACTCGAAGGACCACTGTCTTATTCACCTATAATCTCTAAACCATAACAGAATACTTGTCCATAGTTACAGACTTGAGAAATACATTTTAAAGAGTGAATAAATGAATCACCTATTTATTTTTGTGACTATATAATCTTTATTCACTTTAATCTTTATCCTAACCTGCTGCAGGCATTCCTACTTTGGTCTTTCAATTTGTATAATATTACATGTAATGCTATTTCTCCCAGGACTTTGAGAGTTTCATCTTATCACATCTTGGGCAGAGATAGAGTATTCTGAATTTCAAAAATTTCCAGTAAGGCTAATATTTTTGTTGTTGTCTGTATGGACTGTGTTATTTGGATTAATTAATTTCCCCTTAGTTGTGAATTGTTGCTCAATATCTAAATGAATGAATAGATGATTTAATAGGTCAAAGAAGCTCAAGTTCTTTATTTATTATTATATTATTATTTATTTATTTATTAAGTGTATGAAAGCTACTTTAGAGAATAAGTCTCATCACTGATTAAAATCACAATTATAATATTATCCTATTGAAAGATGGTAACCCCTTTAACAGTTATTATCTCTATGATGCAATTTACTGGATAAAATTGCAATGAAAATGCACCTATCTAAGAGATTATTATGTGATATGTTATTTTTTAGCTTCACATTTCCTTTAATTAAACAAGTAATGTGTGACTTCTTTCTTTGCAAACAATGTAACCTGCAAATTGCAAAATAATCTTTGAATACTTCCTCAAATTCTATCTGCTTTACCTCCTTCCTGGGTACTTACTAGCTATTGTCAAGTTGTATATTTTTAGTCTATCTATAAAGCATACATACATGGTTAAGTTCAATTAAACTCTTTGCATTTATGAACCTGCTGTTTTGCCCTGAGAAAAAGAAAGAAATGAAAGATTCCATTAATAGAATGAGAAGACATCAAATCTAAAATGTGTATTTTCCTTGAGCACACAGCTAAAATCCTAAAACCTGCCATTCATAATTTGGAATTGTGTTTTCAAAAGCCCACTTCATCTCAAATTATATCTATCAGATAAAAGAATCCAGCTGTTTATGTTTTGTGATAGCCTGCTTGGATGTAGTCCAAAAGGTGAAGTGAATGAGTTTACAGTCTCCTAACTAGCAACATATTGAAACAGCATGGTGTAACAGCAGCAATGTTAAGTGTGCTTGTTTGTCTTGCTTTTATCAACATTAACATCTTTTGTGTTGCAAGGGGGTCCTCTTTAGATTTAGAAGGACAGCTTTGGTTGACATTGCCAAGTCTCTTTCCCCACCATCCCCGGTCCTCAGACATCCCCAGGATGTCTTCCATTGGGGCCTCCTTGGCCTTCAATTGTGAGAACAATGGGGCTCCTCATAAGAAGCACTCAGCCCAGCAGCCCTGTGTGCTCTTTGATGGTTTCTGTGTGAGCCTGACTGATTACCCAGGGAACATATACTGTACATTGTCAGACTGCTTGTTAAGGAGGCTGGGATTTGATGTTTAAGGAATGGAGTTGAATATGTTTGAGTCTTGACTGTTTCACAATACAGTTCCTCTGGGCACACATTACAAAAGACTCAAGGTGAGGCAAGTACCAGGTTGCATTTAGGCAGAGCTGGAAAGCTCAACACACTGTGATGAAGTGCTTTTAACATTTCACAGTTTAATGTAATTGAATTCTAATAGGAGGCTTCTGTCCTGAACTCTTTTCAGTCAAGAGACCTATCAAAGAACTTGGGTCACTTACATCACCATTTAAAAGGCAAATTTTATTCCACATGCTATCCCTGGGGGTAACTAAACAATGAGACCAAAGAGGGACCTATGGTAATCATAGTTACATGAATTTTACAGAATACAGAGGCACGCACAACATACACACATACAGACAGACATTCACGTCTTTGTTTATTTGGAAAATACATCTTCCATTATTCAGTGATTGGTGTGGAGGGAGATGAACACCATTCGATTTTTCTTTTTCATTGTTCTACAATATAAGTGACTCGAAGGTGAGTAAGAAACTTAGTTTTGTGTCAGATAAATGATTTATCCTGTATCAGCATAAGTACGTATATGCATTTATTTGTGCATTTTAAGTGAAAAATAGAGGAACACCTATTCAGGATAGAGATGGAATTCCCAGAAATTTGGGAACATTATTTAAGATTTTGACATTAGTGTGGCCTTGAGCATTTTCATTAACTTTCTTACATCTTTTCATGATTCTTCAACTGTAAAATGGGACTCAAATATTGGATAGAGGTTGGCAAATTGTGCATGAGCCACTAAATATGGCTTCTATAAAAACAGAGATTTTCATCCATAAAAAACCCTAAGTCCCACACTTAATAAAAAATTTTATTTACTATACCACTTCTCTCCACCGTTAAGATGATATCAGGTAAACAGTCATCTGATAGCAGCCTCCACATGCTTCTTTCTACCTACTTATAAAGTTTTACAGTTTTTTTTTTAAAGATTTTATTTATTTATTCATGAGAGACAGACAGACACAGAAAGAGAGGGAGAGAAAGAGAGAGAGAGGGATCCCTGGGTGGCGCAGCGGTTTGGCGCCTGCCTTTGGCCCAGGGCGCGATCCTGGAGACCCGGGATCGAATCCCCACATCGGGCTCCCGGCGCATGGAGCCTGCTTCTCCCTCTGCCTATGTCTCTGCCTCTCTCTCTCTGTGTGACTATCATAAATAAATAAGAAAATTAAAAAAAAAAAAAAAAAAAAAAAAGAGAGAGAGAGAGGCAGAGACACAGGGAGAGGGAGAGGCAGGCTCCATGCAGGGATCCCAACGTGGGACTCGATCCTGGGTCTCCAGGATCATGCCCTGGGCTGAGGGCAGCACCAAACCGCTGAGCCACCTGGGCTGCCCAGTTTTACAGTTTTAAAATGTAGTTGGAAAATTATTTTACTCTGCACATTTAAACATTTATTTTGCAGCTGGAGAAACTAAAAATCCCAGAAGTTCTCATACCTTTTAAACCTTGGATTGGGTCAGTCAGGGGACTGGAACTGAGGGATGCCCCTACTAAGTAATCTTTGATTAAACTAAGTGATACCATTAGAGATTCTTTAAGAAGAGCACTCTGTGCTCTTGTGGGGTCTTTTCACTACTTATTTATTGTTCAAAAAATGTTAATTCTAAAAATTGAAGAAGATCTAGAAGCTGCTATTCTAGTACAAAACCAATAGATTGTATGTATTCATTATCAAGATAAAATATATTATTATTTTACTATGTGATCAATCATAACAGATATATTTTAAATACCAGCTACCAGAATAGTACTGTAATGAATCCTATAAAAGCATAAAGAAATGTTTAGTCTTTTTTTTTTAGCTAATCAGAAGAATGTTTAGTCATGCAGAACACTAATAATGGTATACATAGAAGAAAGAAATAATCCATATATAATGACATGATTTATCTATGTATTTCTGTGAACTCTCCAGATAATAGTATTTATTCACAAACTATATACATCTTACATAGATTATAGCATTGTATCATTCAGAGAGACACGGATTCCATTTATGTGTTCCTTGCTTATTAGCTTTGTGACTTTACACAAATTACTTGACCGCCCAGATGCTGAGATTCTTCATCCTTATCATGGAGTTTAAATTGACATTAGGTTATATTAAAACTAGTAATAGGTCATTTTCTCCCAAAGTTGATTAATACTATAAATCTGATAGATTCAAGAAGAACCTCAAAACAAGATAGATGAGACTTGTTTCAACCATTTTAAAATATTTTAGAGAATGGATAGAATACTAAGTAAGGTGAGAAAATCTGAGAAATTATACAAAGGTGAAAAAGCAGATTAACTTAAAATACTATTAGACTGACAGTAGACTTCTCAATAGCAATAACAGAAACCGAAAGAGTCAGATAATACTTTCAGAATGCTCCAAGAACCCAATTATCTACTTAGAATTCTAGCCATCTGAATCGTCATTCAAAATGACAATAAAATAAAGGCATGTTACACAAAGTTAGAACTGAGACAGTATGACTAGAAGTCCATTATTAAAATAACTTTAAAACAGGAACTTCAAAAGAAAGACATCAGACTAGAATGAAAGAATGAGATACTAAGAACAGTGGAGAACAGAGAAACTTTTATAAATAAAAAACAAGCAAGCAAACAAACAAAAACAGACTTCTGATTTCAGCTTTGACATGTAAATAGCTTGGAATCATTACTCTTATCCTAACAACAAGAAAGAGCTGAACAATCCAAGTAGCAATGGCTGTTTTTGGATCCACCGGAGAATGGAGACTGCAGAACAAATTATCTTCTCCCAAACCTGGAGAGGTTAGTCTACAAAATTACAGCCCAGAATTGCTCAGAAGTCACTGTGCCAGAAAGTGGTAGGAATTAGTATTTTAGTGTTAATTTCGACCAATGTCTGGAGGAAGAGTATGGACTAACATGAGTGAAACACCCAGGAGCTACCGTCTTAGAGGAATCCGAACACTTTTGTGGGTTTTACTTTCAGGAACTCCATTTCCTAGTGAAGTCTCCAGAAGAATTCCCTATGGCTCTGGTAGTGAAAGAGGAAGAATATTTATATTCAATGATAAGAAATGGTAAGTTTTCCCCTAATACTGGGAAAAGGCAAGGATGTCATTGCTTACCACTACTACACAAATGTCCTAATTCATGCAATAAGACAAGAAAATAAATAAGTATACAGATCAGAAAAGAGAAATAAAAAACTATATTTTACTAAAAGATGGCACAATTTTCTGTGTAGAAAATCCGAAAGAATAGACCCACACATACAGACCCCTTTGACTAGTAAATAAATATAGCAAGGTCACAAGAGATAAGGTCAATATATAGAAGTCATTTGCTTTTCCATATACCGGCACATTGGGAATTTGTGACTAAAAAGAACATTACCATTTACAATATCCTCTCCAATGAAATATTCATGTATAAATACAGTAATATATGAATAAAATCTATATGTGGAAAATTACAAAAATTGTGATGAAAGAAAGATCTAACATCCAAGGAAATAGTCCATGTTTGCAGATTGGAATTCATAATATTAAGATGTCATTTCTTCCCAAATGAATCTATAGATTTAATGTAAACCCTCAAAAAATCACAGCAATATATTTTGTAGACATTGACAAACTAATCCTAAAGTTTATATGGATAGGCAAAAGATCACAGAATAGGCAACATTATGCTGAAAAACAAAGTTGGAAGACTCAGAAAAAATAAAGAAGATCGATGAAGCTGGGTCTTTGAAAAAACCAACATAATAGCCAGAGTGTTAAAGAAAAGATTGAACATAAAAATAAAATTAAAAATTATAATAACGAAAAAAGTATATAGCTATAGATAAAATATAGATTAAGATTATGAGAATATCTTGAACTTTATGCCCAAGAATTGAAAACCATAAAGAAATGCATAGTATCCAGAGATGTAACTTAACACAACTAACATAAAAATTAATCAGTCTCAAAGAGACAGCTGTTAAAAGTTTGAGTCAAGAGTGAAAAATATACCCATTAAAACATGGGAAAAAACACCCACCTCGTCAGATCATTGCTGAAATTAATATTCTTCAAAATTCAATGCTTATGCAAATACAAAAAAGAGATTTCCCTCATTCGTTTTATGAGATTCTTATAACATTGATAACAAAACCAGATAAGGATACTATATTTAAAAAATTAGGCCAATATTAGTGAACTAAATCTAGAATTATATACAAGATATAATATATAACTATGTTGCATCATTCACTTAGATATAAAAGTGATTTCACTTTGCAACACCCATTTATAAAAAATACTATAAATAAAAAAAGATGTAAAGCAATTTACTTGATTGTCCAAAGAGTGCTAAAATAAATGGTTAAATGTTAGTATAATATCCTTAAAGTAAATAAAAGGGATGCCTGGGTGGCTCAGTGGTTGAGCATCTGTCTTTGACTCAGGGAGTGATCCTGGAGTGCCGGGATCGAATCCCATGTTGGGCCCCCTGCCTGCCTGTAGCCTGCTTCTCTCTTGCCTGTGTCTCTGCCTCTCTCACTGTGTCTTTCATAAATAAATAAAATCTTAAAAAAAAATAAAGTAAATAAAAATTTTACTTTACATATATATGTATAATCCTTAAAGTAAATACATTTACTTTACATATATGTGTACCTATTACTTATATAAACACATATATATACATATTTATATACATATATACATATATATATATTTAAGCCTGCTAACCTTGCTTTATGTGTACAACCAATGTTAACAACATAGTCAGTGCAGTAAGACAAGAAAAACAAAGCAAAAAACAGCATTTGGAGGGAAGTAATACTGTTATTAATCATTGACAATATGATATCCTAAACATAATCTGAGAGTATCTATAAGAGAAAGCTAATAAATTTCCTTTGCAGTTCCTTAACTGAAATACTTAGGCCCATATGCTTGAGAATTAAGAATTTTTAAGTTCTAGAAAAGTAAAAAGGTGCATAAGCAAACATAATGTAACATTCTCGGCATCTTGGGAGCAATTTCCCATAATCAAATATATTAATGTTTTCAACGAAACTTATGAATATTCACATTAATTGTGACAAAGACTGTAAATAGCCTCACATCTGTTCAGATCAGATTTGGCCTTGGAATAAGATTGAGTGCCAAATTTACTTTAAAAAACTCTCAATTTTTAGAGCTTTCTGAATTTCAGAATTATGAATAAGGGATTATGAATCTGTTGCAAGAACAAAGTTCAGCATGATTGCTATATAAAAGTTAATAAACAAAAAGCAATTACATTCTTATATACCAACTAGAAAAATTAGAAAATACAATTTTGAAATTTTAAACAACAAAAAGCTCTAAAAAGAACTAGACAGGGATAAATACACAAAAGTGTTACCAACACATTTTTCAGAGAAAATTATAAAATTTTAATGACATAAAAAATAAGGCTCAAGTACATGGAAAAAATTACCATTTTTATATATAGAAAGATTCAATACTGCAAAGATTTCCTTTTAAATCAACTATGCTATGAGTTCAATAAAATACCAATGTAAATCCAAAGGGATTTTTAAAATAGAACCTAACAAGTCAATTATAATATTTGTAAGAAAGAGAAAAGAATCTTGAACAGGTAAGTCTGTTTTGAAGTGGGAAAAAGTGGTAGGTTTCAAAGCAAGTAGCAAGACTTAAAAATTTTTTGAGTAATTCAGAGATAGATAAATTGATCAATGTTACAGAGTAGAGATCCCAGAAACTAACTCTTCATCTGAGATAAATGTGATCTTAGGAAGCAGGGAAACAAACACAGGCCATTTCAAAGAGTAGTATGAACAAAATTGCTTATCAATATGAAAAAAACAAAATATTTAACCTCACAACATCTACTCATTTAGTAGATAAAAATCTACATGTTTAAAATATTTCAAACACTGAAGAAACATATGATCATAGATTTACAACTGTGAGGTAAGGGAGGATTTTATTGATCTGCATTAAAATTATTTTTTTCTGAGATGCCTAGATGGTTCAGCAGTTGAGCATCTGCCTTCCACTCAGGGCATGATCCCAGGGTCCTGGGATCGAGTCCCACATCAGATTCCCCACAGAGAGCCTGCTTTTCCCTCTGCTGTGTCTCTGCCTCTCTTTCTGCATCTCTTATGAATAAATAAATAAAATCTTCAAACAAAATTATTTTGTTCCGGATTTAAAATATACTGTAAACAAAATTAAGGAGTAAACTTCAAATTGAGACTAGATATTTACTCTGTGACTCTGAAAAGTTTAGTATCCATATATAGACAAACCTTTACAAATCATTAAGAACAAAAGGCACGACTCATTTAAAATATGGGAAAATTACATAAAGGTGCAATTCAAAAAGGAGGGAACTCAAAAGATGTTATATGAAAAATATCTATTCTTATTTCTGCAAAACACAAATTCAAACAATGAGATGTCATTTCATACCCAAAAGATTAGTAAATATTGAAAAGTCTAACAATACCAGTTTTAGTAAGAATTGAAAAAGCAGTGGTCACTAGCTGCTATGAGGAAATGGGGTAAACACTTCATTTCACAATATCCAGCAAAACTAATGACGGGAGTAACTTGTAACTTGTAAGCTATCAGTTCTTCTCTTGGCATATACCTTAGAGAAACTTTTGAACACCTTCACAGAAAAACAGATTAAGAAGTGATCACACCAGGGACCCCTTGGGTGGCTCAGTGGTTGAGCGTCTGCCTTTGGCTCAGGGTGTGATCCCTGGGGTCCTGGGATTGATTCCAACATCAGGCTGCCTGCAGGAAGTCTGCTTCTCTCTCTGCCTATGTCTCTGCATCTCTCTCTATGTCTCTCATGAATAAATAAATAAAATCTTGAAAAAAAAGTGATCATACCAGAAGCACCTAGGGTGGCTCAGTCAGTTAAGCATCAGACTCTTGATTTCAGCTTAGATCATGATCTCAGGGTCATAAGATCCAGCCCTGTGTGGGGCTCTGCACTGAGCATGGGGCCTGCTTAACATTCTCTCTCTCCCTCTCTCCTCCTGCCCCTCTCCGTCCTTGCTTCTGTGCTCTTTCTTCTCTCTCTCTTAAAAACAACAACAACAAAAAGTTTGATCCTGCTAGTATTAGAAATAATGGGTTAATTACAAAGTTCTTTTCATGTCTAGCACCAGGAGAATGCATGTATTTTGGCATAATAGTAAAATAGAATATAAGGCAGCAATTCAAATGAATACACTAGAGCTTTAATTATTAAAGTTGTTGTGTAAAAAAAAAAAAGTACAGAAAGATACATACATTAGATAGCATGTATCCTAAATTTAAAACATAAAGAATAAAAATGATATGATGAACATATGGTCATATTATAAATGTATAAAAGATTTAATATCATATATATAAAACATTATAATTTATATAGAAAATATATCACAACTATATAAAAATTAATATAGGAAAAGATATATTTAAACTGCATACATAACCAGAAATGGGTTGTAGAAGGTGAGAATTACACAGATACGGGAGGTGATTACACTGGTAGCATTGTCTATATTATCATTTCTTTAATAGATAATTTAAAAATATGACTTTGGTATCAACATTATATTTTGCTCAAGTTTGCTTACATGAGTGCTTGTTTTTATTTTAAAAATATTCAGTTTGCTTTAATTTGATTGTAGGAATAATTTTTCAAACGCATCGAAAAATCTGGTTCTGCCCTGTAACCAGGCGCTCTCCTAGTGTGGGATAGGGACAGTGTAAAATGACTGCTCCAATGTCCTCTAGGTTATTTGAAGCCTTATGTTTTGCTCAGATCTATTTCTCAACTCTTAACCCTGCTAATTCTCACAACTTCTCATCTTACTGACTTTTCTATCTACTTGGTATCTTCTGGTGTTTTGAAGGCAAAATTAAAATTCCAGAACTGTTACATGCAGCCATTGGGAGAGGGTGTGTGCATGTGGAAAACGAACATGAATAATCTCAAATCAGTGTCAGCTTTCCTAAGCAGGGGTTAAGATCCCCTAGAGGAAAAGACACCCAACATCAGCAACTGACTTGCTGTTTGGCTTTGTGTTTCTGACCGACCTCCTTAGTCATCACTTGAGATATCCAACCCATCCATTTAACTCACAAATCATCTTACCCCGATAGCTTCTGGGTGTGTTTTATTTATTTAATGAAATGCTGATGAAAAACTTACTCAATGCAGCATTGTTCTGAGGGCTGAATTCTGAATGACCGAAGCAGAAGGGGTCTTAAAAGTTTTTACTGTCTTAACCGAGTCAAGGTAAATATTTTTAGCACCTGAATGAGGTGTCCTGATCAAGAGCTTCTTAATCCACTATGGGGAAATCTGTGATCTACCTCAACCTTCTCAAGTCCTACTTTGGATGTTTCACTTATCTTGAGCAAACTATTCCCTGGGTGTAACTAGACTTGAGATCTCTTTGTCCTCCTTCATCTATCATGGTCTCACTCCATTCCACCCTCCATATGTCCAAACCATATCCCATATGCCTCTCCAGACACGTTTAAGGTAATGCCTGTGAGTTGCAGCCATGATAAAAGTACCTATGTACATACAGCTATGGTAAAAGTATGAATCCTAATAATTACTTTGGTTTAGAGTCTTTCTGCAATTTTATAGATATATTTACTCATTCTGATTATCCTAGTTTTTGTGTAGATCCAAGTATCTATCTGGTATAATCTTTCTTCTTTCTGAAAAACTCCTTTAAAATTAATTGTATTGCAAAAAAATAAGAACAATAAAAAAAACAAAATTAATTGTATTGCAATGAATTCTATCAATTTTTATTTTGAAAATGCCTTTATTTGGTGTATTAGCCAGGGTTCTCCAGTAAAGCAGAAGCAATAGGATGTGTGTGTGTGTGTGTGTGTGTGTATTTTTTTTCATCTCAAGGAATTATCACACACAACTGTGAAGTCAAAAATCCACAGAGCAGACTGGAAGACTAGAGACCGAGAGCAGACTTGATATTGTATTCTTGAGTCTATCAGCAATTTAGAAACACAATCTTTTCTTTTTTTTTTTTTAATAAATAAATCTTTTTTTTTTTTAATTTTTATTTATTTATGATAGTCACACACAGAGAGACAGAGAGAGAGAGGCAGAGACATAGGCAGAGGGAAAAGCAGGCTCCATGCACCGGGAGCCCAACGTGGGATTCGATCCCAGGTCTCCAGGATGGTGCCCTGGGCCAAAGGCAGGCGCTAAACCGCTGCGCCACCCAGGGATCCCAAAACACAATCTTTTCTTTAAGGGACCTCAGTCTTTTCTCTTAAGACCTTCAACTGATGGATGAGGCCCAGCACCATGATAGCCTACCAACACTTTACACAAAGTATACTGATTTAAGTGATACCCCTAAAAATTACCCTCATAGCCAGATCTAGACTACTGCTTGAGTGAAAACCAGATATCATGGTTAGTCAAGTTGATATGTAAAGTCAACTATTGTATTTTATCTTTGTTTTTGAGAGGTATTTTTAGATATAAAATGCTAGGTTGACAAAAAAAGTGTTTTTATTTATCTTTTTTTTTTTTTTTTAAGATTTCATTTATTTATTCATGAGAGACAGAGAGAGAGAGAGAGAGGCAGATTGAGAAGCAGGCTCCATGCAGGGAGCCCCACATGCGTCTGGATCCCAGGTCTTCAGAATCACGCCCTGTGCTGAAGGTGACACTAAACTACTGAGCCACCCAGGCTGCCCCTTTGTTTATCCTTTCATTCCTATAAAGTCACCATGTCATTGTTTTCTACCATGCCTGGTTTCTAGAGAGAGATTTTCTGACATTCTTATCTTTGTTTTGTAGATATATTTTGAGAGGGGGGAGGTACTTATTTTAAGATGTAAGAGAACATCTTACATCTTACATCTTTTTTGCTATTTTCATCAATTTGATACTATTTATGTTTCTTCTTCTTAAGGTTTGTTGTGCTGTAGATAATAATGCTATGGCCTGAATGTTCGCATGCCTCCTACCGCCCCCCACCCCCATAATTCACATATTGAAATCCTAAAGCCCAATGCAGTGGTGTTAGGAGGTGTGATCTTTGGAAGCACTTAGGTTCTTAGGTTGTGAGGGTGGGGCCTCATGAATCAGATAAGTGCCATATCAAAGAATTCCCACAAGCTCTCTAGGTCCTTCCACCACGTGAGGACACAAGGAAAAGCCTGTGAGCTCAAAGAGGACTCACCCATCATACAGGCAGCCGATTCTCAGGCATACAGTCTCCAAGCTGTGAGAAATAAATTTCCATTATTTATAAGCTGCCCAGTCTGTGGTATTTTGTAATAGGAATCCAAACAGAGTAAGTCATTGAGATTTGTGGTTTTCATCAAGTTTGGAAATTTTTCAGTTATTATTTTAGAAATATTTTTAATCCTTCCCCATCCACACCACTCCTGTCCTCATGAATCCCCAATTACTTACTCATCTGTAAGACTGATGTTGTTCTGCAGCTCTCTCTGTCTCTGCCCAATTTGGTTCCAATCATTTTTCTCTTTAGGCTTCATATCAGATGTTTTCTAAAAGTAGAATAGTAAAGTAGTTTAATTTATTAGAGAAGGTCATTCTTAGCACCCCTTTGTCCTCAAATTTGGAAACAATTGCTAATTAGCAGCAGAGTTCTACATTTGGTGTAATAATTAAAGTCACTACTTAAGGAAATTCAAAACTGGTATTTTGAGAAAAATTGAAATGCTACTTACCATCAGCACTTGGGTTAATATTTTATTTTTCTCTAAGAGGCATTGGCAATATTTCTATTTTTGACTCCTATTTGAAAGAAATCCAGATTAAGGGACATTAAATTAAAAATTTTTACTTTGAATGTGAAAATGTTAACATTGATGGGTTAAGACAGAAATCGGCCCCAATCCTTAGTTGTCTCAGAATTAATACTTTGGAAGTAATTAATGGTTATTATGCAATAATAATTGATCCCACGGTACACATACCCTTCCAGTGCAACTCATTAAAATAAAAACATTTAATTTGATAATCAGCTATAATACCACTCAGCTAACAAGATGTAGCATCATTTACTGGTTTTGTTGTCATTATATATGGCAGAATAATAAATAATTAACCTATTACAGGAACATCTGGTAATCCTTTAATCAATGCACCCTCAGCTTTATTTATATAAATCTCAATTTGGTTTGTGGTGCTTAGATTTCATGAATTTAATTTACCTTTGGTGATTAAGTAACTAATTATTTGGTTACTCTATTATGGTTTTTATTCTAACATAATCATGGACTAATCAGAGGACAACATTATAATCTCTCACCTTATATCTAAATGCACTTATATAAAAAATAAGCAAAGTAATTTCTTTCTAAATATATTTTCCTATCACCTTGTAGTATGAAAGAAAACATGTAAAGCACATAATGAAATAATGTGCAACAATGAAAGTAAACATGTTTTTCATATAAAATTGTGTAGTTCCTATTATGACTTCCTTCGTTATAAAATATGAATTATCACTCTTTGGCTTGATTGCAAACTTTCAAAGAAGAGTATATTGTTCCCAATTTACAGATAAAACAGTGAAGCCCCAAGAGTTTCAGTCACTTGTCTCAGCTATTAAGCGATCCACTTGAAATGTTTGCCTATTTTATTCCAAAGCTTATTCACTGTTCCATCACTCTTTTCTTTATGTTTTTTTTTTCTCTTTATGTTTTTATCATAAGCATACCAATAAAAGTTTTTATTTCAGGATTCCCTAGGAAAAAGGAAAATAATCTTTCCTCAGGTTAAAATAAAGTATGATATTATAACATTGTTGTTAATTGAAGTAGAAAGACAAGGCAGGAAAAGCAGGAAGAGGAGAAGGAAGAGAGGTGAAAACCAGGAACACAAAGAACATGAACAAGAACCAGAAGATGAGTTCCTCCACCATTTCATCCATGTCTCTATCTTATAATCACATCCAAACTGACATATTTCTCCCTCCTGTAACTAAGAGGTGTCTGTTTTGTGCCAGTCTCAGCCTATAGTAGCCAATAGTAGGGCTGGACCAGCCCTCTTGGTTCTTATTATAATTGCAAAAGGTCCCCAGTAATAATCATCAGGAAACTTTGGGGAAAAAAAAGAGAATGCAGGCCTGGGTTCTGCGTTTACTGGGGTCAAGTTTGGGGCCTAGGGTTTTAGGGCTCACTCTTTATTGGCAAATTTAAAACCTAAGAATGGGAATTTAAAGCACAGGAAGAGGAAAACAAACAAAAACAAAAACAAAACAAAACCCCACAAGTGACTCAAAAGATCAGGTACTGAAAGCAGCCAAGATTTCTAAAACAACAAAGCCTGAGGTCTGGGACTCTGACTGGGGGAGGCAGGTGTACCCAGCAGCCAGACTCTTTATCTAGTATTGTGGCTGGCAATGTGTTTATTTAAGATAGCCATCCTTGAAGTGGATGCCTCCACAATCAAAGCTCAAGTCAGGCACATTCATTTCTAAAAGAAAAAGCCAACTGTCAGGACCTGCACTATAGTGACATAGCTCAATAGCCAGTGTTTGCTTTTTAACTATTTTTGTATTATTTCCTTTTCTATACCAGTTGTTTTTATTCCAGGTTGACCAGACACGGTCAGATCATGAAGCTTTAAAGCTTGTGTCTTAAAACAAAGTTCTCTGGGGTAATATAACATACAGTCTTCAAAACAGAAAGGACTTATTCTGGAAACCCTGATGGTACTGTTAAATTATGTATATGCTAGGATCATGAAAAGTCCTTCTCACTGCTTTTCCCTGTCTATTGTAGGGTAAAGGTGAGTAGAATCGAATTGACTTCACAGAATAACCATTATCAATAGCAAATTTACAGTTTCTTATCATTTATTCCATATCAACATGCTCTGAGAATATAATTATATTTAATTCCACATTTTTCTTGATGTAGAGGTTACAACATCTTGCATGGGTAATCCAATGACAAAAATAGCAACAAAAACAGATGCTCAGTGACTGATTCAAATTCTTTAAGAACATGTGCCTGGATGCCTGGGTGGTTCAGTCGGTTAGCCTTCAGTTCAGGTCAGGATTTAGCCCCATGTTGGACCCCCGGCTCAGCTGGGAGTCTACTTCTTCCTTTCCCTTTACCCTTCCCCCTGTGTGTGCGCTCTCTCTCTCTCACTCTCTCTCTCTCTCAAATAAACAAATAAAATCTTTTAAAAAAATTGAATAAATAAAAAAATGTGACTAACTCAAGGTCATACAACAAGCCAATTAAGAACCAGGAAGCAAATGTCTAATTCTAGAGTTAAAGGTTACAGATGGGCCAAAATCACCTTTGGAACAGAAACAAACTCAACTCGTAGAGGAGAAAGGATTCAACTTATTCCCAGAACCTGACTCAGACTGAGACAATTCCCTTAGGATGATGACTTTTAAGTGAAAACCTGACAATTTGTTATATTACCAATTTAGAAAATAATCTCCAACTCTACGGATACGATGCCAGCCTGTCACGTTACAAATTTCTCTTTTATTCCATCAGAACATTCAGCATAAAAACTGCTCTCCCTAAATCTTTCAGTCTTTTGAGGGCAGGGGTTAGAGCAACCCCCTCTTTCTTTTCTGTTAGGCATCTTTCATAGTTCTTTTGAAAACTAAGGGTAGGAAATAGAACCCAGGAGCTGGAAGGTACCAAGATCTGTTTCTAGTTTTTTCTTTTTCTTTTTTGCAAGGAGCATAGAGTTTTCCAAATTCTATGAAATGGTGTATTAGTTTTTCCCTTGGCAAAATGTGATTGTGAATCCTTTATCCCTCAGAAATATTGTCTTACACTTCATAACAATAAAATCAACTGTTATAATATTGCAGTTAATTCTGTACACACCTCATTCTCTAACTAGATCCTAATATTCTAACATTCTTGAGTGTCAGAACCTCCCTTCATACTGTTTACAATGTTTTGTATATAGTTGGGATTCATTTTTAAAAAGGAACGTCCAGGTTACATACTTTTGGGTTGTTTTCTTCCTTCTTCCTTCCTTCCTTCCTTCCTTCCTTCCTTCCTTCCTTCCTTCCTTCATTTTTTTTTTTGAACTGTGCCTTTCCTGTTTTCTGCAAGAAACCTTTTCTGGGGATCCCTGGGGGGCGCAGTGGTTTGGCTCCTGCCTTTGGCCCAGGGCACGATCCTGGAGACCCGGGATCAAATCCCACGTCGGGCTCCCGGTGCATGGAGCCTGCTTCTGCCTGTGTCTCTGTCTCTGTCTCTGTCTCTCTCTCTCTCTGTGACTATCATAAATAAATAAAAATTAAAAAAAAAAGAAACCTTTTCTGCAAGAAATTGGGGCACATCAAGCTGATCTATAACGGAAGCACATCATATAATACATTCTCTGATGATCTTTCTGCCACTTTCTCACAAGTAAATTTTGTATGACCAAGAAAGCATGTGTACTACTAATCATCCACGTGTGCTGCCATCTTCTACATTAGAAAAGATATTTTCACTCAGGGTCAGGCCTTTGTGGGGTTATTTTTGATGATAGATGAGCATTCATACCACTTAGATTTCTTATACTGTAGCTAAGAGAAAGCCAGTATGCACATATATGTTTGTATGTGCACATTCTGTTTGTACCTCCTGCTGGACTGCCAGTGCCTTGAATGCAGAGACCATGCTGTATTAGAGTTCTTCAGGAGAACAGAATCAATAGGGTGTGTACATAAAGAAGTACAGAGAAAGAGAGAATTGGTACATATAGTTTTGGGGTCCAAAATATAATTTTGATAAGTCCAAAATATGCAGAGCAAGTCAGCTGGCCAGAAGCATGGAGAAGAATTGATACTGAGGCTTGAGTCCAAAGGCAGTCTAGAGGCAGAAATATCTGCTCCTTAAGGGACCTCAGTCTTTTTCTTTTAAGGGCTTCAACCCACTGGATGGGGCCCACCCACATTATAAAGAATAATATACTTTATTCAAAGTCTATTAATTTGAATGCTAATCTCATCTAAGTAGAGAAACGTAGATTTATATTTGACCAAATATCTGCGTACAATGGCCTGGTGAAGTTGACACGAAACTAGCCATCATGCATGCCATAGGTTTTAATCACCCACTGGGTTCCAACCCCAAGATAGACTTCACAAAAAGTTGGATGCTTCTTCATATTCCATGTATTAGCTTGTATTTGGCTTTCCTTTTGGAAGCTTTTGCTATCATGACTCAGTTGCAATGATCCAGATCAATTTCTATATTTTAAGACCAATTCCTGGATTTAAATATTTTTTTAAAAACATTCACTAAATTGGGCAGCCCCGGTGGCTCAGGGGTTTAGCACCACCTTCAGCCCAGGGCTGATCCTGGAGACCCGGGATCAAGTCCCACGTCGGGCTCCCTGCATGGAGCCTGCTTCTCTCTCTGACTGTGTCTCTGCCTCTCTCTCTCTCTGTCTCTCATGAATAAATAAATGAAATCTTTAAAAATAATAATAACAAAATAAAATAAAAAAATAAAAAAATTCACTAAATAAAGACAAAGGAATATGCAGAAAGCAGTCTTGTTTATCAGCTAAATGTGAATGGTAAAGAGAAAAACATTTGGAGATAGATACAGAATCCAATCATTCATTTAGTAAGATTAATTTCTTCTTTTTTTGAAATTTTGTTACTGTTAATAAATCATAGATATTATTAATGGTAACACTATATATTATGGTTTGCGCATCTTGAAGAGGGTTTCATTTGGTCCTCTATCATAAAAGTATTACTTTATACTGGAATAATCTAATACAAGACCTGCAGTAGATGGATCACATCAGCCCTATTATCACTTCTTCAGCGTTTCAGGGATATATATATATATATATATATATATATATATATTCAAAAAATGAGTGTGCACAAATATGATATATTTGGGAGATCAGAGATATCTGACTAGAGTCAAAGTAGGATCATGAAGATATGATTTTAGAGGTAATTTTGAAAATTCTTTTTTTATAAAGATTTTATTTATTTATTCATAAGGCAAAGAGAGAGAGAGAGGAGAGACACAGGAGAGAGAGAGGCAGAGGAGAGAGAGGAGAGGAAAGAGAGGAGGCAGAGACACAGGCAGAGGGAGAAGGTTCCCTGCAGGGAGATGTGGGACTGAATCTTGGGACACCAGGATCAGAATCTGAGCCAAACGCGGACGCTCAACCACTGAGCCACCCCGGCATCCCAAATTTGAATTTTCTTAAATACATTCTTGATCAAAAAAGAAAAACAAAACAAAACAAAACAAACCTAAAACCTGGCACCATCTCAGATGTGAGTAGGTCCTGGCTGAGTAGCATACCATCAACAAGCAAAAAATGACTGGGTTTTGTTTTTTTTTGCGTGTGTTTTTTATATTATTATAATGTATTTATGGAGACTCAGAAGTCGAACACAAGACAACATCCTAAACAAATCATTTTTCTTCTAGTGAGTTCAATGAGTTAGAATGACTGTCTCCTACTGGCAAGGCCCTTGACAAGCACTAGTTGTCCTGTGGGGACAAAAACAAAATAGAAATTAGTTCATTCTAAAAAGACTTAATATTTCTTTTCATTATTAGAGACTGGGAATATCATGGCTGGTGAGCTTTGTCTCTTTTACTGTAGCCAATCTCTTGTCTTTAGACCACCAATAGGTTCCTACTCAAAAACAAGTTCTGTAATATATTATCTAGGATATTAACAAAGTATAAACAGAGGCATTACTAATAATGCTTTGCCTTCATCACACTGCTGATTTTGCTTGCAGAATTTTGACTTTGAAAAAGGATGGTCATAAAAAGTAAAGATTCACTAAACACAAAAATTCATGCAAATCCAATTCATTCATTCATTAGGCACATCTATTTAACATCTTAGTTGCAGCAGGCACTGAAATAAATTTACAAAAGCAAGCATGGTTAGTAACCTTATTTTCATATGGGCTATAGGCCACTGTACACTGTGAGATGCAAATTAACATTCCACCGTATTTTACAATAAGATATAAATATTTTATTGGATAAAGGAACTGACAGTTGGACATTAAGCTCTCCAGTATGTCACAAATGGTCACCGCAAATCAAAATCTGCTCAATTTTTAAGTAGAGTTTGTGGTCAGTTTTAAGAAGAATTTGAAGATTTTTGTCCTGCTTCTCCTCCCCCAACAAATCTCTTATTTCAGTTTGCCTTTTATACAGCATCATCGTGGAGGCAGGAAAAAAAAAAAAGTACCATCTGTAGAACAAAAATCTGAGAGGGGGAGCACTTTAAGTAAGGGCATTTTGTTAGTTATCACACAGTACCTGTTGCCCCCTAAAAAAATGATGGTGGCACCATAATTTCTTTTGAAAAGGAACAAAACATTAACAGTAAATCACAACACCTCTTGGAATATATAAAAAAAATAATCAAATACCCTAATGGAACTTTGAAATGACTCTGAGGCAGTGTTCCAGTGAAATTCAGAATAATCGGCACTATTCTGACACAAGTACTCTGTCAAGCTTCCCCTTCACTGAGAGAGACAATTGTTTAATGAATGTGAAGGGCCGCAGGTCACTGAGGGTTCCTGGGAGAGCCTATGGTACAGAACTTCATGCCCTGAGCAGTAAGAATGGCAGCAAGGATGTGTTAATTATATTCATTTTTTATATTAATGTGCAGGGGAGGAAAACAACAGAATAAATGTCACCATCCTGTTTTGTTTTGTTTTTTTCTTACCCTTCAAGGTGGAAACATACACAACCACACACAACTTTCTATTTCTTTTCTAATAGAAAGAAAAGAGCTGTGTGTTGTCAAACACGCATATAAAGCTTACTCCTGCAGGAAATGGAGAAAGACCTACATGCTCGCTTGCAGAGGAAAAAAGTTAATCAGAGAAGAAGTTAATCCTGTTTTATGGACCTGTGGTCAATGAAGGGATTAAAGCTTTGTAAACATGCTCTAAGCATTTCCTTTAAACATCAGTTTAAAGCACAATATACTTATCCAGCTCTCTAGGCATGAATGGAAATAAGATGGAAGACATGAGGTGATTTGTTCTTCAGTCTTTTATATATATTAAAAAAAATAGGTTAGGAGACTACTATTTAATTTTCCTCATGTATACTGTCTTCTGAGCAGGCCCATGTTACCAAGTTCTTCTTTTATCTGAAAATGACTTTCCTACCACACTTAGACATACCCCAGTAATTCACAGTTCTTAATTTATTAGATTTAATTCCTCTCTAAACCTAAGAACCACATTATGCCTGTCCTCTGTAGGGGGGAGCAAAGTAGTGCCCACCAACTCAAATTTCCTCACCAACCATGAGAAAGGGTGGCTTGTTGCACATTCAAAGTAAAGCCATTTAGTTTCAGGTGCTGGACTGTTGGATAAGGACCAATTCATTATCATATGCAGCATGAAAAGTTAAAAGTAACCTTGAATCAAGGTGTATAGACACCATGGCCTGGAATAAGACTGAGGGTCGGAAGTCAGTGGTCAACAAAACCCAGCTTTCAAGTTCGAAAGTCTAGAGGTGAGTGTGAACTGGAAAATAATTTGCAAAGAAATGGCATGATAAAGACAAGGCCATTTAACCATTCAATGAGTATTGACTGTTGTCACTCTGTGACTGTCAGTGTGCTCGATCTGCAAGATCAAATTGAGATACATTTCTTGCCCTCAAGATGTTCACTGTGTAGTTGGGGACAATCCAATTAATAATCAATCACTGTGTAGGACTATGAAGGGGTGCTAAAGTAAGTAGCATAATGCTCTCGACTAGCCAGGTGATCCTAGCTGGGGTAAGGCGGGAGGCAAGAGGGCTCTGCTTCGCAAAAAAAAAGCAGATATTGAGTGTTTGGGGTACAAGATATTTACTAAGGATCAACCAGGTGAAGGAAAGGGGAATGTATCATGCTACCATAACAAAATACACAGACTGGGTGGCTTAAACAACAGAAACTAATTTTCTCAAAGTTCCAGAAGCTGAAAGTATAAAACCATGATGACATCAGGGCTGGTTTTGGTGAAGTCTCCCTTCCTATATTGTCAATGGCTACCTTCTCCCTGTATCTCTCACTTGGCCTTTCCTCTGTGTGTGTTGGAGAGAAATCACTTCCTCATAATGACACCATCTCTATCGGATTAGGGCCCCACCTTAATGACTGTATTTAACCTTAATTAATATTCTGATGGCCTTATCTCCAAATAAGTCACATTGAGTGCTAAGGCTTCAACATATAAATTTTGGGGAGGAATTTGTGCAATTCAGTCTATAACAAGAAGGAAACATGAATAGATGGAGAAAGTCGAAGCATCATGCAAACTTGAAAAGCCAAACTGCCAGGGAGCACTGGAGTGAATGTCCCACACTGTGTTAACACGGCCAGATCCCTGAATGTAGGCAGCCCTAGACATGCACAACCTTGAATAAAGCAGTTGGCCACAGCTGAGCAGATACTGAAGTTGCTGACAGTTGAAAGCCAAAGCCATATGATGACTACATTCCTTATGGCTTGGTAGCAAGCCCTCCCTGACATGATGTGAGTGTATCGTTGTGTCCAACACAGGACACCAACAGTTATTTCATTAACACTCATTAAACCAGGAAAGGAAACATTTGATCTGAGACTTCAAGGCAGTTAGGGACTGATGAGTCAGGAGAGGAAGTGTCAAGACCTTCAGTCCATTGACATACTAGGCGTTGACTCGCCACGTTCACTCTTTCCCACTTTTCCTTCCTACCGTATTCTCGAATCCAGCTCTGGCTTTGCAATAACTTGAAAATATTTTAATCCCCTGGCTCCTAGGGTAGAAAGACACCTCCAATGCCCTGATATCTGCCCTAAACCCTGAAAGAACTGATATGTGTACTTTCTCTCGGTCCAAACTCAGCTAAATGCTATTGAAGACAAATCCAAGGCATGGGTGGCAGTAGTTGCATTTAAACACTTGTCACAGCCCCTCATTTCAACTCCAGTCTTTCCATGGTGATTAGTCACATGTTCTCATTGTGCCTTATATTCCCCATCCATTTCTCCCCACTGCTTCACCTTCAGGTGATAAGTCTAATCTTGAGGAAAGAGACACGATTAAACAGGCATCCTCTTCACTCCCCATCATAAAATCAACAAACCTAACAGTGATTTTTTCACCTTGGTTAAAATAAAGGAAATGTCTTCCTTTTTAGGCCAGCAGAATCTATTCATGTGTGCCTTGAATAACATCTTAATACCTTATTCTGGCAAAATCCCTTGTATATCCTGTATCATTTATCATGTCCCCTCTTCTAGATTATTGTCATCACAACACAAACTTGATGTAGAATCTCTTCTTGTGAAATATCACTTCTCTGAATATTTTGTCTCTCCAAGAATTATTTTGTTTTCCTATTTCCCTTTATATCAAACGTGTGCAATGAATGTCAGGCTCCATATGTACTTCCCTCCCTTTACTCCAGTCTATCCCCTTGGTTGCACTGAAGCTGCTCCAGTCAAGGCCATCATTGAATTCATGTTGCTAAATGCATATTTTCTGGTCCTCATCACTCTTAATTTTTTAGATACATTCACGTTGGCCACTCCATCCTTCTTCTTTTAAAAAAAATATTTTATTTATTTATTTGACAGAGAAAGAAAGAGAGCACAAGCAGGGGGAGTGGCAGAGGGAGAGGGGGAGATAGGCTCCTCCATGAGCAGGGAGCCTGATGTAGAGCTCAATTCCAAGACCCTGGGATCATGATCTAAGCCAAAGGCAGGTACTTAATCAACTGAGCCACCCAGATGCTCCCACTCCCCTCTTCTTAAACACATCTTCGCTTGACCACAATGATGTCTAATTTTATTACTTCCTCCCCAAACTTCAGCACCCTCTCTCGCCTCTCCCCCATTCTTCTTCCTCTTTACCTTTAGATTTTGGAGTTTTTCATGTCTCAGGTCTGTACTCTCTCCCCTTTTTCTATGTCTCTCCCTAGAATAATAGATCTATTCCCAAGGTTTGAATAGCATTGGTATTTAATGATCCCAGAATGTGTACCTCGAATGCTTATCAGTCCTCTATGGCCAATCCTTATATTACCAACTGGTTTCTTGATTCTTCTGTTTATATTTCTCAGTGGCACTATAAATCCTACATGTCAGAACTGAACTTGTGAACATGTTCCCTAAATCTTCTTTTCATGATTTCTTCATCTCAATTATACTACTTACTATATCTATCAAGGTACTAAGTTCACAAAGCTGGGATTCAACTTTGATTCCTGTTGCATCATCATGCCTACATCTGATCCATCACAAGGCCCATTAGTTCAGCCTTGGACAGGTAGCTAAATCCACTGATTATTCTCTGTCACCTCAGGCACAAATACGGTTCTGGCTCCCAGCTGTGGCCATTAGAACCACTCTTAGTGCTTCCTAACTAGCTTCCCATTTCCAGATTTATGCCCCTGATTAATTGTTCATCAAGGTAGTCTTAAAAACACAAATTCCAGGGACTCCTGGGTGGCTCAGCGGTTAAGCCTCTACTTTGAGCTCAGGGTGCCATCCTGGAGTCCCAGGATGGAGTCGCAGGTTGGGCTGACTGCATGGAGCCTGCTTCTCCTTTTTAAAAAATGCAAATACAAATTACATCAAATTGGCGTCTTGTTACTGCTTTGCTTAAAGTTGCTACCAATTTGTCGTAACCTATAATGAAGCTTTTTTTACCACTCAATTTAAATGTCCGTCTATATCTGCTATGGACTGAATTGTATCCCCTCAATATTTGTGTGCTGAAGCCCTAACTCCCAATGTGATAGTATTTGGAAATGGAGTCTTTGGGGAGTAATTTGGTTTAGATGAAGTCATGAAGGTGGGGACCCCCCGTGATGGAATTTTTACTCATTGAAGGAGAGACATCAGATAGTTGCTTCCTCTCTCTTTCTTTCTGCAAGGTGAGGACCAAGCAAGGAGGTGGTCACCTGCAAGCCAAGAAGAAAACCTTCACTAAAGAACTAAATCAGCTGGCACCTTAATCTTGGACTTCCCAGACTCCACAATCATGAGAAATAAAATTCTTCTGTTTAAGCCTCCCAGTTTATGGTGTTATGTTATGGCAGCCAGAGCTGATTAAAATATATTTGTGTGTCTATACATATCTGTATCTATATTTCTATCTATCTGTCTATCTATCTATCTATCTATCTATCTATCTATCTATCTATCATCTCATAGGTGTGTTTGATTTTAAATAAACTCTACACCCAACGTGGGGCCTGAATTCATAATGCAAAGATCAAGAGGCACATGGTCTACCAATCAAGCCAGCCAGGAATCCCTGATTTCTTTTTCTTTTCTTTCTTTCCTTTTTTTTTAGAAAGAGAGCCCAAGAAAGCCAGGCATAGGAGGAGCGAGGAAGAGCGAGTGAGAGAATCTTAAACAGACCTCATACCCAGTGCAGAGCCCAACAGGGGGCTCCATCTCAGGACCCTAAGATCATGATCTGAACTATAATCAAGAGTCAGACGCTTAACCAACTGAGCCCCTCAGGTACCCCTGATTTTTAAAATACATATCCATACTGTACGACTAAGTCTTATGAAGATTAGGACTGTGTCTGTTTTATTCACTTATTATATCCATGCCTAGCCAGAGACTCTCTTACGTAAATGTTTCCTGACTTTATGAATGACAGGAAATAACCTAGTTCCAGGAGTTGATGACCAATATAGTCCTTGTCAGGTCATCATATTGTTAATAGTCCAGACATGAGGACACACAACAAGCAAATAAATGCACCATTGCAATAAATGTTGGTAAGAAAAAAGTAAAGGGTTGAGTGTGTACACACATGGGTATCTTTATATAAATGTCAACTGGCAAAGCAGGAGTGAGGAGGAGGGGACCTATCCACAGAGAGAAAAAAAACATGTAGAAAACCTAGTGTCTTCACCAGGAAAGAGAGAAAACCAATATGAATGGAACACCATAAGCTCTCTTCTCAAAATGTCCAATGCACCCCATTTGAATCTATTTCCCATAAGCTGGGATTCTAAGATTTTTCTATTAGAGTCTGAAAGTAAATATATGTTATGGCAAAAGGGATTTATTTTACTGGTGTAAGAATTGAAACAGTTTTGTTGTTTTTTTTTTTAAAGAGAGACAATTGAAGGAGTTGATCAGGGACATGTATTAACCACTGGTATGTATAAGTTTCAAGATATTCTGGGGTAACAATTGGGTTTACCTAATCAATATATTGTATATTTAATATTGTCTTATATCCAGATTAATTTTTTTCAATAAAATATATCCCTATAACTATTAGTAAAGTTATACAAATTCTGGAAGTTTTTGTGGCCAAGCATATGAATCAGCAAATGTAGTGATTCAAGTGAGTCAAAGCTTATTCGACATCATTGGAGGGCTCAGGGACATTACCTAGTTATCTGTGCAAAAAATGAAAATGCTTATCAAAGACCACAAAGGGAAGAGATGGTAAGTTATATTTTTTGTTCCGTTTCTTTCCCTAACGAAGAAAATCTACAAATCAAATTATGACTTTGTAATAATTTTCCAGAGTCAATATCAATACACAATACATGCAGTGGAAAAAGTATATATCTTATTTTATTCAGGTTCAAGGCATCACTCCAAGCCTTGGAATCTTCATTATAGAAGCAATGTTAATTAGTATAGCTAGTGGATTTTTTTTTATTATTACTATTGAATTGGATCCAGTGATTCTCTTCAAGAGACAGATTGAGAAAGAAACCTCTTGTGTTGAGGCTTCCTGGCCATAAACAACTTAATGCTTTCATAGACTCTCAGGGCTCATTTAAATACTAGAAACAGCATTTCTAGTATTAGAGACTAGAAACAGCATTTCTGACAATATAAGGAAATACCTGAATCATTCTTAGATATATTGCAATTTGCATGCATTGTGTACATTTAAAGGTATGGGAAGTGCATCCACCTAGACAGTTGTTTAAGTAAAGGGAGACAAGAAAAAAAAAAAAAAAAGACTGTAGTCTCAGTTGTATTAGGTGGAAGAGACATCAAAACTATAAATCCTATAATTAAGTGTTGGAAGTTTTGCTCAAACATGTAGACTTTTAGAAAAAAATAAATATGTATATATATGTGTGTGTTTAATTGTGATTTAATTTTTTGTTTATGTTTTACAACCTTTTCAGAATGAATATGTGTTAATACTAGAAAAGTAGGTATGGTCTTGGTTATAAACTCATTGGTCATTAGAAAACTGCATAAAATCTGGGCTAACTGCTTTTAATTGCTAAGAATGCTAACTATATAGATATGTCTATGGGATATGGATCACTTTGGAGACAATAATAAGAGTAGCAGCTAACACTATACTATGTTCACATCTTCCCTTAGCTGTTCTATTTTAACTTTCAACGCAAAAAGACTAGTGCTAATAGTATCTCCATTTTACATAAGAGGAGACACAGAGAGGTTAAGTAACTTGTACAGGGTCACACAGGTAGTAAGTGCTAGGGCTGGGATCTAAACAGGACAGACTGGCTCCAGAGAATGTGTTCCTTATCCACCATACTCTTGTGAAAGGAAGTCAAGAGACAAATGGGGTGGGGTGGGCAGGGCATAAAACTGAATGAGATATTTTGTGAAGATTTAGTGCAGTGTTTGGTACAGGGTAGGCACAACATAAATACAACCTGAGCTGGATTTTATCATGCTGTCCTATGATGATGACAAGTGTAACCAATAGTAACTGCAGCCCCTAGAATGTTCTTAAGTGCCATAAGTACAAAATGACACCGTCTAATACAAATAGCTAACAACGTATTTTAAGTGTTTATCATGCATTAAACTGTTTTCATTCACACAAAAACCTTGTGAATTAGGTAATGTTTTCATTCCATTTAATGGATGAGATAATTGAGGCACAGAAATGCTAAGAAATATGTCTGATGCCATATGATTAATATGGTTTTTTTGAAATGTCTTAAATAAGGTGGTCTGGCTCTAAATTCTGTGCTCTTACTATCCTACTGTACTTCCTGAGGCATTCTAAGTTTACAGCCTATGTGTAATTCGAAGTTTACAGCCCATATTAGCCCACCAAGTGAACCTAAAGTCCTTGTAAGCTGCCTTTATGACTGCCAGTAATCAGAAGCTATGGGCCCAGGTTTCAAATTGTGACTTATTGATGACCATGAATTTATAACCAGGAACCTGCCTGATTTCCTAAAAGTTTGCAAAGACGCTTAAAGTTCTTTTATCACGATTCTAGATCTCCATTATAGTTTGGTGCAACATTCTGCTATAACATGTTTTCAGTGATATTTATCTATGAGGGCATTCATATCTGAATACAAGGAACAACAGCATCATGCATTAGATGAACAGATACTCAGAAAATGAATTCTGTCTTAAGCAAAATTAGCATAGTCCTTTATCTGTACAAACAGTGTAAGTTGGGGACCGAAGGCCCAATAAATCCTTTTTTAATCTCTTGATGTGTGCTGAAAAAAAATGTAGCACTGGTTTTTCATTCAGTTTACCATTCTGTGCCATAATATTCATTGGTAACATAATATTATTTTTCCTATATCCATTCTTCCCGAGTTAGTGCAAAGATTGGAAACTACATTTCCCAGAATCCTTGGCAGCGGGTTCTGGGGTGGATTCAGCCCAGAGTTACTTCCCCAAGATCTGGCAATACAGAAGCCATCCCTGCTCCTGGTGAAAGCAGACGCTGGCTGCCAGCTGTGCTTAGAGCAGAAGAGAAGGTTGGCCAGGAGATTCCAGGTGTCCTCCTATAAAACCACCTGTTCTGCTGCAGCAGGTGCCTGAGATCAGAACCAGTAGCTTCCTAGCTTCCTCGGATTCCAGGGCCTACTGGTTTCCTCAAGGTCCTGGAAGCTTTCCTGACTTGGACACCGCCCCCAGCCTTCAACAAGGCTCAAGCTCTCATACCCTGGTTTGAATTGTTCTCCTTATATTCTAGGATGATTTCCATTTTCCGGACTGAGCTCAGCCAGGATTATCATGACTTCGTGTTTGTAAAGGACTGCCATATATTGTTTCCTTTCAATGTATCCTGAAGTAAGTCTACAAAATTGATAGAGTAGGCTTTATTTCCAATACATAAATAATTTATCTGAGCCCTGATTTCTCTGATTTTTGTAAAGAATGGCCTAAAGCAAGCTAGTGATAAAATAAGTTTGAGAACTTAGTCCATCTAATCACCAATCCCATGTTCCTTGCACCATATTCAGGAGTCTCAGAATGCTCTACTGAGAAAAAATGAATTATAAGCTCCAATTAAAAAAAAAGAATAAAAAAAATAAAAAAATAAAAAATAAAAATAAATAAATAAATAAATAAATAAATAAAAAATTAAAAGAAGAAGAAGAAGAAGAAGAAGAAGAAGAAGAAGAAGAAGAAAACGAGGAAGTACTACAAGCCACTGAAATTTAAACATCTTTTAAAATGATTACATGAAGCCTGAGGTCATTTCTCAATCCCATAATGACTTTGCAGAAAGTTTTTTTTTTTTTTTTTTTTTTTTTTTTTACTTTGCAGAAAGTTTAATCACAATTTTGCAAAATAAGCTCTACCTGCTTTAATTAAACACAAAAACAAACTTAATTTTAATATTTATGCTTATGCAATCCAATTTCCCTTTGAAAACAAAAACAAATAAAAATTGAACGTCAAATCATCAGTCTTATCTCTTAAATGTGGTATCTTTTTTAAAGTTCTTCCTTAAAAAAATTTTTTTTTAAAGTTCTTCCTTTTAAAAATCTTGTTTGACTGTTTTCCCCTTTCCACTGAATTAAATAGGGAAAACAATGAAATTGAAAGCTTAAAAATGGCTTTTAATTAGCAAACCTTTCTTGTATTGTATTTAGCATTTCCATTAGAAGAGCAAGGCCCTGTGGAAATATTTTTAATGCATATTTGTTTTTCCTTTGAAAATTTATTTGATTATTACAGCAAATGAATTTTTTATAATAACATTGCTTTTAAAATTATAATATGCTGTATATCAAGCGAGGGAGTTGACATCATATTAGCTGCATCGTGTTTGCAAGAGAAAGCTTTATAAAATAGATTATCAATTATCTGTAATATTTTCTGCATTTATTGGCGGTTAGAGGAGGCAATTTTGCTCTGTTTATAAGTTCATTATTTCATCAATCATATGTTCTTCCTTTCTATTCCCATTTATTTCTTCTATTATAGATATATCCATTCAAAATAATTCAGATTAATTTTCTCTATATGTACCCTTAGAGGCAATGGGGGAGAAAACATGATTTATTTTTTTTCCTCCTTTTTTCATTAATTTCCATATAGCATAAGTTAGAATTTTCATTATTAGGTGGATTTAGTTCTGTATTTCATCACAACTAACCATTTGGATGTAGAATTAAAAGAATCACTGAGTTAAAGATCATTGAATTCATTTAGAAACACTGAACATTTTTTAGAGAACTAGAAATCACAGCAGCTATTATCCATACCATCGGTTTCTCCAAATAGGTCTACGCCGCTATAGTTTTGACTGACATCTTCATCCTCTCTCTGGAAATCACAAATTCATTGACAATTCCCTGGAGAAGCCTGAAAGATAGAATATGTGCTGGTAAACGTTGCAGTTACGCATAAAGGCTCAAATGAGCTCCTTAAGTTAGGTGACTTCATTAAAACTTCTTATGCAAATTGATGTTGCTATTTAGAATACATTGACCAGATAATTATTAGCAATCACAATAATAGCAATCCCACACTCACTCCTCTACCACCAAAAAAGCAGTGACTAAGACTTATTAAGAGTTTCTTATCTTTAGGCCCTGACCAAATGCTTTATATGTATTTATATGAATCTTTGGTAGTTTTTATAAGTTCCCTACAGAGATTGATGCAGTGGATTAGGAATAACAAAAATAGTTTATCAGTATCCTCCTATTCGGTATTCATTAACAAATTATTATAAACTCAGTGTCTTAAAACAACAGAAACCTATTTTGTCACAGTTCTGAAGGCCAGAAGTCTGAAATCAAAGATGACTGTAGAGTTGTTCCTTCTGGGGCTCTAAGAGAGAATCTGTTCCATGTCTCTCTCCTGGAGTCTAGTGGCTGCCGGCAATCCCTGGTGTTCCTTCGTTTCGACCCCAGTCTCTGCCATCATCCCATGGCCTTCCCCTCTGGGTCTCTCTGGGTGTCTTCTCTTTTACTGTCTCTTATAAGTACACTTGTTTTTGGATCTGGTGCATACCCTAATCTAGGATGATTTCATCTCAAGATCTACAAAGACAATGATTTCAAATATGGTTCTATTCTTTGGTTCTGGATGGGCATAACTTTTGGGTGTTCATTATTCAATGTATTACGGTGAATATCCAGTTACATAATTTATTATTTGTACTGACTCAATCAATTCAACAGGAAGAATTATAGGTCAACAGTAACTATAAGTTTTCTTTAGTATACATGCTCAAATTCATGCCATTTTATACTGGTATTATTTCCTTTCACTGCTTCACGCCTCTTGAATATAGCATAAACCCTTCCCAAACATCCCCTAATATCCTTCCTTCCCAAAGAGGGGAAGCTACACAAACTACAAATACATCCTGGCTTCACTTTTATGTATGTTTACACTGTTGAATTCTTTTTACCATAGGAAGGGTTTCCTATTTCCATGACTACTGAGAACACATTATAAGTAAAGCCTAATTTGGCCCCTCCATTCTATTTTTTTTCCATTGCCAATTGGATATTTTGCATCCCTTCAAATTTGTAATCAAAGAATGTCTCCACAAAGACACTGCCTATGAATTTGTCTCTCCCCAAGGTCCTCGTAGCCTCTAATTATTGTTTTGTTTTCACTGATTTCCACATTCTTTTTCTGTTAACCAAGGCTGATAACTTCCTCTCCTCCAAAACAATAGATTCTCTTCCAATCAATAGTGAAAAACCAATAGTTTTCATTACAGAGATGGATGAAGTAACAGAAATATTTCCTTGTGGTTGAAAATGTTTAAAAAAAAAAAGAAAATGTTTTTATTACTAGGAGGTGTTTTTTGTGTCAAAAAACAAGAATAATGCTGTTGCCCATGAAAATAATGCCTTAGTGCTCTTGGTTCTGTCCTTAAATAACAATTATAAGTGTACAAATACAATCATCTGGGATTTTACAATGTAGTCCTTACACCATTTCTATATGGTTCAGTGAGACTTCAGGATTTATTTTATGTAATGGTTGTTTTTTTTAAACCTAAATTTGAGATCTACTTATAATTCTATTTTTAGCCATATTGCTTACAGTTTCTAATATAGTAATTATAATTTTAAAATGCCAGCTTGAAAACAAATAATATATGAGAATCCATTTGTTTGTCACTTGGCACAGAACAGTTCTATCAAAGTAAAAAATACAGTAGCATGTAAAAATTATTTATAAATTATTTATAAATTGATATAAATAAAACTGGATATCTGATAACTAAAAAAAATAGAAATTTGACATGACATCACACTTGATTTATACTTCTCAGGACCTATCAGGATAATAGGAGGAGACTGGTAATTGAATGAAAGTGGGACATTTGACATTATGCTAACAGAAAGAAGTACTAGACACCAGGAGGACTGCCATATTGGATACTACTACATTGTCGGAATTGACTTGGTCTGTAGAGATATACCTGAGTCTTCTTTAACCTATACCAAGTATGTAACACATTTTTTTTTTTTATGGGAGATACATAGGTAAGACTTAGTTAATGTCAAAAGGACAAACCAGAATGAGAAGGGGAAGGAGGATGGAGAATCAGAAATGTTCACTTCGAGACATCAGAGAACACCAAATTTAGTCATAGGAAAGATTTCTCTTACTTGATGGCACACTGCAAACATTTAGGAGTTAGGGACTGCTATTTCAGTTTGTTGTATTCCAGTATTCTGGAAACTATGTTCTTTTATGTTTACATTACTTTTTTTGTCATATAACTTACACACAAGTAAGTGTACCTGCGATAAAATCTATGCACTTGTGTAACAGTCACTACAATTAAGACTATTTCCATCATCCCAAAGGGATTTCTTCTGCTTCCTTATAATCAGGATGCCCAGCTCTAGCCCTAGAAAAATGAGTGATCTACTTTCTGTCACTAAAGATTAGTTTCGCCTATTCTAGACTTTTATATAAATGGAATCACACAGTAAGTAGTCTTTCTTGTCTGACTTTTTTTTTATTCAGTGCAGTGTTTTTGAAATACAGCCGTGTTGTTTCATCTATCAGTACTTTGTTCCTCTGTATTGCTGAGTAGTAATCTACTGTACAAATATAACCCAATTCTTTTATCAGTTTACCTGTTAATGAGCATTTGGGTTGTTTCTAGCTTATCACTATTATGAATAAAGCAGCTCTCAATATTTCTGCACATGTTTTTTGTAGACATCTATTTTCATTTATTCAGGTGAAAACATGGGAGTAAAATTGCTGGATTATAGGGTAACTATATGTTCAATTCTATGAGACTGTCTGAGATTTCCATTTTGCAATCCTACCAGCAATGTATGAGAGTTTTCATTATTTCACATCTTTAACAATCTGGGGGATTATACTTATTATTATTATTATTTTTTGGCTATTTGAATAAGAGTCTGGTTGCATCTCATTGTACTATTAATTTGCATTCCATGATTACTAATGATGTCGAGCATTTTTCCTGTGGTTATTCATCATGTGAGTATCTTCTTTTGTGATAGTCCTGTTTCATTTATTTATTTTTTGTCTATTTAACAAAATAATGGGAAAAAAAGAGGAAAAAAATGAGTTGTCTTCTTAGAAGTGAGTTGTGAAAATTCCGTATACTGGATGTGCTCTCATGAGAGAGGGGCTGTGCTAGACCAGGGTAGATCCTTTTCTCTCTAGTTACTAGGGGAAAAGTCAAAACTGCTACAATCCAGTACCATTGTTCAAAGAGGTACAGCCCAGATACATGGTTTGGTTTTGAATAATCTACTCAGGGGACATAAACATTTCAACCCAAATTTAAGTAATGGTGCTAATGACAACTCCTAAGTCTCAGAGGTTTCAACTATCATTATTTATTTTCTTGCTAATATTATACAAGGGTGGATGAAAGCTGATACAACTCTATGCTTCAGGTCAGTGCCAGGCAACGGGGTCTACACTTCCTAAGATTCAAGCTGGAGGAGCAGCTTCGATCTAGTATACTCCCATTCTCATTGCAGAGGGAAAGAGCAAAGAAGGTAGGGCAACCACAGGTGACAGTGACAGTACACCTGCTGGGATGAAGTGTGTGCTGTCTTCAGTCACATTTCGTTTGGCCAAAGCATATCACAGGGCTGAGCCCAATGTAAATGGACTGGGGTGAGAATACATGACCCATGGTAGGGTTAGGAGAGTGAAGGTATGTGAACACCAATATAATGTACCACAATCAGCTGCAAAAAAGACCACAGCCCAGGGCAGAGAGTTCTCCCCAAGAATCACATGTAGAGCTCAGAGTATAAAGCCCACACATGACAAGATTCAATAAATGTTCACTCTTACTTATTTCCTTCTATAGAGATCAGAGTCTGTCACATTATAAGAACTGCTCTCTGAAATACTGTAAGAAGATTTTAACAGTACTGATACAATTGAATTGCTTAGAGGTCAAGTGGCACTGTCATCTCTATTTTCTTAGCTTTAAACCTTTACTCAGAATGAAAGAGAGACTTCTATGAACCATAAAAAATTTAACATATTGAATAAAAGGGTGAAGTTATTGATAATGAACTCAAAATTGGTACGCTTGTTTAGATACATTTAGAATTGGTTTCTATGCTCGTGCATTAAAATGTTCCATAACATAAGTGTGTATTAGTTTGTGATAGTTGTAAAATCCTAAATAGGGCAAGATGAGAAAATATACCTAGGCTTCTTCCTAAAGCGCTTCTTTCCCATCCCTCTTAAAGCACTTTGTACTAGAATTCTGTTTTTTTTGTTTGCCATCTTCTCTAGAGAGTCATCTCCTTCAAGATAGAATCATGTCTCAGAAGCTAGAGACACTATAGATGAATTCACGTATAACACCATAACAAGTTAGAAATGTTGCACAAAAATTCAGCAAGAATAATAACAATAATGATAAGGATGATGATAGTAATGACAAAGCCTTTTACAGCCCTTACTATGTGCCAGGTACTATTCCATATACTACATCTACTAACCTACTTAATTTTTATGATATCAAAATAGGCGCTATGTTTAAATCTATATTACATAAGAAGAAACTGATGCCAAAAAAGATTTAGTATTTGGTTCAAGGTCCAGAGAACTCCTGCTCAGGAGGTATGTTAGACTGGTATTTGGTGGCCCATAGTGAGCCATGCTGCCTATTCACACTCTGTCTAATCACACTCTGTGTAATTTCCTTCCACACTGACTGTTGCTTTGGCCATGTGACTTGCCTTGGCCAATAGGACATTATAGTGTGTGATGCAAGCAGAACATCTAGAGGTCTAATTGTTTTGAGATACTACCTTTTGGAACCTAACCACTATGTTAGATGCCTGGTCTAGGCTCCTAAATGGTGAGTGATCATGTGTGAAGAAAGACATTGAGACCACAGTGAAAGAGAGGTAGCCATCCTGACACTGTAACTAAGTCCATTCCTCAACAGACCCACTAGCTCAAAGTTGACAGACAAGTAACCTAAGAGGGGGTTGTGGAGAGAGCAGAAGAACTTCCCAGCTGACCCAAAGTCTTCTGAGAAATAATGTGTTGTTTTATGCTACTATATTTTGGATTTTGTTTTTATACATAGCAATTTATAACTGAAACAGGAGGCAAGCCATGGTCTGCCTAAGGGGATTTTGCTGTCATTGAAGCAGTTAAAGAAATTGCTATTTTTCACCTCATCCTTTTTCTCTGAATTTTCTCACACAATCTGTCCCCAGTCATGATCTAGTCCTGTAGGAGACTTCTCCTTGCCACAGAATACAGAATGTCAACTGTTTTGGCACGTAATACAGAACTTGCTAAATTAAATACCCTGATTTCCTGAAGATCCAGAAATCTGATTTTTGGGGCAATGTCAAAACAAACTCTGATGAAATTTCAACAGTGGTCACGGGGCTTGGTTATCAGTAGGTATTTGACACATGTTTTCCTCATTCTTGGCCAAGTTCTCCTAAAGCAAATCAGAGGTATTGTTTAACTGGCTGCTGATTAATATTTCGGACAATGTAGTAATCAACTATCCATATGAGCAATTAATCAGAACAGTGAGAAATAAATGCATCTTTGGACCACATTTTATTACAGTCTGAAGACCAATTTGTCCTTAGAGTTCTCATACCAGAAATGAGGTGACTGTTAGCCATAAGTCTACATAGTCATTTAGACTATGACCTTTAAAGCTAGATACATTTCCTCAAAGAAATCGAGCAGTGTTTTGCAATCACAAGGGAATAACTAAAAATATATATTTTGGAGATTCATTATGAGGAATTGACTCACACAATTCTGGAGGCTGAGAAGCCCCACAATCTGCTGTCTGCAGGCTGCAGACCCAGGGAAGCTGGTGTTGTAATTCAGTTTGAATTCAAAGGCCTGAGAACCAGGAGGAACTCTGATGGTGTTAAGTTCCTATCCAAGGACCAGAGAAGAAATGAGATGTCCTAGCTCTATCAGTGAGTCAGGAAAAAAAAAAAAAAATAGCAGGGTAGATTTCTTCCTTCTACCTCTTGTTCTTTCCAGGCCCTGAGTAGATTGGATGAGTCCATCTATTCAAATGCTAGTCTCATCCAGAAACCTTCACAGACACACCCAAAATAATATTGAATCTGGGCTCCCCATGACCAGTCAAGTTGATACATAAAATGAGCCATTACAAATATTCATAAATAAAATACTGCATTGCCTGATGTTCAGAAATCCAGAATGATGATGATGGTGATGATTACTCCATCTGAGTTAAACTCTTATTACAGTGCTTTGTACGAGAGCAATGGGGAAAGGTTTGGCCTATTATATTTGTTGTCTCTCAAAGTTCCTTCAAATGTTAAGACAGCCACATTCTTGTCTCCTCTTTAACATCACCTGAGCTTGCAAGATCCTGGTCTTCTCCATGCTTCAGTATTCTCAGGTATAAAATGAGATAATAAGGCACACCCCACAGGGCTGTTGTGAACAGGAAAAATATATTTAAAATAAACTGTTTACCATAGAGCTTTATGTTCAGACTATCAAAAGGTTATACACTCTATGGAGAGCAACCAGTATTACAAATAAAACATATAATACACTCTGAATATCTAAAATTGTCTACTACATCTCTGCATTGAAACAATCAATGCATTGTGCAGGTCTACAACTCCAGAGCTACTAGGTTTGCAAGCAATGTGTTTATATATCGAGCTTAACAGATGTAAATTAACCCAACCCAATGATTCTGGTGTGTATAAGAACAGAAACTTCCTCAAAATCAATGTGAAATACTCAAATACTTAAATTCATATCTGACTTCTTAAAAACACAGTTGTAGGGAAATTGTCTGCTACCTAAAGCATTTTTCTAGTTTACACCTTCCGTCCCACCTGGTGGGGATACAACTTTGTCAGTACACTAAATAGTTTTGGATTAACTGGAGCATAATCTGCCCCATAGGCAAGAGTTATCCTATTTATTTTAATGTCAGAATGGGAGCTGATGAGATCATTGTGGTCCTTCCACTGTCCAGTTATAGAGATGCATTTCTTTAATTTCTTTTTTCTAACACAATGTTTGCCATTGGTAGTTCATATCAAAATGACTTTGGGGATTTTTTTTTCCAGGTTTTGTCTTCTTCTTCTTCTTCTTTTTTTTTTTTCTCAAATCAATGGGTGTAAAATGGTGGTTCAGGCATGTGCATTTTGGAAAAGCTCCACCTATAAATTTGATGGCTCTGATTAAGAGCCATCCATGAAACTTAATTGATCTAATCCTTGTAAACAGTTTTTTAAAAGGAAAAAATTCAATTACAATTTCACTCAGTTTCCTTCATCATAATTTTATGTTGTAAACATTGGCAAAATCTTTAATTTTCAGATTCTATTAGATCCCTATCACTCTTGATTAACCATAAAAAGTCAAAATAAAAATTATAGCAATTTAGAATCAAAGAAGCAAGATAGTACACTAGCTACTATACCCAGGAGGGTTGCAAAACTACATTCTAGTTCACTACTATCCTGTAGCCAGTCTAACAGTAGTCTCATATTCATAAGAAATTTCTCTGACAGTGGCACATGCAGTGGATAGGGTAAGGTGTTTTATTAGAGTTCATGATTCTGACCTTAGAGATGTTCTTTTCTTCCAGAGAAAGAAGGAAAGGAAAGAACTAGCCCACATGTGATTAGGAGCCTTAGTCATTATGTTATTTAAAAAAAAAATTAAATATCAAGTTAGAAAAAAAGAGGAATCAACAACATACAGCTAGTCAAAACCATCTGTTTTGTTTGCATATATATACACACACATATATACACACATATATTCAGATATCATGGATGTGACAAATATTTATATGAATAATATATAGTGTAGCCTTGAAAAAAAAGCCACTTCTAGAACTTGAGAAATTCAGAGACTTCCAGATTGTGAGACACTTGGCAAGAATTTTTAAAACAATTCTATTGTGGTACAAATGACATACCTAAATTACATATATTAGATTTTGTAAGTTTGAAATCATCACCACAATCAAAGTAATGAGCTTACCCATCACTCCAGAAAGTTTCCCCATGTTTTTCTGTAATCCATCGCTCTAGCTCCTCTTTTCCAAACAACCACTGATTTACATTGTTAGTTAATATTTGTTTCATTTTCTTGAATTATATACAGTTCCACCATACAGTAAGTACTCTTGTTATCTCTGTTTTCATTCAACATAATTATTTTGAGATTCCTTTATGTTATGATATGAATCAATAGTTCATTCCTTTTATGCAAGTAGTATTATATTGTATGAATATACTAGTTTGTTTATGCATTCATTGGTTGACAAATGTTTGGGTTGTTTCCAGCCTTGTACTATTACGAATAAAGCCACTAGAAACATTTGTATATGTAATCCTTCAGCTTTGTGTTTTCTTTCTCTTGGGTAAATACCTAGGAATAGAATGGATGGTTCATATGGCAGGTGTGAGTGTAACTTTTTAAGAAACTTCCAAATACTTTTCAAAAATGTATCATTTTCCATTCCCATCAGTGGTGTATGAGAGTCTTAACACCTCCACATTCTCACCAACACTTAGTATGGTCAATCTTTTTAATTTAAGCCATTTTAATGCCACACACATATTGGTATGTCATTATGATTTTAATTTGCATATTTGTAGTAACAAATTATGTTGAACTTTTTGTAATAGGCATATTTGCCATCCGCATATGTTCTTTGGTGGAATGTCTTTATAAACCTTTTATCTATTTTTTAGAATTGATTTTTTTTTTTTTTATGTTTTGGAAGTTTCTTATGTATTCTGCATACACGTCCTACAACAGATACATGCTTTGCAAATATTTTACTCTAATCCTTGGCTTGTTTTTTTATCTACTCAACAGTGTTTCTTAAAGAACAGAAGTTGTCAATTTTGGTGAAGTCTTTTTTTTTTTTCTTTTATAGACCTTGATTTGTTCTAATAACTAAGAAATTTTTGCTTTACCCAAGATTGCAAGTGTTTTCTCTCATGTTTTTAGAAGTTTTGTAATTTTATATTTCATATTTTTATCTTTGAGCCATCTTAAATTACTTCTTTACACAGTGTGAGATACAGATTTAGTTTTACTTTTTGTTTGCATATGTGTTACCAGTGGGAGCATCTGCATTGCATGAATGGAGGTCTCTGTTCTGGGATTCCCCATGAAAAGATACATATGAGAATCCCCACTGAAATAAACACAGCTAGTAAGAAAGCAGCAAGCACAAAGAAGTTTATTAAACACAAAGTATACTCTCAAGATGAGACAGAGGGCAAGGTAAAGGAGGTGGAACCACCCTAGGTTGTTTTAAGGTTGGATATTTGCTGCGATCTCTCTGAGCTGGGATGAGCTGTGACTACAGTGGGGTAGTCTCTAATGGAGGCTGCTTCCAAACATTTGGGGACTTCCTCCCAAAGGTTGGGAAGGGGAATATCTGACCCTACAAGGTTTGTACAGGAACCAGTGACAGTCTTTCCCAGAGCGGTGTGTGGTGGGGGGCTCTAATCTCAATGCAATGCATTATATAGTAAGTCTAGGGGTTACTGGGGGCAGAGGTACATGAGGAGAGCATGCCCTGTACCTGTCATCTGCCAGCCCCAGGTTCTGGAAAGTCACAAGGTCAGGATATTGTGCCTCACCCACTCCCTGGCTTCTAATGTGTTATCTGTTTAATCACTGTTCTTGCCTCCAGCTTGGATCACTATTATTCACACCTCAAGGACTTGGGACTTTGCCTTGGGGTGCTCCTTCCACTGCTCAGATCTAGCTTCTACCTAGCATTTGGATACCCATTGGCTTTAGCACCATTTGTCAAAATGACTATTTTTTTCTCCCTTGGATTATTAGGAAGAAATTTTTAGTGTTAAGATGTATACATATAAAGCAGATTATACCAAAATGAGTTTAAACTTCACTTTTGAAAAAATGCCTAGATTATTGGGGAGATACTGCTTTCACAGTCACAGTTGATCTTAAGCACAATAAAAAAGCTAAAATGTAAAAAAAGGGGGGGGGGAAACAAGTGGTTTTGGAGTTTATTTTGAACCTGTGGTCAAGCTAATTGACCCAACTGATCCACATCTACTTTTATTGTCTGTGTTCCTTATCATTTAGTAAAATATTTACTTATTTTGGATAGTGGATGATAACCTATTGCTGAGGATTAGACTTCCTACATTAGTTATTTTTTAGATTTCCTTTTTATTTATTTATTCATGAGAGACACAGAAAGATAGACATAGAGGGAGAAGCAGGTTCCCCACAGAAAGCCTGATGTGGGGCTCGATTCCAGGACTCCAGGATCGCACCCTGAGCAGAAAGCAGACACTCAACTACTGAGCCACATAGGCATCCTGACTTCCTACATTATTAACTTTCTTTTTAAGGCATAAGTTACTAAGTTGGAATAACTACATAATGAAGTCAGATATCAGAAGGTTATAGAGGGGATTTCTGCATATGGACTGTACAGCCCAATCAGCAAAAGATTTCCTTCTACTCAGTCTATTTTGAGAGGATAAAGTATATGGCATGTGAAATTTCTAGTATGAAAATTTCAAGGTCTGTGATGGTATCTTTCTATTATTTAAAAAGTTCATCCTAATTCTGTAGACATGAAATGTGATATTTGAAATAAAAAATTATAATCATTTTTAGATTTTACTTTATAAAAATAAAAACATTTTAAATTAAATCACTCTGCCTTCTCCTTATGAATACAAATAAAAGTCTAAACATAGTGTAACTTGAACCCATAAATACAATGAGAGAAGCCTGTAAACCTGACATGACTTTGATCACAACCACTGATGCTGGAAAATTAATTTTGAGGATCTACCAACAAAGTTCCAGCTCCCACAGGAAGCAAACCCTTTCACACATGCACGTGGATGTATACACATGAACCAGAGAGGTCACTACTTCTGCTTTCCCCCCAAAATAAAAGCACGCTTATTGCTTTATAAACAGTTCACCAAGTGTACATAAAGCAGAACTGTCTTGTCTGAAGTTCCTCCCAAATAAACTTTTATTTTGCGGTTGCTGTCTATATACATTTTCCTTGCATAACTTCTGAGATTTGCAGATCAAAATAATCACCAAACATGAATAATAGGTTTGAAAACAACAGTCTGACAAGGTACCTACTGTTATGTCTACCCTAAGGGTGATGGACAAAGTGTGTTTTTTATTTATTTCTTACAATCTTGTTTTTTTTTTTTTTCCCCCATATTGTAGTAAAGCAACTAGAACCAATACTGTATTCTTCGGTTTCACAGGATACCTAACTCATTCAGGATCTGTCACATTTCTGAATGGTTATAATGGTACATTGGGACATTATATTCAATTTAGAGAGTGAGTGCTATGGTCTAAATGTTTCTATCCATTCAACATTGGAATCCTAATGCCCATGTGATGGTATTTGGGAGGTGCTTAGATCCTAAGGGTGGAGCCTTCATGAATGGGATCAGTGCCCCATAAAGAGACCCACCGAGATTCTTTTCCCTTTCACTATGTGATGACACAATGAAAAGTTTTTCACCTGAAAAAGTCTTCACCCCATCATGTTGGCAACTTCTCAGACTTCTAGGTTCCAGAACTGTAAGAACTAATTTCTGCTATTTATAAGATGCCCAGTCTGCATGTTTTGTTATAGCAGCCAGAACAGGCTAAGATGGTGAGTGTGTGCACCTGTATACGTGGCTTCCTGACTCTATGAGCATATCTAGTGATGCACTATAATCCCAGGTTTCTGGACAAGGCAAGATCTGAATAACTAACTGTAAGAGGTATAGTTCCCTTACTGTGACTTCTCAAATCAGCATGTCTTCTCTCTCTACTCTGACATCACACTTGGTTGCAAATTACATCTTTAATATTTTTAATAAAGTCTGATCCCAAAAGTACTATGAATGCCATGTTTTATCTCCCTCTTATGTAATCTATAGTGCCTAATACATAGTAGATACATATAAGTATGTATTGAATGAATAAGTATCTGAAAAAATCAAGTATGAAAGATTCCAATTTAACATTAACTTATTCTATTTTTTAGTATTTTTTTGAATGCTTATGAATAGCTTGCCCACTGGATCAGATTCTAGAGATACAAAGAAAATAAGACACAACATCTGATTTCAAAGAGCTTACAATCAATTTAAATTTGGTTAATCCTGAAATATTTACTTCAAAGTGATTTTAGAAGCAAATATCAATAATTATTACTCATAAACTGGCTTATATTATATATTTTTGCAAAGTTTTATAGATCATACCCAGTGCCATAGTCCTGTATAATTCTTTACCTTACCTGCTTCTTCACACTATCTTATATAAGCTAAAGGGTTTTATAAGGTTTAGGCTTAGTCTAGCCCTGTCAAATGCAAATATTGGTATAAATACTGAGTTTAAAAGCAAAAAGAATAGTGGTATAAATGCTTATTAAGTTCTTTCCCTCCTAAATCCTAACACAATAGTTTCTAAATGCTCATTTTTCAAATGACAAAAATTACTCTAGGTTAACCTTCCTTCATTTTATGGGCAAGTAATAAAATTGATTAAAATCAAGCAAGATCATGATTGATTAAAATCATAATTAGAGAAGCACTGATGGCCTTTATTTACTATTGAGCCATTCATGAGAGTATACACAGAAATTACCCCAGTTAGTGTAATCTCCTCAGTGATAAATACTGGACTGTGCATTGTTTTGTGCATTGGTAATCAGCGCAAGCTTCATTCATGCCTTTAACTTGACTTTTAATTAGACAATCTAGACTGATCAGTCAACTCTTAAAACTCAAGTGCAGGAGGCAGAGCTAAATTATTCTGTTTAGGGAGTTAATATCATGACAGCTTCCTAAAGGATGAGTTTAGAGAGAAGGGAAAATCGAGAATAGACAACAAAATTCCAAGCTGTGGGGCAGGTTAGGGGTGGTGGTGACTGTCCGGGTGTAGAGTCAGAAAACATCTGTAAGATCACCGTAGTTGCTTACATTGTTTTATAGCCCCTATGGCCACCACTCAAAGATGTGCTATGACTTGTGAGCTTCACAAAGTGAGTTACGGACACAGGTAGAATAAAATCACAAGCCTTTTCATTCTTATTTCAAGATTCTCCATATCCAGTTCCCCGCAGGGAGCCTGCTTCTCCCTCTGTCTGTGTCTCTGCCTCTCTCTGTGTGTCTCACATAAATAAATAAATAAAAATTTAAATAAATAAATAAATAGTAGATGGTTTTGTTTTAATAAAAGTACCTCCTTTTATACCTAAAATTTGATTGCAAAATAAGTTCCATCTTCAACACAACCTGATGACTGAGAACTTTAAATTATACAGAACTTATATTCAAAGAGCTCTGCTTCCAGAAATAATATTCAGGGGAGTGGGCAATTATACAAAGGCAAATAAATGTTAATGCTATTTACTTAAAATTTTAGTATCAATAGTGTAGTAAAGAAAAATAAACTTTAAGATGTGTGAATTAAAAAAAAATAAATAAAAAAAATAACTCTGTTCCTTAAATCTATCAAGCATTCCAGTAAGTGTTCCTTAACTTGTTGCTTGTTTCAATTTGCCACTTCAGTTCAAGCAAAATGTCATCACTTCTCTTCTCCTTTTCCTCTCTGTACCCTTTTCTGGGCAATTATCAATTTCTATTGGCTTCAAGTATCACCAATTTGATTACAGCTCTTCACATGTATATTTTCATCATCCTGTTTTTTTTTTTTTAATTTTCTTTCCAGACTCAAAAGCATTGAACTCTCCTACCTAGAATACTTACAAGTGCCTCAAGTTAAACATGTTAAATATTAAGCACATTATCATCTCCTTTCAAAGCCTTTTTTTTTCCTGCATTTCCTAATCCCTTTGATAGAAGTATTACCTTACACTTTGATTACCACCTCATGCTTCATATCTACTCACATGTGTTAATTCTAGCCTTAAATAGTTCTTAGGCTTGTTCACTGCCTTTCATTCCCACCACCTCTATGTGATTGCTGGAATTCATCCTCTCCTATGTGATCTCTGCATCTTCAGCCCATTCCTCGCACAGCTTGGAGCTGAGGTAGTCATGATATGCCCACTACACAAGGAATATTCTAGAGTTCTTAGGTTGGTACAAGACCCTCGCTTGCCCCATCTCACATCAACTACCCTAAACTTCAGTTACCCTGCACGTCGGCCACTCTTTAATTTTCAACAGTTCCCAAACATATTTGGCCCTGCATGTTTAGTATGATACATAGCTCCTTTCCATGTTCTGAAACCCTACATATTCTACAAGATTTGGTTCTCTTGCCTTCTCCATAAAGCCTTCATTCAACCCCCAAAGACAGCTAGTAGAGCAAGTCCCTCTCTCTTTTATGTGTCCATAGCAATCTGTTCAAATTCTATTCTCTTCATATTCTATTTGACACTTACCAATTGCACTCTAGCTTTGGTATGTCTAGCTTTCCTAAATACCATGTGCTCCCTTAATCAAATCAGAAACAACCCTAGTGCTTGGGGACCAGGTAATATTCAGTATGTGTTCTGTGAGTAAAGGAACAAAGATGAACAGGTGTATGCACACATGAATGAAAGAGTAATGGGTAAATCAAACACAGGGCCCTGATTTCCTATCTCAGGCAAAGACAGCTGTAGGAAATAATTAAGAAATATACTAAAGCCTGGCACTATAGAAGTAGCCACTTATGGGATATAACATGAGTCAATTAAAAAACTATTGTCTACAAATACTACCCTATGAGCTCTTTGATGCTTCTACTTGTTCCTATGGAAAATTCACCTATATGAACAATTCCCTTGACAATAGTGATGGAAAAACAAGGCAGTACTGTATTTAGCAGTAGTATTATAATCATGGCAGGATTGTAAATTGACTTATTCATATTCTAAGTCATCAAAAATAGCTTATCTGCTTCTGATCTCCTATTACGGCCAGCTTTAGTAATGAATATTAGCTTAGGCATTAATTGAAAAACAAAGACACTAGGGATTATTATTTTGAAATGCTTAAATCTTAAAACACTTCATTAAATTTAATTCAAACAAAATAGCTATAGTATAACTTTTAGTAGCAAAGACTTTCAAAGTATTAAGACGAAATCTAATTGACAATGTTAAAAGGGAAGAACCTGCTTTTCCCCATTTCCCTAACCTGTAAATATTTCCTCCTATTCAGCAGAAAAAACACAGATCCCAAGGAGCCTGTTGAATTATTGGAATCAATCAAGCAATTTTTAGAGGCAACGACAGGACAAAAGGCTCTTGCAGATCTGTACTGTGGGCTGGGTATGGCTAAGACAATCCATCTAAGCCCTATCCACAGGTCATAAAGGTTCACTCTGAAGCTTCCTTATTATTCACAAATCCATTAATAAAAAATATTAAATAGTGGTGCTAAAATGTTGGCTAGATGTTCACCCAAATTCCTCCTTTTCTTTGGTTGAACAGCTAGATCACTTTTCCAGGCTCCTTTGAGGTGGAAAGTTCCATGTGACTAAACTTTCCCTGAAGGAACACAAGCAGCTGTGTTTTTGTCAAATCCTCCTATGGGTGCTGTACCATGTCCTTTTCCTTCCTCTGGAAAAACAGACCAGGACAAGGTCTTATGTAGGGCATGGCTGAGTGCCAAGGCCAAAGGAGCCTGGATCTGTGTATGATCCTATGGGGAGAGTTGTCCTGTAGACATGAACACCAGCCCATTACTCTTATCGGAGTGAACAATATCTGTTGTGTTCACCATTGAAATTTCGTGTCTATATATTTAATCATTCCCTAGCTTACCTTACCTAATTTGAATGTTTAAATAGAGAGTTTGGGGTTAAGTAAACCTAGCTTTCAATCCTGACTCTCCATATATTGTGGTTTGGAGTAAGTCTCCCAAACTGTTAAGACCTCCATTGCCTGAACTTTATTTTTATTTTTTATTTTTTTTTGCCTGAACTTTAAAAAGGGGAAAATAATACCCCATACTTACCTCAGAGTTTTAATGCAATAACATGTGATATTCTTTGTATTAATTTTTTTCTTTGTATTAATTTTAAATGAGATAATATATAATAAAATATTTAACAGAGAGCCTAACAAAATATTCAATCAATATGAGTTATTATAATTAGTTTGGTAATTAAGTACCATAAGTACTATTCTAGGGAGAAAAAACAAATATCTGAGTAGCTTTTAAGACTATGCATCTAAGTAGTAGACTCTATCCTCAATATAATCCAAATGGCAATTCAGTTTTCTCTACCAGAAAAGCAAGAGGATCCTTATATGCTGATAGGTTTAAATATTTTTGAATTCAAAGTTATGATATCATATGTAATCCAGACTCCTGAAGGCAAGAAAGTAGGACCATCTTTGTGGGTTACTTAACACTTAAATGCACACACACATGAATACACACTACCTATTTATTTAATGAAGATTTTCCCAAGAGGGTACCCATATTTCACTTTACTCAGTGAAGGTAAAATGACTCAAAAGGCATAAAAGAAAACAATTATTTCACTGTTCCTATGAAGAGGAGGTGTATAAAGTATTTGAAGTTTACAAGAGTGAAGTCCCAATTCTTACTTGTGTTCTATTTGTTCCACAGATAAGCTAAGAAGGAAAAAAAAATATAGAAAATAAAGGCATATCACCCCATATCATATTTACATTAATAATACTTTAAAATAACCATTTCCATAAATAAGATTGTCAACATTATAGTTTATAGGTTATTAGATCTCAAGTACCCTGGAATTAGACTCCATACCAGTATGAAAGAAGAGTGAAATGAACAAGACCTTTCTCTTCCTTTTTTTAAATACCTTTCAGTAATAAACTGTAACATGCCTTTGTCTACATTTTTCTTTAGTTGTATTAGTGCTATTTTGGATTGCAAAATTTTTATCCCACCCTACCAGCTCCCCCTCCCACCACTTTGCCTTTTCTTTCCTCACCATTGTTCCTCTAAACTACAAGACCATCTGTTCACTTGGCAGATGCAAGTCAGTTCTATAATTGTTGTCATTCTTAGCACAGTGCAAACCCTGCACAATCCAGAGGACGAGGAGTACTACATTCATGAGTTGGCCAAATGTATATTGTTGTCGAAATTACTTGTCAAAACGTCAAAGGGAACAATATTTGATTTTCAAAGCACAGCATACATCTACCCAGATTACAATATGAGGGCCCCATTATGCTGTTACTTATGCAATGCATCATTCAGATTTTGACTAAAGTAGATGGCATGAGCTCTCACAGGCTCTGATTTCTATTGTGTAAAAGGAGTATAGGAGTTAGTTACAAAATCCTTTGTTCGAGCAGTGAATTGAAAGGTTTTTCTGAAGTATATCAAATACATAACACTTAGAAGACAGAAATTTTGGGTATGAACATTCTTCGCTTTTGAACAACCCCAATACATGATAATCAGGATTTAAATGTAAAATACATATAATATAGTCAAATGGGAGTTTGAAGAATTTTCAAGAGGAAAAGCAAAAATATGTTGTATTAGATTTCTACTGCTGCTGTAACAAATTACCACAAAGTTAGTGGCTTGAAGTCATACAGATCTACTTACATTTTGGAGATCAGGAGTCTGCCATGGGTCTCACTGGACGAAACTCAAGGTCTCAGCAGGGCTGCCTTCCTTTCTGGAGGCTCCAGTGAAGGATTCATTTCCTTGCTTCTTCTGGCTTCCAGGGGCCACCCATTCCTTGGCTGCTGGCTTCATCTATCTTCAAAGCTAAGAGCATCGTGGCATCTCCTGGGCTTTTCTTTCTAGTCACTCTTCCCTCTCTGCCAATAGCCAGGGAAGATTCTCTACTTTTACAAAACCATGTGGTTAGGATGAGCTCACCTGGATAATCCAGGTTAATCTCCCCAAATCAAAATCCCTAAATTGAACCACCCCCGCAAAGTCCCTTTTACCAGATAAGGCCCCATATTCACAGGGTCCAGGGAGTAGGTCATGCACATCTTTGGGGATTATTTTCCCCATCCACAGCTATCATCCACCTGCAGCACCTCTTTTACAAATGACAAATGAAAAACATACAATAGAATCTATTAGATCAAAGTCAAACCTTGAAAAAATAAAACTATAACCCCAACACTCCAATTTCCTACTCTTCTACATGGAATTTGCCACTTTTATTCATAATTTTACACGATTCTTCTTGCAAAGAAGAAATGAACCCAGGATTCCTCTAAAAAGCATTTGCACTTTGTAGATCTAATAGCACCTAAACTATTATTTGATGATACAAATCAGTTATAAGTGCAACTTTTCAGTAGTCACAGACCACCCAGATTTAGAGTAGGTCTTTAATTAAACTATATACATTGTTGATGACAACAATGATGATGTCATATCACAATACCTTTCCAAAGGATCTAAAAACTGTTTTTGATTCCTAACTTATTTATGAAGTAACCTGAATAGACACACACATTGAAGATAGATGAGTAAGAAACTAATCAATTACAATGTTTGTACATGGAATGGTATTCATTTAATCAAATAAAAAATGTCTAGTAAAATTAGCCTCTAGGAAATATATATGCCTCACATCATATTTTCCTCCAATTTTTCTTCTGTATTTAAAGGTGTAAGTCTAAATAAATAAATAAATAAATAAATAAATAAATAAATAAAATAAGTCTGAGGATGAACAATAGCACACTCTACAATCAGGCCCCAGGATTGCTTTCTCCAGTGAGCAACCTTTAATTCTCTAGAATGTAAGGCCCTCACTGACAACATATTGCTACATAAAATATAAGCTCTAATTCTGGAGAATTTCAAAATAGATGCCCCTTAATAAAACATTGACTTGTTTTCGAGAACTGCTAAGCCACATCAAAACTAGGCACTTCCATTTGGGAACATTCAATAAATACTAACATCACTAGTAGTGGCTAAGAGTTTATGGAATATTTTCGAAAATACCAATATCTCAGTATGTAATCAAGTATTCAATAAATATTTATTAAGGTACTACTATTTGCTTGGTAGCCTTCTATGCATTGAAGAAGGAAACGCAACCAAGTGTTTGTTCTCTAAGAGAGATGAACATATACTATGGTAGATGATAGGAAGTGTTGTAACGTTAAAAGTAGAAGGTAATAGGAAAATGGCATAGTAGTGTTGTTACACAGAGGATTTCTAGGGATATACTCTAACCCCATGTGTGAACACACAACTGAGAAAAGTAAACGAAGAACCCTTGCAGCAAGAACAGTAAGTACAGTGCCCTAGGAAAAGCCAACTGCAAAGTTTCTGATGTACATCAAAAAGAGCAACAAGACAAGACTTGTGCAAGTACCCAGAATTGCAGGAATGAGGGCAGATAAGCAGCTGTGGAAGCTTCTCTGTAGGGCCTTGCTGGATTTTGTTCTGACTGCAGTAGGAGGTTACTAGGGGATTTTAAACAAAACTGTTTTGTTTAAAAGTCATAATCTGACTTATATTTTAAAGGGATTTATCTGACATCCATATTGCAAGGGGGTAAACAAACAGATCATTAGAGACCCACCACAGTGCCCAAGTGAGAAGCCAGGATGGCTCCTGCATCCAAATGACTTTGTAAACTGGTTAAACAGAAAACTTATTCCTGAACTTTTCCAAAATGGAGATTGTAAATATGTCTCTATTAGGGTAAAATAATAGAAAAGTTAAATCCACATGTGGGTTTAAATGGCATAGTAGTGTTGCTTACACAGGATTTCTAGGGATATACTCTAACCCCATGTGTGAGCACACAACTGAGAAAAGTAAACGAAGAACCCTTGCAGCAAGAACAGTAAGTACAATGCTCTAGGAAAAGCCAATTGTAAAGTTTCTGATGTACATCAAGAACTTGTGGAAAAACTTGTGGAGTTTTGAATAACTAGATATAACTCTTGAATAACACCAAGATGATTAATATTAAAAACTGTAGATGCCAGTTGTTACAGTCATTATTTGTAGACTAGTGCTTGCAAAATACCAATCGATAATCAATGAAGTGTCACACACTCTAATTTCCTTCATTTTAAATATTTGTGCTGAATGGTTGTAATTTTTTAGTAAAAGTACTTATTACCCTATTTATTATCTGTGCTTGTTATATTTAGTAATATACATACTAGAAAAAGTGTCTTAAAATTACCACAACTTATATATGTTGCTAAATTACATTTTTCAGATATAACTGTCAGTGTTTTCTTTGGAAAAAAATCAAGATTCACCAGCTATTATCATAATGGTCAAAGACTAAATCACAACTACCGTGTATTTATACAAATAAAATCACATCCAAACATGTATACTTTTAAGTTATTAAGAAAATCTTAAACAACTCCGTATGTTTAAAATCCCCTTTGGATTCTAATTAATTATTTGTGATATTTAGTTTCTGAGCCATATGTACAATCAGTTCACCAATTTCTTGGTAACATGGGTAACTTTTTTTTGGTTGGGTATTGGTTGCTAAGGTTACAGACTTTTTTTCTCTCTCTCCCTCAGCTATTAACGAGCTATATTGGGTCTGTAACCTGAGTCTCCTGGGCACTCAGAATCTGATTGCCCCAAGTCTCATTTTCTAGGCTTTCTTTGTAACCAATGCTGAATTTTCAGATTCCTGCCCTGTGTCAGCTGACACTGGTGCGCTTGCTAAGTGTATACACCCTTGTCCTCAATGAATAAGGGCTTGATTGTGCATTGATTAAAATGGCTTATTTTACCGTTAAAGTAAATTACACAGAAATGGCATTTCCTACCAAACAAAGAAAAATAATACCATAATAACACAAACTTGACACTTCCCTAATGCTTTAATCTGACAATCTCAGCACACTTAAGAAACAGCAATTAATTAACCCCTACAACATTCCTGTCAGGAAGGTCTGATTACACCCATTTTACAAATGAAATGCTAAGAGGGAACTTAACTTGGACAAGGTTACACAGTTTGTTCATGACAAACCGGGGACCATAACTCAACAGCCTTGGCCCGAGGCTCCCGGGCAGTCAACAAGCAGTCAACAAGTCCTAATCAGGAGAACGTATTGCTTCTATTTATACTATGAAAATCCTGATTTCATAAGAATCCCTAGATGGCTATGCAGACAAAGGCTTTATTATATTCACTCATAATCCTCATCCAAACTTAACACCAAAAGGAAAGAGAACGTGAAAATCTATAAGCACATCTTTTCAAGAGTATTACTGCCTTAAAAAAAAAAAAAAAACACAACACAATACAACACAACACAACAGCTGTGTGAAATGTTAACCAGTGAAATAGTAAAATATGACCAAGGGAGAAGTTTGGTGGAGGAATGGAGTGCTAGGTTGCTATAGAGATAAGCTATAAAATGTAGTAGCCAATGTACTCAATGACTAGGTTTTCCTGATAAATTTATATCCATGCCTTATAATACCAGGAAGAGTAAAAGTTGTCTTGGGATTCACGTACATGAGCAGAATTAGCCTATAAAGAAGAGGTGAAGTCATTTGGGAACACTACCATGTACCTCCATCTAGTCAGGATGCTCTTTGTTGGTAAGCAATAAATTTAGTGATTTCGTGGCCACTCTTGTGGCTTCATCCAAAGCTACACCCACAGTTAAGCTGGATCCCACAGCATCATTGAGGAAGGTGAGCATCACACTGACATGGTAGCTTCTAAGTCTGTAATCACCAAACATCAGTTGGTGCCAGGGTATCAAGGGCAGAGAGCCTGCATCATTTCCCTCCTTGGGCTGTTCTAGGGAACATAAACTAAGCAAGCCCCTCATTAAAAGTTATGTCTCCTCAGAAGGGTCTTTAATGAGAATCTGATCTTAGTCATGCATCCCCCACCTGAGACACCATGCTTGTTTAGGCCCTGAAGGATCAACCACTGACTTGCACTGGGGCCACTATCATAAATGCGTAATGACAAAATATGCTCAATCACTGTCTTTCCTCCTCTTCGCCATAACTCCATTTCTACTTCTCCCTCTCCCTTGGCTCCCTTGCCTCTACAGGATTTTGATTCCCAGGTATTTTCCTGTTCATCAGCCCTATTTTGGGACCACAGCTTCAGGCCACTAGTGCCCCATACCTAGCCATTTCAGCCCTATTCTTTCCAGCATCTTGAATCTTTCGTTCTTCTGTGGCTGCTGATGCAGGGAAACATCACTCTCGATGTTCTGTTCCTCTACCTCATCTCCTGCCCTTCCATTCTATGATCTTTCATTAAATAGTTGTTTATCATCTCTTACATGTGAAGCCCTGAATTACACCATGGGGATTGAGTGGTAGATCCGTCATGGTCTGTGCTCTCCAGCAGCTTATAGTGTGGTGGAATCTCAAATGTGTTAAGTTTACTCACCTGAATACAAGACCAGAGTATGTGTAATATGTTAGGGAAACATGGATGAAGGTCATGCAATTTTTTATAGGGGAGAATGGGAAGGATTCAGGTAGGATCCCCACATCAACTGACTCCCAAGGGTTATGCCAAGTATTTCCCACTGTCTGGTTATGAAGGCTTCCAACATGATGATAAAATCCAAAGCTATCTCATATGAATTATCACACAATTTTTTGTTTTGTTTTCCTTTCTATCTCACAAATTCCCCTTTGTTACCCTTTTCATCTACTACTTCTTCAACAGAAATATTTACTAGACTTTAAATAAGTATGCATTAAGACTCCTGGCTCTGTTGGTTAAGGATCTGACTTTGGCACAGGTCATGATCTCAAGGTCCTGGGATCAAGCCCCACTTGAGCTCCCCAGTGAGCAGGAAGCCAGCTTCTCCCTCACCTGACTCATGCTTGTACTCTCTCTCACTCAAATAAATAAATAAAATCTGGGAAAAAATAAATAAGCACGCATTGCTGAGTCCTCTTGGCGAGACCTTTCCAAATGATGCTGTTAAAATCACACACGCCAACACTCCTCATTTCTCTCATCCGGTACTTTCTCCTTGCCACTGCTCACCATGTAATGTCCCAAACCTATTTATTTTGCAATTCTACTATTTCCTCTGACTAGAATGAAAATTTCACGAAGTTAGGAATTTTGGACTGATTTGTGCACCGAGTGTGTATGGCATGCAGGAGAAGTCCAAGAAGTATTTGCTGCATAAATAATTAATCCTATCTCTACTTGTGACCTTGCCCCAGTCCTGCTTTCTAATTCTGAACTCTTAACACTTTTCACACTTACTTAGGCTTGTTTATCAAATTCTCTTGAACTCAGAGAAAGCAGAGCATTACAAAGAAGAATATTAAATAATGAAATGTAAGCTAGCAGATCAAATAAAGGTAATTACTATGATGAAAATGAAGCAGGAGATGGGCAAAACAAGCATCCATAAAGCCGTGACATTTTAGTAGATTCAACTGATATAATTGAGTACAACACAAACTAATGTTTAGGAGTTTCCTGGAGCTCTGGCTACAAATCAGATTCTGATTCAGTAGGTCTGGGGTGGGCCCGGAGAGTCCACCTTTCTGACAAATCCCTGGATGATGCTTACGCTGTGCGCCTGGGGAAGCAGGATATGACTTATAATTTGGAGAAAAGTAGATTATGAAAAACAGCAGTAAAGTAATATCATGGGTGAAATTCTTACTGGATATATTTAATAAGGTAATATAAATTGAAGTCCATTTGAACAATTACTTGATGGTCATTTAGCCTCAAAGGCATTTGATATGTTTTTTTTTTAAACGCTTGACTTTATTATTTATTTCTTAGTCATTATTGAAACATTAGAACCATAGATTTAAAAAAAAAAAAAACAAGTGAAGCTGTTTATAAATTCATGCAGCAGAGAACATTTTGATTTATTTACTCCAGTTTTTTTTAAAGATATTATTTATTCATGAAAGACACAAAGAGACAGGCAGAAACATAGGTAGAGGGAGAAGTAGGCTGCCTGAAAGGAGCCTGATGTAGGACCCCATCCCGGGACTCTGGGATTATGACCTGAGCCAAAGGCAGACCCTCAACCACTGAGCTACCCAGGCTCCAGTTGTTGTTTTTTTTTTTTTTAATTATTCTATAGTTTTTTTTTTTTTTTAAGATAAGTGGGTTGTTAAAATAACAATCCTTTAAGATTTAATATGGCATACAAAATTCAATGTCAATAAACATTAGTCTGTATAAATTTCTTTGCCATAGCAACTAACATTTTAATTACCTGAAAATGCATGTTAATGATGAAAATAGAAAAAAAGGATAGGCATAAAGAACAAATCAATAGGGGCACTTGGGTGGCTCAGTGGTTGAAGGTCTGCCTTTGGCTCAGGGCGTGATCCCTAGATCCTGGGATCAAGTCTCATATCCAGCTCCCCACAGGGAACCTGCTTCTCCCTCTGCCTGTGTCTCTGCCTCTCTGTGTCTTTCATGAATGAATAAATAAATAAATAAATAAATAAATAAATAAATAAATAAATATTTTTTTTATAAAAGAACAAATCAATCATAACACCACTACCCAAATATAGATGCATATGTAATATATGTGTTTGTGTCTAGGCTTTTTATTTAGAATTTTGCCACCTATGTGTGATTGTACTCTTTCTATATCTTATCCAGCAAGTGTTGTTATTTTATTTTATTTTTAGATTTTATTTATTATTTGAGGCAGGGAAGGGCAGAAGGAGAGGGAGAGGAAGAGAATCTCAAACGGACTCTGCTCTGAGCACAGAGCCCAACAGGGGGTTCAGTTTCATGTCCTTGAGATCATGACCTGAGCCAAAGTAAAAGTCGATGCTTCACTGACAGCCATCCAGGTGCCCCACAATTGTTATTCTTTTAAAAACTTTACCGCTATTGTAGGTAAGAATATTGTACTTTTATAAGTTGTATTTGTGGTATTATTTATGCTAAAGTTTTCCATTGTTTCCTATGGATAACAATTGCTTATTTTTTTCTAACAGATTATTATCTTTTATTAATTTAAATTATTTATATTGCTTTTAACAAAATGGTAATAGCTTACATGTATTGGGTAGTTACTCTGTGTATAATGTTAAAAATATAATATTTATTAGCTGTTTTTTCCCTCTGCAACATCTAATATTGTTCAAATTTACAAATTTGAAAAATCTCTTTATATAATAATAATATTTACCATTTGTCCCTCGTATATATTGTCATTTTCTCCCAATTTGTGATTACTTCCTTGTCTTATTAATAGTGCCTGCTTCTTTTTTTTCTCCCTCACATAAAATATATAATAGTGCATTACACCGACATACCTTTCAATAATTCTGATGCCAGATACAAAAAGATTTTCAGAATCATGAATAAATTAATGTAACTAAATTTTCTCCTAGCTCTTTTATGATTTAATTTCTTACATTTGTATTCCATTAGGGATTTATTATGTTATTTGATGAAAGAGAATTCTAAATTTTTATGTGCAAATAATACAGTGTTTGTTTCCAGATCTAGTTTTTCAAATAATCTATCTCTTCCACACTGATCAGAGGTCATCAGCTTTATCATAGTCATAATTTTATTAATAATTATTTGTTGTTTATAACTTTCTCTTCTTATTTATATTTTAAATATACAAAAGCATATTTGCTGATGTTACTTTTCTTTTTTTCTGAAAATTATTTGGCTATCATAACATGGAAAAAAGTAGAAATTGTTAAATTTATTCATTAATTTGGAAAAAAATGGTTCATCTTGATTCTTAATCTTCTAATCCAAAGAACACGATTAATCATTATGCTTGTTCAACTCTTTTATTATGGTCAACAGTAATATATAACTAATAAAAACATATTTATTTCTCTTTAGATTATTTATACTTTGGGTTGTTATGAATATTTTCTTTTGTTTACTTATTTTTACCTTGTTATGGCCAGTACTTAGCAAAATAATTTATTTTATTTGTAAATTCTACAACTAGCTATTGCATTCAAATCTCTGATTGGAGCACTTTTCAGTTGACTTGTTCAGGCTTTTTAAAGTAAAGCATAAATTTTGCTAATAATGATAAAAACATAATTTTCTTCTCTCCAATTCTTATTTGTTTTATTGTCTTATTATATTGATTAGAAGTTGAAATATAATGGTGAAGAAGTGGTGGCAACAGACATGTATAATTTATTCATTTCCCTAATGATAAAGTATCTGGTGTTGTGCTATTTGGCTAGTGGTGGTAACTATTTGATTGAGATGGATAATCTTTATCATTTGAAAGGCATTTCCTTTCTTTCATAAATTTATGCATTTTTTAGAAAAGAAAAAAGTGGTTTTTAAACTTAATTGAACATATTTTTAGCACACACTGAGGTTATAATATATTCTCTCTTCTGATCCTTGTTATCAATAGATTTTACAAATATTGAATCACTCTAGGATTCCTGGAATAAATCTTACCTGGTACAATTTATCAACTCCTAATTTAAGGTGGTAATTTAGATACTCGGGATGCTAATATTATATTTAACATCTTTGCATCAAGTTTACGTGAGGTTGTCTTTTGTTTGCTTTATTATTTGATGTTGACAGATTTATAAAGAAGGTAAATTAAAAGGCTTCCAATTTTTTCTAAAACTTAAAATATAATGAGATAAATCTCTTGAAAGTTTATTAGAAGTAGCCTGTAGTTGTTGCCTAGGGCTACAGTAAGAAATTACCACAAATTGTGTGGCTTAACAGAACAGTTATTGATTCTTTTAGCTCTGGAGGCACAACGTCTGAGATCAAGGTATTAGTGGGGCTATGCTCCCTGTAAAGGCTCTGGAAAAAAAAAAAAAATCTTCCCTTCTTTCCGGCTTCTGGTGGCTCCTAGCAATTCTTGACATTCCTTGGCTAATGGTTGAATCACTCCAATCTCTGTCTCCATTGTTGCGTGGCCTACTTTCCTGTGTGGATCCGTTGGTCTTCTCCTCTTCTTATAAGGACACTATCATTGAATTTAGGGCCAACCCTAAACCAGTATTACCTTCACTAATTACATCTGCAAAGGCCTTGTTTCCGAATAAAGTCATGTTCCGAGGTTCCAGGTGAATACAAATTTTGGAAGGGACACTCTTCAACCCACGAAACAGCCCATGAAATCTTATTGGTATGATTTTTTTTTTAACCTATCTATAGATGAAAAAAAATGTTATTGAAAAGAAAAGCAAAATGAATCATTCTTGACTTTCCATGTTTATTGTATTAGCAGATCGGGTAATTAATTAAAATATAATTCAGCATAATTACTATGGTTTTTAAAATTTATTGTACAGTCAAATATGGAAAACTATTCAAATTGGTTTATAAACACAGTTGGGACCTCAGTCAAAAATATTTTAAAGCTATTCTTAGAATTTGTCCATTTTATCTGCTCAAGGTTTAATCAGGAGACCAGAAGCCACTTATATTCCAGATATAAAGGTTGAGGTTTTCTTTTTTTTTTTTTTTTAAGATTTATTTAAAATGAGAATGAGAGAATGTATGAGAGGGAAGAGGCAGAGAGAGAGGGAGAAGCAGGCTGTCTGCTGAGCAGGGAGCTTAATGCAGAGCTTAATCCCAAAATCCTGGGATCATGACCTGAGCCACCTGAGCTGAAGGCAGATGCTTAACCAACTGAGCTACCCAGGTGCCCCCAGATATAAAGGTTTTGATGTTAATTAGTGCTTACATGATCATTCAAATGTCTGAGAGAGTAGAGGTCAGGGAAGCTACCACTGATGAAGGTCATGGAGTAATGGCTATCAACAGGTTCATGATTTGACACTAAAAAATCTCATCTTGAAGCTCCAAGTGAGTAGATCTCAATAGCTTGCTAGAAGCTTCTGTGCTTTTGTCTATCTGCAAGTCTGACTGTGACTACCTCTGGAAAATAACTGATGCTCATTTATTTTTACCTTCCAGGTTCAGCATGAGGTCCTCTCGTTGGCAACCTTCAAACAAGAACCATACAGGAAAGGGGACCCTGGGAAACATCCTTCCAAGGTGTGCTGGTTGTGCCAAACTGATATTAGGCAATCTGGTATTTCTGGTGTTATATAGAGTATGGCTGGTGTGCAGGGGTGGTCAGGGATTTTAGATGGGGAGGGCTTTTGGTTATTTTCTCATTGATTATTCTCCAATTCTCTTAAAAACTCAAAGAAACAGAGCTTAGAATCTTACCTCTAGGCAGTTACGCTGCACAGACATGTGTATTTTAGATCTTTAACTCAATCCCTTGCTCTTCCAAATGCTGTGTTATCTGCTGAATGCTTCCAAGTGAAACATGGTTAAAAGGGAAAGAAAAAAAAGATTCTTAAATATGCATTTACTTTCTATATTTTTGCTATCATGTTTATGGAGATCTAATTAAACAATAAAATTTATATCACATTAGCTATGAGAACTGTTGATATATATGAAATTTCAGAGGCATCTCTTTGCTTAAGTAAAAATATTATCAACAATATTAAACTATTTAATATACACTCATTATAGATCAGTCACTGACTTAAATCAAATAGTTTATTTAATGCTTAGCAACTCTATAAGGTGGTTGCTAAATATCAAAACCCACCTTTTAACTAGAATGGTTCTGAGGATAGTAGAAAATAAAATGACTGGAATTAGACTTTCTATTAATGGACTTATAACTGCTATTCATTAAATTACATAGTTTATTTTGTAATGAGTTAAAGGCCTAGGATGCCAAACATATTTTGATGAAATTCTTCTTACTTCTAAGAAAGTGGTCAATTTGCCTGGTGTATTTACATTAGGATTTATGGACCCAAGAGTTTTTTCATTATATATCCATCCTTTTGCAAACTAAGCAAATGAATCCTGCCTTTTCTAAATTAAGAACTCTTCTACAGTCCATTTTATCACTGGTGGGCAAAGAAGAAACTCGAATCATAAAAGAAATTCAGTCTCTTATTTTAAGGTCTTGACCTCTTTGGAGGATAAACAGAGCTACTTCCAGCAAAGGAAGGAAAGTGAAGAGCTCTCATAATTTAATGTCAAGTGTGTCAGTTTAACTGGAAATGTTCAAATCTTAATAGACTGTAAATCAGGAGATCCTATGACACAGTAATTGAGTTAACATTAGCCTTTCACCTTCATAAGCTTGGGGATGAATCTGACCTAGGTTAAGGGGAAGAAATTCCATTAATTTTCAGGTGTCCACTGGTCTGTGACCCAAAATTGCATTAGCTTCCACTTTGGTTAGAGATGGCTTATAGTTAGATGATTCTAAACACCATGGGTCAAATTTTTAAATCACTTGTAGATGTACTGATGGTGGAAAGTATTAAGAAACTGAGGAACATTAACTCAAAAGTCATCATCCAGTATGTAAGCATATTTTAAGGTAAATTTAGAAAACAATAGGGTAAATTTAGAAATCAACAAGATTTTTCAAAATAGATTTCCAGCAAATATAATGTATTTTATAACATATTACTTTGTAGTACTAACATTTAAAAATTTTAAAACCATATAGTCTTTAATTCCATGTGTTGAGGATATCAAATACATGCCCACAGCAAAGAACATGAACTGACAAGCAACAGGAAAATGAAATGAACTTAAAAGTATATGCAAGCATGTTCAAAGTTATATGTGATAAAATAAATTCAAATTAACCTGGAAGGAATATCAAGTTTTGTGAACAGATGAGAAATAGTACTCATTGTTATAAAACAATCACTTTCATAAATGATTGAAATAGGTATAAGTTAGTACAACTACTGGAAAATAATTTATCAATATTTACCCACATACATTAAAATTTTCATACTCTTCACCAAATAGTTTTCCTTGTAGAAAACTTTCTTAAGGAAATTATTTGAAATATACATCTATATGAAATGTATATACAGCATGCTTTTTAAAATATTTTAATTAATTATTTATTTGAGAGAGAGAGAGAGAGAGAGAATCGGGGGAGGGGCCAAGGGCAAGGGTTAGAGAGAATCTCAAGGAGACTCTGTGCTGAGAGTGGAGCCTGATGCAGGGCTCGATCTCACTACCCTGAGACCACGACCTGAACTGAAATCAAGGTTAGTCGCTTAGCCAACTGACAACCAATGTACCCCTATATGGCATGTTTGATTTAATATTATTATAATTATAAAAAGCATACACAAATCTAAATATGCAATAAAAGAATAAAAATAAAATAAATTAGAATATATCTATACAGTGCAATGTGATGCAACAAATAAGAAGTTTGGAAATATTTCATGAAAAGGAAAATATTGGCAAGATAATCATCACCTAAAAGTATAGAATAAAATAGCTTTAAAATGTAATCTCAAATTTGTAAAAAAAAAAAAAAACACTTTTGGAAAATAATAGAGTCAAACAATTTTTTTAAAAGATTTTATTTATTCACTCCTGAGAAACAGAGAGAGAGAGAGAGACAGAGACACAGGCAGAGGGAGAAGCAGGCTCCACACAGGGAGCCCGATGCGGGACTCAATCTCAGATCATGCCATGAGCTCAAGTCAGACGCTAAGCCACCCAGGGATCCCCAAAACAAATTTTTAATAGTGACTACCTGTAACTTTGAGATTGTGGGAATGCTTTCATTTTCTATTCGTGATGTTTTATTTTGGAAAACCAACACAATTAACATATTATATTTTTATGTTAAGAGATTAAGACATGCCTACTAAAAATGTTATATTTGCTATCCTTTTGTTTCAAAATGACCCATTAGCTGAGCGAAATATGCAGATTTCAGGTATGATACTTTAAAAATTTGCCTCTATAGCAGCAGATGAAATTTGATTAGAATTAGTCAATGTAAGTACTATGGTGCCATAAAGAGTAAAAACAAGGTGTCATAAATGAGATTACATTTTTCTTTGGCTCTGTATTTATTACTATAAGCAATTGAAGTGCATAAATCATAAACTAAGTCTACAAGCTGCAAATTCTTTGGTTCATTATACCTCATTCACTTGTGCTCCTTTCCATATTGTGCGAGCATCCTTTCCTCTCCCCCCTTAACCCAAGGGTTGCCTAACGCAAGCTTAGCAGTATCTTCTTCTGTTTCCAGGTCTAAGATGCTGGCTATAAAAAAACAATAAATAAGATTTCATGACTAAATCAACCATGCATATTTGGTGAGGCACAGGACAAATATTTTCACATAGCAAAGGATATATTGATATCATGGCTAATTAAGTGTCATTAGTCACAATCAACAATGGCCTAACTCTAATTATCATTCTTCCCATTGATATATTTTATCCTTAAATGGAGACATGAACTACTCAAGGCTCAGAATGACATGTTAGATGGTCAGAGGCAAACTATATATCCAAGTAAAGGTCTCTATAATGATTTTTTTTTTAAATTTTACTTAGCCCTTTCACCTCTATGACTCAATCATTAGAGAAGGACAAAGCATATAAGGTAAGCCATGTGCCTTTTCCATGTTGAGTCAATGACAATTTTAGTTATCTATCGAAATCAGAGTAATGATAATGTTAATAAAAATACTTGGAGGGAAAGTCAGCACAGAGTGTATATATAAAGAAAAAAAGTGTCAATAAGAAAAACAGGAAAAGGACCTTCATTTTTTTTTTCACTGCTTGAAATAATATTTTGAGAATATGGATAAAGAGAGTTCAGAAAGAGGAGTCACCATAGTAAAAGAAGTGATAGAAAAAGGTCAAAAGATACACTCTTTCAGAGAGGAAAGAAATGGATTTCTAGCATATGTATATTTTAAAAGCTCCTTTTATCTTCTATGTACCTGAGAGAGCTTTTCAAATGTTCCAAGAAGCCGCCTGGATGCACTTACCTGGTAACAGGTGGACAGAATTAGGCATCAGTCTCAGAATGTCACTGCATATTATGTTTCCAATATGCTCTTCTAGTTTTAACAAGTAGGCTGCAATGAGGGTGCAAAACAAACACATTTTAGTCTGCCTCTGATTAAACTAATGATAAACCAATAACTGCTGTTAGAAGGAAAAAAAAAAACACCACACACACACACACACACACACACACACACACACACTAAAGTTCAGGCTGTCAGGATGCATTCCATCTCCAGTTAAAGATTTTCACGCCCGATAAGATTTCATTTAAAGCAGAGATTAAGCCATATGTCGTTTCAGTCATTGATATTTTAATTTGCATATGCTGATCTCATGTATAGGAAAACTGTTCTAAATCAGTAGAGTGGGTGGTACTTAGCAATTCAGGGGAAATGCAGATTGGTAGTCAAATGATTTATACAGAATTGGTTTTACAGAAACCTAAGTGTTGTTGTGATTGATTCTGCTCTTCTGTTACATAAAGGTGCCCTTTGTCTTTATACCCCCTGCCCAACCACTTCCCACGAAAGCTGATGAGATGGGAGGATATGTGGTATTCCTAATTGAATATGTTCACCTGACTATTTCTCTTTCCATCCACCTATTTTCCAACTGTCCATCTAACCAATATGAGCATATTCTGTTCCAAACACAGGCAGAGTTAGTGCTTGAGGCTGGACAAATTAATAAAACACAATAAGTTAAAGGACTTTTTCAAACAGTGAGAAAAGAGCCTTGGCAAAGGCAGATTATTTTGTCAGCTGCTACCTCCAGTAGTGGTAGTCAATTCCTGACTGTAGACAAAATAAAGAGTCCTAAAGTTTTACTTTAATAATCCAATTATACTATTGGTACTTCTTTTGTGTTGCATGAACATAGGCTGGTAAAGTTGTGAAACCTTACAAAATTTACATTTCAGGGACATCTGCTTTAGATTTTGGTATCCAAACATGGAAACCATCCTCCATGAGATTAGGAAAAGGGACACCAGGTTTCTTTCAGCTCTTGTGACCATAACTTATGTCAAAACCAATACCAACATTTCTGTACCTCCAGTGATAAATCACAAACTTAAAATATATGCATATATGTATGAATTCATATATTCAGGTATCTATCTATGTGTATATGTATTTAAATATATTTAACAAATATTTATTTGTCTATATATTTATAATAAGGAATATTTCCTGAAGATTTTAAAGTATGATTTTTTTAAAATATATTTTATTTATTTATTTATTTTGAGAGAGAGAGAGAGTGAGAGTGAGGAGAGAAAGCACGAGCAGAGGCAAAGGCAGAAGGAAAGGGAGAAGCAGACTCCCCGCGGAGCAGGGGGCTCAATGAGAGCTGGATCCCAGGACCCTGAGATCATGACCTGAGTCAAAGGCAGACGCTTAACTGACTGAGCCACCCAGGTACCTCTAACGTATATTTTAAAATGCTAAAGTTGAAGCAAATAGGACCATTATTTAAAACTCTTATTAAATAAGTAAATTATTTTTTTTTCTTTTCCTCTCTAGGTTCATTTATGTAATTAACAATAATGGGCTCACTCACTCTCTTAGTTGTATGTTGCTTTATTAATAGAAAGTACATGCTGTTTTATGTAATAAAATGGTAAACATTTCTCGTAAAACCTATGCTCTCACAATTTCCTTTATTTACATAACCAACTGACAAATCAGGACAAAGATGAAAGCCTGTTCACACTTATCATAGACCCTAGAAAGTGTGATTTTTTCCTCATGAAAATATGACAAAGAAATATTTTTCACATTTGCTGAATGAGAAGTAAACTGATCTCTTTCTGTTTAGACACCTGTGTTTTCCTGTATTGATGCAGTCTGAACTGTTGTACTTGCTGCTAAGCAAACTTTAATTTGGTGTGACCTCCAGCAGGTCTGCTTTTAAATCTGTAAAAATGCCAACTATAAAATCACCTGCTCAAAGACCTCTGATTGGAGGAAAACTAGCCACCTTACATTCAGGATACATGGAGCAAAAGGATATCAAAGAATGGCTTACTCTATTTCAAAGACCAAGTTGCACTGCAATATTGGTAGTATCTTGTTCAGAACCAAGTCTAGTGACACATTACAAGCACTCTTACAGTTTATATATTTGCCAACTTCACAGACGTTTTGTGTAGTTTATTTCATCCTTCAAGAAGCTGGATCTCATTGTGCAGCTAATTACCTTCACATTGTATGGTCAAAGAAAATGTCACATTTCAAAAAGAATTAGTGCAACTTGTTGAAAGTTGTGGAAAGGGATACTACTCCCAAATATTAGGCAATCAGGGATCCCTGGGTGGCGCAGCAGTTTGGCGCCTGCCTTTGGCCCAGGGCGCGATCCTGAAGATCCGCGATCGAATCCCACGTCAGGCTCCCGGTGCATGGAGCCTGCTTCTCCCTCTGCCTGTGTCTCTGCCTCTCTTTCTCTCTCTGTGACTATCATAAATAAATAAAAAATTAAAAAAAAACAAATATTAGGCAATCAGTAAAGCAAATTTAGAAATATTAAAGAGAGGTATATGTTGATTTTTATTTTGAAGATTTATACAATAAGTTCTACTATTGATTCATGACCTCTCATCTCAATTACATTTGATAGCTCTGTCATTCTCCTTGCTGTTCAGTGACTGCCTTTCCCATTCTTTCCCTTTATATCGTTGCCTCTGTCTCCTGATATTACATACTAATAATTTCTCCATCATCTCAATTCTTCCTACCATCCTATTTCTCATCAGGCCTCACTGACGGCAGATCTAGCCCATGCCTACCTCTCTCAATCTTTTTTTTTTTTTTTTTTTTTTTTACAATTCTCTGCTTTTTACCTTTTACATGATAACAACATTGGATTCAGTTAAATTCCCTGAATAGCCATTTGGTTTAGTTATTCATCCTTGAGGGCCATCTCTCCATTTGCCTATTATTATTATTATTATTATTATTATTTTAAAGAGTGAATTCAGGGGCACCTGGGTAGCTCTGTTGGTTAAGCATCTAACTTTATTTCAGCTCAAGTCAGAACCTCAAGTGTCATAAGACTAAGCTCAGCATGCATTCTGCTTGAGTTTTTCTCCCTCTGCTCCTCTCCCTACTAATGCACACTTTATCTCTTTAAAATAAATAAATAAATAAATAAATAAATAAATAAATAAATAAATAAATAATTAAAAATCTTAAAAAAAAGAATGAGCTCACAAGTAAACCTCTGATTTCCCTCACTTTGTTTTATGACTCTCCTGTATACTCCCACAACACCAAGTCCATCTCTATTATTGTATTTAACATACTGAATTACAATGATTAGCTTGAATGTGTAAGGTTTTTGAAAACATGAATTTTCCTTTATTCTTCTCAGTATCAAGTAAGAGTTTCCTGAATGAATAAATTTTACCATTTAAGATTTTATAATGTATACCTTCCTATTAATAATTAATAAAATTGTTGGAAAAATCTATGTACAGTCAATGGAAGAACTGAAAGGAAAAACTAAATTGTATTACTTGATAGGAAAGGAATACCGGAAAGGAAAAACTAAATTATATTACTTGATAGGTAAGGGAGAGTGAGGCTAGTAGATAATAGTCTTTCGTAATGAATCAAAGAATTGATCTTATATTAGAGTTGAGTTGGTGATCTTTTGGAAGCAAAAGTATGGTCATGGAGTTAGCTGTTGCTGATCACAACTGTTGGGTGTCAGTAAGTAGTTGGCTTTTGGAAGCATGGTTAATTATGTGAGGTTGTCAGTAAATGATTAGGATTTAGAATCAATAAGAAATTGATTCAGGCAACAAATTTTTTCCTCTCTTGAGTATACAACTGTTTTATTCCCACTACTGACAGTGTCTTTTTCACATCCTTGCACCTGTTTAAAAATACCAAAGTATGTGCTTTTAGTGTCCTAAATAGATATCATTCTTATCTATCCACTAGAGTAAGTTCTCTAAGACATTTAAGCGGGCAATAAGAATTCTCTTTTGCTATGTATCCTTAAAAGCATCACTACAAAATTTTAGGAAATGTAAGTAACAGAAAATTTGTGTTACCTCTCACCATTATATCCTTTTATTTAGTGAGGTTTTACTGGTTCATTCAATAAAAGGTGTTTTTTTTGGGGGGGGGTTCATTTTGTTTTTATCCCAAACAAAAACCCTTTTTTTCCCATGTGATCCAAAGTTTTCATTGATCACCTATAGCAGGAGTTACATGTTTCTCATTCTTATCTTTGCTTTTCTATACACCCCATGGTAGACTCATCTCACCAGTAATTTATATCTCTCACTTCCTTTAAAATTCAACAAAGATATTACTTTGTTGGGAGATCTTCTTAGGCCAAAACAACTCATTGATTCCTTTATTTACAAAGTTGATTAACCTGTAATCAACATTGTTATTACACTAAATCTTTTTTTCATGTGCATGTGATCATCTCTCCAATAGACAGCTAATATTCTAGGAAGACAAATTATCCTATGGAAAAGCACTTAGAAAAATATTTTAAGCTATTATTATGTTTTATTATATCTGGGGTGATACATTCAATTTATACAAAACTATTCTAGACAAAAAAGTAAGAAAACAATATATTATATATATTATATATATATAATATACATCATTTGTAATGTAACATGGAAATAGACACATACACACATATACTCAGAATATGGGATATGAAGTACAGTAGAAAAAAATAAAAAATAGTATCTTTCATAGGAATAAACTAAATTGTTACCTAAAAAATGTTGGTACCTTACTACCTGTTAGTATAATGATGAACTTTTGGTAGAGAGAGAAAATGAAGCAGAAATAATAATTTTTGAAACAATGCTGCTTTTGCAAACTTATGAGAATTCCAATATTACCATTTAGAATTATAAATTCCAGATTTATTCTCATTTACTAAATCCTTTATCATTCACAAACCACAATGTCTTGGTAGTAATCTATAAATAAAATGTGGGACTTGAAACAAATAATTGAAAAAAAAACTAGAGAAAAATTCATACTGAAGTGTTTTTCATTGTTTTGTGTTAATTTGGCAGGGAGGGGGCTGACTTTTATGCATAAGGCATAATGAATAGTTTTGTTTGGTTTTTCCATGCCAGTCAAGATTTGGAAGATTGACTCAACCTCAGATAACCAAAATGTTGAGAACTACAATCTAAAACATAACAAATGCATTTCCTTAGAACAGATTTATTTCATTAATGAGTCAAGAATTGCAAAGTAAAAATCTAAGAGCACTATTAATTCATAAAATCTGTTCTATAGTCCTATAGTCCATCTATCTACTTTATCAAAATGTGTGTGGTCTGTCATAATTTAATTTTTTAAAGCAAATACATTAAAAATAATTAGCATATTTGCCTTAAAAATTATCTAGGGGACTCTAACATTTCTCCTAGGACACTGAATCAAGCTGATGACTGGGAGCCACCTGAATTTCCCTTATCCTACAGATTCACCAAATATATAGCCACACATAGAGTAATTCCCCCAGAGAGAGATCCAGAAAAGAGTTCAATGACTCCTATATGTTGTGCAACTGAGAAAATATCCATACTGAAATGGGTAGAAAAGGTTGAGACATGCTCTTGCCATAAACTTTACCCCAGGTACAGTGACACACAATTAGCAAGGAACCCCTAACTCCCAGCTTTTCCCTGAGAAGCAAAAGATTTGGACCATACATCTAGTACTTCAACTTTTAAGCCTGTTAACCAAGGGCTAGGTCTGAAAGCAAATGAATTTGTGTTCATGAGTCCCACAGGAATATAGCAAACAAAGAAGCAGATGTTAATGGATGTGCTAGCACTCACCATGGTTCAGCACAGAGGGATCAACAGAAATACCTATCTCCCATTTTTACCCTGGAAGGGCTTTGACTGCAATCTTCCCAGCTGCTGCCTGAGTGTTTAGCTTCTAATCTGTCTTTTGGAAACTGACTAGACACACCATTAACTACTAGGAGCTACTAGAAACAAAGATGGAAGCTTGGATAGTCACAAAAGTTTGAGAAATAAGCAGAAGTTCAGACCGGACTGATTGATAAGGTGCATTTACACAAAACCAGCTTGTCAAACCTAGAAGATGACTATATTATCTAATTTTGAGAAAGCAACACAGAGTCAAGGAAAAACAACGAAACAGAAGAAAATATTTAAAACAAAAGAACAAGATAAGTCTGTAAAAACTGATCTTAATGAAATGGAGATAAATGGTTTACTCAAAGAGAATTCAAAATTGTCATAAAGATGATCACCAAGGTTATGAGAGAAATGCATGAATAAAATAAGAATTCCAACAAGGAGATAAAAATACATATTAAGAAAAACCTACCAAACAAAAAATCATAAACATGAAAAATACAAAAACTGAACTAAAAATTCAATGAAAGAGTCAACACTAATCTACATCAACCACAAGAAAGAATCAGTGAACTCAAAGACAGGGTAGTGGAATTCATCGTATCAGAGGAACAAAAGGGAAAATGAATGGAAAGGAGTAAAGATAGCATAAGAGATTTATAGAATACCATCAACAAGACCAATATTTGCATTATAGGGGTCCCAGAAGATGAAGAAGAGAGAGAAAGAAGCAAAACACTTATTCAAAGGAATAATAGCTAGAAACTTCTCTAACCTGGAGCAGATCTGGGAAGCCCCCAAAATACCAAATAAGATGATTCTAAAGAGACCCACACCAAGTTACATTATAGTTTAATTGTCACAAGTTAAAGACAAAGGAGAATCTTAGCAGTAGTAGGAGAAAAACACAAAAATTCCTATGATTATAGGTTGATTTTTCAGAGGAAATATTGGAGACCAAAAGGGAATAGGTTTATATATTCAAAGTGCTAAAAGAAAAAAATATGCCAATTAAGATACCATATCAAGCAAAGCTTATCTTTAGTATTGAAGGAATAGAGGATTTCTGGGTGGCTCAGTGGTTTAGCGCCTGCCTATTGCCCAGGGCATGATCCTGGAGTCCCCGGGCTGAGTCCCGAGTCCTGCATTGGGTTCCTTGTATGGAGCCTGCTTCTCCCTCTGCCTGTGTCTTTGCCTCTTTCTCTCTCTGTGTGTCTTTCATGAATGAATAAATAAATTAAAAAAAAAAAAAAGAAAGAAAGGAAGGAATAAAGAGTTACCCAGGAAAACAAAGGCCTAAGGAATTCATTACCATAAGATTGGCCTAAGAGAACATTAAAGGGAGTTCTTCAACCTGAAATAAAAGGACAATAATTAGTAGAAGGAAAACTTAATCACTAGTAAAAGTAATAGTTATTTTTAGGATACTTTACTATTGAAATAGGCTGGGCAAATCACTTATAATTCTAGAATAAAGTTTAAAAGACAAAAGTAATGAAATCACTACAATGACAATAATTTGTTAATGGATACACAGTATAGAAAGATGAAAATTATAATATGAAAAACATAACATATGGGGGAATTGTAAAAATTTAGAGCTTTACTATGTATTCAAAGTTAAGTTGTTATAAGCTTAAAATAGACTGTAATAAATATATTTTATATAAGCCTCACAGTAACACTGAAGCAAAACCATATAGTCAACTCACAAAAGATAAAGAAAACAGAATGAAAATATCTCACTAGAGAAAATCATCAAATCACAAGGGAAAGAGCAAGGAAGAACAAAAGAGAAAAAGGAATGACAAAAGCCAGAAAACAATGAACAAATGCCAATAATAAGTCTATATATATCAATAATTACTTTAAATATAAATGTATTAAATTCTTCAATCAAAAACATAGAGTGGCTCAATGGGGAAAAAGGACAACAACAACAACATGACTAAATGCTGCATATAAGAGACTCACTTTTGAAGCAAGGACACGTGCAGACTGAAAGTAAAGGGATGAACAGATATTCTACCCAAATGGAAACAAAACAAACAAACAAACAAACAAAAAAAACAATAACAAAAATTCAGGGATAGCTTTCTTATTTTGAGAAAAATAGGCTTTAAAGCAAAAATGGTATCAAGAGACAAAGGTCATTACATAAAGGGGTCAATTCTTCAAGAGGACATACATATGAAAATACTAATGCACCCAATAATGGGATGGAGATATATATATACAGAATAGAAATATGGAATTAAATTTAAAAATGGAATTGAAATAAAGCCTAGAAAGAATAGAAAATATCAATGAAATGAGATTTTTAAAAAAAATAAACAAAATGATAAACCTTACACTAAAGTAATTGATAAAAAAAGCAAAAAAGACTCAAATAAATAAAATCAGAAATAAGAGGTGATATTAACAGCTGATAACACAGAAATACTAAGAATCATAAGAAACTACTATAAACAATTTTATGCCAACAAATTAAATAACCTAGAAGCAATAGATAAATTCCAAGAAATATTCAACTTCTAAGACCAAATCATGAAGTAATAGAAAAATTTGAACAGACCAATTGCTAGTGTGGAGATTAAATTAGTAATCAAAAACTTCCTGACAAGGAATGGTCTAGGCCAGTTGACTTCATGGGTAAATTCTACTAAACATTTAAAGAAAGATTAATAACAATAGTTCTCAAACCCTTCCAAAAATGTAAGAGAAGGGAAGACTCCCAAACGCATTTTATGAGGCCAGCATTATCCTGATACTAAAGCCAGACCCTACAAGATACTATAAGAAAGAGAAAATTATAGGCTAATATCACTGATGAATATAGATACAGAAATGTACAACAAAATATTAGCAAACCAAATTTAACAGTATACTAAAAAGGTCATACATCAGAATAAAATGGAAGTTATTTCAGAGATGCAAGGAGGATTCAACATATGCAAATTGGTCAATGTAATATATGCCACATTAACAAAATAGAAATAAAAATCAGATGATCATTTCAACAGATGCAGAAAAAAACATTTGACAAAATTCAACATTCTTTCATGAGTAAAAATTCTCAATGAATTGGACATAGAAGGAATTACTTCAAGATATATGGCAAGACCACAGGTGAAAAGCCAAAAACTTTTCTTCTAAGACCAAGAAGATAAAGGTGTCCACTCTCATCACTTTTATTCAACATCATAATAGAAGTACCTGCTATAGAAGTTAGGTATGAAAAAGAAATAAGAGGCATTCAAATTGGTAAGGAAGAAGTAAAATTGTCTCTATTCGCAGATAATATGATATTATATAGAAGACCCTAAAGACTCTACCCAAAAACTTAGAACAAATAAACATATTTAGTAAAGTTGCAGAATACAAAATCAACATACAAAAATCAGTTGCATTTCTGTACACTATACACTAGGAAATCCTTCAATTATTTTTTCTTGTACAATGTAGATGAAACCAAAGGATATTATGCTAAGCGAAATAACCCAGACAGAGAAAGAGAAATAGTGCATGGTATTGCTTTTTTTAAAAGTCAAACTCAGAAAAAAATAAAAAATAAAAAAAATAAATAAAAGTCAAACTCAGAAATACAGAGTAAAATAATGTTTGGCAGGGACCAAGAGTGGTGAGGAAACTAGGGAGAGGTTGGTAAAGGAGTACAAACTTTCAGTTCTAATATGAGTAAGGTCTGAAAATTGAATGTGTAACATAGTCACAATAGTTGATAATACTGGATTATAATTGGAATTTGCTAAAAAAATAGAATTTAGGGATGCCTGGGTGATTCAGTGGTTGAGAGTCTGCTTTTGGCTCAGGACATGATCCTGGGGCCCCAGGATCGAGTCCCACATCGGGCTCCCTGCAGGGAGCCAGCTTCTCCCTCTGCCTGTGTCTTTGCCTCTCTGTGTGTCTCTCATGAATAAATAAATAAAATCTTCAAAAAAAAAAAAAACAGAACTTAAATGATCCTACCAAAATAGATTCTAAAAAAGAGATAAATATATGAGGGAATGATTATGTTAGGTAACTTAATGATCCTTTATATAATTTTTTATAATTTATAATTATAATCCTTTTATAGATTTTACATATATCAAATCATCACGCTGTACACTTACCATATATTACAATTTTATTTGTCAATTATTCCTCAATAAAGCTAAAAAATCATCTAGGGCCAATTTTGAAAATGAACTCCAACTTTGCTGCTTTTTTGCATCTCTAGGAAAAAGTGCATGTGAAAAAAATTGAAATGATCTTTTAAACAAAGTGTGAAGACTACTGGCATTTTTCTCTTCCTGTGTCTACACTGAGATGCTGAGATTTGACAGACCTAATTTTACTGTATAATCTTCTATACATACGGTTTGGCAGGTCTAACTTTAGCTTTTGCTTCATTCTGCATAAACAAGGGAAAATGACATATGGCATTAATACTGATTTCATGAAAAATTGAAAGAATTTTATAGGTTTATCATAGTACCAGTTGAGGGGTTAAAAAATAAAGGCCCTTCATCTGCCACTAACATGACTCTAAAGTTGGTTTGATAACCTAAGTTCAGATAACACTTCCCTCCCTTTTCAAAACACAACTGGGGAGGGTAAGCAAACTTGAAACAGCCTCAATGTTTGGTGTCTTTTAGAAGATGCCCCAAAATGTGAATGGAGGCCTCAGTTTGTCCAAATTATTTTTCCACCAAAATGCAACATAATCATTAATGCATGAAAGAGTGTATTTTTGCCCACAGTTCCCACACATGCTGTGCCTGAAGGAGGAAGATGAAAAGGATGAGGGAGAGAAGCCCTGGATCTGTTAGTTCCCTCACTTCGAAAAGCCTCAAATCAAGAAAATGACATGTAGCTTCTTTTACAGTGGGATCAAAAGAAACCTACAGACAGCTGTGTTTTTGTGCACATGTATTTTTTTAAGCAAGTTTATAGTCCGAATTTTAGGTTTCAAAGACCAGATGTTGGTGATAATAGAAGCCCCCGCATATCCTTGAGAGGAAGAATGAAGAAGGAAAAAAGAGATGCTTTACCAACTGAAAGCACATTTATTTATTTATTTTTCAAATCACAAACTAACAGTAAAATAGCATACCACAAATAATCACTTCAAAATATTAAAATTCACCAAGCACCTGTTTCCCCAAATCCCATAGTCGGAGTCACACATAAAATGAATAAGAGGAGGGGTGCCTCCGTGCTTCATTCAGTCAAGCCTGGGACTTTTGATTTTGGCTCAGGTCTTGATCCCAGGGTCGTGAGATGGAGCCCTGTGGCAAGCTCCACACTCAGCACTTGGTGCAGAGTCTGCTTATCCCTCTCCCTCTCCCGTGGCTTGCAAGCTGTCTCTCTGAAACAAAAAAAAAAAAACAAAAAAACAAAAAAAAAAATTTAAAGGAGAAGAGTATATTAGCCATAATTTAAGCAGGCTGAACTGACAGTGAGCTTGACTTTGGACTTCTGCAAAAAATATGATGGGCCTAAGACTTATTTGTTGATGAGTTCAGTGTTGTGTTTTTTGTTGTTTTTTTTTTTTTTTTTTTTTTTTTTACCAAGAAAGAGGGGAAAGGGTCTGTACAGATGAATTCTTTCTGGTATTTAGAGAATGGCATGAGAAAAGCTAGAAAGAAGAGGAAAAAAAATGAAAGCAGGTATTTAAGGTAATAGAGTTGCAAGGAAGAGAGACAAGACAGGTGGAAAATAAAATAGAAGCAGAGTTTGGAAGGTAGGGAAGGGGTCAAACATATAAAGGATCAAGGGTGACGATAGCAACAGCTTTGATATATAACCATGGGCAGTTTTAAAATGGAAACAAAGGGATATCTGTTTTCTTAAAACCCTAACAGAATTTTTATTCCCTCTTTTAAAGATGTTGGATGTGTCTTGACTTAATTTGGTCAGTCACACTCAAGATGGAGAAAAGGTGTTGTAAAAACCGTTCCCACAAGACGCTGTGATTTTGATTAGCATCAGACTCTTAGATCTTCACTTTGCCTTTCACAGTTTTATTCTGTGTGTACGTATATAAACACCTAAGAAAACACACCTCTGGCAGACTTGAAATTGCCATTTAAATCTATTTCCAAAATATTATAATATTTTCACTGGAGACTTAAACATTAGATAACTGGTCAGTGCACATCGTGCCACTGTTTGACTTAGGAACTAAAGGAAAATGTTTCCTCTTCAAGGAGGAAGGAGCAAGGCAACACACTTGGTTTCAGATGCCTCAGGCATCATTATCTTTGTTTCCTAAACCAACTGCCAGAACTCTGAGTTTCCATCTGAGTATTTCTCAATTTGCTGGTAGGTTACCTTCCAGGCCAAGCAAGGTTGTTGCAAAGAGTAAATTAAAAACAGAATAAAACAGAAACCATGAATGTGCCTTGGAATCAGAAACCATTGCCCATTATCATACAGGGTACTTTACAATGAGCAAAGGAGAAAGGTCACTGATATTTGACAATATCTTCTATGATACTTAACACCAAGAACTATGGTAAATAATAATAAATACTTAGACGGGAGAGGTGCCTGGGTGGCTCAGTTGGTTAAGCGTCTGACTCTTGGTTTCCACTCTTGGGATCATGAGATCAAGCCCTGTGTTGGGCTCTGCACTCACTGTAGATTCTGCTTGAGAGTCTCTCCCCTTCCTTCTCCCTCCCCCTCTGCTCTTCTCCGGGTTCATGCACTCTCTCTCTGTCTCTCTAAAATAAATACATAAAATCTTAAAAACTATAGATAGGAGATGGATGGGTGGGATAATGGATAGACAGATAGATCATAGACTGATAGATGGATACAGATATTGATATAGATACATGCTGTTTTATTCCCATATTTTAGGTAGTAATTCACTGGGGAGCCTGGAATTTAGGGAAACCCAAATAACTTGCCCGATGTCAGACAGCTATGAATGGACATAAACTACTCATCACTAAAATCCACTGTCTTCTTGATACCATATGAATCAGAAAGTAGATTCAAATAGCACACATTTATTATTTCCTATGATTCTGTGGGTCAGTCAGGTGGCTCTCTGGGACTGGATTGACTCAACTGGCACATAGCTGGGGTTCAGCTGGCAAACTGGGCATACTGGGTTAGCTGGGATAGCCAGATACTCCATGCATGTGGTTTCAGGCCAACCTGAACTTATTCACATGATGGTGGAAGAGTGCCTCAGAACAGTATGAGCTGCAAACCTCAGGATACAAACCTCTTCAAGGCTCTGCTTGTGTCACGTTTGCTAGTGTCTCAACAACCACATAAGTCATGGGGTCAAGCCCAGATTCAAGAGCAGAGAAATAGTCTACCTTTTAATGGAAGAAGTGGCAAATGGATGGACACTAGAAATGGAAGATGTCATGGTCATTTCTGAGATCTACCAGCCTGTGACCTTGGTAATACCACAAAACCACACTTAACTTTTTGTATGAATATAGAGGTGTTTACATATTGTGTGTTTCTATATGTGTGTGTTGGTTAGGGGGCTTATGAGACAGTGAAAGGAGATGGGGAAATGTTTCCGATATCTTGTGCTGACTTCTATAAAAGAACAAAAGCCACTGGGAGGGCTCCTACTAGAGTCTCACCCATGGTACTTGAAATGTCCCTACAATAGTACACGTGCACTTGTTTTTGCCTTTTCTTCTTTTTACTTCTCAGAGAAATGGCCCACAGAATTTTTATTCTGAACTATTGCTAACATTTGAAAAAATATGGAAAGTACATGTAAAAATCTGGATCTCTGGCCCTATTTGAAATATTGAAAGATCTGGCAACACTGGGCTCATATGGCCACTTGACAACAATTCACTGAAGATGAGGGTTCTTTAAATGAGGTGAGAGATCCAGTTCACCAGCCTCTGAAAGCATTTCCTTTTATTTCCCTGCTCATATGGAGGCTGAAGGTTTTAGAAAGAGCACAAAATGGATGACTAGGGATTGTTTTAAAATGCATTTCTAGCCTCAGTGATTCTTGCTGTAATTATCATCAAGACCAAAAGCCCCTTACCCCCGACTTAAGAAGGAATACTACATGGTTTGTAATTACCATCATTAACATCTCTTAAACCTGGCATCATCAATTAATTAAAGGTAAGATTTTGTTCTCTTGGGGATTTAGTAAATTGCACATAATAACTCTTATATGTGTCTGCCAGCAGGAGACGGGGCTGTTGGAAACCAAGATCCCTTCATAGAGAGGCAGGGGATGAGGGCTTCAAAAAAGTTCCGTCTCTAACTGTCAAATCTGAGCATATCACTTATCACCAATCTATTTCCCCACCAGTTAAACAGGAATAATAAAAGAGACTTCATAACCTTCCAGGGATGCCTTTGGTCTTAAAAAAAAAAAATAAAAAAAAAGACAGATGGAATGCACATATTTTTTGGGGGGAAGAAGGAGGGGAGCTGAGAATCTTAAAAGTGGGCCTCAGATTCTGTTAGGTTTAGTCATGCTATTTGAATTTAATGGCAGATTCAACACTAAGAATCTTTACCAGCTTCTTGGCTTGTCAAACCTGCACTAAGCAAAATACTCAGGCTTATCTGATTTCACCTAGACTTAGGTGCACAGGTACTAAATTGCCAGATAAAATCAGAATTTTTTTTTTCTGGGTTTTAAGCCTAATGCCATATACTTGACCAGACAATTTCCTATCTACCCTATCCCCCTTTTCTTATTATTTTGTTTTAGCTCTACTGTTTACTGTCTCAGCATTCCAGAAAGATGACCACATTCTAAACCTAAGGTATGTGGGCTCATTCCCTAGGCCCCTCTCACCGGGGAAATGCACCCCTTTGACGTAGGGTATTTTTGAACAAAGTAGTCCTTTCATCTGAAATAGTCTTTTAAAAATAAGACTATGAATATATTGCTTTGAGTCTTGAAACTTGTGTATCTTTTACATGAGGATACCACTGGCTCTGTGACTCTTTTTTTCAGAAGTCAAAAGTCAAACTTGGGGAAGTAGGTATTTGCTTTGTAGCGATAACTTTTTATCTGGTTTTGGTTACTAGAGGCCGTGGTGGATTAAAGATGGCCTCCAATTCTTTGCCGCTTATTACTTTGAAAGGTTTTGGTGTCTTCTTGAATTTGGGCTTATGCGATGATGGATTCTGACTAACAGAATGGGATTTTGACTCTACAGAAGTGAAGCCAGGTAACGTGAGGCCAAACCTCCAAGATCTCAAGTGTCTCCTCTCATCCCTCCTGGAATGTTCCTTCTTGAAACCCAGCCACTATGCTGTGAAGAAGTCTAAGTAGCCCATAGAGAGGGCCATGTGAAAGACAACAGAGGCTCAGCCTGAGGTCCCAGCCTGTAGCCAGCCCCATCTGTTCAATGTATGAATAAGGCCACTTGGGACCTTTGAGCAGTCCTTGTGGCCCAGCTGATACCACATGAAGCAGGCAATCCACAGAGTTGGGACTCTGTCCACATTCCTGACCTGCAGCATCATGAACAAATAAAATTACTGTTGCTTCGGCCACTAAGTTCAATTGTCCTTTGTTCCACAGCAATAGAAAACTGAAACACTCCTCAGAAAGTCTTTGTGGAGGGAGGGTGCTGGTGAGAAATGGGTCACAAGAAACTTCTTCTCATTTCTATAAATGTGATGGTGGTTAAGCTTTACGTTTCCTCCTGAGGAAGACAACAAAATGGATGATCTTCACATACCCTGATTAAACTGAAGAATCTTCCAGAGTGGGTCCAGGGAATTCCTGGCTTAGGAAGGATCCTTGCTTTTATTTACTCAGTCTTTGAAAAGGCATTGCTTTGTTGTCATGCAACCTAGTGTGTCTTGAGGAGAGGATGTGTGGGGGAGGAGGAGAGGTCACCTCACTCTTTTCTAAAGAGTAGCTCACTGTAAGTGGTTCTCTCGGATCCATGTGCAGAGACAAGAGTGGGACAAGCAAATCAGAAACGAGCAGTCCTATTTTCCCATACCTTCTTTTGGCAGCAATTATTGAAACAAAGAGCCTCATTAGTGTCTCCTGTCTGAAATGTGTAAACTTACTAGAAGAAACCCGAAGCCCAACAGAGGTGTGCCACAGTTTCCTGAACTCACACATTTTTTTTTGCTCACAGACAGTAAATGAATCACATAATCGTCTTTCCTTTTATATGAACATTTCAATTGAGAATAAAACACACAGGGGTGCAGGCAGAAATTCAGGATGTAACTTTTTTTTTTCTCCAAAACATAGTATTTCCAGCCCACGTTGTGGCATCTGTGTTCACCAACTCAAAGCATAATTTGGCAGTGAACACAAATACATTCACATAAGCAGATGAAGCCACAAGCAGGAACAGGCTGATTCAAAAGTAAGGTTTTCAGTTAATGGGTGTATTTGGTATAATGTTGACAGCTACATTGTGCTGGAAACTGGCTTCAAAATTACTTAGCTATCTTGCTGCTGTAAACCCTCTGACTCGGCAAAACCCTCAGAGTGACAGTACTTCTAAAGGAGGTTTCTATCCTTCTAAAGTAGGATATTAACCAGGCCTCATAAATAATGGGAGGTAGAATCATTCTATAAACCAGAGGGCTAAGGAGTGGGCAGACATTTGACAAAAGGAGTTGGTGGCCACAGCCAGGGCAAAGGCAGAGTGTTTATACCATTTAGATTCTTCTATTTCAGTGATTTGAACTCAAAAATTGCTCCCCAATCGATCATTTCTGACTAAAAATCATGCACTTGTTGGTTGATGACTCTAAATGACTTTCTTATTATCTCTTTCTTTTACTGAGCAATAAGCCATTTTACCCTCTCCACCCTGGGGATTAAAATTCTCTAACTTTCATCATCAACAAAACTGGAGTTAAGATCAAGGGTATAATTAGTCTTGAATAATGCTTTAATTATAAAGTAAAATACGACACCCAGAAAAAGAAAGAAAAGCTCAGCCTGGTTTTTACTTTCTTATGTTTTTAATTTGTTAATAATGAATTAAATAAAAATCTTATTCAAATCCACATGGCATTTAACTGTGTATTAGGAACACTGTAGCTTAAGAATTGGTAATACTGCATAACTTTTCTGAGCATTTACTGTATATGCACCAATTATTTTATGTGCTTTTTCCCTCCCATTGATTCTTAATAAGAATACTCTCAGAAATTATTTTTGCCTTTTCTTGTAGTTGAGGAAACTGAAACTCCATAAGTTCAAGTAGCTTGACTATGTTACTCTTAGTAAATGTCAGAGTAGGATTTGAACCCAGACCTCACTGACTCCAGGATTATTATCTTAGGCCTCATACCTACTACCTTTCCACTGTGGTTACCAACATAGGTTATACCACCAGGATTCAGTCAGTTCAGGTTCAGTCAGTCAGTGAGAACATTATTTTCCACTTGACGTCAGTTAAAAAAAAAATCACTGATTGTTTAGGAACACTTAAAGATAACTGGTCATGAATGATTCTAGAAAGGAATCCTAAATTCGTTGAGAGTGGGATACTGAATAGTTTGGAGTGTTTAGACTTTGGAAGCACAATTTCAGTAACTATTTCAGCAAGAGCGTGACTACATGTGAACACAGATATATTTGCTGTGTCATTTCATGAGTTCATAGGAAATGCCATGTGCTAGGAGGGATGGAGCCTGCTGCTGGGATTCCCACAGACACTGACTCCAGGCCCCGTCATCCTGCTCCAGACAGCATTCCAACAAGCTGCCATCCAGCTCTGTGGTGGAGCCGACCTCTTTATGCCTGGGGCTAAGAACCACATTTGTGTTTGGCATCATCATTATTTTAGGCTTGGGTATTTTCAGAATGTTGGGATTAATCTGGGGAAAATTCAATCTGGCATGCCAGGAACCCTGGAAACCTTAGGCACTTGAAAAAAAAAAAATTAGAGCAACTTTGTGAGATCTGACCAGTCTGGGGTGTGTGTGTGTGTGTGTGTGTGTGTGTGTGTGTGTGTCAAGTGGAACACTTGTCCTTATTTGCCCCTTTAATTGTGTCTCATCAGCAACATGAGCTGTTGTTGTTCATCACCCTCTTCTTATTGTCATTGTCATTGCCTAGAAGTAGAGCATCCAGCTGGCAATCTCGAACACTTGCTGTTTATAACCAAATTTATTGCTCTTTGAAGAAAGACAAAAAGAAAAAAAAAAAGGCATATGGGAAACTAATAACTGCAAAGAAAGGACGTCCATTTTGGTGAAAGACTATAGCCCAGTTCTCAATGAGTGGTCAAGGAAAGAAGGTCCCAGATACTTATTCCCTTATTCCCTCATGTTGCAAATTAACATGATTTTAGTGTCTTCTCATTCCTCATGATTCATCTTGAGATTAAGAGGCCATGACCTGCTTCTATACTATTTAAATATCCTGCAAACATGTAACTTTTCTCTAATCCACTCCCATCCTCACCCCAATCGTCCAAATGAAGTTGTGCCAGTGAGGATCAGTCCTTAGTTAGATGGCTTTATTTGGAGTAGTCTGGAACTGTAGAACTTGCAATGTACCTTCCTTAATGCAATATTTGCCTTTGCTGTAGGCAACATTTAGTTCTGCAATCTTCTAGGTATTTAGTACTTAAGACACTGCTTTAAGTACTCAAGATCCAAAACATCAACCTTCAAATTAACTAGTAATTCATGAAGTGAAGGAGACAAAAAAAATAGTAGAACTTGGAACAATGGGTGACACACAGTGGGAATTCCAAAAGTATAAGCATATATGGATTTATAAATAAACACATAGGACATTGACCTCATTTTTCCCTGATACAAGAAAGGGATAAAAGAAAAGAGTAGGAAAGGGCACTTTTGCATTTCTGGAGGAACAGAGAACCAGCTTGACAGAGGTGGAAATGTTTGAGGAGATGACTCAAGACAGGCATTCTTTGGGCCCCTGTGATTGACTAATCTGATGCCCTAATATTGTAGAGAATGTAGACTATCTCTAATAATGATACATTCGTGGTAAGTCTGCTAGGTGTCTGAAATGATAAGCAGAACTTTTCTGTTCAAATGAGTTTCGCCAACTTAAAAAAAATAGTAGAGAGGTCAAGTAGCCCACTGCTTTATTTTTTTAAAGATTTTTTTTTAATTTATTCATTTGAGACAGAATGAGAGAGAGAGAGAGAGAGAGAGAGAGCACGAGCAGGGGGAGAGGCAGAGAGAGATGGAGATGGAGAAGCAGACTCCCTGCTGAGCAGGGAGCCTAATGCTGGGCTCCATCCCAGGACTTTGGGATCTTGATCTGAGCTGAAGTCAGACGCTTAACCATCTGAGCCATCCATAACCCCCTAGCCCAGTGTTTTAATACTTACAAAGGCTGGCATGATGCCATGGGTGATCAAGCATTTATTTCTATAGCATTTTGCTAAATTCATGAGCTCACATATGTTTTTCATTCTCAAGTAACACAGGGAAATAAGCAGAACAAATATGTATGTCCTGTGATATGGATAAAGAAACTGGGAGTCAAGAACTTTGGAAATAATGAGTTCTGTTAGGTTGTAGCAACTGGGAAAGTACGAGAGATACTTTCTTGCTGATTAGTAGGATAACGTGACAGGTGATGGAGAATAAATTAACCCTTAGATGTATCTGATGATACTTTAAAGAGATTTTTGCAATTTAGATGTTGACAGCCACAACAATAAAATAAAATAAATGTGACAAGTTAAATCTATACTTTAAACTGTTCCTTCCAGAGAGTTCATTAATTGAGAATGAAACAAAATACAAATGTTTGTCCTACTTTAAATGTATGTTGTATCTAACAATTCCTCTGCTTATAACCTATAGCAGTTTCCCAAATCAATCGAAGTGAAAGTGAATGTTTTTACAAATTGCTGTTTCCTAACCTCTGACTTCATTTTTCTATTATTTCCTATTTTTATGAGTGTTGTGATGGCTAGTTTTGTGTCAACTTGACCGGGCTAAGGGATATCCAGATAGCTGGTAAAACATATTTCTGGGTATATCCATGAAGGTATTTCTAGAAGAGCTCAGCATGTGATTCAGTAGACTATGTAAGGAAGGTATACCCCTCACCACTGTGGGTAAGCATCTTCCCCCTCCCTGTTGAGGCCTCAAATATACAAAAACAAAAGAAATGATGAATGTTCCTTCTTTTTCTCTTCTTGACTGGGATGTCCATTTTTTTCCCTGTCCTTGGACAACAGAGTTACATGGCTTTTAGGTTCTGGGACTTACACCAAGTGGCCCCCTGGCTCCCAGGTCTTCAAATAAGATTGAGTTATCCTGCAGGATTTCCTATTTCTCCATCTTACAGACAGTAGACAATGGGACTCCTTACCCTCCATAACCATGTGAGCCAGTTCCTATACTACATTTCCAGATAGATAGATAGATAGATAAATAGATAGATATACATATTCCTATACTACATTTCCTCTCTCTCCATCTATATCTATATCTATATCATCTATATCTATATCTATATCTGTATCTATAATCTATCTATATATAACTACATATGTCCTATGGTTCTGTTTCAGTGGAGAATCCTGACTGATACAAATGTCAAGCAGTTACAAATATTAACTCAGTAAATTTCATAACAAACTAATCATGGTCTAATTATTATTTGCATTTTATAGAGAAACTGAGGTACAGAACACTTAAGAAATTTGCCTGAGGTCACACAGCACATGAGAGATTGACACAAACACAGGCAGTCTGTCCCCAGAACACGTTCTCTTTGGATCCAGCAACATTGTCTCTACAGCAATCAGCCTCTCCAGCTATACTGGCCTTCTTGTTGTTTAGACATACAAGACAGCTCCCCTCTCAGCTACCATTCCCTTCTGACTGTCAAGTCCTTGCCTTTACAGATCTTGTGGGAGGTTGTGTTCATTAAGTCTCCACTTTCACAAGCAGGAAGTGATATTTCTCTTCATCTCAACATGTGAGGATCAAACACCAGATATAACAAAACTGGGAACATGGAGCACACATACAGCAGAAAGAACAAAGGTTGAGAGACAGAGGCTGCTACACCATCACATATCCACACCCTTTAGTGAGTATTTATTGAGTCTAAAAGTATTTGGCATCATATAATGGAATGCAGTGCAAACACTTCCATAAATAGCAACTGGTAAATGCTTGATAGTTATCAGGCAAGTGTCTACATTCAGAGGAGGGCTTACTAATAAGTAAGTCATTTAAAAAATTACTTCAAAACAGAACAGTGGGTGATGAAGTTAAGGTGAATGTCACTCTATTGGCCAGACTAGTTAAGGGCTATAACAATTTCATAGGGCAGGGAGCCTGGAGTTATGTATGAAGGCTCTTTTCAAAAAATGTGTATGAATGTATAATCTAAACACATATATATGTAAATGACTACATAACTCTCATTCCAGAGTTTGACTTCTGTCTTATTTGATAAATCACCCTGGTAGCTTCTTTATAAGAGAAATTATTCTAAAGAGATACCTTTTGAGGTGGGTGTATATTATTTATTTTTAAATATTTTGTTCATTCTAACAACTTAACCCAAATGAAAATGAACTGGTCAACAGTCAACAGGTTTGCAGAAGATCCTCAAACCTTAGATGAGAGTATGGCTCCAACTAACACCTTAATTTTGGTCATATAAGACCTTGTTATGGGCTTAGTTGTTCCCCTCAAATTCATATCTTAAAGATCTAGCCCACAGTACTTCAGAATGGGACTCTATCTAAAGATAGGACTTTAAAGAGGAAATTACATTAAAATGAGGCTGTTAGGACACATGACTGGTATCTTTGTAAGAAGATTAAATTTGGACATAGGAAGAGACACCAGGGAGCACATGTCCCAAGAAAAGACCATGTGCAGACATAGAGAAGATGGGCATCTGAAAGGCAAGAAGAGAGGCCTCAAAAGAAATAAAGGCTTCCAAACCCAAGATCGCAGACTTATAGCCTTCAGAACTATGAGAAAACAAATTTCTGCGTTTTAGACTACCTGGTCTGTGGTATTTTGCTATGACAATTTCAGCAGACTGGTAAAGACCATTGGTAGAAAACCGAGTTGAGCCCTACCCAGACTTAGAACCTACAGAAACTATGAGATAATTAATGAGTATTATTTAAAGCCATCAGGTTTGTGATAAGTTATGCAACAATAGAAAACTAATCCAACCATAACCTCTTGGGTCTTACAGCTTAGTGGTATATAGTAAGTAAATAGACTTTTTTAAATGCCAACCCCTTGGACAAAGATGAGAAAATTAGATTGGATACTAACTCACACATCTAACAACTGGGAGAATTGAGATTTGGACCTTATTCTTGTGACTACTATGTGTAGTTACTTGTATGCTACTATACAAGTTACTGTACTACTACACATACACACACACATATGCATGAATGCGTGGATATATTATCATTTCTCTACCAGTAAGATGAGACATTAGATATAGAATGTTTGTATTGTTTGGGTTCTAAAATTCTATCTTAGGTGCTTTGTCATAATGGCTATTTTGTCAGGTAGCATTCTCTTAATCAAGACTCTTTTAATCATCGTTCAGTATAGTAGTATAAGAATATACATCATGGGACGCCTGGGTGGCTCAGCTGTTGAGCGTCTGACTTTGGCTCAGGGCATGATCCTGTGGTCCTGGGATCAAGTCCCACATCGGGATCCCTGCATGGAGCCTGCTTCTCCCTCTACTTCTGTCTCTGTCTCTGTGTGTGTGTGTGTGTCTCTCATGAATAAATAAATAAAATCTTAAAAAAAAAAAAGAATATACATCATATTCACATTGTCGATCTTGAGGCATTGTGGGGTGTGTTTCATTTATTTGAATATCATGAAAACACAAAAATTACATTCAATAGAACTTGTACATATGCATAACCTTTGTAAGTATTTGGGATAATTTAATTAACTAGAATATGTGATTTTTGTAAATATATTAGAGAACAGAAAAATGTCCATAGTTGTGATTACTCACCTCACCTCACTCACCTCATTACTCACCTTTTTCTTTTCTTAAGAAAAAGAATCTTAAGGAGAAGGGACTACCATTTTTTTGGGGGGGGAGGACTAGCATTTTTTGGAGGCCGCTCTACATAAATCACTTTCATTCTAAGTACAACCTTCAGAAGTAGCTGAGGACAACAGCCAATATGTATTGACTACTTCAGTGGGTTAAGAGATGTGCTGAGAGTTTTGCTTTTCAATCCTGCCAACAATTGTATGGGTTTGGCAATCATTAATATCCCCACCATTCAAGTGATGAAACAGAATCTTAGAAAATTTCAGAAATGTTTCATTGCTGGTAGGTGGTTACCCATGTTTTGCATCTATCTCTAATTCCAAAGATATCTGAGTTTGATGTTTGAAAAATACCAGAATCTAGAAAATAGTCATCTAGATGTTTATAAGTCATCTAGAGTTCGGTACCAAAAAAAAAAAACCAAAAAAAAACAAACAAAAAAAAACAAGCGTAACGGCTCCAAATTTTACTTGATCATTGACTTTTTGAAAGCCAAGCAAAAGGCTTCATTACCCAAGGCTACAGAGCATCGTTCTGCCTTTGAGGAGGAAGCTGAAGTGTGTTCATCCCAACAGTCCTGGGCACCACCATCCAGTTACCTGGACGTTCACATATTCAGAGAGTCATCATGAATTGGAAAGGATGCCTCCCATGGGTTGGTCAAGTCAAAGTCAGACTGTAAAATTGGTCTAGGAATTTTGATTTTTCTTGGAGCAGTTTTTCAAATGATCTCTTTCTTTTCTTTTGTTTAAAAAAAGTAATGCAGATATAATTCTACAGAATTCATTTCCCTATAAAACTTAAGAAGTTTCACCGACTAGAGGTGTTTGAAGGAAAGGTTATCCTGTGAAAGAAATAATTGTCCCCTTGAAAGATTTTTTTTTTCTCAAAATTCTTTATTGTAGAAAAAGCTCATTGAACGGTAGTTTCTCTCAAAAGAAATTAAGCTCCGATAGCTTATGAATTCAAATGCAATGCAGCAGACTCCCAGACATTTTAAGATCCATTAGGTTATCGAGCCTGTCCTTCTGTAGCCTACTTTAAATTCTCTCTGCAAGGTGATTAAAAGTAACATTTAATAACAGGTCAGTTGACGAGTAATTATTTAGCACCCACAGGGTGCAGAGCTCTATACAAAATGCTCTGAATTAAAAACCTTTAAAGTTACATAATGGGAAGAGAGACAATAATGTCTTTTTCTCTGAGCATAGGAACATATTCAGTCCTATTTTCTCTCATATTTTGGGAAGATAAGCTGTCAAAAATTATGCAAAAAGTTAATAATAACTTACATTTTTACCGTATTCTCTCTTTTGTCAAAATTCTCTTACATCTTGTGGTAGGATCAAAACACTCTTTCCATGAAGCAGAGAATGCATTATGTTTCCATATGTTAAATGAGGAAACTGAGGCCCAGAAGGATAAGATGACTTATAAATACACACAGATGGGGGAGCTGCTAGTCTGGATTCTTGTCTTGTCTCTACTTCTCCTTTCAGCCTCCTTAGGTGATAGGACACGGTAGTGCACAAGAATTTGCAGATGCAGTGAGAGGCTCACTTGGCCCTTTGAAATTTCTTGGATGCGATCTTGAATCCATGCTCCACATACATTGACCTCTGGTTGATAGGCACCTGCTCTATGGTTCACCAGTGCCCTGTATGTAACCTTGCTACGTCACCATCACCCTGTTTCCTACTGATGCAGCCTCTGTGTGATAGTCTATGTGCCATATGTATATGCCAGATGCAATGTGCAATTCGCACACAGAAGCCTCCAGACTGTACTTACCTTTACTCTTGTTTCTTTCCAGTCTGCTCCTTCTTCCTTGTGGCAGCCAGAGACACCATTTATTTATTTATTTTATTTTATTTTATTTTCAGAGACACCTTTTAAAGTGCAAATTAGATTCTCAAGTTCCTCTGCATAAGGGTTAATGGCTTTGCTAGAATTTTAAGATCAAGATAAAGATCTTTTTTTTAAAGAAATATTTTATTTATTTATTTGAGAGAGAGAGAGCACAAGCAGGGGGCAGGACAGGGAGAGGAGAAGCAGACTCCCTGCTGAGCAGAGCCCTATCCCCACCATACAGTACTCTATCCCAGGACCCTGGGATCTTGACCTGAGCTAAAGGTAGATGCTTAACCGACTGAGCCATGCAGGCACCCTCAAAATGAAGATATTAAAAAGGCCTTCAAGTCCCTCCTTTGTCTGAACTGCTGATCCCTCTATCCTCCTTGTCAAGCCCCACTTCAGCCCCACATTCATACAGGTCCCAGAGCAAGCACTTCCCCCAAAGATCTCCCCATCCACAATACCCCACTCACCTGCTTTTGCATCTAGTTCCTTCCTGGTCAACCTTCAGCTCAATGAAACCCATAAAATGAGATCATATACCCTCTATTGTAAATTCCCTTAACATTTTGTCATTTTTTAAAATATTGATCACTGGAGGGAAATTGGTTGATGTGATTCAGCTCAGGATAAAAGACCAGAATGCCAGGGCAGGGACCACCTTTTTGTTTTGTTCACTGCTGCTTCTCAGTGCCTAGCATAGGGCTTGAAGCATTGTAAGATCTCAATGATTGAGAAAAGAGACAGAATTGAAATAGAGCAAAATAATTTATTTGAGGAGCATAGATTCAGGTAGCACCCAAATTGTGTCCCACTAGGGAACAAAAGTCAGGGATTTTTTTTTTTAAGTTTATTTATTTATTCATGAGAAACACACAGAGAGGCAAAGATATAGGCAGAGGGAGAAACAGTCTCCCTGAGGGGAGCCAGATTTGGGGCTCAATCCCAGGACCCTGAGATCATGACCAAAGTCAAAGGCAGATGCTCAATCACTGAGCCATCCAGGTACTCCAAAAGTCAGAGATTTTTAAAGACAAAAATGAAATGATTGTATATGTTGTTTACAAAGAATTCTGGTTGGTGTTGGCAGCAGAAAACCAATCTTGGCCAAATGAACTCAGTTGCTAAGGTTATCATTAAGCAAAAGTCCATTACTATAGCAAGTTGCTGGTGTTTGTATAGACACCTCGGACTATCTGGGGTTTGGCCCAGTTCAAAAGTGCATACTTCTGTCCAGTGAAGATATGCATACGATCCAACATCTTAATGGCCTTCCGACTCCATTTTAAAATCCCTTAATATGAGTCACTTTATTTTAGTTCACCTTTTACATAATAAATATTGTTGGAATGTTTTATTTATTTTTAAATATTTTATTTATTTATTCATGAGAGACATAGAAAGAAAGAGGCACAGACATAGCAGAGGGAGAAGCAAGCTCCATGCAGGGAGTCTGATGTGGGACTTGATCCTGGGACTCTAGGATCACGCCCTGAGACAAAGGCGGATGCTTAACCACTGAGCCACCCAGGCCTCCTGGTTGAATTTTTTTTTTTTTTAAAACATTGATTACCATGATTTTCACTCCAGTTGGTTTGCAAGTTATATAAGGGCAAAAACGTGTTTTCCCTGTTTTCTTGGCATCTCATGGTGTTCAGCACATTGAACTCTATAAACTTTTGTTTAGTGAATGAGTTAAGGTTGAATGCATTTCCCAAATATAATACTCTAGTCACCCTATCAGAAAAGGACATGTGGCAAACTTGTTTGTGGTAAATTTCTACTGATGGATATTATTTCCTTGTTGTTGTTTGGTTATTTATTTATATATGTTTGAAACATATTCAGTTAGCTTTGGTATAGATAAAAATTGTTGAACATAATCAATTTCATGTGGTTCATCAACCTAATAGTTTCTACCACCAACTTAATCTACTGCTATAGTATATTTGACAATAAAATAAAAAAAAACAGATGGTACACTTTCATTAGTAATATAGGATTAGAAAATGAAAAACAGTGGACAAGCAGGGGAACTCCAGTGTGTGAATAGATTTTGTTTAATACTGTCATTAAAATAGATACAATCTTAATGTGACTAAACTGAGCTCTGAACTTCCTCATGAAGAAGACAAGAAAGAAAAGCAAGATAGATTCAGGGTCTTTTTAGGGATCAAGTTCAAATGTTTACATTCCAAACCAATTAATAATCCTTTATAAAATGTTGTGGTGTTTAAATACTAAGTTCTACTTCCATAGCCTCTCGCTTTCCATTGGATTTTCTCCCAGCAGTCAGGCTTTGGTTCTACTCATAAGCAAATTATTGAACTTGAAGTTGTGCTCTGGTTATTAGTACTAGAAAAATCTTTCATTGAGACATAGGTTTATTTCCTGATGAGTTGATTTAGCACCACATCTATGACATGCACTAGATAAATTTATAATTTTGTTTTGGCTCGTCAACTTTATCCAAATGTTTTTTTTTTTTTAAGATTTTATTTATTTATTCATGAGACACACACACACAGAGGCAGAGACATAGAGATAAAAGCAGGTTCCCTATGGGGATCCTGATGCAAGACTCAACCCCAGAACCCCAGGATCATGACCTGAGCCAAAGGCAGATGCTTAACCAGTGACCCACCCAGCCATCTCATATCTAAATTTTTAACAGAACTAGAAAACATTCTGGAGCATCATGGACCTAAAGATCACAAGCTATGCTTTGAGTTGCTACTCACAGGAGTCCTGCCTTCTCACTAGCAGTTGAACTAATCTATTCCTCCAAGGAAGATTTAAAACCTCTAATTTAACCCTTTTCTTTAAACCCTCTAATCCTAAACTTCTCTCAAGATATTGTAAGAAAAATTGATTGGAAAAATTGGGCATACAGGAGGCTCAAGAAAAAGAAGAAAACAATTATGCCCCCTCAAAAATCTATGAATGTGACCCTATTTGGAGATAGAATTTTTGCTGACATAACTAAGTTATGATGAGGTCATACTGGATTAGAGTGGATACAATGACCAGAGTCTTTATGCAAGGAAAGACATTTGGAAATCTTCCGGACAGATGGCCAGAAGAAGACAAAGGTAGAGATTAGGGTTGGACTTCCATAAACCATGGAACACCAAGGATTGCTTGGTGACCATAAGCTAGAGGAGGAAAGGAAGGATTCTACCTAGAGACTTGGGGGTCAGGCTGCCCCAGCCTACTCCTGGATTGTGGACTTCTGGCTTCCAGAAATGCAAAAGGGTAAATATCTTTTGTTTAAAGACACCTTGTTTGTGGTAATTTGTCAAAAATGGCTTTAGGGGAGTAATACAATGAGAAAAAAAGTCGAAATTGTACTTTATTTCCTTCTCATTGCCTAGATTTCAAGACAAGAGATGCTTCTCAGGCACGTAAAGTCCTTCTGGATCTCCACACATGAGAAGAATAACTGAAAACTGGAAGGTTGTGGATATACAAAAACAAAAACAAACATAAAAACTTGACCTTGAGCTTATAAAAATGGATCTTTGAAGTTGTTTTTTTAAGATTTTATTTATTTATCCATGAGAGATACACACACAGAGAGAGGCAGATACCCAGGCAGAGGGAGAAGCAGGTTCCATGCAGGGAGCCTGACGTGGGACTCGATCCCGGGTCTCCAGGATCATGACCTGGGTTGAAGGCGGCGCTAAACTGGTGAGCCACCCGGGCTGCCCTGAAGTTGTTTTTTAGATTCAGCTAATCTCTTCCAGTTGGTAGCACTTTCTACTAATCTGATCCTTGAGGCACCCGTAGATGAAGATAAGGCAGGTAATAAAATTCTCAAGTGGCAAATGAAGAAATGATTTTGGAGAGATTAGATGACTCATCCAAGTTGTTCACCAAATCAATATAAATGCCTGAACTGGAACCTAGATTTTCTCAATCAATGCCTTATTTTTACGGTTTTGCCCTGAATCTCACAAATGGGTATGTCTAGCTTATGATTTTCTGACATTATATTTGACCTTCTCTTTAAAACTTGGTACCAGCTAACCTGTGGAGTGAGTTGCTTAACCAGGGAGGCCCTTATGGGGTTACAGAGGGAGGGCAGAGATTCCACTCCTGTCAACTCACTTGCATTGAGGATCTGTTGTAAAATATACTTGAAAGCACTGGAAAATGTATGTGTTTTGGGAATTAGATCCCTACGACAGGCAAAGAGCACTGAGGAAATGAGAGTTTAAAAGAAATGGAAGAATAGGGTTTAAAAGTTGTTGAAAGTGCTCTCGGGAATATGATTTATGGCATGAAACATAAAAGGCCCATAACAAACAACAGAATAAAGAACAGTGGCTCCCGAGTGTCAGGCCACAGAAAAGTGCCAGGCTAAGAGCAGGAGAACTCTCTGAAGAATTTATTAAAAATAGCAAGACCAGAACTCCTGTCCAGAAGATTCTGATTCAGTGGATCTAGAGTTGAGTCCCTGGGGAGATTCTGATGCCTGTAAGTTTTGGCATTAGTGGTTCAGAAGAGGCATAAGGGTGTACCTGTAGCTTCCGAGAATTGTTCTAGTCAAATTCTTCTTGTCCTCGTCAATACTTTTTCTGTGATTGCCTAATATCCCTCCCCATCAGCCAGGGCCCAAGGAATGTCAGATACATAACATAGAATGATAAGGACACCGAGGCTGAGGATTTAGTCTGATGCCTTTCACATCAAGGGCAGAGGTACAAATGCCTGTGTTTTCCAGTGCAAGGTCTCTATAAGCCTTGATTTTCCTTTCCAGGAGGAGATCGAAGTTATAGGAGGGCATTCTTTGTTTTATCTAAAATCAGACTGTAAGTCACTTCATGAAATTGTAAAGTAAGAAACATAGAGGATTTGTCTATGACTCCTTCCAGTACAATCCCTCTATCAAAATCCTCTTCAGCCTATTGTGGAAAACTGGATAGGCAGGCAGAGCAAATGCAGAGGACACCATATCATAGGATCTCTGAATTAGCTCAAAATAGGATATGATACTATTGGCCTTTGGAATTTACTAGACCTAGGCAATAGTTTTATTCTGCATAATGTGAGACAGAGGTGGCATAATCTTTTAAGTTTTCATGGCTTCTAAATAGCATAATCAAGCCCATTCTTTATGTTAGCTACCAGTCACCACGTCTTCTGGATCAATTTCCTTCTGTTTTCGACCGCTGCTTATGTTTTCAAAATATCTCCATTCATTCTGAAATTAAATTTGCCTTGAATATTACTTAATAAATTAAGTCACTTGGAATCAATGTCACAGACTACTTCTTCCAGAGGTGCTTGCCTTATGGTACTTTCTTCTCTCTGACAACAATTTTAAGCCTAAGTGGCAAATCCAGGGAAGAGCGACTCTAAGGCCTCCTTGCTTTCCAAGTACTCCTTAAATCATACTTGAAGACAGCTGTGTATCTTAGCTGTTTTTGAAGCCACTCCCCACTGCTACAGAAAAACAAAGTGTTACCCTCACTTTTTTCTTCGGTCTTTAGTTTTTCCCTTTTGCTAATGAGCTTGCTTTATGTATGTCGATTTATTAGACGTTTAAATCAATCCAGTTGAAGCTATTCTTCGTATTTCCATTTTAATTATTAACCTTCTTCGGTACTGCCTTTCCAAGAATTTGAAATGATTTTATAGGAGTTATAAATGATAATACAGGGACTTGAATTATCTTCTGAGAAAGGCCTGGGGCTTTGATATTCTTCAAAACTTATTGTCTGCAGAGCCCCTCCCTCTTACAATTTTTCTGGTATCTACAACTTCATTGGAAAACAGAATATTTATCTTGTAGATTTTCATCATCTTTGGCTGCTGGTCCCAGTTAAACAGGAAAACAAAGAACAGAACATTTAATTTGGTGTTAAGAAGCACAGAAGGTGCTCAGTATGGGATTACAGAGATAGTTTTTTTTTTTTCTTTTCTTTTCTTTTTTGCCTTCATTCAATTATACACACAAACACAAACACACACCCCCGCCAGACACACAGACATACACACATGGATAGAGAGAGGGTTGGGGAAGGGTGCAGTTAACTTCCAACTGTTGCATAGGCTGAAAATCATTGTAAATACTAATAAGAGAATAAATTTGGATCCTGGATCTTCAAGTTTTGGAATCTGTCCAAGAAAGAGTTAGCAATAGAACAATAGGTAACACCCTAATGATGGCTAATTAGCCCCGGCTTTGGAATTTCAGTTCCCATAGGATGTTTCTAATGATTATTTTCCACTACCATTACCTGCAGAGGCTTATATAACTTGAAGGGTGGAATGTGATGAAACTAGCTCCCTCCAGCTTCTCTGACTTTATTATTATCAATGGATTTTTCTTTTTATAAAAGCAATGAAGCACCTTTTCCTAGCTCAGACCTGAGAGAATATAACAAGTTGTTTCAAGTAGGCATACATAGGCTCCCACCAAGACACACATAATTGGAAACAGTTAACCAATTTGACCAAGAAACAGTCTTCTATAAAGAAGATTGGATTGCCTAACATGGTATGGAGGACAGGCATAAATTTTGTCCAGTGTATGCAATGGAATTTGCATCTTTAGATTGGGACAGGCCGAGCTAGTTAACTAGAGACCCTATAATTTACAGTAGTTGTCTTTAATGAGGCCATTGAGAGATTTGGGAATGTATGCAGAAAGCAGGGGGAGTGAAAGTGGTTCTATAATAGAAAACAGAGGTTTCTGAATGTAGTTTGGGAAGACAGAGAAGGGTATAGTAAAAATTAGCATAACAGCCATGTCTATAGAAACATTCCTTACTTCTGAGCTTTCATTAAATCAAATACTAAGTGGCAATTACTGAAATACAATAGGCACATTCAGGGTCTGACAACTCTTAACCTTTCTGGGCTTTATAAACCATTTGTCCTGAGTCACGTGATGTCCCCATCATATGAGGCAACTGTTAGACATAGGCTTCAGTGCCATGTGAAACAATCTAGAGCTTTCTGAATGGCACAATTATTTGGAGGTAATTCAAGACATCCCTATTGAGGCGTCCACTATTCAACGTGTGTTTAAATAGACTCTAGGGCCCTGAAAAGTATAAGCTTATGCAATGTACAGGTTGTCATCCATTTCAGAGGGAACAGGGCTACTTCCTGATTCAGAATTGGTAAATTGGGGGCATACACATAGGATAATGTGCACAATGAAGTCCCAAGCTGTAAATATTTATTACACAATGGGATTCAGAGGGGTCTGTGCTGAGAAACTGAAAGCAAGCAGGCTCACCTGGAGGCATTAATATTTCATGGTTTTTCTTTCCAGTTAACTCTGCCGTATTGTTCAATGCATAGATACTTCAAGGAATTCCTAAGATGTTTTGCTATCATATGGGGTTCATCAACAGCTGAATTTGTATTTGATGGATGTGAAGACTGAGGCTCAGACATGAAACCAACTTGTTGCAGAATTAGTCCTAATTTGATGTCATTTCTTGGAGGCTCAAAAAAAAAAAAAAAAAAAAAAAAAAGTAAGCAGAGTGGAGACTATTCTCACGAGATCCTCACAAATCTCCATGACATTTCTGCCCTTTGGCCCTTTTACCCAGGTTTGAGCTGCATGCTGTCCTTAGAAACTCTAGGTGTTAGACATTGAACAGCATGTCACAGAGACCATTGTGGCACCTGGCTTACAAAAGGGTCTTGCCATAAAATATGCCTGGACATCGAGTGTCCAGGCATATTTTTGGTCATGATCAAGAATAAGTTGAGGTGAGTTTGGGGAACAAGAAACGGAGATGTATCACTGGCTAAACCTAAGTAGTGAGGGAGGCCCACGTTGGTGCCTTTGGGGTTTAAAGCCCCAGCAACATATTCCACCCACTTTCCTTCTCTTCCACACACACCTAAAGAAGACTGTTCTGTTGTAAATGCTTTTCTCATCATGGCTACTCTTCATGATAATATTCAACAATGTTTAGCCTATAAAAAATTCTTTTGCACCTTGATTACCACAATAAAAAAGAGGGACATAAAATCTGGATCAAGGATCTACAGCATTCTAAAATTTTCTAGGCTCCAGATAATTCTTTCCATCTGTCCTATAATCCCAGATCTTGGGTCCACATTCTTTCCTTTCTTATGTATCCTCATTTATCTCTAATCCAATTCAATCTGACTGAGCCCATCATGTTTCTTTTGAGCAGTTGTTTAAGTATGTAGACCTGTACAAATTGGTGGGATTCAGGGAAGGCAGTGAGGGGAGATACGAGCAGGTTTAAAAAAATAAATATATTATAAAGCCTTTGGTAAACTTATAAGAACTACATGAGAATCAAACAAAAACCATGTAATTAATTACCAGTGTATACCTGTGTGTACACATGTGTGTGTCTGTGTATATAACCACACTCAATGTCTTTGATGATAGGAGAAATATGTAACAAAAACCTATGGATTAGCCTATTTTTAGAGACTAAAACTTTCTCTTCTTAAAGCTTCCACCAGTACCCCCTGGAATTGCAGCAAGAGTCAGGCTGCTTTTTCTCCCTGAGAGTCAGTTGTTGATGTTAATCCTCCTGAGCAAATTCTTCAAATCCATATTCCTAGTCTTAGGATTCTTACCTTGTTTCTTTTTATTCTTACTTTGCAACAGTAATCACCTGGCTTAAACACAAATCACTTGAGAAGCTTTACAAAACTTTATTATTATAAAAAGTTTCAAACATACACCAAATTTAGAAAACAGAAAAACCAGCATCCACACGTGTCTGGGTCAATAATTTTCAGTTCATAGCCAACTTGTTTCTTCTAAACCCACTTTGACTCCCCAATCCCCCAAATTCATTTGTAGCAAATCTCAGATATTTCTTCCCATCCAAAAATATGTCAGCGAATATTTTAGAAAAGGAATATTATGAAATGTAATTACATGGCACTATCATACCCAAACTTCGCATTAGTTCCATAATATCATTAGTCAGTCTTAAAATTAACCATATTGTTTCACACATTGTTATTTTAGGAGCATCTGAGTGGCTCAGTGGGTTAAGCATCTGACTCTTGGTTTTGACTGATCATGATCTCAGAGTCCAGGGTCCTAGGATCGAATCCCATATCAGGCTCTCTGCTCAGTGGAGAGTCTGCTTGGGATTCTCTCTCTCTCTCTCTCTCTCTCAAATAAATAAGGAAATCTCTAAAAGTCATAAATTGTTATTTTGAAGCTTATTTGATTTTATTTTAGATTATGGATTATATATCCCTGTTGGTGGCTAATATATATCACTTCATTGTCTTTTAAAATATCTCTTTCCCCACTCCTTTCTGGCCTCTCTTTTGTTCTCTCTTTCTTCCTTACTATTTATATATCAAAGAAACTGGGTTGCTTCTTTTGTTTCTCACCATCTGGTGTTTGCTGATAGTATTCTCAGGTGTCATTTTATATTTACTCTGTCTCCTGTATTTTCTTAAAATAAATCTAGATGACCCATCAATTTCAGATTCGAGTATTTTGAAAGGCAGAAGTAATGTCATGTTTGGTGGTCTCTCTTTCTGTAATGTTAGAAGCAATGAATGATTATTACCCAGTTTCATTATGTCAATTGGAGTGACAAAATAATTTCAACATTCTTTCTTCATTTATTAGACTATCTTAAAAGAATCTTTTACAGACAACTAATTTTTTACTCCAGGACACAATATATATGGAAAAGGTAGGGATAAATGCTAGATTAGAGGTTTTTTTTTTTTTTTTTTTCTTACCAGTTTCCAAAATAATGAATCCATGTGCTAGCATCCTTCCATGATGACAACTGTGTTGTGTTTTGTTTTGCATTTATCTTTTAAAGAAAGGAACCAGGAAACAGACTTGGATTTAGCCATTTCTCCAGGGGGATCTTGGTTCCTTTTTCAGGGAAGTGGTATTGAGAGACTACAATCTGGTGTTGGTAATGCTAGCTGTTGCTGGGATTTTACGAATTTTCAATAGCCAGAGTTAGAAAATATCTACTTAATTTTTTAAGATAAATACATTATGACTGACACAGAAGTTTTACTTAACCACATGAATCATGTATCTAAATCTCATTAATTTTTTTACATCCTCCAAATCCCCATTCTCAAAGATAGAAGAATAATTATGAATTTATATTAGCTCAAAATGCGCATACAACGATCTCAGAATAGCACTATCACCACAGCCACCACTGATAAGATTACTAAAAACAGGAACCCTAGCTGGCACATGTCTGTCTTACTCAGCTCAAGCTGCTGTAAAAAAATTACCAAAGACTGTGTGATTTAAATGATAGATATTTATTTTCTTTCAGTTCTGGAGACTGGAAAGCCCAAGGCTAATTTGGCTCCTGGTGAGAACCCTCTTCCTGGCTAAAGACAGTCACCTTCTCACTGTGTTACATGGCAGAGAAACCTCCTTCCTGTTCTTATAAAGGTGCTAATTCTACCATTAGAGGACCCTACCATCATGACCTCATCTAAATCTAATTATTTATTTATTCTTCCCTTACATTCGGTCCTGAAATCTCTTCAAAATTGTTCCCCAGAGTTAGGCTTCTCTCTCTACTGTCATAGCCTTTGTCTGGACCAGGGTTTTTCAGCCTCAGCACTATTGACATTTTGAACTGGATAATTCTTTGTCATGAGGGGCTGTCTTGCGTGTTGCCCAAGGTTTAGCAGCATCACTGGCATCTAGTCATGAGATGCTGGTGTCAGCTCCCTAGTGGTGACAAGCAAAAATGTCTCCAGAAATAGCTGGCTGTCCACTGTGCATATGTGTGTAGACGGTATAGGGGGTATAGGGAAGGGGGGAGAATCTGCCCCAGCTGAGAACCAGGGGTCTCTGGTTCATCATCTAGCTCTTCAGTGACAACAAACCTTCATGTCTGATCTCCTTGCTTCTAATATTGTCCATCTCCCACATTGCTGTTAAAGTTATCATTTATGTCACAAAGTATGTTCCTATGACACGTGTACTTCAATTTTTTTTTTTCCTGCTGGATGTACACAAATTCCAGAGGGGACCAAAAACTGCTCTTCACTAAGAACCCTTTCCACCATCACATTCTATCTCTCACCTTCCCACCCCGTTCTACTTATTTTCATTCTCTACATAGTGACAACTGATTTATTCCACTTCTTCAAATCTTCCATTTATTTCTGTTTTGTCCCTCAACACACATATTTTTCCTCAGCTGGATGCCACCCATTTTCTTAAGATGGAAAAACCTCTCATCACTCTTTAAAGTGGTTTTCAAAAGTTGTATGGTGATGCTTTTCCTGACACCCCACATCTTAAATGAAGCACCAAACACATTGCATTGCCATTCCTTGTGTATATTCCATCTCCCTCATTTTCTTCAGGTAGCTCCCTGCGGACAGCTGGATTTATTCACAATGCTTAGCACAGTGAATGGGAAAAGCACCCACTTGTATCTTCATCTGTACCTTCCACATCAGTAGTAGTAAGAAAAAGGATGCGAACAATGAAGTCTTTCTTTAGAGGTGTGCAGGCTGCTGCGTTTAAAGGGTGATTGACTGACTTCATGTGATCCAAAGTACAATATAAGGAAAAAAAAAACACTTCTTTAAGGGTTACTCTTAACTTCAAAATGCATTTTATTACCACTAGAATTTGAAATAAAAGTTAGTAGTCCTTAACATGAGAAAATGGCACCCATGGCATTCCTAAAGCTGATTACAGAGTGCTCCTGTGGTGCCAGCAGAGGTTTGTTCCTCCTGACAGCACAGCCTCTGATCTGTAACATTGAACCTCATTACTCACCTGTGCCTTTCAGGGGTGGCTGCTGTCTGCTGGCCCGTGCACACCCTTGCACAGATTTAGGAGAGACAGCCAGTACTGAGACATTGCTCTGTTAGCCTGTCTTTAGAGAAAGTTATACTTGATGGGGAGGATATAAAGTGGCCAGAAAAACATAGGGAAAAATTAACTGTATTTGAGTCCCTTGTCTCAGACATAGATGTGCATATGGAAAAAGAACATTTGCAAAATTTAGACACAAAAGTAAAAGAAATAAGGATTGACGGATTGTGAAGAGTTATCTTTCTTTATGAAAGTTTATTCTTAATTTCAGCATTTGCTATTCTTGGTATAAGTTATGTAAGCTCTCTATCTTCTAGATTAAGTAGGACGAAAAGGAAAGGAAAGTAAACATTAGCTGAATGTATTTTATATGTCAGTAATAATGCTGCAAAGTATACAATATCTCTGTTTTACCTTATTTAGAAACTGTGGCATGGTGAGGCTAAGGATGTGCTTATGAACATAAAATTGGTAGGTCCTGATGTATAACTCAAACATGATTCTTTCTGACTCTAAAGTCTACATACATTTTAACTACTTCTTTCTTCCCCTGATATTTATTACTTTGAGACTTAATAGTCTCCCTTCCTCCATGCTGGAGTTTAGCACATAGGCCTATGCACCCGTGTTCAGTATGTCACATGGATAGAAAAATCTCCTTCCATCTGTTGTTCCTCACATCTGGCTAGGGATGGGCAAAGCCAATGAAGGATTACTTGAAAAAAGTTCTGGTACTTGTTACCAATTAAGGAATGATCAGAATTGAGAAACTATCATTCATATGTAAATATTCTAGGAATAGTTAAATCTGAAGTGGATGATGTTTATTGGAATGGAGTTTGGTCTTTGGATTATGACATTTTGAATTTGTGCTCCCTGAGGGAATCAAGGAGACATTTATATTAAGGGCAAGATCCAATCCTTACAAATCCTTTCCTGGTTCTGCAGGTAAGAATAGGCAATGCAGAGATGATGTAGTGTGTCAGAGCAGAGGATCCGAAGTCAATCTTGGAGAGAAAATTCTGGTGTTGGGGTTTGACAAGGTGAATTTAATCACTGTAGGGAACGTTTTACCCTACATCTCTAAGGAGAAAGGTGAACAAGAGAAAATAAGGCTAAGAGAGAAAAATATAGACTAAAGGGAGCTGAAGACCAAGATTTTTATGTTAATTTTTAATTTTTCTAAGAGCTTATTGAAAACAAATGTATCACTAAAAACCACCTTATGCCATGTGAAAATTTTAGATATGGCCACTTCCCCATCTTCACTCTTCTGTCATTAGTCCACTATGTTGGCTAAATACATGTAGCTGCGTGTCCAAAATGATTTTACCAGCACTGGTTAGTCTTTCCCACATCCAGAATTCTCTCAAATGCTTGTGAAAATTGCAAATTGCTAAACTACCTTCTGCTGAATCAGATGATCTGGTAAAGAGCCCAAAGAATCTGCTTTTAATAAACTTCCCAGTTGGTTCTAGAACAAGCAAATGTTTTAAAGCCTCTGGTTCAATTGATATCTTCTCTGGGCTATTTCTAGCTCCGTTATTTCCTTTTTGAGGTGCAATTCTCAGGCATAGATGTACAGTCCAGAGTTAACCTCATCAGTATATGCCCATTAGGAAATGTGAGAATTTCAGCTCCATTTACATGGAAGATCATTTCATACCTATGGAGGTATTTAGCAACATAGGAATAGTTGTCCACATAAGGATCCACATAAGTTGCCCACATTTTATTTATTAATAGGCATGCTTATTAAGTGTACAGGTAATTGCCACATAGATCCCAGTGAGGCATATCCAGAAAACATAATAACTCCAAAGAGCACCAGGTCAACTTTAGGAACTAGGCCAATAGACTATATTTGGAGGAAGCCATGGAGATGGATCTGAAATCTACTCATGATATTCAGATATGTATACATAAATGTAAATATATGTATGCTGATCCACAAAAACACCCTGTGGAGTAAGTAAAACTGGTATAATTATATTTTTTATAAACGCAGAGGGGCACCTGGGTTACTTGGTTGATTAAACATCTGCCTTTGGCTCAGGTTACCATCCTGGAGCCCTGGGATCGAGCCCCAATCTGGGCTCCCTGTTCAGCAGGGAGTCTGCTTCTCCTTCCGCCCCTTCCCTTACTCCTTCTCTTTCTCCTACTCACTTTCTCTTTCTCAAATAAAAAAAATAATAAAATTTTAAAAAATAAAAATAAATAAAAGCAAAAATAGGCTCAGAAATAAATGTACATTTCCAGAAGTATATAGTTTAAGGAGCCCAAGTTCAAGCCCCACTCCATTTGAACAATGCAACTTTTACACAATTGAAAAATACTGTATTTCTGTTTGATTTTAATGTGGGTCTTACTGCTGATGCCTGTTGTATGACCTTTTAAACACCAGTGTAGACAAGCACCTCTAAGAAACTTTGTGGTTTACTAACCAAGAACATCAGTTTTTGCTAAATTACATTTGGAAAAAAAAAGAGAGACTAATCTATAAGAAATAAATAATAACGATTATACCACATCTTATGATGATTGGTAGGCTTAACTGTGATATTCTAGGGAACAATTCTCCTTTGATTCATTCAGAATTTAATTTTGTTGGAAGTCCCACTGAATCATAATTAATGCTACAAAAGCAAGATTTAACAAGAGCTCTGGGGCAGCCATTTAAATATACAGGAGCTAATTAACTATAAGTATACAATTTACAAACACATCTATCGAGAACTTGAAAGTCTGCTGGTAGATAGACCCATTTATTGCATGTAGTAGTTGTTACATCATAAAATTATTTTCGGTCATTTGCTGATATTTTAAGACTTCCATTACAGTTAAATAATGTGCTTAACACAAAATTTTTCTTCCTTTAAAATGACAAGAAAGGGCATCTAACATCTGATAAATGTTACTTTATGACACTTGGAAACTAAAGCTGATAGGGGATATAAAATGCTTAGGAAATTCAAGCTGTTAAGAAAGTTTCCTACAGTCCCTGGCCTTTTACCCCAGTGTGAAAAGGCTCTACGTTCTAATGACACAACAGAGATGCACACAAACAAAAATTTGTATTTTTTGGAAAAGAGCTATTCAAATAATGACTGCCTTCTACATGCCCAAAGCCACCATATTGAAAGATTCTCATCCTGTGTGTGTGTTTCACTTGCCATTGTCACTGCATTTTTAGCACTTGAGAGCAAGAATTTAGCCTGCTTTGTCTTTGTAGGAAAGGCTCCTAATTTGTGCCAATTTATAGTTCATATTCAATAAACATGTAATATTTGATTGACTAATTCTCAGTTTGCTTTTAATATAGTTCATGGTGCCATTCAGGACCAATCAAAAGCTCACATGAATAGAGAAAGAGGTAGAATAGTGTTCATGTATAGGCAGATTGTATACAGAAAAAAAGGAAGCCTCTAGTGCCTACTCTAATTTGGCTAGATCAATTTGTTTTTCTTAGGAATAAATATTGATTTATTGAGCTTACAGTGTGTATAAGGTCCTGGGTGAAGAGTGCTACATTGGTCATTTCATTTAAATCTCAAAAAAAGCCTTGTATGGAAAATATCCCCCATTTTATGAGCAAAGACACTTCTATTCAAGGGGCTAAGTAATTTGTCCAAGGTCAAAATCACTTAATTTAGGGGAAAAATGACAGCAAGGGAAAATTATGATTGCACAGCCAGCCCTCAGTTCTCTTTACAGTCCATCAATTCCACTTCTTTATGTTGGCATAACATTTTCAGGCTGCAGTTCTCGAAGGAGAGGTCAAAGGAAGAGCTGATAATAAAGTAACCTGAGGATTTTAAATTCACTCTGATTTTTACTGATTACTCTCTCTGATCCTACACTTTTCTACCAGTGAGCTTAACTTCTTGAGTTCCCTGATGCCTCCCCCCTTGAGTCATGAGCTCATTTTTCTGTTCATTGTCTGATTCTTTTCAAACTGGAATCTCTACGCCCATGACCTCTACCTGTTACCCTGACTCTCATTCAATTTTGCAACCTTGTTGGATTTGTTTGTGTTATTAACATTGTTTCTTGTACCGACTACCATGAATTCATCCTTTGCAACTAAGAGAAAGTCTGAGTCTTTTCCCTAAAAACAAAACAGAACAAAAGTACTTAACATTAGAATTTAATTTCCATTTATATTCGGGGAATTGTGATCCTTGGTCCTAATACTATGTTCCCTTTGAGGACCTTGAAGCTTTCCTCTTGGATTTTTGGCTCTCCCTGACATTTCACATATAACTTTTGTGCTTCTGCTCCACTTTTCTTTCTCTTTTCTCATGACTTCTTCCTTTTTCTGTACCTTTCACAACAGTTTAAGTTATTCAACTTTGATAGCAAAGCCCATCAAAGTCCTACTGGCGGACTTCTTAATATAAGAGGTTCATCCCTCAAAAAGATTTTCCTGAGTAAAATCGTCGTGTTAGTCGTAAAAATAGTAAGGTGGTTGCAGTTGTGATCTAATAAACAACAAACACTTATTTTATGATTTACTATATGCCTAGCAATTTGCTAAGTACTTTGCATATATTATCTCTTTTAAGTTTTATAATAACTTCCAGAATGATAGTACCACTGTTTTAAAAATGTGGAAGAATGAAGCTGAAAAATGTTAATTGCCTAAGATCACACAGCAGAGTCAAAATCCAAACCTATATTTATCTAAATCTAAACACAGGGCCATTAGCCACTGAAATCTACCTCCTTCTTAGAAAATCTCTCTATATAATGCTTTTCCTTATTTTACTAGGGAAAAAGTCATATTTGTGTGCCCCTAATAATATATCCAAGACCACACAGCTAGTATGTAAAAGAGCCAACACATCACCTTGCCTGCCTTAATCTTTTTATGACACTAGGTGAAATCATTCTGGAAGGGATTATACTTAAAAGTATGATTGTTTTATAAATTGAGGGTCAGCTGCAATAAAAAGATTATTTCCCTAATAATATCTAGAGTAGGTTCAAAGAGACAACTCTTATAACTCCTTAGAGCTGCTTTACTCCATAGGCAATCTGAGCCAACCCAGCGAGCCAACAGACAGCCATCCCAATGCTGGTCACCCTATATGAATGTCTTTTATAGTCTGGCTAAGTGCATCCATCAGAACCCTGCCAGACATGGTAATAGGCAAAGCCTCTTTAGGGAAACCAATAGGAAATATGTGAAAGATTGTGGAGCCTTGGATGACTCTAAATTGTGAGTGAGCCTCATTTCCCAGGAACAGAGATATAATCCTGGAGTCTCATGCTATAAATATGATATTACAGACATCAAGTTGAAAAATCTATACTGTTCACTGTATTTCTACTTGGTCTTTTGTCTTTTGAAACGCAGGAAAGCATTTTGCCCTAGGATATAGCATATATGGGAAAATAAATAATTGCCTCCAGAGACATGCCTCAATAGCAGGTGGCCATTGTGTAAGAGTCTAGGGGAATTTGTAAAGGAATTGGCTGCTTTCAGAGAAGAGCATTAAACAGTTACATGCTGGAACTGATAGGCAGTTGGTCTTGGTATTGGATTTTTTTAAAGACAAAAACAAAGACTTCACTCATTTCTTTACTGAGACCCTTTCATTTTTTCATGATGTTAAAGGAAAGCATAATACAGTTTAACAGAGCAATCGAGGATCTTAAATTCAGTGAAGGTCTGGTGAGACTCCTAAATATTAAGATGTTTTAAGACCTTGGGCAAGATACTCATTCTTTCTGAATCTCAGTTTCCCTATCTGTTGAAATGGAAAAAAAAAAAAAAAGTGTTTTCTTTTGAGTTTAAGGAGTTGTCCTCTAAGGCAGGCTGTGGTTTTTGGTGTTTAAAATGCTCAGGCCTGGGCATATCTGTACTACTTAAGTCACTATAGGTATGTGCCTGGGTAAGAGTGATGCTTGTATAGCTCATCATAGAACACTAGGTTCATCATTTCTCAGGTGAATGACCTTGGGCTGGGCACTTAACCTCTCTCTGTCTCCATTTCCTCATTTTTAAGATTGAGATAATAGTAGTAACTATCACATGGGGCTGTTTTAAAAATTAAGTTCATTAATATCTATAAAGTGCTCAAAATAGTTCCTGGGAAAACTAGTGCTTCATCAATAAATGGAAATATTTGCCCAGTTTCTGGAAAAGAACCTAGATTCGATGCTCCACCAAATTGGGCAGAATTGTTCCTGAAGCTTTTATGGAACATGGACTCTGATATTCGTTCACCCAGCTCATTCTTGTTGATGCCAGATGCTGGCTAGCTGCAGGCGTTTGAGTCTGTGGTTCCTGCCAGAATGGTTGTCATCCCAAAGATAGTACATTTTAACTAAGGGAGTTATACCGGTTGGGCCTACAGGAGAAAAGTGATGCTCTTGTTTCACACTCATGGGCTGTTTCTGGGTGCAGTGGGATTCCACATCTCTAACTTCGAACCTCATTAAAGTTAAGTAAGCCTGCTCATGTCAGCCTTGGCTTCTACAGGGTGTTGGACATGTAGAGCATTAGCACCCATCCACATGTCCATGAAAGTGGTAGGGAGGATGCCGGTGAGTGAGGGGGGGTAAAGAAGAATCTAGAATCTAAGAGAGGATCTCTGTTTGATTGTCTGATCTTACAACAACCGAGCTGAAAAATCATAATGGCAATTCTTATATAGCACTTGCCAGGTGCCAGACTCTGTTCTAAGTAGCTTTCATATGTTGATCTTCACAATTGCTCCATAAAATAGGTATTATCCCCCCTTTACAGATGAAGAAATTGAATCAGAAATCTTAGTGTAATGTGCCAAATGGTGAAGCAAGGATTAGATCTCATGAATTCTGGCTTGCACACATGTGTACACACAGAGAGAAACACAGACACACACTGAGACAGAAATTAAGCGATAAAAATAGATATTTGGGCTATGGTCTATAGTCTTAGTGTCACCAAGTTGGCTTGAGCCCCCGATACTTTTCTTCTTGGCCATGTGTCTGGTACAGGACACTTAATCTCTTTGAGTTTCCCCATCAGTAGAAAGGAAAAGATTCTGCTTGACTTTTATGATTATGAGAATTGAGACAATGTTTAGGAAACGGAGTAAATGCTCAAATGACTTTTTTGCTACGCCGAAATAACAATAATTGCATTAATAAGTAAATGTTGTGACTATGTTGAGGTGTCTGATGCAAGGTCTTAGCTAGGTCTTAGCTAGTTATGAATATATTTCATTACCCTTCCGAAATGAGGTAATGACTGCCCTCATGACAGAAATACTTCTAACCAGATTAAAGAATAACCTAAGGAAAACAGGCTAAGACTCTCAAGGGGGAAAAAAAATAGACGGGAGTGCAAGAAGAGATCACTCCTCCAAAAAGAACTTTTCCATAGTGGTGATATTGAAGAAAAGAGCGATTCATATTTAATGGATGAAAACAAATCTTTCAGGATGATGCAACATTGGAATCAATACATCTAGTCTCTCAAGGGGTTTGTATTCTTTTCAAACTGTTCTGTACAATTACTTTCTTTTCAGGGTTGAGAAAATTTAATAAGATTTTACAGGGTTTGGAATGCCAGTGCTCGATACAGAAACCAAGCCCAGTAACTGTCATACCCTGAGGTGAGGCTTCCAGGCCCAATTAATAGCAGAACTGTTTCTCAATTCTCTTGTAATCAAAGAACAGGGAAGTTCATTATATTCTGAAGTCCTTTAGGAAACGGCCTTCTCTGCCTAAATGCATTTTGGAGCTCATTGCCCACCTTTCCTTCTTGGGTATCTATCATAACGCCTTGTTCATGGTCAGTGCCAATAAATCATACTTCTACTCATCATGTTGAAAAGAGAGGCAAATACTTTTTTTCCCAATATAGTGAAAATAGTTCATCAGAGCTTTACTAAGATTCTGTACTTTAAAAATGTATATTTCAATCCATTTTCTACATACAATTAATATTTAAGAATTAGAGGAAGGTTCTCTGCTTAGGGTCTCATGATGCTCAGATCAAGTTGTCAATCAGGCTGTGATTCCCTTCTAGTGCTTGACATCTCCTTTCAAACTCACACAGTTTTTTGCCCGAATATCCTTCTTTGTGGCTGTCAGACTGAGGTTCCTGGCTGCAAGGTGGAAGGTACTGTCAGTTTCTAGAAGTTTCTCCATTTCTTACCTAAGTACCTGTAGAACCTCCCCCAGGCACTCCCACACCATGGTACCTTCTTCATGGATCATCACTTTTCATTTTTAATCTCTCCTGAGTGAAAACCTACACTCTGTTTTAAGGATTCCCTTGATTAGGTTAATTCCACTCAAAATAGTCTTCCTTTGATTAATTTAAAATGAACTGGAAAAAAAAAAAACACACACACACACTTTAATTGTACCTGTAAGACGAATTCACCTTTATTTAATAACATAAAAAATTATTAAAAAGGTCCTTTTTTTCTGTCTTAACCACCTGCCCTGTCTGTACATACTAAGGGGAGGGCATTATTCAGGGTATATACACCAAAAAGGGTGAGATCTGGAAGGCCATTCTAGAATTCGGCTAATCTCAGGTACCAATAAAGCTTTGCTAGACTCAGATTTAAAATCAATTAGCAAATATTTCTGAAGAATCATTTAGCAATAGAGTTGAATAAGGACACTCAATAATTGGTTTTGGCATTAACTGTATTCTGGGCTTAATTTGATTCTCTCTATGTCTTCATGAGATGGACAATTTGTTCTTTGGTCTTTTTTATTTCTACTTCTTCCTTTAATTTTTATTGCTTCTTATTTGTGTTATTTTTTAATTCCGTTACTTCTCATTGATTTCTTTTTCTGTTATTATGTCTTTCTGTATTTTTCTTTTAATTTTATGAAATTAAATTTAAAATTTGTCTCTGAGCACAGTGCTGGCTGCTTTACATGTTTTAATATTTCAAGATCATTTAGTTTCAAATAAGTTCTAATTTCCGTTGTAATTTTTTATTGATCCATGTATAATTTAGAAGTGTTTCTTTTCATTTCTAAACATAAGGAGGATTTTTATATTCATCTTTTTATTTTGCATTTTATCTGAACACTGTGGTCAGTAAACAGTTTATATGATTCCAACTATGTGGTTATCATATATATGCCAATCAAGTCAAGTTTGTTAACTATTCTATTAAACTATTTTTTATTCTTTTTTTTTTCTATTTTTTATTCTTAATGACTTTTGTCCGGTTTTTTTTTTTTTTTTTTCTGTCAATAACTAAGAGATACTCCATAGTGGATATAGATTTGTCTTTATTCTGTTTTTTGTTTTGTTTTGTTTTGTTTTGTTTTGTTTGTTAAATCCCTTTTTATGTTTTGCTCTGTTTTAATTCTGTTGATATTTCTTAATTATTTTGAGTCTCTTATTATATCCACATCATGCTATCTATAACCAAAGGAGAGAGGTTTCAGAAGAAATCAATCCCATCAGGATCCCTGGGTGGCTCAGCAGTTTGGTCCTGCCTTCGGCCTAGGGCATGATTCTGGAGTCCCGGGATTGAGTCCCACATCGGGCTCCCTGCATGGAGCCTGCTTCTCCTTCTGCCTGTGTCTCTGCCTCTCTCTCTTTGTGTCTCTCATGAATAAATAAATAAAATCTTAAAAACAAAGAAGAAATCAACCCCATCACTACCTTGTTCTCTAATTTCTACCTTCCAGGACTATGAGAAAATAAATTTCCATTGTTCAAGCCACCCAGTTTGTGATACCTTGTTTGGCAGCCCTAGAAAACTAAACGCTAATTTTAATGATTTGATTTAGATCCCCTATGTGTCTGTATTGTTTTTCCTCTCTTGATTTTCATTCAAATGATTCTTCTTAAATGCCCTTTGTCTCTTGTCACTTCAAATATTTATTTAGATATTTATTAAAAACAGATACTCCACACTTTGGTTTTTGACCTATCAATCTTGTGAAACTATAAATTGTAAAATTGTACTAAAACAAAATAATTATTTTTTTCTATGAAAATACTGACAATGATAACTATATCACTTAAAGCACATTGATTTCAGAAATGTTAACATGTTAAAGTATCCAAAAATTAATACCTGTGTGCCAACAATCTTATTCATAATATAAAATAATTCCAAACGCTACTGAAACTCGTGTATTTTTATGGTGATACATCTTTATTTTATACCAGAGATATCTTGTTTATCTCTAATCTTGCCAAATTTGTACCCTAAATAATTTGTTTCATGTTATTTTAGAACTCTTCTGTAAATTAAATTATACAAGTTTTTCTGTGACTTGATTTTTTTAACTCAATGAGGTTGATCCTTGTCAATGTTCTTAGCTACAACTGTTCCATAGTATCCCATTGTGTGTGTGTGTGTGTGTTTGTTTATATATTGTATGTTATAATTTATCAGTCCTCTCACTGATGGGCATTTGAGGCTATTTCCAGTGTTTTCCTCTTATAAATTATTTTACTACCAATATTCTCATAGTTGTTTCCCTGGTACATATATGTGTGAGAGTTTCACCAGGATACATACCTAAAGGTAAAATTATAAGGAGAGATGAAAAGTTTTCTTATTCTGATTACTTGCAAATGCTCTATCTCTTCTTTTCTTGACAATCCTGAGGGAACACGAATTCTGGATCCTGTTTAATCTACAGAATGGACTTAACACCTGTATTCAAGGACTTTTAGAGGGAAATAGAGGAAGAGGAGAGGGAAATGGTGGTGCTTCTTAGGCTGTGGATTGTGACTTTTAGCCATTAGTCTTGGGAAGCCCAAGGGGGACAGGCCAAGGCAAAGTGAATCACCTCTACACTCTGTTAAACATAGGTATGAGGTTGGGCTCCACTGACTGGAGACAAGAGTCTCAGGCTGCAGTATAGTTCACGTCACAGGGAAGTCACTACTTCCTGTGTGGAACACGTACATTCAAAAAGAAGATTAAGTCTCATTCTGTGAAAATGTGGTTTTATCCATTTTCTTGAAACAGCTGCTAAACTGGAAACAACCTGGTCCCCATCCTCTGTTTTTTATTTTATTTTGTTTTGTTTTGTTTTAGGTAGACTTCAAAACATACCATCTCCTTGGTCTCTGATATCATGGCACCAGTGACCTCAAGCCCCTTATCATCTTCTGCTAACTGCATGATGGCTTCCATGCTGCTCTGCTTCAGTTTTAAACATAATGCCCTGTATCAGGTGCATAACAGTGGACTTTGAGATTCTTTAATAAAGAACCAATTTTGCTGGATCCTATCTGGTGGGACCTGGGACTGATACTTGCACAGCAGAATTGGCTTTGAAGTCCATCCACTAAAGAGATTCAATACCTCTGGGTTTGTTACTTTCAGGACCTGGGGCCAAAGTTTGAAATCATCTAGATTCCTTTGCAGTGGGTTATGGTTGGTGTTTTTGTGAGGAAAGGAGCTGTGTCCTTTGGCTACTGGGCTTCTTTGGCTTTCCCTTTTTTTCACCCTTAATAGTAACAGTTCCATGATGGGCTGAGGACCAGCAAAAGTTGATATCAGAGTAGACTTGCCCTGCCATCTTATAGTGATGAACATGTCTTCTAGTGAGAGTTCTTTCCTTTTCCTTCTTCCCTTCTATGCTTTAGCAAGGAGTTGGGAGATTCTGAATTCCATCTTGTTCATTTATGTAACTGTCACTCTGCAAGGTTGAGACAAAGGGTCTCACTGCTGGACCATTACACTTTTTCTGCAAGAGGCTTGCTTGTAGTCTCTGCTCCTGCAATCACCACAGGTATGCTAACCTCAGGGGAGAGATTAGAGCTTCTGCTGGTATTTTGGAACTACCCTCTGTACTACCAGTTCTTATATGTCTTGAGTCTGAAGACTCAGTTGCTGGCATGTCCAGAGTGCATGCTATGCTGCTATCCCTTTATCAAGCCCTGTAGGAATCATGGTTAGGAAAAAGTGTGCTTCCATGACACAGGATAAGTGGCAAGCATATAAGATACCTTCCCCACTGGCATAACCAGAAAAGGAGGCCCCAAACAGAAACTGTGCCAGACTCCTCATGCTTACCTGATCTCAATGGTTTTCTCCATAGAGCTTCATGGTACCTTCTTCTCCTCTGCCTCAAACACAGGTATCTCTGCTGTGATCCCAGTTGGGATGGTCTGCAGGAATGTAACCCTCCATGGGTGGTCTCAGGAAGTAGACAATTTAGTACCAATAAATGGAAAGATCTATTGCATTGGAAAGGGGACATATCTGAAGGTAAAAAGAATGGCTGGTGGCACGCATTAGAGATGTTTTTATAATCACGCATGAATGGATATTTCTACAAATTTCAAGGGAAGCATCCCAGTTAGTTCTAAGACCATTGTCGGTTTTGGTCTCTTCCCTGTGTGGCTCAGCCACAGTTGACATATTCCTCAAAGCTTGTAGCTCATCATGCCAGCAGCATGACATCAGATATTGTGAAGCTGGGGCTATGGATGCTCATAGTCACCATTTGAACAGGACTGGCACATTGATCACTTGTCTTCTTTGTTAATCTGCATGAAGTTGGTTTCAAACATTAGTGGGCACTTAAATATAGTACAATCTCCCTTGCACATCTGCAACAATTTCCCCAAGGAGATGCTGAGTATGCCCACTGCAGACTTCGAATCCTATAATATGGGAACAAGGAGTGACTGTATGTGGCTCTCTTGTCAAGGCAGCACATCTCACAAGTCATTCCATGTTCCGCTCACTTTGCTAGCAGATGGGAAAGCAGCTAATCTCTGTAGATTCCATTTCTGCCTTCAGGTCCCTCAGAGGGAAGTTCCAAACAATGGAACACCAGTGTGTGTGCTGGTTACCAAAGTACTCAGTCTTTTGTTCCATCTGGGAGCCTGGACCCAAACCATGCTCACCTGGTGTGTGAAGATATGGGAGCATATTCTAGAAAAGTTCCCCCATGAATCTCGACATGTCAGTTCATCGGCCCTCTCCTTTGTGATTCAACGACATTTCATGGGTGAAGGCTCTACCTCTGCCTAAACCACCCTAGCAGAACCCCTCTTAAACTTCCCCTACCCATTGTGATCGGTCACCAACACACATCACTTTGTCTTCTTTCACCCTTCCCCCCACCGTGAGATCCTCAGGGTAGGGACACCAACATCCTCATTAAAGGTGGCACCAGCATGTAGCAGAAACCTGGCTAAGAAATGACCCTGTTTTGTTTTTTGTTTTTCTATCTTTTAATTTTTTTTTCATTATTATAATTAAATGTTGGACACTATTTGAAAAGTGGTAGAGATAATTCAAGGCTCTGGCTGATGTTATAATCCCTAGAGATCAACTTTATTGACAGGTGGTTCAAGGCTAAAAGACTAACTAGCATTCTAGGATCACCCTAATTCTCTAAATCTCCTGGCAAGTGGTGTCCCATGGCTTTTTCCATTAACCCCTACTTCACAATCCCAAACCAAAGTGTATCAGACACTTTCCAGCCTTGGTGGCCCTGAACATCAGCTTTGTCTGCCTCTTCTCGCAAGAATGCCAATTGAACTGCATAGTTTTTCAAACTTTTAGATAACTTTTCCAGGATCAGAAAATGGAATGAATAAAGTGTTCCTAGTCCTGAGCTTGTCTCACTGCACACAGCCTCCTCCTCAGGATCTTGACCTCCTGAGTCACCACTACCATGATTTTCTTTGATGTGTTCAAGAACTTGTTGTAATTTTCTTAATGGTTGTCATTAGAACTAATTCAAGAGTTTTGTTTGAATTAACCTAGTCAAGAATTGCTAAAAAATAGAGTATCTATACTGTCTTCTCCATCTTAGAAAAAGTAGTTAATTAAATCCAGTAAATAAGTGGCAGAGAAAACATTAGAGCTAAGATCTATCTGAGCCCAGAGCCTGTGTTCTTGACCATGCTGCTAAAGGAGAAAGGTCCAGATCTAAAGGAGAAAGATCCAGGAACATGTGAACTGATGTAATTGGGTGCTGGACAAAGTTGTAGTCTCATAGATTCCTTTAAAATGCCATGTCAAAAACTTTACTGCAAAGCAAGCCATAACCTCACTATGGCATGAATAGTGATTAGCTTTATAAAAGCTAGTGTTCCGTGGCTGTGATGTATCTACAGATGATAGGGAACAAATTGCTATTGTTGACAGTTCTACAGAGATTGTGATTCCACAAAATCCAACCTAGCCAACATCCTTTTGGTCGAGCTTTAAAACAGAAAGATGCACAGGACAGTGGAGACAAAAATGAGACTGGCCTAAAGCTAATGTTCATCATGTCAAAATAATCAAACTTCAATCCTTGTCATCTTCAAAATATTGGTAAAGTGGGTGTGGAGGAAGATCCAATAAGCTATTTCTAAAAAGTGGACTGGGACACCTGAGTGGCTCAGTGGCTCAGGTTGTGATCCTGGGGTCCTGAGATCAAGTCCTGCATCAGGCTCCATGCAGGGAGCCTGCTTCTCCCTCTACCTATGTCTCTGCCTCTCTCTGTGTGTGTCTCATGAATAAATAAATGAAATCTTTTAAAAAAAAAGTGGACTGGCTGATACTTTAAGTGAACCAAATAAGCAGTCAAGTAATGAAAGTCTTCTATAACATAAAAGGACCCCATTGGCTTCATAAATGAAAGAGGAATTTCATGAGGAAAGACTGGCTCCAGGGGTAATGGGCACTGCTATTAGATATTTTATTGAATTAATGCAAACTGAAATCCTTTTGAGATACCAAAGTGGAGAAATCGATAAATAAATATTTGCCAGAAAGGAAAACATTGGATCCAAGGAGGAAAGTGATATATTTACCCTCCCAAAACTTTATTCTAAACATTGAAAACTGAAAAAGGAAAAGTTCAAAGTATAAGAAAGAAAGGACTTGGCACCATCCACTAAGCTTTTCTCAAAGCCCTGCTGCTCGGAGAATCAACCTCACAGCCTGACATGTTTTTAAATACTAATTAAAAAAATTATAGAGCATAAAATCTTAAGTTTCTGGTTAAAAATAAATTGAATGGATGTAAAATTGTACCCAAACAAGATTCTTCTATGAAGAACAGAGAGCACTTGCTTTCTGTGATCCAGAAGAATGAAAAAAAAAAAGTCTTCAAAAGAATTTGCAAAATGAAACCATCAGTAAAGCATTTTTTATACATTTGTTGTGGTATTTTCTTGGCATTTTAAACATTTTCTCTTAGTGTGACACATCCATTTTGCACATATGGGTTATTTCATTATTAACACATAATGGAATAGTTAGACAGGCAATAACATTTCATACATAAGCATGTGAAAATTAATCTAGCCTTTCAAATAAATCTATACTTGTTCCATAAATTCTTCTTCCGCTTTCTAATTCCCAGACCTGTACTTTATGTCGAATTCAAATTCCTTTTCCCTATATTTTTACATACTGCAAATAAACGTAAAAATTACTCTATTTCTTCTAAGATAGAAAAATCTATTTTATCTATTGGACTATTCTTAGGCAAAAAGCATATTCGTTTATTTAAATTATTTTTTTAAATCAATGGTCTTGAAAATAATGTAAAGAGACACATTTGTTCTCTAAGTACCCCAAATGGCCTTATCAATTTTTATTCACTTAGCCAGCAATGTCTGCATCATTAGGATTTGAATGATACCAAAGTTAGCATTTGTCAAAAAAAAAAAAAAGATGTCGTCTACATTTTTGCTGTCTTACTAGAAAAGTCTACTTTTGTTTTTCCCTTTTCACTAATGTTCTGTCTTTAGAAGAGTAGCATTTAAAAACACTAAAAGAGAACAAAGTCAATTGAGTCAGTCATTTAGCCATTAGTACATTAGCAGAGTAAGGTTTCTCAGAACAGTTACTGTGTTTAAAAGGAAGATTCAGAGGATGAGACCCTGCGCATGTAAGTTGTAATTGCTGTGCAGTTACATGTGACTATTTTATCACATGTAAATCACGGGGTTCACATTTGGGAAGGTAAACTTGGGAACTATTGCTCTTTTGCTTAAATTCTTAAGCATCTGGAAACTTACTATGTTCAAGTTCTTTAACATGGCATAGGGACCCTCCAACATATCGTTCATGCCTACTGCTTCTCCCAACAGCTTATAGATCATTACCCAGTGGCGTGAATTTGACACTTCAATAATATCCTCTTTGTTGTCTCCTTATGGCCATGCTGCTCCATGTCTCTGCCCTTTGCTCCACTCTCTGCTTGAAGAATTCTCCTCTCCCTTTTTCTTGAAAAAAAAAAAAAAATGGGATTGTCCTTTCCATTCCCATTTCTTGGGGGAGGGGACATTTATATAAGAGAAGTAAAAACTGAAAAAGAGATTTTCAAAATGGAAATGAAGAATAGTCAGAGGAGAAGGAAAGTAAGTCTCTGATGGATTACTTGTAACAATGGTCCTTTTAAAAGTCCCTAATAGATTAGGTGTCCCTTTCTATATTCCCATAGTTTTTAATGAATATTTATGTCACAGCCAATTACTACATTTTATTATCACCTATGTGCATGGCTTCCTCCTCACAAATTATGAGAAAGGGGACTTTATTTATTTATTTGTTTATTTGTTTATTTATTTTACTTTGTACCCCCTTGAAGGATATTTTATACCTGGAAAAAGATGATATTCTAGGCTGGTGTAACGAATGGGCAAAAACCAAAGACAAGGATGAAGGGGAAGATGTCTTAATTGGAAAACAAGGGAGTGTGTAATCCTATTCAGTTTCCAAATATATATTGAATCGTTTATTTTGCTTGCCAAGAGACCATACTACTCATTTGCAAGAGAGACAAAGTCTTGCTCTTATTAGGCTGCAATTGTAATAGGAAACACTATAGTAAATAAGTGAGACCAAACTAGTAGAGAGAGGCAGAGGGGTTAGGTATTAAGCTTAGTAATGGGGAATCATTTTGTTTTTTGTTCCTCTAGAAAGGATGTGTCAAAGTGAAACTGGTTATTTGAGATAAGGTAGTCTAATGCAAGTGTATGCCATAGATGATGAAGAAGAGAAAGTTCAGGTGACCAAGTATGAGCTTATTTAATGTGTTAAGAATGTAGAGAAAGAAAAATCTAAAATCCTATTTTTTGAAAAAGAATATTTACTGTATCTAAAAACAACTTTGGGGAGAATTAAAAGACAGGTCTGAGGGAAGGGACATTTATATAAGAAAAGTAAAAACTGAAAAGTAAGTCTCTGGTGGATTAGTTGTAATAATGGCCCCAGTATTTTTCTGTCTCTCTGTGTCTTTTGGCGATATCCTCCCACTCTGACTCTGAGTGTGGCCATAGGACTTATTTTGGTGAGTGAGACAATAACAAATTTGACACAAGCCTAAATAAGCACTGTGTGTTTCCATATCCTCTTTTCCTCCTCAACCAAGTCTTCTTGGTTGAGGATAAGGTGCCTGCAGTGGAATTAAACCAGCTCAGATGTTCCTGTCATGATCCAACATGTGGGAGGACCCAGTCTAGATCAGCAAAGACTTCTAGTCTACCTGCTGCTGACCTCCGTAGTATGAATAATACCTCAGAGTTTGGCTCAGATCAACAGAAATATCCAGCCAACCTCTACATTTGTGAATGAAAAGAATTTTTTTTACTCTATGCTAATGAGGCTTTGTGGCTGTTTGATACATTATTTTGGCTATCAATGCCTCATCTGAGTATCACAGATGCCAAAGGAGATACTTCGGGTAAAGGTACATATTATGGGTTGAATTGTGTTCACTGAAAATTTATATAAAAATTCTAATCCTAGTAATTATGAATGCAACCTTATTTGGAAAGGGTCTTTGCCCATGTGATGAAGGTAGGATGAGAACCTTAGGGTCGGCCTTAAATCCAATATGACTGATGTCTTTGTAGGAAGCAGAGTTGAAACCAGGGAAAAAGTGTCATATGAACCTGAGGCAGAGTTTGAAAGATGCATCTATAAACCCAGGAAAGATTGCCAACAACCACCAGAAGCTAGGAGACATGACTAGGGGACGTCTCCTTCAACCTAGGGACCAATCCTACCAACACCCTGATTTCAGACTTCTGGTCCCTAGAACAATTGGGAGAGAATAGATTTCTGTTTTTTCTTTTGTTTTGTTTTCTTTGTTTTTTTTTTTGTTTTGTTTTTTGTTTTGTTTTAAGCTACCTAATTTGTGGTAATTTGTTACAGCAGCCCTAGAAAACTAATATAGTATATGACCAAGGATCAATAGCTTCAGAAAGCCATGCTTTATTTAGAGAAACATAAAACATAGGTATAATACTTGGCAACAGCCTAGGAATTCCTATATATTACTCCAAAGGGAAAAAAAAATGTGTATTACCTGACATTAGTAAGAAAGACTGTGATCCCTCTAACTGAGAACAAGTAGGCATCATTTCTTCTGTTAAAATTCAAAACCTGTTGAGAAATCGGGTACCACCAGCAATTTCCACTCAGTTTCCCCTTATTTATCTCTACAAATCCATCTTTCTTATCTTACTTCCCTCTGCTATACGGGGTTCTTTTCCTCCTCAACAGAAATCATTTTGCAAAGTCTGAGCTAGAAGCCACATTTAAGTTTCCATATCATTCTGCGCACTCATAACATCGGTAATTTTGTAACTGACATTTCTTTTTGTCCATTTTCTGCCATTGTGCTTTAAATTCTGTGAATTCAGTACTATGTATGTATACAGCTCTTTGTTCAGGGCCTCGGAAAGGCACTTAATAGAAAGTCTTTAAATGAATTATATTATTAATTTACCAACAGAGCTTTCCTTAAGAAGCCTCTAGTCTTAAGCTTGTGTTCTGTCCGGTTTATCAACAATCTATTAGATTCTAAGTAGGACAGGAGGCAACCCTTGAATATTTTAATCACCGAAATAATCTTACCTTGTTTTTACCTTTGACAGTTATTTTACCATTTGAACAGCTCATAGATAATCTTTTGTCAAAGATTGGCATGCATGAATATATAGCACAGTGATTAAAAGAAACATTTTGGAATGAGACATATCTAGTTTCAATCTTTGGCTAGGTGACATATAACCTGAGTGAACATAGCCAGTTATGTATATTCTTAATCGCATTTTCCTCATACATTTGAATTAATAATGAATTAAGCATAATTCATTGCCCTAAGATAATATCCTGAGAATCAAATAAGAACATATGAAAAGTTAATAAAACATATTACCTTGAGGGACGCCTGGGTGGCCCATTGGTTAAGCATCTGCCTTTGGCTCAGGTCATGATCCCAAGGTCCTGAGATTCAGTCCCATGTCTGGCTCTCTGCTCAGGGGGGAGCCTGCTTCTCCTTCCCCCTCTGCCTGCCATGCTCTGTGCTTGTGCTCTCTGTCAAATAAATAAATAAAATCTTTAAAAACAAAAAAATCCAAAAAAACAACAATACAAACATATTACACTGAATGCAAATCTAAAGATTTTGAATAAAAAAAAAAAAAGTATGTGAATTCTATTATATTAGTTTGCTAAGGCTTCCGTAACAAAGTACCAAGTCTGAGATTAAGGTGTCAGCAGGGCTGGCTTCTTCTGAGGCTACTGTCCTTGTTTTGTAGATGGTTGTCTTCCCATGTGTTCCCCTGTCCTAATCTCCTTTTCTTATAATGACACCAGTCATATTAGATTAGGACCCACTTGCAAGACCTCATTTTACCTTATTTACCTCTTTAAAGGCCCTGCCTACAAATACAGTCACACTCTGAGGGTTATGACTCCACTATTTGAGTGCTGCAGGGGAACATAATTCAGCCCATAACAGTTTATTCCAGTTTCATGTTGTCAGATTGAAACAATTATTTTTTTTATGTTCCATATGATGATTAGTTCAACATCCTAAATCCTGGTTTCATATGTAAAGTTAGAGGTGTTTAGTTATTATTATTTATTTATTTTTGGTGTTTACCTATTAATATATCATTATGTCAAAAAATGACTGATAGGGGACATAACCTTTATTTTTTTAAATGAAATTTTACTCTGATCTTTCACTTTTAAATGGATTTTGAGAACAAGTTATTTAACAGTTGTTATAATATTATCACAATACTTTATATGTTATAATATTATCACATATCCTATGGATATAGAGTCTTCCTCTTTCTTTTCTATTTCTATAGCATTTTATTTATGCCCTTCAATACTGTGCACTGGCACAGTACCCATTAAGGCAACTTGCATCCCTATGGGCCGCCTGCCTATTCAGTTCTGTAGAATTTTTCTCCCTGCCTCCCCTAGGATATTGCAAAGAATATCTTTCTTTTTTGGCAGTAGCACTAGGTGCATGTATGAATTGAGAATGTCACTAAATCTGCTGCATTTCAGCCTTTTTAAACTTAAATATACTAATATCTATACCCAGTGGAACAAAATTCATAGTGGTCTATTGCTGGCAAAGTATTGCTAATTAAAGTATAATTGTAATAGAATCAGGACTTGGTATTTTATCCCAGGACATTGGATGGAATCACAATGAGTAATATTTAGCAATTTGTTACCATGAGGGATTGAATTGCCAAATCCAGCGATGTAAATTCAATCAGCTAAAATGCCTTGAACATCTACTGTGCTCTGGTTTTCAAATGCAAGGTATGGATGACAAAGAAAAGTGACTCAAAGAAAATCCTGGCCCGTCATATTGGAAAGCCCATGTCCAACATATGATGGGTCAATAGCATATGGCAATATTCTCATGACAATTGTCATCAGAAGGTCAACAATTGTCACATGGGAAATCATCTTCATCTGGACAATAGTAAAATTTGTGTATAGATTTCTTGTCTCATGTAAAATTATAGATTTTACTAAAATAAATTTTCCATCTCTGAAATTTAATTTGTACATATAAGATAAAAGTCTTCACAAGTTGACAACATGGATTCAAATTTAACAAAGCTTAAAAGCTGTTTCATGGTTATTGGTTGTTTTCGTATTGACTATATTCTTGGATATTTTGTGTCACCCAATGAAGAAGCATCACAATTATTTTATTGATAAGATAATTAAAGCTCAGTTCACTTAACTTTCATCATTTTAACACCTCTATCTCTAAAAAATAAATAAATGGTGTTGGGAAAACAGGTAATCTATTGGGGGAGGGGAATTAAACATACTTCCTATTCTGTCTTTCTTATACAGTAGTCAATTTTCTATAATCAGAGATTTGCATGTATAAATGAAGCTATAAATAGGAAAGAATAGATCATATTTTCTTTAATAATAATTGATTAACATAAGACTTTCTAAGCAGAAACAAATGTCTAAATGCCTGAAAGAATGTAGCCAATTGAATTATATAAATGTTTATAGTTTTTGTGTGCTTATAAAAAAATTTGACTTCAAAAAGTCAAAAGGTAATTAACAAAGTCATTTAATCAACTAATTGATTGACTCTAAAACTAAGGTTGCATTTGAGGCATAAAATATAATTTTCTTAATATAAAAAGTTTTCAAATTAATAAAAATGAAACAGCCAAGGAAAATATACAAGAAGACATAGTTTAAAAAATACGAAGACAAAGATAAGGGAAAGAAACAAATTTTCCAAAGCAAATGAAAAAATGTGCAACCTCTTCTCACTATAAAGAACAAAAATAAAAACATTTAAATATATTTTTATACTTTGGACTAAGTTAAATTTGTTTTTCCATTTGAAAGTGGTCATTTATTAACTGACCAGATTACAAAAATAATCATGGTAGATACCTTAGTTCATCCTTCTAATAAGCCTGTTGATCTGGTCTTCCCTGTTGCAGCATCTCCACCTTCTACAAAATGAATGGTCTTTTTCTTCATTCCGCCATGTGGAGAAGATAATTTGAAGGCCATAAAAAGTTGTTCGCTTCTTTGAAACGTTTTCCAACAGTATAGATCTCGTGAATCAGATCCTCCATGCAGATGATGCCATATTTACCAAGAGATCGGGCAATCAATGTGTTATCTGCCTGGGCAATTCATTTCTTGTTGATCTTGCCATAACCACACTTGTAGATCAATTCATTCACTGACTTCAGGTTTGGGTCCCCCCATGCTATATATGGTTCCACAATCCTTAGCATGTTAACTGAAGCCCTGTTGAACTTAACAAAGGTGTCATTGAAGATCTGGCGAAGGCAAAGAAGCTGCAACACCTTTCGAACCTTTGGGCTCACACCATTGATAGCTCTGATCCTGATGACAAATGCCAACTTGGGTTGTGCAGGCATGTAGAAGTTGACAGCTTTTCTCGCCATCCTTGCTACTCGAATCTCACTTCTGTACATCTGCCTGTATTCCTTGTGGTAATGCTTAGCTTTTTCATAGATAAGCTTCCTCCTTGCCTTTCGAAGCATCTTATGGGCAAACTTTTTTCTCGGATGCTTGATCTTCAACTGCGAAATTCCTTCGCTTTTTCTCAAGGGTTTCTGGCACAGCAGGAACCTTATTGTTCTTCTCTTCTGCACCCTCCATGGTTCCAGCCAGAAAAGAGGACCTAAGTCAAGTTTTTTAAAGCATGCAGGTAAAAAAAAAAAAAAAAAAAAGGAACACCAAAAAACAAAACAAAAAAAGCATGCAGGTAAACACATAAATTGGTGTAACTTTTCAAGAGTTAGTTCAAATTGGTATGTGAAAAATATCTAAAATGCATACTTCCTCTGGCTCAATGCTCCCACTGTATCGTAAGAATTTACGATAAACAGGTACACAGAATGTTTGCTGAGGGACTGCTTTTAATAGAGAAATGTGGGAATTTTTATCGGAGTTAAATATGGAATGAAAAGTGCCAAATAACCCAAAAGAACAAAATTTAGATAAAATTTTGTTTGACATGACTGATGAATGCCAACTTTCTTTTGTTTTCCTAAATTTGGCATTGGTAAATAATAGAAAGGAAAGGAATTTTCTGATTTATATAAGCCCTTGATATAAGTGAAAAACAATATGAGTATTACTACTTATAGAAAAAAAGAGACCTTGGGGCCCCTGGGTGGCTCAGTGATTGAGTGTCTGCCTTTGGTTCAGGTCTTGATCCCAGGTCCTGGGATTGAGTGTCACATTGGGCTCCCCACAGCAAACCCGCTTCTCCCTCTGCCTATGTCTCTGCCTCTCTCTCTGTGTTTCTCACGAATAAATAAATAACATCTTTAAAAAAAAAAGAAAGAAAAGAAAAGAGACCTTAGCTTCAGAAAATACATTTTCATTTCTTTCTAGGCATGTATGAAAATGGAGCTGCTGTGGGAATGGGGCATCTTTTTGCATTACAATGGATGAAAAAAACACATTTGTAGCAGAATGATATATATTTACTTTGATTTTGTTACAGTGAGAAAGGGCAAGAATGGGTATAAAGTTCCATTCATCATATATTTACGACAAAGACATTAATCAAGATAACACCATGTCTGTCGTGAAAGCTGTGGATCAGGAAACATAAGGAAACAGTTTCAGAGGAGTACATAATTTGGGGGGATACTCTGAATTCTGAATCAAAATACCCCGTGTCCAATGCACCTCGTATATTTCCAACCCAACATCTCCATTTGTGTTTCCCAGAACTACAGTTAAAATGAAATATTAGCTCATGTTGGGTGATGTTTAAGAGCACCCCATGAAATAGCCTGGCAGCTGTGGGCTTTCTAGAATAGTGTGGGGCATCATAACATCTGCCCTTAGGGATAAAGTCACCTCGAGCCTCTGCAGATTGCTTTTTGGCAACCTAGAAAATGATGGTTTTACTTACCAAATGGCATCCATTTGAGGTTCTTACAGGTCAAGACCAAGATCCATTGTTCATGTGAACTACTAGACTTGGTAACAAAACAACATTCAATGCCAAAGTATCAGGAAGACGTTTACATGTACATGTCTGTATTTATAGCTTATTATCAGTTCTAAACTAGAAAAGATGTTCTTTATATAATGAAAATGTTATAGACTATACACTTTCATGAGTTCATCGCCACCATTAGCCTTTTGTCATTAGTTGCGTTGTTGGTACATTATTTTCAATGACTCAGAGAAACTGAGAGAGCTTCTCAAAGAAGTAAAAAGAGACAGCTGTCTCTTTTCCTTTTGCCCCGTGCCTGCTACTTAGCTGCTATCCACGAACATGCCACTATTCTACAACTATAATTTCTACTACAGCTACAATTTCTAAAACCAGAATTTAAAACTGCGTGAGCATGGTATCTCTGTTTTAGCATCACAATTGATGAACTGCTTGATAAAAGGTGCTGGATTGGGCTGCTTATTCAATCATCTGCCATAAATATCTATTTTAATTGGTTTAAAAAAATTTAGTGTGAAAGTAGTTACTTGTACTGACAGTTCAAGGCTTCATTTTATACACTGCATTGTTAGTGCATTAGAAAAATATCCAAGAGTCCTTAAAAGGTATTTTTTTTTTTTATCTTGCTCACACTAATGGTTGAATATGTTTGTCACATTGTGATTCAGTTTCTAGTAGTCGAGAAAGGGGCTTTTGCATTAACTGACCTGCGTTTGACTTGTGCCTCTACAACTAACTAGCCATGTAATTTTGGGCTTAACCTCTTTGATTTAAATAGGAGGAACTCTTCTAATTGAAAGTTTCAGAAACCTGACTTTAATTAGCTTAAAAGGAAAAAACATGTTGGTGACATAATGAGAATACAAAAAGGCATCAGGGAAGCTAAATGGGGGAATGATTGGATCCAAAGCTTCACCCCTGTCCATATCTCTCTTTCCTTTCTTTTTGTCAAACTCTCTTTCAGTATAGTTAGGCCTTTTCTATGCAGAAAAAATACACTATGAATCATATCTGATGTACATAGAATTTTAAACCAGAAATGCAGAGAAAAAATTATTCTTGACCAACGTAAGCCAGAAAAACCCACCAGAATGACTCTGTCCAGCTGGAGAAAATGCTCATCCATGAAAAAAACTGCAAGATGATGGGAATGCTATAACTCAACCCCAAATGCTCCTGTGGCTAGTGACGTATCCTCTTTCTCTAAAAAAAAGGTACTGACAGAAATGCTGGATTGAGGCAATTCCCAGTTTTATTTTCCCTCAGCTTCCTCATCTGTAAATTGGGGCTAATGGTACTTATTCTAGAGTATCTGTCAGATGTCAATGGCATAATAAATGTGATCCTTAGCACAGATCTTGGCCATGAAATAGTCAATAGGTATTCATGTTAAAAGAGGCATGTGAAATAATTTTCAGTGGTGTGATCAGTCCTTTTATTACAGGAGATAAGACATACTTACATCATTTGAATCCCATCATAAGACATACATCTTTCTAAGCCTTAACTTTTTTGATTAGCTAAGCATTCTCACCCACTTTTGTGGCATTGCTGAAATTTATTCATCTTCATCTTCAGTAATCATGAATTATTTCATTGTGTTCCTGGTGACACGTCCTCATCTTCAGTAATCATGAATTATTTCATTGTGTTCCTGGTGACATTGTGTCCTGTTTTCATCTCAATGGTTTATTTAATAATATTTATTGAACCCCTTAAAATCTTTGAAGCATTGTATGTTTTAAAAAATGCAGATAGTGCACCAAAAAGAAATCTAACATTTTAACATGAAATATGAAACAAAAAAGGATGCATTTTTAATGAAGACAGAAAATATCAAATTGACAAATCATTCATAGGAGACAATAACAATGATTTACTTATTATTAATTAATCTTATCTATTATATATACTCCTATAAATTTTTTAAAAAAGATTTTACTTATTTATTTGAGAGAGAGACAGAGATAGCAACACAAATAATGAGAGAGAGCAGAAGCGAGGAGGAGAAGGAGAAGCAGACTCCCCAATGAGCCGGGATCCCGATGTGGAACTCAATCCCTGAGATCATGACCTGAGCCCAAGGTAGATGCCTAACTGACTGAGCCCCCCAGGTGCTCTGACACTTCTATAGTTTTTGGCAACAAATACTTAACCATTTGTTACTGCACACGAGGAAATAATAATAGTCATAATTACAATAATGGTATAAAAAGAAAGTCACTCTTTAGTGAGCATGTCCTGTATTTCAGAGGCCATGTTAAGTGCTTTACACATAGTTCTCTGTTTTCTCTTCTCTCAAGTTCTATGGATTTAGGTATTATTATTTCTTCATTTTAATATTGAGTAAATTGAGGCCCAGAAAGATTGAGTAACTTGTCAAAGTTATACAAGCTAGTTAATATATTTGACCACAGCTCTATCTGAGTCTAAAGCCTATGCCACTACTGTAAAGAACTGAGCAAGGGCTTCTAGCTGAAAACACCAGGGCTTGTACATCTTCACGTTGCTCCTAAGATGCTCCTTGTAACCCATTTTGACTACCTCTCAATTCAAACCAGTAGGCTCCAGGGAAGGTAATTAAGAGTTATGACTACAAGGGACTTCCTGCTAGGTCACCAGCTGGATTTCCACGTACTAACAAAGATAATGTGACATGTAAATACACAACTTAATTAGGCAAAAATGGGTGTTTAAGTTTGGAGCAAAGGGCCCAATTTGTTGTGAATATGCACAATGACAACAAATTACCGATGTGGAATGTGCTGACACTACTATTTCCCACCGTATCGGACATGTGCCATTGCTTATAAAATCTTCTGTTCTTAGTTTTTACATTTTTTAAAACTGCCATTGCTGCTCAAAGGAAAGAGAAGTTAACACTGAGGTAATGCATGCATGCCATGGTCCCTCTGCTTATAAAATTTCTGTCCATTCTACTTGTAATCTTCCTTGACTCTCACTTGTCTTTTTTGTCCTACCACCAGTCCCTCACCCTACTAAAGTGATGTTAAGTGTGGGATCAGCATTTCCCAACATGTTTTACAGAACCAAAGCTCTATAGGACAAAATTGGCAGTGTAGGAGAGCCATAGTTAGCAAGTTTTGGAAGGACTCGGAGATGTTCAGAGATATTTTGAAAATTTTCTCAAGGATACTGATACACAAATAAATATATCCAAAAATATGGTACAAAATTCAGTGTTTCCTAGATATAGTTGGCCCTGAAATGGTACCTCTTAGAACATCTGTCTAAACCAGTGGTCCATTGCACTCTGGAGGAAACACTGATCAGGAACACTTCAGTATGCTTGGCTTGCCTCTGTTTCTGACTCTTATCCATGTTCCATTTTCTTGTTCTGTCAATAGACTTAGCTGTCTGCAATTAATATGCATCATGCCCTATACAGCTAACATGTATTACATACTTAACTATGTGAGAGATTCTCAGCTCAGAACTTTTACTTGATTTAACTCAAAGCAATCTTTTGAAGTATTATTGTTAAACCCATTTTACAGATCTAGAAATTGTCAATTTGAGAGACTAGAAGTGTCCAAGGTCACTTAGTGATTTAATTAAGAGTAGAGCAAAGATAGGCTCTCAGGCTATCAGATTCCAATGTCAGAGTTCAAGCTCCTTATCAAAGTATGCAACTTACTTTCTATTCTGATACTGAGCCACCCATCTTTCTTATCTCATTCCTGTCATTAGTCATCCGGTAATAGAATAACTTATAGACATTATTTACTATGTTCCTAATGTATAGTTCTACTGTAATGTAAGTGAATGTATGTATGCTTTAATTCTTAGTGAAGATTTCTTAATTATCTGGATCATTAATCTCCTTAAAAATATTTTAAATTCTATTTTATAATAAAGTCAATAGAAAACTCTACAAACTATACATATATGCAAGGGTGCACAAATTCTTGGTCTATGTGTGAGGATAAAGGTAGCAAAAACGTGTGAACAAAAATATTAAGATGGCCTTTTTTGATCTCACCAGATTTAGTCAGTTTAGGAAACAAATGCAGTGATCACCGTTTAATGCAAGTTTTCCATAAAGTGGATTGCAGAATTTCTAGCCTACATATTCTCCATGTTGGCTTAGGTAGGTCTTTTCCTATAATGATTAATATTATGTACCAGGAAAAGCTTGAGAAATTTAAATCTTGGGCACTTTTTTCATATGAAGCAGAGAAACTTCAAACATCCTCTCTGGCATTGCTGAATATCCATGGAAAAACAAATAAACAAACAAGGTATTTGAATACAATTAAAAGAAATTATGAAAAAAGGCATTATGTATCCTAGTCTGTCAAGGGCTGTTTTTTTAGGACACAAAATAGATTTATTTCATTGTAATGCTGTCTTTCTTTCTCTGAAAAACTTAGGAGTTGAAAACTAGTGAGGTGTTTAGAATAAGATCACCATTACAACAAAAGATGCTTTCTTAGGAAAGGTTATTTCCCACCAATTAAGCACAAAACATGGTTTTGGTATTTCTTTTTTTTTTTTTTTTTGGTTTTGGTATTTCTTACTAAAAATGGTAAATTTAAACTCCATGACTGCAAGGAATTTTTTTGTGTGTTTGTTTGTTTCAGGCACTTAACATGGTGCTATCCTATGATGACCTCTCAATAATGTTTGCTGAAGTTGAATGTTCAAGAACAACATAGTAGATTAAAATAAAATATATAAGTTGTAAGAAAAGAAAAACTCTTAGTTGCAAAAACTCTTAGTTGCAAAATTATTTGTCCAGTCATACTCAGGAGTTCTGATGAAGAAGGCTTCCTTAGTGCAGTGCCTCTCAAAATTGATCCCCAGGCCAGCAGCACCAGCAGCAACTGGAAATGCAAATTCTTGGGCCCCTCTTCAGACCTACTGAGTCTGAAACTCCACGGGTGGCAAGTAATTTGCACATAACAAATAGATTCTGATGCACAAAAGTTTGAGAACCATTGACTACTTAGATCATAAACAACCACATTCCCAGGGAACTCATGCTTCTGGCAACAAGTGTGCAAATCTAAATCAACCCTAGAGAATGTCACTTGTCATCAACTGAAGAGGCCTTTGATTGTCCTTTGGATGTGTCAGTGAAAGCAATTATGTGGTACAACATTTGGCCTGGAAGTCTTATTATTTAAGACTATGCTCTGGATAAGGACAAAAGTCACAGAGTTTGATTGATCTACTCCTAAAAAGAACTTAGTCAAAAAGATATATCTCTCTGTATCTTTGAAGAAAGATTCCCAGAGATATTTAATGTTACTGCGATCCCTAAACCTGGTAAATGATCTCTAAACCTGATTTGATATTGTTAAAATTTTTCACCATATCTACTTTAGTATTCTTATCCATTCACTAATTTAAGTAGTTAATCAACAAGTAAAGTAGTGAGGGCTTACTATGTGCCATTGATAGTGCTAGGTGCTGAGATTACAACTGTAAGACAAAAAGCAGACATGATCTCTGTCACCATAGAGCTAATTATCTAGTGGATGAAACCAATGCCAGTTAAATAATCAAATAAAAACATGTAAAATCTCAACCATGGCTACAAATTACAGATGCTCTGTACCATAAGAACATGTAATAGTTGGACTTTTCATTCAAATGTCAAGAAATACTTTTTGAGATCTGAAGGATGAAGCTTTTCTTGACTTTTATATTCATTATCAATTTCTCCTTTCCTGGACTCATAATATATTTGAGCTATATAATACATCACTATTCAGGGGCACCTTGGTGGCTCAGTGGTTGACCGTCTGCCTTTGGCTTAGGGCATGATCTTGGGTCTGGGGATCAAGTTCCACATAAGGCTCACTGCAGGGAACCTGCTTCTTCCTCTGCCCATGTTTTTGCCTCTCTCTCTGTGTTTCTCATGAATAAATAAATAAAATCTTTTAAAAAATGCAGCACTATTCATTGACTTTCTATAGTTGAGTTGTAAGTTACCTAGAACAGTCTTTTCAGTTTCATTCTTCCCATGTATTCTTAATCTGCCATGATACCTGGTATATCATACTGACAGGTCAAAGTCTCAGTGGAAATGAGATGCACTCATTTGGTATAATTTAGGAAAATATAATGAAAGGATCCATTATAAATGCTTGTGTAGTGTTCCAGAGCTAAAAAGAACTGGGAACTGTTACCACCCCTAAATTTGAAGGGGAAGGGGAAAGAGTGGTCATTGGAACCCAGATGCAGGGGATACGACTCTAAGATGGAAGCCTAACAGATGATCTAGGCAATGGGTAGAAACACAGCCAATGCCAACTTGTGACCCAATAGGTAGTGAGTTTGGCAAGATATCCCCAACTTTACTTCTTACTCCCTTCCTAGTTTCTAAGATTTTTTTTTTTTTTTAATTCATGAGAGACACAGAGAAAGAGGTAGAGACACAGGCAGAGGAGAAGCAGACTCCCTGCAGGGAGCCCCATGTGAGACTCGATCCTAGGACCCTGGGACCATGACCCTTCCTACTTTCAAATTTCCTACCCATGCTTTCCATTGACCATCCCAAATGAAAGCTACAAGATAAGCGAATCCGGTTGAGAAGGTAAAAATCCATTTTCAGAAACACAGCATAGGATGGAGAAGGGTGGAGAGTGAATCTAGAGGGGCAAGTGGAGAATATCCAGCATAATCAATAGAAGATTGTTGGTTTAAAAAAAATTCAATGATTATCTTGTGATTTGTAAAGATTTTAACTCTAATCTAAAGTCAAGTTAACTTCTCTGAAGAAAATTCTTAGGTCTAGACTGATGATTTTATGCAGCTGGAAAGTCTGGAAATTATTACTTCTTTACATCTTTTCCAACTACATAGCACTTTACAGTTTTTGGGATTCAGATTTTTACCAAGTAACTAGCTAGCAAGACTTTGTAGTTCAATGATAAGGGAGAGGGGAGAGGCTTTTCTCAATACTTATATAGGAAATTAGTAAGAGGATCTATCCATTGCCACAAGCATCCTAGTGCATGATAAAACAATGCTACTGTAATTTTTAAATTTATTAAACTCTGTGTAATAATAGAGTACAAATAATATTACCTATAACCATGCAATAATCTTCTTTGGAAAAGGAAATTTTGTTTCTATTAGGTGGAACACAGGAACTTCAAAAGAAGCATAATTTTCACAATTCAAGCAATGAATTAAATGTTATGAAAAGGTAAAATGCTTTTATGAGCTAATTTATCATAGTACTTTCATCCAGAGTAGATATTTAATTTTATTTGCCTAAGTTTTTTGATATCACAGCTTAACTAACTCTGTCTATTCAAAAAAAAGATGTTTTAAAATTTGAGTTAGATTTCCACTCAACACATAGAGGCACCTAATGTCTACTGAGCATCACTTATGTACTAGACGCCATGTAAAGTATATGAGAAATTTGGGGAAAAGTGTCCTGAGGCAATACCAGAAGTTTACTGGAATTTTTTCCTTTGACGAATACTATGGTGGGACGCCTAGGTGGCTCAGCAGTTGAGCGTCTACCTTCGGCTCAGGGTGTGATCCTGGGTTGGGGGATTGAGTCCCACATCGGGCTCCCTGCAAGAAGCTGGGTTCTCTCTCTGCCTATGTCTCTGCCTGTCTGTATCTTTCATGAATAAATACATAAAATCTTAAAAAAAAAAAAAAGAATAGGATGGTTATACAGATATCTAGAATACAGGAAATATGAGCTATGAGGCTTTAAAAAGGTAAAGACTAATGAGTCTTGTTTTATACATTCTCGATTAATAATGTTTTTTAACAGTTGTTTTTCAGTTTAAAGATGTTTTCATGTTTATTATCTCATTTGTATTCATAAAGGTGATTTCATTCTGTTATTATTATTATTATTATTATTCTCACTTGTAGATGAAGAAAGTAAAGCTCAGATCAGAGAGGTAATAAGAGGTTGAATCCAGGTTGTTTGTTTGTTTGTTTTTATGTATTCACTTATCCTAATTCATCATGTCTCTTCTTAAAGGGGGAAAAAAAAAAAAAGTAGCCTGGATCTCTCTGTGAGGATGAGAAAACAAGACAGTGTAATAAACAGGATGAATTCACCCAAGTCTGAGCCTCCTTACCTCAGTGGTAAAGGCCTGTATGCTAGGTTTTCTAAAATATGGGCCAGTTTCTCTCTCCTATCTGGAGCAAGAAACACTCTCCTCCATCACCTTGCACAAAATGGGAGCGTTAACCATGTGTCAGAACAAATTTCAACAGTGGTAATTACATTTTTGTTTCTGTGGATCCATTAAATTGCTGCAGTGTTCCCAACCAAGATAGCAGCTCATCTATGGCAAAAGAAGCGACCTCCAGCTTTGTATGTGTCTGAGTCTGTTACTCATAAACGTGCTTGGGGCGCCCTTCCAGGTGGCAAAGCATTTTGTAAGGACAGGCTCATTTACTGTCAGCAGTCAAGGACATGAAAGCCCCTGTGCTGAGATTCCCACAGAGATATTCTCCTTGGCAAAGAAAATGCCTCTCTTTCCCTCCCTCCTCTGCTTCCTGGAAATGTTGAGGGAAACTGGCATCTGGAAGAGAGCTTGAATACTATCTCAGAGCTCTCTTAGCTGGTGTCTATGAATACCGCCAGTGGGATTCCTGCCACATTAATTACAGCCTTTTCTATAGCCTTCACACTTCCCAAGGCTCTAAGGAGCAATTAGCACTGGCCACTGCCTCAAATGGATTCACTCACGGAGACCTCATTCCTAAACTTGTTTGTTATTATTTGGTCTCCAAAAACACATTTTTTTCCCCTTGATTAAGTACTTGGAAGGAATATGAACTGTACTGCAGTGGATTAATGGCAGATATTAGCTACATTTTTAAAATAAACTTTTAATTGAAACGTATCAAAATACAGAAAGTTTCTCAAATCTTAATACCACCACATTCTTGCACCATGTAACTACCACCCACATCAAAAAAATAAAGCATAGCAGGCATACCTCGTGTAATCGTGTTTTGCCTTATTGTGCTCTGGAGATATTCCTTTCTTTTACAAATTGAAAGTTTGTGGCAACCTTGCCTTGAACAGGTCTGTTGATGCCATTTTGCCAACAGCATTTGCTCACTTAGTGTCTCTGTGTCACATTTTGGTAATTCTCTCAATATGTCAAACCTTTCCACTATTATTATGTATGAATCCCTATAATTCATGATAAAGCCTTAACAGATATATTGCTTTTTATAAATGAGCCAAGAAAGTGCTGAAGAGGCTGTGAAAAACTATTGAAATGACAAGAAAGGACCCAGAATTTTCCATAAACTTGGTTGATAAAGCTGTGGCAGTATTTGAAAGGATCGGGTCCAATTTTGAAAGAAGTTCTCCTGTGAGTAAACTGCTACCAAACGGCACTGATTTGTGAAAGGAAGAGTTGATCAATGTGGAAAACTTGTCTTCTTATTTTAAGAAATTGTGACAGGACCCCTAGCTTCAGCAGCCACCACCCTAATCAGTTAGCAACCGTCAACACTGAGGCAAGACCCTCCACCAGCAGAGATTACAACTTGCTGAAAGCTCAGATGATGGTTAGTGTTTTGGGCAATAAACTACTTTTTAATTAAGGTATGCATGTTGTCTTTTTAGACATAATACTATTGCACACTTAATAGATTATAGTATAGTGTAAACACTTTTTTAAAAAAAGATTTTATCTCTTTTATTTTTTTAAATTTTTTTTAAATTTTTATTTATTTATGATAGTCACAGAGAGAGAGAGAGAGGCAGAGACACAGGCAGAGGGAGAAGCAGGCTCCATGCCCTGGGAGCCCGACGTGGGATTCGATCCCGGGTCTCCAGGATCGTGCCCTGGGCCAAAGGCAGGCGCCAAACCGCTGCGCCACCCAGGGATCCCCTATTTATCTATTTTAGAGAGAGAGGGGAGGGAGGGGCAGAGGAAAAGGGAAAGAGAGAATCTCAAGCAGACGCCCTGCTGAGTGTGGAGCCTGATGAGGGGCTTCATCCAATAACCCATGACCATGAGATCATGACCTGAGCTGAAATCTCGAGTTGGAAGCCCAAAAAGTGAGCCACCTAGGCGACTCATAAACATAACTCTTATATGTCCTGAGAAACCAAAAAATTCATTTGACTTCCTTTATTGTGATATTTGCTTTATTGTGGTGGTCTGGAACTGAACCCCGCAATATCGCTGAGGTGTACCTGTACCTGCATGCTGGAAATACTCTTGGAGTGTCCTTCCAGTCACTAGACTCTGGGGTAACCACCATCCTCACTTCTAATTCCATAAGTTAGTTTGGCCCATTTTGATTTTTATACAAATAGAATGATACTATATGTTGTCTTCTGTATCTTCATCTACTCATTGTTGTGTTTGTAGGATTCATGCATCTTCTTTTGTGGAGTAGTGGTTTGTTTATTCGTGCTTACCTGAATAGTAACCCATTATAAATATTTAAATTACAAATAATGCTAATATGAACCTTCTTCTCTATGACTTTAGTTAATCATGTATGTGATTTTGGGGAGTACACACTTAGGAATAGAACTGGGAGGTAAGAGAATATGTGTATTTTTAGCTTTGGTAGATTTGCTAAAAAATTTTCCAAAGTGATCTTACTAAATGACACTTCCACCAACAGAATAGGAGAGTTCCAGCAGTCCACATTCTGTGAGCACTGGGTTTGATTAGTCTCTTCTTACTTTAGCCATTCTGTGGCTCATGTAGTGATATCTCATTGTGGTTTTAGTTTGCATCCTTTTGATCATGATAATATTGAATATTTTTCATATACCTATTGGCATTTATATGTTCTCTTTCGTAAAGTGTTTTTTCATGTCTCTTGCTCACTTTTAAACTTCTCTTGTGTTGGTTATTATTCTATTATTAATTGATAAATGTCCTTTAGATATTTTAGGCCTAAGTCCTTATAGGATAGATGTATAATAAACGTCTTCCCCCCCCTTTGTTCTGATTTTCATTATCTTAATAATGTTTTATGTTTTCATTCCAAAGTAGTCCATCTTATTATTTATTTCTTTATGGTTAGTGCTTTTTAATTTCCACTTTAAGAAATGCTTGCCTACCCAAAAATGAAGATGTTCTCTTGCGGTTTTTCTTAAGAATAAAGTAGCAGTTGAGGGTTTTTTTCTTTTACTATAATTTGGGGCCCAAGATTCAATTTTCTCCACATGGACCTCCAATTTTCCAACTGACTAGCTCTCTATGAAAAACAAAACAAAGTAACTAAAAAACACCCTTCCCTGCAGCACCTCAGCACAGCTTTTGTTATTCGTGCCCATTTCTTCCCAAAGATTGCTTTTGCCCATTCTTTTCTGGTATACTTCTGGAATTCTGAATACAAACACATTACACTTTACACCAACCTTATCTTTTATGTCTTTTTGTATATTCCTCATTTTTTAAAGTTCATTTATTTATAATTTCTACACCTGACACGAGGTTCCAATTCACAACCTGGAGATCGAATTGCATGCTCTAACAATTGAGCCAGCCAGGAGTCCCTATATTTTTCATGTTTTTGCTCTCCCAGTCTCAGAGTGTAAATTTTCAGCCAGTTCATCTTTCATTTGTCTAACTGCCTTTGCAGATACTCGTTCACCTCATTTATTGAATTTTGAATTTCAATTACTGCAGTTTTTAGGTTTAAAAATTCCATTAGATTATTTTTCACTGATTTTAAAATTGTTTTTTTCTTTTAAATGAACATCTGTCATGCCACACATTTTCTTGAACATACTAATAACAGGTATTTTAAAGCCCATGTCTAATAGCTCCAATAATGGATCATCTGTCTGTTTTTTTCTTTCTCTTGATCATATTTTTTGGTATGCCTAGTAACTTTTGATTGAATGCCAAATAAAATTGTAGAATTTTAAAAGTGTCCTCTTTTTACAGAGACAATTCATTTGATTTCTTGCACACCAGTTGGAATGGGCCAGATAGTCTTAATCTAATCAACCAAAGAACTGACTCTGGGCTGTTTTTCAGTATTTTTAGGACTAGATTTACCTCTACTACTTTTAAGTTTAGCTTTCCCTGTGTTTTAGCTGAGATCCTGGGATTTTAATGAGCTGGGTCCTGAACTACTTCCCATTACCAAGCAGGCCTCCTGACTAGAGACACTCAGGATTTATTACAAACATTCCAGGCCTTATATGTAAGTAATAGTAGTTGTTCAAACACTTTGAAATAAGGAGTCAGTAGGTTAGTTCTATATTTACTATCAAGGCAATGGTAACAATATGAAACATCCTATAAAATACAATAGTCAAAAAAACTGTCTGATATATTGATATTGATTTATAGGATTTACTTTCCGCGATCCTGGAGACCCGGGATCGAATCCCACGTCGGGCTCCTGGTGCATGGAGCCTGCTTCTCCCTCTGCCTGTGTCTCTGCCTCATTCTCTCTCTCTCTCTGTGACTATCACAAATAAATAAAAATTAAAAAAAATATATATAGGATTTACTTTCATATGTGCAAAGTAATGGAACATGAATGACCAAAGTTTCAGTGATTATTACAGAAGTATAACAATGTAAACTCATGTACTCAGGTAAATTTTCTACTAAATGCAAATTAAAAATCTGAGCTTGTGAAAATTTAGAAATTGTTTCAATCAAGTTATCTTGTGGTTTCAATTTCTACTGTTTCTTTAAATGAAAAGTACAAAAGTTTTTGGTCAAAACTAACAAGTGAACATGAAATCTGAACTTCAGCCTGCTTCTTAAAGTTTCAAATGCATGGCTGAGAGTAGAATGGAAAATACAGGAAAAGACATAACGTATTGTCACAGCTAATTCACCCAAAGGTCAGAAAGTATTTTATAAATAGGTAATTGATGAATTTTCAAGATTTGCCATTGTAAATATACTAAGGTGACTAATTATTTCGAATAATTTTAAAATGAGATGCAGAGAAGTCAGAGATCATTTATGGAGAATGGGACTGCATGGCCCAAGGCCCCTCAATTAGCTCTTGAATATGTGAAATTTTAGATTTAGTTGTTATCTCCTGTAAGATTAATAATTGCTTTTCACATAACAAGAAGCCTTTTATACTGTAGATAATGAGCATTGGTTTTCAACAACACAAAAGCGAGAAGATGAAAAAAGTGGATTGAATTCACCTGAATAGAGTATTAGATGAGCTAACATGTAGAACTTCCCCCAAATAATGGGAAATGTGTTCCCATAGTCGACACAGAGATCTTTAATATACAATAGATTGAATTCTATCCCTAATGAAAAAATCCATCTTAGTAGTTTAAATCATTTGTTTTTTTTGTTTGGTTGTTTTTTTTTTTTTTTTTTTTTTTTTTTTTTTTAGGAGAGTGGGGAGCAAAGAAAGAGGTTGGGGGAAGGAAGGGCACAGTATGAAGCTGAAATTCTGTTATACCATTTACAAGTTATGTGACTTTTGATAAAACATTTAAGGACTCTAAGCCTCAGTTTTCTCTGCTATAAGATGGGGGTAAAAAGTGATTTTCTTGTATGTTTGTTCTATGATTTAATAAATTAATTTACAGGACATGATATATAATAGTTTAATATGTAAAGAGAGGTTATATTTAATCCTCATAACTACACTGTTATAAAGATGTTATTGGCAGTATTCTATTTCTTCAGGGGAATAAATTAGGCAGAGAAATGGCATCCTACATGCCCAAGGTCAAACAATTAGTAAGTAATAGAGCCAGGATTTGAACTCAGGCAATCTGGCTTGAGAGTTCATGTTTTATACCGCCTTTCTGAATAGATATTCATTAACAGTTGATGTTATATTGATACTAGTTCATTTATTACTAACATACTAAAAAAGGCACATGGGTTAATTGATGGTGACATAGCATTTAGTTGTTCCTATAAGGGGAACTTTTGACATTTATGAGAGGAGGTTCCACTCTTCTCATTCCATCAACCCCTTGGAAGAATGAGGCGATAGCTTTAGTCATTCTTCCTATGCTTGTTCAACCCTGTACAATAAAGACATTTATCACTCCTCTTTATCTTATTCTGCTTATACCCTTTCCCTCATTTCAGAGAATTAAAGCTAAAATTAGACTCTTGATTCAAAAGACAACATTCTCCATGTTGTTCCTAAGGCTTACCCTTTCTCTTTTTTTCTTCCTTGATCTGTGCCCTTTTCTCTAACACATGTTTGGAGAACTTAATTTTCTAAAAGTTTCTTATTCCAGAGAGTTTATTTATGAATATGGTGTAACCATATTTCAACAGCCTATAAATATAAAGCAAAAATTGTTTAAGAAAAATAAATTCATTGAAAGTATAGCATATATATATATATATATATATATATATATATATATATATATGCAAAAATCATGAGAATACAGCCTGATGAATTTTCATGAACTGAACTCTCTTAGAACCAAAACTCAGATCAAGAAAGAGAATATTACCAGCACTTTCAGACCCAAAATGATCCATACTTCCCTCCCAGTTACTTCCTCTCAAGAGTGCCCACTCTCCTCCATATAACACTAGAGGTTACTTTGCTTATATTAATTTTATATAAATAGAATCATGGATGCTTTCTATTTACACATAGTTTTCTTCGCAGTTTATGAAATTTATAGCTACAGGTAGTTGTAGTTTATCCATTGTTGTTGCACAGAAAATCACTGTGAATACATCACAGCACGTATATCCACTGTACAATTGGAAGACTTTTAAGTTATTTCCGGTTTGAAGCTATTAAGAATAATATGCTATAAGCATTGTTTTGCATATATTAAGTAAATATATGTATATATTTCTGTTGGTTATATACTCAGGAATAGAATTGCTCAGACATAGGAAGGCTTATCATTTTTTAAGAGAATTTATTTTGTAGAACAGTTTTAGATTTGCAGAAAAATTGAGAAGCTAACAGAGACTGTTACTATATCCCACAATTTCCTCTATTAATAATATATTATTGTGATACATTTGTTACAATTAGTGAAACACTATTCTATTGATGCACTATTATCAACAAAGGTCCATGATTTATTTAGATTTTCTTGGACTTAACCCTATTTTATTTTCCCAAGACCCAATCCAGGATTCCATATTATGTTTAGTTGTCATGTCTACTTATTTTCTTCTTAGCTGTGATAGTTTCTCAGACTTTCTTTGTTTTTGATGACTTTGAAAGTTTTGAGGGATACTGGCTAGGTGATTTAGAGAAAGTCCTAATGAAATGTTTCTGATATTTTTATTATGATAAGACTGGGGTCATGGGTTATTGGAAGGAAGATTTTGGAAATAAGTGCTATTTTTATTGTATCGAATGAGGTGAATATACTATTAACATAATATGACTTATTGTTGGTCTTTATTACATGACAGAGGTCTGGTTTGTCAGGTTTCTTCACTGTAAATATACCCTTCACTGTACCCTTACCTTCATTGTAAATTGCCCCCCACCCCTTTCCAAAGTACATACTTTGGAAGGAAGTCAATACTCAGCTCACATCTGAGGAGTACAGAGTTATGCTTTCCCTCACTGAAGGCAAAGTATCTTCTCCACTACATGTTGATTTATTTGATTATTTATTTTCATTGGCATATATTGATGAATGTTTATTTTATATAAATTTATAATGGACTAATTTTTATATGAAAATTATACTATTTCAACATCCACATTTATTTTTTAAGGGTTTTTTTTAATTTATTTATTATTTATGATAGTCACAGAGAGAGAGAGAGAGAGAGAGAGAGAGAGGCAGAGACACAGGCAGAGGGAGAAGCAGGCTCCATGCACCGGAAGCCCGACGTGGGATTCGATCCCGGGTCTCCAGGATCGCGCCCTGGGCCAAAGGCAGGCGCTAAACCGCTGCGCCACCCAGGGATCCCAACATCCACACTTAAATTAAAAAAAAAATCCCAGACAATAGTCTGGAGATTATTGGGAGACAGTGCTCCATGGGAGCCACGCAATTCTGTATATTTTTCAAGAAAACACACTAACTTCCTTTTTGTTCTAAATTTCATTTTCAGAGATACTTCGTTAGCAAAGAGCCTTGTAAGATAGAGATAATGTCTCCCTCCAGAGCTGCGGGCAGGTTTTCTTTTTTTTTTTTTTTCTGCCTTATATAAAAGATTTGGGTTCCCTCAGCTCAGGATTGCTTGGGTGTGCTGCAAGCCCACTGTGTGTGCAGCATTCATGTGGGCTCCTTTGCATTGTCCCTCTGGAACTTGGGGGGCAAGGTTAACTGGTACTCATGTTGACTGTTGTGTTGTGAATAATAAATTCCTTTGGTTTGATGCAGAAGTCTCATTTCTAGTGCAAGATTTCATAAAAATTGCATTATGCTAACTTGTTAGCTTGTGAGCATGGCAAAATCTTGGCCGCCTCCAATCAAGGTGTCACACACACCTAACTAGTATGTCTGCTACACATATCATACTATGTTATAGTTTCCATTTAGCTGTCAGATCCTCACCTTCCCAGGCTGATGGCAATGACTCTCAGAGTCACTTTAGGAGCCTCACCTTTGCCCTGGCTGATGACCCCGAAGTGAGGCAGTGCCTGTGTCTGAAGGTCACTATTCCTCCTTGCTCACAAAGGAGCTCACAAAGCTCCCACTCCCTGGAGCCAGACCAGTGCTAAGCAATGAGAAGTAGTAAAGAAAATGTCTCCCTTTCTAATTCCATGTTTCACACAGTCTGGTAAATGTACTTAAATCTGCTTCTTTTTATTTTTTTTAAAGATTTATATATGTATGCACGTTAGAGAGAAAGAGAATAAAAAGGAGAGAGAGAAGGAGCAGAGGGAGAGGGAAAGAGAATCCTCAAGCAGACTCTCTCCTGAGTATGGGGCTCCATCCTGGGACCCTGAGATCATGACCTGAGCCAAAATCAAGAGTCAGATGCTTAACCAACTGAGCCATGCAGGTACCCCAAAACTGCTTCTCTTGTCTACTATCCCCCCCCAATTCCCATAGATACATGCTTCTTCTCTCTGCATCAAGATTTTAAAAATATTTGGAAATAGCCTAAAAATAGTCACCCTATGAGGCTTGTATCTCCTCCTCAGTCTAAAGGTTTTCTCTAAAAAGGAAGAGTGTACAATTTGATTTCAGATGTTGCTTTGTGAACCATTTAGTGTTCTTTAAGTTATGAATAATAAAAACTACTACTGAAATTGGCTTAAGTTACAAAAACAATTTACTGTTTTAACCTATGTGGTACACAAAAAAAAGCCATTTAAGGTTTTACCAGTAGATTAAATATGTACTTAACTTGTTTTCTAATGTCAGTCTCTTTCCAGCCCGGAAAGGGTCAGCTTCATCTCAAAGCTGACAACTTGTGTGGCTTCAAGATGTCTGCAAGCAGCTCGTAGGACCAGATGCTCTCTTTTTCTCATTTATATTTTGTGAATGAAAGAGAGCTTGTTTCTCCCCACGATCTCAAAACAAAACTGCAGGCTTAACTTAGTTGTGTATGTCCATCTTGAGCTTATCACTTTGATGCGAGCATACTTTTCAAAAGATTATTTTAGATCAGTGAGGGAATGGGGCTAATTTGACCCAAACTTTTGGCAGGTACACAATGGGAGATGCGTTCAAGGCGTACTGGACAGGCAGATACATTAATATATGAAATATATGGAGAAATAAACAGGAGAGAATAAATGCTAGGTGATTTGATATTTCACATATATGTCATATATATTTCTATATCGTGATAGAAATCACTGTGGCTAAGAAGCAGAGGCTCAGCTCTGCTACATACTAGCTTGAAACAATGGGTACATCATTCAAACTCAGCTAAATGATCATAGGTGTGTGATGAGGATAATTCCTGAACTTCACTTACACACACACACACACACACACACACTTTTTTTTTTTTTTTAACCAGGGCTTACAGTCTCATTGTGCTATTTTATATATCAAATGATCTAAGAAAATTAAAAAAAAGGAAAATAATGAAGTATTACATACATTGTGCCTTTCAACTGGCATTAAAATGTCATCCCCATTTGTCAGATCTATACTTGAATGAGGCCAACTGCTCATAAATTATCTAGTAATCATTAGTCAGCTTCAAATACAGCAGACTTAAAAGTTTTTTGTATTTTTTTTGTTTTGTTTTTTTTGTTTTTTTCCTCTTGCTATCCTTCTGAAATTTCCTGCAATTATCAGATATTTTCTGCTCAGGCAGTAAAATCTGTTTGTCTAACTCCAAGGAAACAATTATTTAGAGCTCACCACACACAGAAAGAGTCAACATGCTTATGCATGAGATGGATAGAAGGCAGTATCAATCAATATTATAATGCCAGTCACACAGGAGAAAATAAATGCTAGGTGATTTGATTACTCTTTTCTCCCAAGTATAAATGCTCTTTAAAATTTCTTACTGAAATCACTCTTTATCTTTCCCATTAGATAAGGTATCGGTGTTAGCCAAGAAAGTAATGGTTTTGTATGTGGAGTCTAATAAACAGAGCTTAAAAGTTTATTATCAAACATATTGCATGCTGCAATAAAAGTGATCTATGCTCCTGGAGCACATTCAGCACATAGAAAAATGCTGAAGGGCCAAGACGGGTGTTTGTCAACCCCTTGGAAAAGCAGCTCTTCACAGAAGGAAACATCAGCTTGCCGGAATACATTCTTTCACTCTCAAATACAAAATCAGTTCCAATTGAAAATGCTTTAGAGAACATGCTATGCAAATAGAATGGTTTTAGCATTTACCGAATGAATCAAATCTGGGCTCTGTGTAAAAGCCCGGATCTGGATCTATGTACTGAAACCTGAAGACTAATTCCATTAATTTCCTAAAAGTTCTTATTTTTGCAGTCCTATAGCACTCTTGTCTTTAATATTAGAAGTTGCACTCTGGTGGCCAGTGAGGGTGTTCTTGCTTGTACATGTGCATTTTTGGCTTGCACAGCGTTTTAAAAAAGACTGAGCCAACAATAAAGATATTGAGAACTTTTACACTAAAGCTCAGGCATAAGTTTCTCTGGAAAAGTCAAAACCCTGGTCCTCATGGCTTCTTTTCCTCACAGGGTCACAACAGCTACCCCTCACAGATAGGACAGGAGCCCAAGTAGGCTGGACTCCTCGTGCCTCCTGTGGTTTCCCCATAGGAAGCCAAGGGTCAGTGGAAGTTTGTCCCTGTTCCCACACTGTTTCTTTTTCTACAGGAGAAATATTATTGCTCTCTGGCCATATTACAAAGAGGAAAGGCATTAGAGAAAAATGCAAAAGGGAAAGGAGTTGTTTTCTTGGTGAAAGGAAGAATATTTCTATTTGTTCAATAAGCAAAATTATTTTTTTATATTACTTTTTTAAATTTTTATTTATTTATGATAGTCACACAGAGAGAGAGAGAGAGAGAGAGGCAGAGGCAGAGATATAGGCAGAGGGAGAAGCAGGCTCCATGCACCGGGAGCCTGACGTGGGACTCGATCCTGGGTCTCCAGGATCGCACTCGCACCCTGGGCCAAAGGCAGGCGCCAAACCGCTGCGCCACCCAGGGATCCCGCAAAATTATTTTTTAAAGTGAGTGCTTTTAACACAGTGTAACCACCAACTTGCTTCTCTAATTTACATTCATTACCACTGTTGTCCTTAATATATCTTGTTATCCTCCCCACTCCCCCCCCCAACCTTTTATTCACAGAGCTTTCAGTTCCTGACATGACCTCTTGCCTTCCTTCGTCCTCTTTTTTTTTTTTTTTTGATTTTTTTTTTTCCTTCGTCCTCTTAAAACTACAAGTTCCTTCACTGACAAGTCACATCCCAATCTTCCCTTTGAAGCCTGTGCCATGTTCACGATGATGAGCCAGTAATGATGAACATGGTGATTTCTCTCAGGTAGGTGGTTTATATGTTGTTTAAATTCTTATCTTATCACACCATCATGTTTACAAACTCTAGAGAACAAGTTCCAGTTGCTCTCTTTTTCCTTTCTGCTTTGTGCATACCTAATATTTTAAAATTGATTTCCTGATTGATTCTTATTCAAGCAGCAAGGAGCAGAGAACTTGTCAGATCTCCAAGGCAGTGCTGGCAAGTTTAGAGCAGTGAAGCCACTAAACCTAACTCTCTCCTCCTTTCTTCTGTTTTTTTTTTTTTTTTTTTTTTCCTCCCTTCTCCCTACACAGGCTGAAATAGCATCTAGACATGAATGCATTCTGCACCCACATCTTGGACCAATCTGGTAATCACCTGGATCCAAACCTGAATGCATGGTATGAATTTTCTCTTATAATAGACAATACAATGAGTAGTTGAACATGTGTAAACATATAAAGCAACCAGAGAAAAGTGATCCCTAAGGAAATAGACTGCTCAGTATGTTTTGAAAATATTCAGCAGGAAGACAATGCCAAAGGGATTTCACTAGGAAATTCCATTTTATTTCCATGGCTTCTTGAGTAGCCAAAATTTAAATATTTGGGTTTGAGGACTTTACGCTTTGCTATGTGGCTTGTTATGTTTAGTGTCTGCCTTTTTATAATCTGTCAAATAGAAATTGTCAAGTTCATCCTTGAGCAAAGCACATGCAATAATTCTCATCTTTTGCTGAAAGTTTTTGTTCATGAAGAAAGCCTGCAAATCTTGTAAGATGAAGAATTTTCAAGAACTCATAGGCCTACTTTGATTCTTTGATCTGGAGAACAATGCCTTCTTTCTTGCCGTATTTGGGTATTTGGGACAAATCCATTCCTGGTTCCAAACAGGAATAATTGACAGTACAAAAAAAAAAAAAAAAAAAAGCACCATTGAGGACCTCCCAAAAAGTTTGGAGTTTAGGTCTGTGTGGTTTATTTTTATTCTTGTTTTACTCAAGCTGGTTTGTCTATTCCATGAGCATATGCACCATATGCGACTGAAGACTGTTAAAAGCTCTTTTAAACAGAGATCCCTAAAAGAAAGAAATGAAATGAAACAGAAAGAAAATGAAATTAGTGGTTCTTTGCAATGTGTGTTTTAGAGAGGATGTCTGACAAGAGAAAATTAATGTTCCTAAATTCTTGGTAGATGCAGTGGTACATTTATAAGGGATGGGGTTCAACAAATAAATTTAAAAACAATGCTAATTTTTCAAAACACAGCTCCCTAAATGAGAGCCAAGAATACACGCAGAGCCCCACTGCCTTGTTTTTCGGATAGTTGGGCTAGACCTTGCTTCATCTGGTAGAATAAAAAAACATGCAATTAAAATCATCTGACATTTTTCTTTGTTCCTTAACATATGGAAGATGTGCAGGCCATGAATATAGATCCAAAAATCCAGAAGCCACATTTGTATCTAACAGCTCAATACATCGGGACTTTTGAGTTTTTGTTTTGTGGTCATAGAGGCAAATCATGCAGCTTATGAACTTTAGTTCCAGTCTGTTAAAGGAGGGAAGAAGAATCAATACTTATGCAATCTGTGAAAATAAATCGTGCTCTGCACTGAGTAAGCACTCACTTAAGTGAGTTTTGAAATGGATTTTAGATGTGGAAGCTAATATTTTGTAAATGCTTGTCATTTGAAACAAGTCATTTTTGCAATCATCATTGTGTGGTATAATCAGTAGGCCTAGCTTCAAGTTGAAAATGGAATAAAATAACTCAGTGTCACAAAAGAAATGAGAAGGCAGAGGGCAATCTGGGAATTTCCCAAGGTCATACAAATAAGGGCGGAACCAGTACCAATATATAAATGTCATTTCTTCAATCTATATCTGGCCCTACCTACCAGTTACCTAAGTACCTCTAAACACTAAATAGAAACAGAATAAAACAAAACAAAACAAAACAAATGACCCACATAAGATATTATGCTTGCAACACACCTTGCTGTTATCCTTGGCCTCATAAACATCTAGACCTCAAAGTAAATCTCTGTGTATCTCTAGGATACCAGCACGAAGCTTGATCCTTTAAGAGGCTGGTTATCACAGAGGTTAGATATGCAAACTCAGAGGTCAAACTCCCAGAGATAAAAAACCCATCTTCACCATTGTCATATTCTATTGGTCAGAGGCAAGTGACAGGTTTTGGCCACCTCAAGGGAATGGGGTATATATAAAAGTATAGCCCATGGGTGTGGCATCACTTTAGGGTGGATCTGCACTGATTACTTCCAAGATAAACTTTGGGCAAAGTAACATCACAGAAGGATCAATTTCCAAATCTCTGAAAGGGAACTAACAGATGAACCTGCCTCCTAGAACTGAGGATTCAATAAACACATATATGTAGAGGCCTTAACACAATGACAGCCCGTTCATGGAATGTGTTAGCTTTTGTTTTCAATGGGTGTTTTGCACACAAGATAAGCCATTTCAGACAGAGTTTGAGTTTTCTTGGGTTATTTTACATAGGCGGCCTATGTATAATTAATTAGTAGACCACATATTTGTGTGTATACATATGTGTTTATATATATAGACATATTTTATATGCCTATGAGTGGATATAGTCATATACATGCACATGTATAATAAATAAGTCTCCTCAAACCTCTATCCTCAGGTCCTGCCTTAAGGTCAGTTGGGGTGTTTTTTCACAATCAGTGAGAAAATTGGAGGAGGGAGACAGAAAGGCTCAGAATGATTTACTTCAGGCCCTGGATCAACCCTTGAAATTTGTGTCCATCTATCCCAGGAACATACATGTGTTCTTTGTGATCAAATATTTCATTGTCTCACAATTTCCTATATATCATTTTATTTTTAACATATTTATTTGACTTACCTGGGTGACTCAGTATGTAAGTACTTTAAAGATACTGAAATGAAGAATTTTTAGTAAATATCTATTTTGTTACAATAAGGAATAATCCAGGTCTTGTTGTCCTCTGGATCAGCTTTGCTCAACAGAAATTTCTATGATGAAGGAAATAGCTATAATTTCTGTACTGGTCAAATTTCTGTACGAGCCACATGTGGCTATTCAGCTCATAAGATGTGCTAGGGTGACCTGGGAGCTGCATTTTACATTTTACTTAAGTTAAATTTAAATAGCCACATAGAGCTAACGGCTACCACGGCCAAAAGCACAAAATGTATTTGTGATCTACTTCTCCTATTATCACTCCTCTCAGTTAGAGTAAGGTTTCTTTCTGAGTCATAGCTGGTTAAACAAGGCAGATGTTTATATTCTTTCAAGGTCGAAAATTTCAGAGGAAATCTGTGTGAAATGGTATGGGGATGGGATGGTTTTTGGAGTGGTCAGAATTCCTTATTCCACCTAACATTTCATTCTACTACATTCCCACTCTTAAGACAACGTTATCACCAAAATGAATGGAAATCCTCATTTCAGCCAGAAATCAGATGGAGGCAAAGAGCGAGATGGTGCGCCAAGTGTGAACTTTTTGTTTTATTATTTTTTTTAAATTTTTATTTATTTATGATAGTCACAGAGAGAGAAAGAGAGAGAGAGGCAGAGACACAGGCAGAGGGAGAAGCAGGCTCCATGCACCGGGAGCCCGACGTGGGATTCGATCCCGGGTCTCCAGGATCGCGCCCTGGGCCAAAGGCAGGCGCCAAACCGCTGCGCCACCCAGGGATCCCCAAGTGTGAACTTTTAAGTATGGTTCCCACAACCTGGTCTCAAAACTTCCCATATCCTATTGTTTACAATTAGTCTCAAAAATACGCTTGACTGGGCAGCCTGAGTGGCTCAGCGGTTTAGTGCCGCCTTCAGCCCAGGGCGTGATCCTGGAGACCCAGGATCGAGTCCCACATCGGGCTCCCTGATGGAGCCTGCTTCTCCCTCTGCCTGTGTCTCGGCCTCTCTCTCTCTCTCTCTCTCTCTCTCTCTCTCATAAATAAACAAATAAAATCTTTTAAAAAACTACGCTTGACTGCAAGAGACAATTGGGAATGAGTTTCGATTATTTTGGCTAACCATTTGTTTCCTAGAAAGAGTATCAGGACTTCTATGAGTATCAGGACTTCTATGGTTTGGGAAGGAGGGGGAAATGCAGGTTGAAATGACTGTCAGCCTCTTCTTCATCATTTAATAAGAGGAAATGTAAACTTGGGAGGAGCAGAGGAAAGGATTTATGGAGGGAAAGGTTGGGTGATGAAAAAAAGCAGCAAAAAAATAGCTTTAAAGATGAGGTAATATCATTCAGTGAGACTCCCCGAGACGGCTTCCATTCTATATTTGTAAGTTTTACAAAGATGAATTTGGAAACAACTAGAAGCAATTGCCAGAATTCCAGAATATATATTTCTTTTGATGCTACTTTTGAGAATTCATAAAGATCCCAATATCCCTCCAAATTATAGGTCATTGTTTAAAATAGCTCTGCACATACGCATGAGTGTGTATGTGCACATGCACACAGATGCACGCGCGCGCACACACACACACACACGCAAAGGGTTTTTCTTCTGAATTCTACCAACAGCTACCACTTTAGTACTCAAAAGACAATTACTTTACTTTTACTAAATCAGGAAGCAACCAACTTGTGACTTGTTGCATTTTGGGTTAATGCAGAGAAACAAACAAACAAAAAGTTTAAAAAAAATTAACAAAACAAAAATGCAGAGAAACAAAGGTAGTTCTGACTTAAGCAATGTTTTATGTATAGCTTTTGGGGTTTTTTTTAACTGTATCATTTGCTCTGGGATTTTCTGACTGCTTTCAGAATCCTCCAAGCCTGTGCTACTCCAAATGTGGTTCACTTACTGGAGCCTTTCTGCAAAATGTGAAGAGATAAGTAACAGAAATTGTACTCATTTAGAAACCCAGAGAGCAGCTTGACAAAGAAAAAACATATCTGTTGAATCTAATGATAAAAATTGGGGGCTTATATTTTGCATGCCTTTTATTTCATTTTCTAGTAACTTTTATTGGATTTTACAAAAGTTATGGTCTTCAACATATTGAAAATGTAAAACAAAACAAAACAAAACAAAACTAGTTATTTGCCTCAGGTATTTGAGAAACACTGATTTAAGCCTCTCTTCCCACTTCGAATTTTTGCTATGGAATCACCTTTTCCCAGCAAAGCTTCAACTACCACAATCATAAGGTATTTTTGCTGTTGTTGTTTTATAAATGTGAAAATAGAGAAAAAAAACCGCAATAATTAAGCATCCAGATACAAACCCTCCTGATTTGCTCATGGAAAGAAAGCTACCCCTTGCTCAGCCTCCCTCCCTGCAGCATACCCACTGGCTGGCTGCCTTGTTTAACTTGGGCTCTGATCTAAAAATTACAAGGAGAGTAGGGAAAATCTAGATTTGCAGGGCTCTGATTGTTGCACAGGTTTTGTGCGGTGTTTTTACACGTTCAAATAGTGCCGTAGAAAGAAAACTCCCAGAGCTGGCTACTTGCTAAAGGAAGGGACACTGCCACAGTATGTCCTAAATTTAGGACCAAATCACAGCCTTCGGTCTGCCCTGGTTGACTCATCCACCCCAATTTAAACATATGTAAGCCACAGAGACCCAGCATCCCCACAGAGTGCTTCTACATAGATCAAATTTCTCATTATCGCTCACAGTTTAGAACTTTCTCGCTCAAACCCTAAAATAAAGTTAAAAAACAGTACAAGCCAGCAAACCTGGAAACCCTTCTAAACATCAGAAAAGCAAAACACAATTTAAAATAGACCCTTACCATTAAAATGAAAAAAATTCTCCATATCCATGTGCAAGGACAAAATAGTTATCTGCTTCACAACCTTTAAAATCCCTGTCCTCTGCATTCTTTTTTAGACTGTCTTGGTCTGTTTGGGTTTCTATAACGAAAATATTATAAACTGGGTCGTTTTATAAACAACAGACATTTATTTCTCCCTGTTCTGGAGACTGGGAGGTCCAAGATCATGGCATAGGCAGATTCTGTATCTCAGGAAAGTCCACTTCTTAAAGGTCTTTTTTTTAAATTTGTTTGTTTGTTTGCTTTTAGTTTTGTTTTTTAAATTAACCTCACCTGGTGTAAGGGCCAAGGGAATTTTTCTGAACCTCTCTTGTAAGGATATGAATCCTATCTCCACTCTCATGACCTAATCACCTCCCAAAAGCCACATCTCAATGTACTATTGTATTGGGGATTAGGTTTTCAACATATGAGTTTGGGGGAGACATAAACATTTAATCTGTAGTGCAGATGAAATATATACAGATGAAATAATAAAAAGTAAGTCTTTTCATGTAGCTTTTTGACATTGTTCCTTGTTTGGCTATAGAAGAAAGGAAAAAAAATAGGAGAGCATTAACTTGATAGTCTTAAATTCAAGTCACTCTAAAAATTGGTTCCAACCTATTATTCCAACCTCTTATCTTCCCATATCCATACTACACCCTTACCCTGGCTACTTAGTACCAGGCAAGCTCGTCTTGAATGTTCGCTTTCGATTCTGCTTACAGCTCTGAGTCCTGATTGAGTCACCATTGAGTTTCTTGAGGACAAGAACTTTTTAATATCTTCATCCTTGTGTATGCAGATAATTGCACAGGGTCTGGCTCATGGAAAGCACTCAATTTTCTTCAGTCTCTTTTCCTACTCAAGTGGTTTGACAATTCCTTTCAAGTTGAATTTGCAGAGAATCTCTTCCAACATCCTGTTTCCCCCAAAATTATTAAAGTAATTAAGCACGTATACATACACACACACACACACACACACACACACACGCAGGCACAAACCCCATTCATTAGATGTGAGGAAAGCAAAACAAATTAAAATAGCACCAATTTTCCCTCTCAATCTTGGTATCAGAATAATATCCTCATAATTTACTCACAGTTTTCTAAGGAAAGGGTATTCCTGGCAACAAAGCTGATAGTAATGAACTTATTTGTATTAAGGACAAGATGGGTGTGTATTCATCTTTAGTTGCCTTTCTTTATTCCTAAAGGGAAGTCACAAAGGTAAAAATGTGTTTTAAAGTATCTTTAAGACTGCAAGTTGTTTACCACATTAGGGTTAATTCCTAACTTTTATGGTACTTTAACTCCTATCTCGACATTCTTATCATTCAATTCAGGTGGCTTTACATGGGTCCCTCTCCCCAAAAGTAATTAAACCAGACAAAGGAAACTTCTCTCTCCTGTGTTTTATTCCATTCCAAGATGTCGAAAAAGAACAAGACATGCTGCTAATTTGGGCTCAAATATTTTAACTTAAATAGGGAGACACATTTATTAAATCATATTATTCTTCTTGATGAGTAATTTGCATGAGTTAAAATATTATTTTTAATTCATGATATATTCTGAGTCAAACAACTGTTTGAACACTGACAATTAGCTCGATCTTGGATTTTATCAATCAATATTTTTTTTTGAAGGGGAGAGAAAGAAACATAATTTGGGGGGGTTAGAAAGAAACATTATTTCTACCAAAAAAATCCATTTTTAACCCAGCATGAAAGAGTACAATATTCAGTCAAATCTTTTATTCATATATTTAAAAAAACATGTTTTATATTCAGCTCAAATCCTAATTCCAATATACAATATTTATACTTTTATGTTATTTGAATCCCTTCAGTAACTTTCTTTGCCCCTGACTTTTAGCAAAACCCTAAATGCACAGTGTCATTTTGTTTTCTGGTCATGGGGGCAGGGTTAGGAGACATGGTGGTCTCTTAAGCCACATGGCCACCTTGAAAGTCAAGGTTCAGAAAAATTCTATTTTCTGAGTGCCTAACACAGAAGAGGCACACAATAAACATTTATAAATAAGACTGGGGCACCTGGGTGGCTCAGTGGTTGAGCATCTGGCTTTGGCTCAGGGTGTGATCCCAAGAGTCCTGGGATTGAGTCCCACATCGGGCTCTCTGCAAGAAGCATGCTTCTCCCTCTGCCTCTCTATGTATCTCTCATGAATAAATAAATAAAATCTTAAAAGAGAAACATTTAATAAATAAAATTGATGGAAGAAAGTTAAGCTTCTAGTTATCTAGTGTCCTCACACTCCTTTCTGGGCAATATCTCATCCTTAAAGTCATACCGCTCACTAATAGAGGGAGTGACTGGGTCTCCCCACATTCCAGAATGTACAAAGATCTTGCTATTTTTGTAATATAATTGAAAACCACATAGGGTAAAAACCACAGGCAGTAGAACCAGACTGCTTAATTCCAATGCTTTTTTTTTTTCCTGTCAGCAAGTAGCACTTCATTAATCCATTTCACTTCTCTGTGCCTCAGTTTTATCTTTAAGAAAGATGGAAAAAATTAATGGCATAGCCCTCAGAAGACAGTGAGGATTAAGGGAAAAGATGCACAGAACATGTGTAGAACAGTGTACAAAGCCATCCCTCCCAAGACGACTAGTATTGTTGCTGCTGTTACTGCTGTGGCTTTACTATTCAAGGAATTTAAAGCTGTTCTCGGCTCTCACATCTATTAAGTGAATGTAACCACTCTTAACCTTAGATTCTCTACTTCCCAGTCTTCACACAAGTTCGATTGTAAGGAGCAGTAATCACAAAGCACTCTTTGAAGGACATGCCGTACATCCTTCTCCCGGGTTCATTCTTTTCAAACTGTGCCTTTTGGAGTTCTCTAAGTCAGTGCTCACTGCATTAGCTCTCCACTCTAAACCATCACACCCAATACTGTCCCTTTTGGAGTTGTTGGTATTATTTTTTGAATTCATATAATAAGACTTTTGGTACAATTCAGTTAGAATAATGCATTATTCAAACCTAGAAACCCTATGAACAACTACTCTATATATTCTTTTGTGCCCTTTGGTCTTTAAGAGATTGGCATCATTGAACTCCATTTCTTGGTGTTTCATAAAACCATGTGAAGGAATTTCACTCTAGCATTTCATCACTGTTCTAGTGAAAGACTTTATCATAAATATCCTATTATATTCTACTATATTCATTTCAGTGATGTTATTTCCTAGAGCTTACTTGATACATTAGGTGCTGTGCTAAACTCTTTACATACCTTCATTTGGGCTGTCCTCACGGCAGCTCTGCAGTGTATGTAGGAATAACACTGACCTCCTTTTACATACAAAGGAACTGAGAACTAGGGATATAAAGCATCTTGCCCAAAGTCTCACAACCAGCAAGTGATGTGACCAGGATGCAAAATCCAGAGTGTATTAACTTAAATAGTGTTCCCCCAAAATTCATGTCTAATAGGAACCACAAGATGGGGCCTTATTTGTTTTTTCCTCAATTACTTTGATCAGTATTTTATTCCTTTTAGTGTGTAGATCTATTACCTCCTTGGTTAAATTTAGTGTTAAGTATTTTACTCTTTTGATTGTAAACAGATTGGAAGAATTAATATTGTTAAAATGTCCATACTAGCCCAGGCAAACTATAGATAAAACCCTATCAAAATTCCAATGGTATTTTCACATAAATAGAAAAAAAAAATCTTATATTTGAATAGAACGACAAAAGACCATGAACAACCAAAACAACTCTGGCAAAGAACAAAGCTGGAGGCATCACAGCCCTAGATTTCAAAGTATATTACAAAGCTATAGTAATCAAAACAATATAGTGTTGACATATAAGCAGACAAATCAATGGAGTGGAATAGGGAGCCCACAAATAAACCCATATATAAATGGTCAATTAATCTTCCATAAAGCCACCAAAAATATGCAATGGGGAAAAGATCATTTCTTCAATAAATGATTCTGGGAAAACTGGATATCCACATGTAAAAGAATGAAACTGTACTCTGATCATACACCATACACAAACATCAACCCAAATGGATTAAGACTTAAAATTTTAAAGCTCCTAGAAGAAAACACAACTCTTTGACATTGGCCTTAGCAATAATTTTTTTGTATTTGATATAAAAAAAACTAAGGAAATTAAAGCAAAAATGAGCTAACTCTAGAGAATAAACTGGACTTGCTGGAGGGGAACTGGGGGAGGATGGACTGCATGGGTGGTGGGCATTGAGGACACTTGTTGTGGTGAGTACTGGATATGGTATTAAGCGACAAATCATTAAATTCTACTCCTGAGACCAATATTACACTGTATGTTAACTAACTGGAATTTAAATAAAAACTTGAACCGCTCTCCCTCCAAAAAAGGCAAAAATAAGCATGATGGACCACATCAAACTAAAAATCCTCAACACAACAAGGCAACAAGTGAAACCAACAAAATAAAAAGGCAAACTATGGAATGGGAGAAAATACAAACTACATACCTGGTTAAGGGGCTAATATCCCAAATATACACGAAACTCATACAACTCTATAGCAAAAAACAGCCTGATTTAAAAATGGGCAAAGGTCCTGAATAGACATAATCAAAGAAGATATAGATACACATGAAAAGGTACTCAACATAACTATTCATCAGGGAAATGAGAATCAAAGCCACAGTGAGATGTCACCTCATATTTGTTAGCAGCCTATTATCAAAAATACTAGAGATGATGAACGCTGATGCGGGTGAGGAGAAAAGGGAACCCTTGTGCCCTTCTGATGGGTAGGCAAACTGGTGCAGCCACTACAGAAAACAATGTAAAGGTTGCTCAGAATGTTAAAAACAGAACTACTATATGATTTGACAATCCCATTTTTGGATATATACACAAAGGAAGCAAATCATTATCTTAAAGAGGCATCTGCTCTCCCATGTCCTTTGCAGCATCATTCACAATTGCCAAGAAATGGAAACTCCCTAAATGTCCATCAACAGATGAATAGATAAAAAATGTGATATATATGTGTGTTCATATATACTTTCTTGATGTGTATACATATATGTGTATATATACACATACATATACATGCACATATAAAAGCATGTGTGTATATACACACATATACACATACATACACATGATGGAATATTATTCAGTTATAGAAAAGAAGGGATTCCTGACATTTGTGACAACATGGATGGACGTGGAAGGCATTATGCTAAGAAAAATAAGCCAGATGGCAAGAGGTAAATACAGCATGGTATCACTTATATGTAGAATCTAGAAAGAAATCAAATTCATAGAAATAGAGAGTGGAATGGTGGTTGTCAGAGGCTGAGGGTTGGAGGAAATGAGAACAGTTTGGTAACAGGGTACAAACTTGCAGTTATAAAATGAATAAAGTCAGAAGGTCTAATGTATTAATATGATTATTATATTGATAATACTATGCTGTATAATTTAAATTTGCTGAGAGTAGAACTTAAATGTTCTTGCCAAAATAAAAATAGTGAATAAGTGAGATATAAAGAAATAATAAATATATGAGATGACAGATATGCCAACACAATTGTAGGAATTTATTTACAGTGTACATTATATATATCAAATCATCATGTACATTTAAAAATTAAAAATTAGGGATGTTGGGTGGCTCAGCAGTTGAGTGCCTGCCTTTAGCCCAGGGTGTGATCCTGGAGTCCTAGGATTGAGTCCCACATCGGGCTTCCTGCAGGGAGCCTGCTTCTCCCTCTGCTTATGTCTCTGCCTCTCTTTCTCTGTGTCTCTGATGAATAAATAAATAAAATCTTTTTTAAAAATTTAAATTTAACCTTTGTCACTTAAACTTCAGTAAAGTTAGAAATGAGAGAGAGAGAGAGAGAGAGAGAGGGAACATGGCCTTATTTGAAACTAGGATCTTTGCAGATATAGCCAAGATGTTGTTGTAGGTGGGTTGAGGTGGGTCCTGATCCCATGACCTGTGTCCTTATAAAGAAAAAAAAAAAGAGAGTAACACAAGGATATGTACAGAGGGAAGATGGTCATGTGAAAACAGAAGCTGAAGAGGAAACTTCAAGCCTAGGAATGCCAAGGATGGCTGGCAGCCACCAGCAGCTAGGAAGAGACAAGGAAGGATTCTTTCCCAGAGCTTTCAGAGCAAACATGGCCCTGATCACACTTCAACTTCAGACTTCTGGTCTAAATAAATTCCTATGGTTTTAGGCCAACTAGTTCTGGTAATTTGTTATACCAGCCCTAGGAAATGAATGCATGAGTTTGTAGATAAACAAATAAGCATTTTTTTAAGTTATAAAAATCTACACTATACGTGTAACTACTTATATTATACATGATTTATCCAGAAAACAAATATTGCATATTTATTATCTACAAAGTATGTATCTATTAAGCACTGATGATACAAAGATGACTGAGACACTGAGGATTCCTGAAAGCAGGGAGTTTAATATGGAATGAAGAGAGAGAGACCTGTAATAGTGCTGCAGATGAACAAAGGAGATCTATTTTGCATTATAAACAACCTGTACTCTTCCATGGACACTGTAAAACCAAGATGAGCATTATGACAAAGAAAAAAAATAATGACATTGAGCTGAATCTCCACAAATTAGTGAGACCCAACCAACACATAGTGCAGTATATGGATTCCCTTTCCATTTTCTTTTTTTTTTTTTTCCCTTTCCATTTTCAAAACCCCCCACGCATGTTTCCAAAGACATTTTTGTTTTGTTTCTTACACTCACTGCTGCACAAGATTAGCTTTCCCTTTAAGGAAATGGGAGCCCTGTTGTCCACTGTCCTTTCTATGGCATAAACAAAATGAGAATAAATCCTACAGTAGTTACTGCTCCGTTTTTAAGGGACTCATTAAAAATAAACAGTAGAGTACAGGCAATTACTGTTAACAAATACAGGCATAAAAACCACAAAAAAAAATGGCCATTAACACGGAAAAATAATTACTCAGTCTTTCCCCCAGATGCTTTTGTCAGTTTCATTTGCTGACACTAACTAACAATTCCGTGAGAGGTTGCTGTAGCCTGCAGTTTGTCCATTCACTATTTCCCCTTTGTGTGCCTCACGAGCAAAGAAAAATGATCAGGAATGTCAGCGAATTCTACCAAAGTCTACTTAAAATATGATGCTTATCTCTCTCTTTGTCTTTCTTTTCTTTTTTTTTTTTTTTTTGCAAGTTTTTCCAGGTTTTATGTCACTAGTGAGTACAAAGTAATGGTGCAAAAACTTATCATCATGATAGTTGTTTTATTGATGAATATAAAGGAAAGGTAAAACCAATTTTCTCCTTTGTAAAGATAGGGAATTTGATAGAAGAGGGATTTGAATATGGAGGAAAAACAGAAAATAATATGCAAGATGTATTTTGTTACTCCAGAGAAAAATTTGGCAAATGTTTGTCCTGATATACTTTGTAATTAAGCCTCACAAGCTACACATGAGTGTGCATGTGTGTGTGTGTGTGTGTGTGTGTGTCTTTAGGGAAGGAAAATGAGAAATATGTTAATGTTAATACATTTCTAACTATCTGAAAAAAAAAAAACAATATGAAGTTAAGTTTTTGGTTCATTCGATCAGTTCAGCAAATGGAGCCCATGTAAACCTCAAACAATACAGTGTCACTAAAGGTTTACACTACTACACTCAGGGCTCAACCTGCCAATCTCTGCATTAAAATCACCTTCATCATTGCCACATCATTCAGTGGATCACCCTGTAAGAATCCAACTCTTGCACAAGATTCTGAGTGATGTTATCTTGAGATTTTCCCAGAATTGGCTGGTAAAATATCATCGACAATGACATTCATGATGCATTTATGAAAAAAAAAATGCCAAGAATTGTGATAAAAGTAATAAAGCATACGTACTTCCAGCAAGCTGCTCATCAGACGCAGAGTTTCAACATCTGCCTTTCCTAGCTCATGGAACTCCCACCAGTCATGAAACCCATGCAGAAAAATAAAGCAACTTAAACAAAGTAATAAGCCTTTTTCTCCATATCCAGATAACACATGTCTCAATGGAGATTGGAAAGAGCATTTCACTAATTGTTCAATGACCTGGGCTCTGCGACTAGCTTATGATGTGGTCTTGAGCATAGCACCCATTACCTTTTGGTCCTGAATTTTCTCCACAAGATAAGGGAATTCAACAGTGAATTCCCTTGAAGTGAAGTTGAGTGATCTTCAACTTCTTTCCAAGTCAAGCATTTTATAGTAGTAAGACTTCAACTTAAACCTGATTAAGGCTTCAGCCTAGACCTCCACCTACCTCTGGATCTCCTGCTAATGGCTAAGAACCTACTTACAGGAAGACAGCACGAATCTAATGATCTCTGCCCCAGGGCTGCAACGGCCTGGAGGAGCAGCTGGATGAGTAAACCTATACATTACCAAAACTAAATGTTTATACAGAAAAATGCAGGTCACTTTATATGCCAGTTTGACTTAAATCTACAATATATGGTAATTGAAGCTTTTTAAAAGAAAAATATACATTGCACATGGTTCTATGAAAGAAGGCTATGTACAGTCAAATAAACACCAGCACTGCTTTGACTAAGCACTTTAGCTATCTCATCATTGCATGATTTTGTCAGATATTCTCCATGGTAGTATGGAAAAAAGAGCAGAGATTGTGTTTGAATCCTGGCCGAGTAATTTACTGTCTCTATGACATTGAAGTTGTTCTTTCTTTCATATCTTCATCTGTAAGTCAAGAATTATAGTACATATTTTATAGAGAATGATAGAAATTGGAGATGGCTGGAGATGGCTGGAGATGACTTAGAAATAGCAGATCTTCAGTAAATGATAGCTATTCTTAGTAGTCTGGGTATCCGATGTGGTTATAAAATGTTGCTCATAGATCATGTATTTTAATCACAAGCCATGCCATAGGTTCATTCTTTGTAGCCACAAAGACATTGTCTAAAAGTATCTGGTATATCAGGCTATTATTTTCAACATCATTAAGTGATCATATGCTGGACAAGAAACCTGGTGTGTTTTACTTCAGGATATTGTTATATAAAATCTTCTAGAAATTTCTTCTAAGCAGCTCTTTTACCACATTCAAAAAATTCTATTCCATGTGTTAAGTGATGAAAGAATTTAGAATCTGATGAAAACAAAAATCTTTCAACCTAAAAATAATGGACATTAAGTTGGTAAATTAGTTGAGAGAAGAGAGGATATAACAATGTGACCAATTACTGTCCCATTATAACTATCCGATAATATGAAGGCAGCCTATATGGCTAAGAACAGATATTCTTTGGTAAATGATATTATATATTTTAACAGGGGTGAATTTTCAAGAATGATTTCTTTGAGTTGATTTTGACAGGTTATTAAAAGGGGGAGGTGAGGATGATCTTCCATGTCCAGAAAAAAAAAAAAAAAGAAAGAAAGAAAGAGAAAAAGAGGAGAGAGAGACAGAGAGGCAGGGAGAGAAAGAGAAGCTATCTAACATAATGTAAAATCCATACTACCATGGGATTTAGAAGTAATCTTTATACTTGAGACAATGACTATTACATACACTCAGAAGGACATTACTGAGGGAACACTATGCATTTGTTCAGCAGAATGTCAGTGGACTGGACAACTCATTGGGCCTAAAACCTTTTGGAAACAAGAAATCATTAGGCTGTCATTTCCACTTAGAGTTTTCAGTTATGTAGATATATCACCTGTAGTAGTTAATTAAAAATAGTTTAAAAAATTATTTTCGCTACTGTCCCTAAAATATTGGCAGAATAGAAATCAGTATTTTTTGCCTCAATTATCAGGCAGAAAAACATAACTAGTATAATTATTCTAAAAATTACTTAAGATTCTTTTCCTTCAGAAGAATTTCAAGTTAATCTTCTTAAGAGGCAATTATTCAGAGCAGAGGCGAGAGAGAGAGAGAGAGAGAGAGAGAGAGAGAGAGAGAGAGGAGGGAGACAAAGAGTCACCCATGTCTTACCGATTCTCTGGTCTTTGCTAGAGATTTACGAGACACTCAGTATATCCTCAGTAGGTATCTTCTAGCCTAAACTGAAATTTTATATGATTTTTCTAGCGACCAGATGGTTCTTTAATCCGTACAAGAGCCAATGTCTTTTTCTGAGTGCTCTCTGAAACATGGATATTCAGTGACTGACTCACGTGGCTCTGTCCATGTTAATAAAGAAAGAAAAACGTAAAAATAAATTGATCTGGCCAACGTTTCTTTCTTCAGTGCAAAAAGAAAGTGAGCTATAGATGCTCTTGTGTGAGGAAACTTAAAGAGCCAGTTCTGGAGGCGTCCAACATTGCTTCCTCCTATATTCTAGGGCTGGCTCTGTCTATGGCTACATCTGACTGCTAGGAGACTGGAATAGGTAAGACATATATCCCTAGGAGAAGGGAAAAGAGATTGGTGAGTTTCTCATCAGTCTCTGCCAGAATCATGTTCTTGTTATGACTTTTATTCAAAATAATCACTGGATACCCAGTATAGGCTGCTGGTGCCAAAGACCCAATACTGAACTGAAGTAGCCAATTCTTTCCTTTCCTAAAAACTCAAAGAGAAAAAAAAAAGTATAAAAACACTGTATGGATACTCTCAGACATTTGGATTTCAGGAACATGTAAAATTTCATAACATTTGACTAGTTTCAAAAAAATACTGCCCTCTGAAATCACAAATATTTTATTAAAATGAAAAGGGCAGAGAAACGATTAAATATAGGAAGAATCAGATCTCATAAGAAGAGGCAGTCCTTGTAATTAAGTATATTTAACTGTATGGAAAAGCCACTTCTTATTTATATTTGTTGTGGACCAGTGACACTTCATCACAGCACAGTTTACCATTTAGACCAACATTGCAGAGCACCTTCCTCTGACAGGGAAAACAGTGTCTTTCCAGCAGCCCACTATATTTTTAGGCATCTCAGTTAAGTTTTTGATTATAGTTAACTGATCAAATTTAACTCTCAGTGAAGCACTTTTTCAATCTAAGCAAATCATAGACTTTGACCACCCAATACCTTGCTAGAAACACGGTGATCCTCTGAGAGATCCTCTTTACTCTCTTACCACAGGTAATCAGTTTTGGAGTCCTTTAGACTTATTCATTTATTTTTTTGACATAAATTTTTGTGAATTTTGTCTAGTCATATTGCCTTCTGCTCAGAAAAGGTGACTTGTAAAATTTCTTCTTCAAGGTATTTGTTGAAGTTCACTTTGTTGTAAAGTTAATGATTAATATTTGTGAACACTCCAGGATGCTTAAAAAGATGCTTGTAGGTTACTAATGTTCAAAAATATATACTCCTTTTACCTCTAACCTAGACTTCCAGTGGAGGAGTCTACTCCATTGATGTTGGATTTAGTCCCGTGGCTTGCTTTGGCTCAAAGTTTGTAGAGTACACATACCTTTATTCTTGAAGTTGGGCTCAACCTTGTCTTATTGGCCAATGGATTGCAGGTGGAAATGACAGGGAGCTAGCTGGTCATGACATGAAGCCTTAACAAGTATTATGTTTCCATATTCCACTTCTGCTGCTACCATTGCCATGAAAGCATGTTGGCTAGCCGATAAGTCCAAACGGGTTGAGAGACAAGTGAAACAGATATGACTCAAGTTTCTAAGCTCAATCAATCTCATTCTAAATTTGCTGACCCCCTACCAACCTACAGATGCATGAAATGAGTACACCTGACATTAACACAATTGTTCCATGTCATCTGAAGACATATAAGAAATAAATGTTTACTTTTATCTGACAGTGAGATTTTGGACTGCTTGTTAGCCATTAGCAACTGACTGATAACAGTGCTGGAACGCTCTATTTGTGGAGTATAAAGTTTTACACATATATTAAGTGAAATATGCTAATATGATGTTTGGATTCTCTAATTATCCTCATCTATTTGATCTATAAGGGCTAAGCAAGCTATATAATGATCTACATAAAACTAAGATTCAAATGCTCTTCATATTTCTAACAGTTTTTGCATTATGCATTTTTATGCCCAAATATTATCTTTTAAAGATCAAAGTTTCAAAGATTTTGGCCTTTTTTAATTCTGTAAGATGTAGACACCAACCTAGAAAGATATAGTAATAATATTATCCAAAATCCCCTTTGGTGTTAATTGTATTTTAACAGTGATTTTTGAAACATGAAGACTATAAGTAAAGGATACACCTGAAATAATGTAATTTCAAAGGCTCTGTAAGGCAGATGGAGGATTTATTTTGAGAATAATGCCTTTCAATATCAGATCTCAAGTTATATTAAATATGTGACCACTTAGCTTATCTTTTGGGGTAGTCTTGATAATGAAATCTGGAGACATATGTGAAATGGGATAGCTTTGGAAGGAGAAATTCATTTAGTGTAGTAAACCAAAATTCAATTCTGCGAAGTACATATTGAAAATGAGGGCAATTTTTTTTTGAAAATGTGGGCATTAACAGTATGGTTGTTTTGTTTTTCACATAGGTGTCTACCTATTTTTGCTCTGTGTATATTTCATTGTGGCATTATAAATTATGAAAGGAACTGTTCTTGGAATGAAAGCTAAAATTCAGTGCTACCAAATTGTTTTCCTAGGTGGAATTTCTTTAGATCTAAGCCTTATGATTTAATGCAAGTTTTCAAACACTTAAGTAGATATATATTAATTTCTTTCTGAACTGTTGGATTAAATGTTTGAGTGTCTTTATTTGGCATCTTGAAATATCTCCTGGCTGCTTGATTTGTAATAAGGACAACTTTGAGAGAAGCTAAGACTTTCTACATGAATAATGTTTATTAAAACTTTATACAATTACTACAGCTTTTACCTAATTGTATTTTGGTTGGGATTTGTTTTAGCTTCAAGTTGTGTAAACATCCATATTTGTTTATAATGGAAAAGGATTATTAAAGCACTCACTCATGTGATTATATTTGAACACTGGAAATATAAGTATTAGATTACTGTAGCCCAAAATGGGAATACAAATTTGACTATGGGTCTTAGAATACTTCTCTTGTTTTAGATTCAGACAAAAATGTTAGGAGTCCATGTATAGGAGTATGTAAAACTCTAGTTAACTATTTCCCCTTAGCTGAGAAAATTGTTTGTCTTACTTATTAGCAAGTTAACAACCTTTAAAAAAATACTCTAATGCAATAATATATTAAAACTTATTAACTTTTATTTCTACACTTATAGTTCTTATTTAAATATGTGGGATGATTATCCAGTTGACTTCCTTATGTGATATACAGCACTTGCGTTTTCAGTATAGTAGCAATAACTTGAGATACTTGCATGGACACCTAGAGTTGCTGAAGTACGCCTTGCACCTATCACTACCCATTTATAGGTACTACTCTCTTATTACTTTTTCTTCTTTAAGGTGAAAGATATAGAATGATCCTAGACCCAAATTTCTCCATAATCTGTGCCCAAAAATGTTAGAGTAGGAGACTGTTCTTTTATCACTACAACTTTTGAAATGTGTAGCTTCTTTGGACAGTAAGATTATATTACTGGTTGTACTTATAGTTAAGTACAGGAAAATGATGGAGTTCTCTTCAGTGGAATGTAGGATCCATTCAATGGATTAGTAAAAACTATAATCTTTAAAATCAAATGTCTTAATCCTAAATTAAACATAGATAGTGAGAAATCTTATTGTGTCAAATAATTGAGCTACATGTTTTGACACGTCTTGGTTCACTTTTGGAATTGCATTTTGAGTATTAAAACTATTATTCATCAGAGAGCATTATTATCTTAAATATAGAACGGAATTTCTCAAAATAATAGAAAATGGAAAGCAAATTTGGACACTTTTAGGCCTGTCCCATGAAAATCTCTCAAGCTGTATCATACATGCATGTCATACATACAGTCCACTTGTGTGACTCATGTTTAAGCCGGATGTTGAAAATGATGGAGTCTCAAGAAGGAAGAAGCTGTATCACCACTGGAGGAAGTCTCCACTAATCATGAATGTCCATAGTAATTTTGGACTTGACATAAGTAAGAAACTTTTGCTGCTAGGTTGCTTCCAAAGGAGAGGGGGGGCAGTCCACAATGATTCCTCCCACGTCGCATCTCCCATGTGTAGATAGATGCACACAGATCATAAGAAGATAATGCAAGAAGATTCCTTTTACGTTTTACCATTATCTCAATGGTAACATTTTGCAGGACCATAGTGTAATATCACACAGAGGACATTAGTATCAATATAATCTACCAATAGCATTTATATTTCAACATTTTTACTTTTGTGTGTGTGCGTGTGTGTACTTAGTTGTATGTGTACTTAGTTATCATATGTGTGGATCCATGTGACTACCATCACAGTCAAGATTCAGAACAGTTCCATCACCTGTTCTCTCCCAACTTTGTCCCTAATCTCTGGCAACCACTGATCTCTTCTTCATTACAAAGTTTTGTTATTTTTAAGAAAATTTTATAGAGTATGTAACCTTGTGCTAGTGGCATTTTTGCTTAACATAATTCCCTGGAGATAGATCCAAGTTGTTGTGTGTTATCCTTTTTACTGCTAAGAAATATCCCATGGTATGGATATACCAGGTTTCACCATTCACCCATTAAGTATATTTGGGCTATTTCCAGTCTTAGGCTATTCTAAATAAGGCTGGTATGAATATTTGATACAGTTTCTTGTATGAATATAAGTGTTCATTTCTCTGAAATAAAATGCCCAGGAGTGCAATTGGTAGGACATAAAGTAGTTGCATGTTTAGTTTTTTAAAGAAAGTGTGAAAGGTTTTTTTTTTTTTTTGAATGGCTATACCATTTTACCTTCCCACTGGGAATGTGTGTGACACAGATTCTTTGCATTCTCACCAGGATTTGATGTTACCACTATTTTTTTTTTAAACATCATTCTGATAAGTATGTAGTGGTTCTCATTGTGGTTTTAATTTACATTTCCTTGATGGTTAATGATATAGAATACTTCTTTGCCATCTATAAATCCTCTTCAATGAAATATTTATTACTATTGACTTCGGAGAGTTGTTTACATATTCTACACACTAAAATATGGTGAATATAGGGTTTGCAAATATACTCTACCAATCTATAGACTCTACCAGTCTTTTCATCTTCTTTAGGCTTTTGCAGAGCAAGTGTTTTTAATCTTGATGAGATCAAATTTATCAAACTTTGCTTTTATGGGTTGTGCTTTTGGTGTCAAATCTAAGAACTCATTCCCTTCTAAGAACTCATTCCCTACATTTTGTCTTAAATATTTTTTATATGTCTTTCCTAAATGTTTTATAGTTTTACATTTCATATTTAAGTCTGTGATCCATTTTGAGTTAGTTTTTGCATAAGGCATGAAATTTTACTCCAGGTTCATTTTTTAAACTTAAAAATGTCCAGTTGCTCCAGCACATTTGTTGATAAAGCTATCTTTTCTAAAGTGAATTGCTTTTGCATTTTTGTCAAAAATCAGTTGAGCATATTTGTGAGGGACTATATCTGAATTCTGTATTCTGTTCCAGTCATCCATTTGTCAATCTTGCCAAAATGTGGTACACTCTCTTGATGACTGCAGCTATATAATAAAACTTCATATCAGGTAGAAGGATCCTCTCCACTTTATTCTTATTTGGCAAGATTGTTTTTGTCACTTCAGGGCCTGTTCCTTTCCATATGTATTTTAGAATAAACTTGTTTATTTCTATAAAGATTCATGCTGGAATTTGTTAGGAATCTTAGTAAACCTGTAGACAAATTAAGGAATATAGACATTTTTAGTATGTTGAGTTTTCTAGTTCACAAGCACAGAGTCTAGGCGTCTTTGAGTATTTCTGACAGTGGTTTTATAATTTCTAGCATACAAGTCGTATATATCTTCTGTCAAGTATACATCTACATATTTAGTTTTCTTTGGAGAGATGCATATGCATTCTGTTTTTAATTTTGGTTTCCACATGTACATTATTAGTATACATAAGTATGATTGATTTTTGCATCTGAATCTTGTGTCCTGCAACCTTGCTGAACTCACTTCTTATTTCTAGAAGGTATTCTTGTAGAGTCTTTAGAAATGATTACCTATGTAGACCAACATTTCACTTGCAAAGAGAGACACTCTTCCTTTTCAATATTTTATTTTATTTATTTATTTATTTATTTATTTATTTATTTATTTATTTATTTATTTTTTATTTATCAAAGTGGTTGGAATCTTCAAAATGTCAAATAGTAGTGGTGAGAACTGACATCCTTTCATTGTGCCTTATATTAGAGGAGAACATTCTATCTTTTACAATTAACTATGTTGTTAGGTCTAAATATTTCCTACATGCTCTTTATCAAATTGAGGCAATGCTTCTCTATTGTCAACTTGCTCAGTGTTTTTATGATGCTTTGATTTTGGAATCTGTCAATGGATAAGATCACTGAGTTTTCTTCCTTTAGCTTGCTGATATGATGAAATATTTTGGATTTTGGATGTCAAACTAGCATTGAATCCTTGGAATAAATCCCACTTGGTCATAATGTATAATTCCTTTTATACATTTTTGGAATCAATTTGCTATTTTTTCCCATGAATTTTTGTGTCTAAATTAATGAAAAATATTTATCTATAGTTTCCATTTTTTATTTGTTTGTTTGTTTAGTAATAGGTAACAATGGCCTCATAAGATTAATTGAAAGGTGTTCCTTATTGTTATATTTTCTGGAAGAAATTTTATAAAATTTTTGGTGATTCTTTACATTTATGTGGAATTTGCTTACAAAAGATGTCTGAACCTAGAGATTAATTTTGGGGGAGATTTTATTTTTTTAATTAATGCATTTAATAGAAAGAGAAAGAGAGAGAGCTCAGATTAAGCAGATTAAGCAGATTCTGCTCCTCAACCTGAGTCAGGGCTTGATCTCACAACCCTGGGATCATGATCTGTGCCAAAAACTCAGAGTTGATCCCTTAACTGATTGTGCCGCCAGATGCCCCAGATAATTTTCCTTATTTCTAATGCCTAATCATGCCTTTTCTTAATGTAACTTTGCTACTTCTACCATCCATGCGTGGAATCTGGTTTTTCTCCATATGACTCTCAGCTGGTATTGTAAATTTATTTGGTAAACAAAAGACAACAGAAATTACCTTTGTGACATTTAGGCTAAGCCTCGTAAGAATTTACAGCACTATTGTTGTTGTATTTTTCTTTTTTAAAATTGAAGTGTAGTTGACACATAGTATTATGTTTCAGGTGTACAACATAATGGTTCCGCAATTATATACATTACAAAATGCTGATCATAAGAAATGTAGCTACCATCTATCATCATACAAAGTTCTCCCCTCTGGCAACCACCAGTTTGTTCTCTGTATTTATGAGTTTGTTTCTGTGTTTCATTTGTGTTTTTCCTCTGTGTCTGATTTATTTCATTTAACATAATACCATCTAGGTTCATCCATATTGTCATTAATGGCAAGATTTTGTTCTTTTTTGTGCCTGAATTATATTCTATTGTATGTGTGTATATGTGTGTGCACATATTATTATTATATTCATCTATTTATGAACACTTAGGTTGCTTCCATATCTTCACTATTGTGAATAATGCTACAATAAACATAATGGTGTATATATCTTTTTGGACTAGGTATTAAGATTTGGTATTTCTATTTTTAATTTTTTGAGAAACCTCCATACTCTTTTCTATCGTGGCTGCGCCAGTTTACATTCTCTCTAGTAGTACACAATTGTTTCCTTTTCCACATCCTCCCCAATACTTGCTATTTCTTGTCTTTTTGATCTAACCATTCTGATTATGAGATGATTTCATGTTGTGGTTTTTATTTGCATTTCCCTGATGATTAGTGATATTGAGCATTTTTCATGTGTCCATTGCCATCTCTATGTTTTCTTTGGAAACTGTCTATTTAGGTCCTCTGCCCATTTTTTTAATCAGAAAATTTATTCTTTTTTGGTATTGAGTTGGATGAGTTCTTTATATATCTTAGATATTAACCCCTTATCAGACATATAATTTGCAAATCTTCTTCCATTCAGTAAGTTTCCCTTTCATTTTGTTGATGGCTTCCCTTCTATTCAGTCTTCTTAGTTTTTTAGCTTCTATCTTTTGTTTTTGTTTTTGCTTTTGTTTTTGCTTTTGCTTTTGTTTCCCTTGCCTGGAGAAACAGACCTAGAAACATATTGTTACGGCCAATGTCCAAGCATTTATCATACATGTTTTCTTCTAGGAGTTTTATGATTTCAAGTACTACATTTAGATCTTTAATCCATTTTAATTTTATTTTTGTGTATAGTATAAGGATGTGGTCCAGTTTCTTTCTTTGGCATGTAGCTGCCCAATTTTGCCAGGACCATTTGTTGAAGAGATTTTAAGCCTACATTTCCACTGTACATTCCTGGTTCCTTGGTTGTAGATTAATTGACCATATTTGTGTGGATATATTTCTAGGCTATTAACTCCATTCCATTTATCTATGTGTTTATTTTTGTGCCTATGCCATACTTTTTTGATTATTACAGCTTTTGGGTATAGTTTGAAATCTAGAATTGTGATTCCTTTGGCTTTGTTCTTCTCTCTCAAGATTAGCAGAACTATTTAACCCTCCTGGAAGTGAAGTATCATTTAAAGAAGCAAGAGCCAATACTCTGAATAATGAGAGAATGTGTAAAAGCAAAGCTGTAAGGAGAAGAAACACAATACCACACTGATAGCCAAAAATAAGGCATAAAATGTAAATAGAGCATCCCTGATCTTTTAGTTCCAATCATATAGAGCAGAGATGAGCCCTACCATGAGACTTGCTGAAATTTGTGACCCAAAGAATGTGGAACAATTCAAAATTTGTTGTTTTAAACCACAAAATTAAAAAAAACCCACAAAATTATGGAGTTGTGTTTTATACAGTAATAGACAATTAAACATTTTTATTTGTGAAGTAACTAACATTTCTGGTTTGGTTGTTACTTTCATTAGCAATAATTAACCCATGCAAAAGCCAGTCAACAAATCCTCCAAATTGAAGTTTTGATATAGATAAAACTGTTATGTACTGTAGCAGTGATTTACACATATTTACCAAATTTTAAATATTTTATTTACAGTGTTAGTAAAAACTACACTAGCCATAATTCTCAGGTATTTTAAGTATCTTAATTTTAAATTAACTATAAATGGTGAAAAATATTATTGTGGCAAATCTTCAAGTCCCACATATTTTCTAGTTTTGGTATACTTTGGGAATTGAATTTCAAGTGCTCAAATTAATTTTGTATTTTAGGTAGTGACATCATTATTATTTAAAGATACAATGAAACTTCTCAAAATAACAGAAAAAAAAGTAGAGAAAGAAGCTCACCAAGTTTTAATGAGTAGGCAACCTATTGATCTCATGTTTTGAGAAGCAGTGTTACAAGAAGGGGTTATGAGAACTAATATTCTTTTTTATAAAGATTTTATTTATTTATGAAAGACAGAGATAGAGAGAGAGAGAGAGACAGAGAGACAGAGAGAGGCAGAGACATAGCAGAGAGAGAAGCAGACTCCATGCAGGGAGCCTGATGTGGGACTCTATCCAGGACCCCAGGATCACGCCCTGGGCCAAAGGCAGGTGCTCAACCGCTGAGCCACACAGTTGTCCCCTAATATTCTAATACTATAAGTACTGTAGGTAATGTTCCAGAAGTACTATTAATCCCTGAAGTATTCATAGTTCTTTCAACTAGAACAGAACTCATGAGACCCAGGTTACAGTCTGAACTTTGACATTGCTTCCTTTTCTTCAAGTTGCTTAATCATTTTGACCAGACCATTATAATGACTAAAGATCTTTAAGGTATGCTTCCAAATAATTCTTTCCTAACCACTACAACAGTCACATATTTAGTAAGGGTTACAGAAACTAATCTTATTGCTCATAATTTGTGGGATATTTTGAAAATATCAAGTGAAGTGCTGTGTAAACTTACTTATCCTTTTACATTTGTGATTATTACCAATAATATATTTTTAAAAGTTTTCAAATACTCTAAATGTATATTTCAGCCCTAATAAAATATTAAAGTCCATTTAATCTTTGCATGATACCATCAATATTTTCTAATTCTTGGTATACCATTTAAGCCTTATATTCCAGAATCCTTGTAACTTGATAAAATGGATATAGATCATCTCACCTAGGAAAATGGAGACCCATCTGTTATGTTTTAAATGCATCTGTTCATCTGCTAAATCCATTTGTCAAATTCATTTAAGTTAACAGAGATTTACTCTAAGTACATAAAATGATATGTGAGAAAAAGAATTAAGACAAAGTCCTGCTTCACCAGATACCAAGGGGCAAGAGAGCTTACCCAAAGCCATTTTTCCAAATATTTAAAAAATGTTTTTAATATATTTTACCTGAATTGTATAAAGCACATTTAATCTGCTTTTAGAACTGTCCTTAAATATGTTAGTTAGACAGGATCATTTTTAGAGAATGGAAACATTTTTTTAACTTGTCTTTTTAATCATGTAACTTCAAGGGAAAATTAAAATACATTTTGTATTTAGATATACAAGAGAAAGATGATGGGGAGATTAGTTTTCTGAAGGTAATCTGGACTTTCATTAGTTTGAATTGGAGAAAAATTTTAAAATATTATGCATTTATTGTGAATGTCATCTTCTCTACTTAAACATTGAGCTTGAGATAGGATGAATAGTGTACCAAGGTCCATAGATTTTTGGAAAAGTTTGATAATGTGGATCCAGAAAATCAAGATGTAGGGAAATTGGTTGTTCAGAATGTCTCTTAGACATTAATAAAATGATCTTCCCTCCCACATAAACGTTGATCTCACCCAAAATGAGCCTCTTTCACCTTCTTATCCAATTTTTATAATGTGACATTTAATTTGGGCCAAATAAACTCTTTCATATCTTCTCTATTCCCTACACTTTTCATAACAAATATTAATCTCTCTACAATTTATTAATATTGTAAACAATTTTGGGCAACTATCTGAACCTCATTGTTCTTATCTGTGCAATGGGACAATGCTACCTACTATCATATTAGGCTACTATGAAGACTTTTTCAAAAGAAGTGTAAAGTATGTAAAAGGACTAATCATGTCTAAATTTGCCATATACAAATTTAAAGAATTATCTCTGAGTCACATAAGTCACCTATCTACTGTCATTTCAGAAATTATCATAGTTGTCATAATACTGAAACTTTTTCAAATGTTCCTTTCTGTTTGGATTATCTTTACTCAACAAGTCTTGGTGTTTTTCACCTGTGTAATTCTTTTTTTTTCTTTTAGTTTTTTCACCTGTGTAATTCTTACATACTTCCAAAGAACTAGATCTCCTGTTACCTGCAACCACTTCTCCTCTTAATCATACTTAAGCACTCCTTTCCTGGCTCTTCTTCACCATATCACTTGTAATTCCTCATTTATATATCCGTCTTTCCTTGCGTCCCTGCACTGTAACTCCCAAGCGGCAGAGACCCTTTATGATTCATCGTCAAAGTCCAACATTTAGAAAGTCCACCAAACACACACACAAAGTCAGGGCCTTGAATACTGTACAATCAGTGAAAGAATAGTCTAAATAAATTCCCCCATATGCAAAATGAGACACTAAAGAAGGAGAGTATTTCTGCCTCAGGCTATCATCTAGGTGAGCATGGGGAAAAAATAATCTTCCTGAATATCCATAATCTCAAATTGACAAAAACAAAACATCTAGAACAAACCTTAAAGGGATTCTGAGAAACAAAAGTAAATTCTTTCTATAGGAACAAATTACAATCTATGCCTCCCAGGATTCCAATGTCAAATCCTGTCAAACATGTATGCACACTAAAAAAATTGCAAAACTGATGGGAAAACTAGTTTTGCTGAATTGAGATTGGACAGAGGTAAGATAAAATTAGTGAACTGAAAGATCCAGCTGGGAAGAAATGAAGTGCTATGACTCAGAGAAAGGCAAAGGGATGAAAAGTATGATAGTGTAGGAGATATGAAAAGCTGTACCATGTATCTAATAGAAGTACCAATGGAGAGAAGAGAGGGGATGTAAAAAATACAAAATTTAAAAAGACAGGCCTGAAATTTTTTTCAAATGACTGAAAGCCATGAGTCCCTAGATTCAAAAGTACAATAAATTCTATGGAAGATAGATAAGTAATCTATATGTATTTATATAGAAACTAAAGAAGTGGTAGAGAATTGAGTAGGCACAAAAATGTATACATGTACAGAAAGACCTAGTAAAAAAGAGAGTGAGAGATGAGGGTGGGGACCATACCGAATATTAGAAGACAGTTTTAGGAACAGGTGTCTGACTACATAATTATTTCTCCATGCATCTATCTTGTGACTTTGGACACTCTCATTATGTTTGAGCTCTATCCCTTTGTGGAACCTACTCTTCTTCCATATTACATAGTTTTCATGAGGGCTCATTTAATTCCTTCTTGGACCAACTCCTCCTTGACTAATAAAAACTTGAAAAACCTAGAATCACATAATTGTTTTGGTAAACAAGATTTTTCTTGTTCCAAAGTGAAAAGGACAGGTTGGCGGCCCAGCATTATCCAATTTTACTCCATCTTGTTTCAGCACTTGAATCAAACCAGCCATTGGCTCTGTCATTCAAGGTGTTTTTAAAATTATTATTATTTTTGACATTTGAAAGGAAATAAAATCTTTTTTTTTTTTTTTTTTTTTTTTTGTGACAGGTCTAGAAACCCAAGTACCTTTGGACATTCTGAAATGCCCTGCTGTTAAATCTTACCTAAATACACTGCCTTACATTTCCACACCTGACCTCCTGGCTTTTTTCTCTCTCAGTCTGCGAAGTTATACAATGCCCATCAAACACCCTGGACTTTCCCTAGGAAGTAAGATCCAAAGCAACTCCAGGGGGTAAGGGTAGATGAGGACACCTCTGGGGAACAGTTCAACATTTAAGTTGCTGTAAGAAGACACACAACAAAAGCATCCATCCATCCGTTTCCAAAACTGTGATTCCTCTTGACCGTGCTTCCTATGGTGATGTCTTTTTGCTATTAAATGGCTGCACAGCCCTGGAAAGCATGACAGGTTTTATCAGTCTTGACAGCTGTCTGGAAGAAACAGCAGGCAACCTAAACTTCAGCCGCCGTGCAGCAATCTGCTCAGGTCCTGCCAAATCCTGCAAAGCTGAGTCTGACCAGCACTCGAATAGAAGCCCTCCCTGCTGTGTGTGTATGGGCTTCTTCAGGGCATGCTCTTTTTGTGCAGGGAGTTAGGGTTTCAAGTTATGGTGAGACTGTATTAATTAGGACCTGCGGGATGACATTTAGGGGTGTTAAAATAACCAGTCCAAATTCATATACTTATTCCTGGTATCTCTGTGGGCCTGGCAGTGGGGTAGACCCTTCAGGAAATGCAAAAGAAAATTGGAGAGCAATTGTACCTATTAAGCAGCTTGGAGTCCAGGGTGTTCCATCTCTCACACCTGTAAGATCTTTCCCTACAGGGCAGTCACACACTCAAGCCTTTCCCATCCTCTCCCTCACCCTGCCAATCTTCCCTTCATCCTATCTTCAATTATACCTATGACCTGCTTTTTGCTTTGCAAACTTTTGGAAAAGAGAATTACTTTGAATATTTCTGCTACAGGTGCGATATGTGCATCCTTTCAAGATTTGTATGTTGAAATTCTAACCCCCAAACTTATGTTGAAACCTTTGGGGGTGATTAAGACATGAGGGTGGAGGCTTCACAATGGGGATTTGCACTTATAAAAAAAAAAAAAAAAAAAAAAAAAAAAAAAGCCTGAGAAAGCCCCTTTACCTTCCATTGTGTGAAGACACAGCAAGATGGCACCATCTGAGCCAGAAGTGAGCTTTGGTTAGAACCCAACTGTGCTGACACTTTGACCTTGAACTTCCCAAAGCTCAAAACTGTAAGAAACCAATTTCTGTTGTTTATGAGTTACCTCGTTTGTGGTATTTTGTGATAGCAGCCCAAATAGACTGAGATAGTCCCCACACCTTCACCATTTGATCTTTCAAACTACAAAATTGCCTTTTGAGTCTGTCATTCAGTGAATTGGCTTTTCCTACAAGAACTACCTTTCTCAGTGAAGGATTTTACTTACCTTACTGTTCTGAGTCTACTCTAACCCTGAAACCTCAGCTTCCCTGGTTCCTGAAAAAACTCTCTCCATAAGTTTTGCCAGGGAGCTTTATATAATAGAAATGGCAAAAAGTGTAGAGTTAAGACAGGTGTAAGGATTTTTCCTGATCCTGTACAGGCCTGTATGACTTAACAACCCTGAAATTTCCTTTGGCATAAAAACACTTAAGATATCCTTTTGAAGGATAATGTGAATACAATGAGGATACATTTAAAATATGCAGTGAATGTCACATATTGTTTATAGATTCTCATATGTTTTTATTTTTCCTTTCCCTCTCTCAACTGTGTCCTGCTCCATTATCCAGTCCTGATCTTGGGAGAAAAAACGTGTCACAAGAATAGGCAAATGTGATTTAGAGCCAGAGAAAACTGAGTTCCAATCAAGTACTTTTTTAAAAAAAAGATTTTATTTATTTATTCATGAGAGACACAGAGAGAGGCAGAGACACAGGCAGAGGGAGAAACAGGCTTCCTGTAGGGAGCCTGATGCGGGACTTGATTCCAGAACCCCAGGACCACGACCTGAGCCAAAGGCAAACATTCAACCAGGCATCCCCCAAGCACTGCTTCTTAAAGATTGTATTTAGACTTTTAAAATTTTGATATAATTTAAGACTTCCAAGAAGTTGTAAAAGTCTATTTAATCAACACAACCACAGACCTCATTTAGATTCTGCTAGCTTTTATCAGCACCTACCTTGTAGAGTATTCGGAATTTTATGGAATGTTTTATCGGTAAATTCACATACACCCAACCTACCGTTGGTTATAGTTAGAGCTATTGCCTACAGGCAGTGTTCTGTGGTCAGTAAAAATACAGACTAGAGCCAGAGAGGGGGCCTATCTTTGTATACCTGCCCTCTACTTCCTACTGTAACCTCTGAGATCCTCAGTTTCTTCATCAGATAAATGAGGATAATAGTAATTGCCAACCATAGAGTTTGGGATAATATTTGAAAAGGACTTCAAATGATGCCTGACATCTAGAAAGTATTGAATGTGCTAGTACTTATTATCTTTATAGTATCTAGTACTTAATAGGAGGATAATAAATGTCAGTTTATATTTGTATTTTACTATCCTTCATGCACTCTAAATGTTGGTTTATGGGATTCTATCCTCAGCTGTCTTCTTTATTGAATACAGAGTCATTCTATAAATCCACATCTTCTCTCAGGATTTCAGAGATTCCCAGGTCTATACCTCTATCTTATGTCCCTACTTTTACTTCCAGGTATATATTACAAGCTTCACACTGACATCTCTAAATGAAACTCATTGTCATCTTTTTCTCTGAAATAATGTAGCCTTGGTAAGAGTTCACCAGGAGCTCACCTGAAGGCAAGGAGAGTAAGATCTCTGCAGGCAGGGAACAGTGAGCCCTTCCCTTCAATTCCCCACCACACCCCACCCACTCCCTTCCCCCACCCACAGCCCCACCCTAGCCATCCACCATTACAGTCAGGGAAGAGTCAGACAAGTGGGATGAAAGAAAAGGTGAGGGGAGGACTAATCAACACAGAAGTGTTGGTAAGATGTAAGATCAAGGGCTTCTGGATAGCAGGAATTCGTGGGTATTCGTAGTAGGATATGAGAACCCAGTGTTTGTTGTGTGGGTTGATGATGTTGCATTAACAAGACACTCTTCAGTCTGTCCTTGAGGGAGGATGTATTTGTTTTCTGCCATAATAAATACAAACTGGGTGGCTTAAAGAACAGACATTTATTGTTTCACAAGTCTGTAGACTAGAAGTCTGAAATCAAGGTTTAGCATGATTGATGCTTTCTGCGGTCTGTGAAGCAGAATTTATTCTATACTTCTCTACCTTCTGCTTGTTTGCTGATGATCACTGGCATTCCTTGGCTTGTGAAACATAACCCCAATTTCCACCTTTATCTTTACAGGGAGTACTTCCTTTGTACATATCTGTCTCCAACTTCCCCCACTTTTTTTTATGAAAACATCAGTCATATTGGATTAAGTTTCACCCATTTTTACTTGATGGCCTCTGTAAAGGTCTTATCTCCAAATAAGGTCCAATTCTGAGGTCCTGGGGATAGTCTTCAATATATGAATCTGGTGAGAAACACAATTCAATGTATAACAAAGAATGAGCCACCAGGTGGAAATGAATGTGTTTCTTCAAGTTTCTACTCCTCTTTTCTAAATAGAGGAGAACATTATTTGTCATTACCCTTTAGGGAGAAAATATTATTACTCTGGGATAATGTGAGTATTTGTTGCAAGTGTTAGAATTTCTTTCTAACACGTCTTAAGGAGCTTCAAGCAGGGGATCCCTGGGTGGCTCAGCAGTTTGGCACCTGCCTTTGGCCCAGGGCGCGATCCTGGAGTCGCGGATCGAGTCCTGCTTCAGGCTCCCGGCATGGAGCCTGCTTCTCCCTCTGCCTCTCTCTCTCTGTGTCTATCATAAATAAATAAATAAATCTTTAAAAAGAAAAGGGAGCTTGAAGCATCAAGCAATTTTGTGTGAGGAAAAAGAAACGTTAAACTTTCTGTAAATAAAGTTGTACAGAGATAATGGAATAGAATAGAAATAGAGAAGGAAATTCAAGGAGGTAAGTTAAGGTTCAGATATCTAGGCCCCAGAGTGGGTCTACTGTCACTTATAATTTTGAATGTGCAGAGACAACAAAAGGGACTGCTTTTGTGTGACCAAGAAGTATGATAAACTAAACAGTCATCTCAAGCAAGTAGTGAGGTGACTTTCCAGGAAAGACTGGAAATTATGGGGAAGGGACCATTGTCCTGCCTATAAATAACATCCTTTCAAACAAACAGACAAACAAACAAATATTGTTTTTACTGTAGGTACCTCTTCTGAATCTTTTCTGTATAACTCTGTCACTAAGAGGTTCCCGAATGCTTTGAGGAGTGGACTGGATGTTTCCTCACCTATAGCTTGGAATTCTTCTTGGATACGCAAAGAGAGGACACCCATGTGACATTGGCATTAGATGGCCTACCAGTAAGGAACACAAGATCTTATCACTGTCAATACAAGAAATATAGAAGCAGAGTTGAACCCTGAGAGAAAGGATTTATGGGATGTGGGTGACCAAATAGAAACTTCCCACTTATAGAAGTTCATATTTTTGTTCCATCTTAGAAGAAGTTGATGGAGCATCAGAAACTGGGGCTGATGGCAAACCAATAAAAGCCCAATGGATGGGAGAAATAGTAGACCTATGCTCACTATGATAGAACCTTCTCCTAATGATGAAGATATTACCTTCTCCAAATTGAATTATTATCTTTATCCCATAGACATGCTTCTGAACTGTATCTCCATAGCACATCAGTTCTACGGCATGTTTAAATGTATTATATGAAAACAGAATTTAATGGTTAAAAATAATAATAAAAAATAAAAAAATAAAATAAAATCCTATCCTCAAACCCAACGGAATAAGCCAAAGTCCCATTCAGTTCAAAATCCAGGATCTCTAGGTGACTACAAAACACATCTCTTTATCAAGTCCAAAAATGACTCTTCATGATCCAGAATCAATAATATAAGTAGACAAATTGTCTATGCCTTTTCATTCTACAATACCAAATGGTAGAATAAAGACAGAGTAAATATAACCAATAATCTTATTTGGAAAACAAAATTAATGAGAGATACATGGTGGTCATTGGTCTATAACAAGATGAACCTGTGCCAGGTAGGCATTACAAGATCTCTGTGCCCCGACAGAATGGGGGGAAGCTCCAGATTAAATACTAATTCTATATTCAGGGAGGAAATCTTTTGTTTATTTTCTGTGGCCCATGCTCCTCTTTCCAGAAGGTTCTTTTTCTTCTATTATTCCACATTCCTGTACCTGAGGTGATTATTTGCAGGTATGTTTGCTTTGGGTGATGTACAGCTTTCACATCTCATGTCCTGATACTGTAAGTCTGGGTGACACGAAAGTCATTTTAATAATAAAATGGTTATTTATTTGTTTGTTTGTTTGTTTTTAGTTTGTTAACTTAGGTTCAGGGACCTTTTAGAAATACTGTTCAAAAATTTATATTCTTCATATATCTGCTTCCACTTGGTACCTTATGCCAATGACTACACCCCATTTTTCCTATACATTGTTCTGAAGGCTAATTTATATATGCTTATTTCTTCTCATCTTTATGAAACTCTTTCAGTTTAATATAGCTGAAGGTAGCTGGGGACCACTGATAGGTAATAGGGAGACGCATTTAATTTGAGTTTTTCTCTATACGACAAAAATCTGAAGTGTTTGAGGGCTTTTATCAAAGCCTTTTTTAAAAGGATATTTATTCATTCATTCATTCATTCATTCATTCATTCATTATTCATGAGAGACACACAGAGAGAGGCAGAGACATAGGCAGAGGGAGAAACAGGCTCCTCACAGAGAGCCCAATGAGAGGCTCAGTCCCCATACTAGGATCATGCCCTGAGCCAAAGGCAGACGCTCGACTTTTGAGCCACCCAGGCATCCTCAAAGCCTTTTTTTCTATTTGATATCCTACTGTTTGGGGTCTAGAATCAATCAGCTTTTCTGACCCTTGGAGGCCTTCCGTGTTTAGGCTCATTCTATTCCTTTTACCTCTGCTTGCAAACTGACCAATCCTTTCCTGGTTCAGCGTTTTTTTTTATAATACCTTGTTATAAGAAAAAAGTAAAGTAAAAAACACATTATCACTAAGGTGTTTTCCAACTCTGTACCTAAGAACATAGACTAGTAGGTAAATAATCTTCCTCTTAGATGTCAGTGACCCATGTCGTTTGTCGCTGCATAATGCGGCTGTCTACGTGTTTAGCTTCTGAAATCAGCATTTTCACTGTCTGTTAGTTGACCACTAAGTCACTAACACTATTTCTAGTGTCCATTATGATAGTACCTTACTACTTCAAGGTATTGATTTCTGTTTATAAGGTAACCCTGACTACTATATTGCCCCAAATTTAAGTGGCTTAATAAACAGAAATGGATTTAATACATGAATTTTAAAACACATGTTCAAGATCAATATGTGATTATCCTTCAGGTGGTGACGCCAGGATGCTACCACACATAGTTTCCAAGAGAAGAACATGGAAAATTGTGCATGACATGTTTTCATAAGCTGGGTCTAGAAATGTTGTCTTAGTCATCTCGGGCTGCTGTAATAAAATATCACAGGCTTCAACAACAGAAATTTCTTATCTCACATTTCCGTAGGCTGGAAGTCAGACAGATCACCGTGCCAGTATGGTAGGTTCTGGTGAGAGATCTCTTCCTGGCCTGCAGATGGCTGCCTTCTCACTGTGACTTCACTAGCTGAGAGACGAAAAAAGAGGGAGAGGGAGAGGGAGAGAGAGAGAGAGAGGGAGAGAGGGAGAGAGGGAGAGAAAGAGAAAGAGGAGAAAGAGAAAGAGAAAGAAAGAGAAAGAGAAAGAGAGAGAGAGAGAGAGAGAAAGAGAAAGAGAAAGAGAAAGAGAAAGAGAGAGAAAGAGAGAGAGATCCCTCTCTCTTCTTATAAAACCACAAACTTATTGGATTAGATTCCTACGCTTATGACCTCATTTAACCTTAATTACCATCGAAAGACTATTTCTAGACATAGTCACATTGGAAGTTAGGGCTTCAACATTTTAATTTTGAGAGGACATAAACACAATTCAGTCCAGAGTAAATGGAAGTGGTAAACATCAAGATTTCTTATGCTCCAGAAAAAAAAAAAAATCTCTCTATTATGAAGTCATGGATTTTTAAGCTAAGTCCTGTAAGTACTTGTGAAGATTTATTTTATCATAGGTTAGGTCAAATAAGAGTGTATCCTATCACCACTAAAAGAGATCATTGACACAGCGTCGAGGAGGAGGAGAGTTAGACCTTTGCTGTCAGTATTTGGCTTTGTGATCTCATGTATAAAATTTAAACCCTGTAAGATTCAGTTAGTTCACCTGAAAAAAGAAAAAAAGAAAGTGACTTGAGCTTGTAGCAACAAAGTGATCACATAGAAGTTTCATTCATTATTTTTGTTCTTCTATTTTATGTTGATATGGTTTATAACAATAATTGATATGGAATCTTTAATATATTTTTCATTATATTTGTCTTAATTTTAATTCTCACAAAAACAGATACAAGGTGTGAATTTGGGTGAAGAATTGAGATTAACATAGGACACTCTCTCGTCAAGTAAATAAACAAGTTACAGCACAAGCAAACAGTATTTTAATTACTTACTAGCACTCAAGGAAGCACACTGCATAGACAATTTTGAGTGCTCGCTTCGGCAGCACATATACTAAAATTGGGACAATTTTGAGTAAGGTGTCATTCAGAAAATGAGTGTACAATATTTTTGGCTTATGGGTTGGACCCAAAAGTTCTTAGGGTGGGACATCAGAAGGTGACAAGTCATTGTATTGATTCATTTCTTAAGACAGCTCTCTGGTACAAGCCAGGCAGAAAGATCTAAGCAAAGAAGTATGTGTATGCAAGTCAGAATACATTCTGTGGTTTAATTGCATAACCGATAAGGGTGATTTTTTTAAGTTTTCAGTCTTGCATAATCAATGAGAGTGGTTGTTCTGGTTCTCACAAGGAATGGAGGGAAACCAATGAAAGATGGATTAATGCGTAGGTTGCCCACTGAGAGGCAAGAAAACTTGGGTATTTGTTCTCTCATCTGTCACTGGTTAAGGATTGCTTCTGAGGTATTAGCTCCCTGAAAGTTCTGACTGCCCCATGCAATGGCCTTTCAGGCCAGCCAGGCCAGAAAACGTTCTTATTGTTTGCATTCAAAGAGACACAGGAAGCCATGGACTTATTTGGGAACTCTGCAGGACATGCCCATATTAGACTGAAGAACATGAGAGGAGAGAGTCTACCCATAGCATTTGCTAGAGCATTTAAGAACAATTCTAAAAAAGTGAAACAACTTAGTTTTTATATTTTTTATGACTGAAATTTTGCTTTATCTCTTAGACTGCATAATTAAAAAAACAAAGTGTACTGACTCAGGGTTAGTGAGAGATTATTTTGTAGTAATCACAGAAAAATGTGGAATTCAGCACTATCTGAACTTATCCCCTGGTCACTGTTAAGCAATTTACCACACATACCCAAAACAGAACTATTTTTTAATAGTATTAGTCAACGGATAATAACATCTACGTTTTGCCTAATGGTATCCTTTTTTATAAGCCTTCTAAAGCATTCAGTACTCAAAAACACAATTCTAGGCTGTCCTTCTAATGCTTAATCAAATTGAGAAGACTTAAACTGAGATGTATACGAAACATTACTTTGCCATGCTTGTTAACTATGGAGGTCAATTCACATTAGAAAAATGTTGATTCACCAGATTGTTCATCTAGTTGATTTTTTCATGATTTGGAAATTGCTTATTGCATTTACACAGTACAATATGTACAGACCCTTGAAAAGTTCTAAAAATAATAGCAATCAAGCGGGTAGCAACAAACATTCTGCTAGCACTGAAATTATAAGCTTGGAAATCCACTTAAAATTAAAACAAACCAGAAACTCTTAGAAAAATTAATAACTTTATGTCTAGATCATAAAATGTGCAAGATGATCGTGGGTCATCTTCCTTTACCAGATTGTAAGGAACCGTCAAGTGTACTGGAGTCATCTCAAAATGACTCAAATCAATTTAAAGAGGCTCTCACTAATCAAAGACGGGGATTTTATGAATATCAGTATAGTTATGATTTCAACGTGTTTAAATCCATCAATTGTGTTTAAATTCCATGATTTTATAAAGGTGATTTTTAAATTCACTATTACACATAAAATCTAATGGATCCCTCTGGAAGGTATTAGAAAGCCAACTCTATTTTGAAACATAAATATAGAGAGGGAATTGAGCATTTGGCTTGTCTTTTCTACACAAATGTCACCAGTGATAACAAAATTGTAAATATGACAAAATTTCTCTTTATAAAAGTAGGAAAGGAAAACCCTATTTGCCCTCTCTTGCTTTGAATATCCCTTGCTTTTGGCTCTAACATCCCAAAAAACAGACAACAAGACATTACATGCCACTGGACAAAAGCCATGTTACTATCTATGAAATGGTCTTGCTCCAAAATAAAATCAAACCTCAATATGATTAAACCTCTGGAGTCAACAACCAAGGAAATGCCAAGGACAAAGGAATACTCTTGATGCAAAATATTTCATGTTTTTACCAAGAATCATCATTTCTTTGACTTCTTACTTGTTCTTTTTTCCTTTAGTGAGCACTACCAATGCCTTTCTTTTTAGAGGTATTTTCAAAAAAATCCAATGCTTTGTTTTCTTAATTTTTAAGCTACTGCATAAGCAACCATAACCAGGAAATAGCAATACTTTCTTGGGCTATGGTTGCAAAATAGTCAATTGGGCTCATTCATTAGCTGTATTACTCACCAGTTTTTAAAAATGTTTGATTCAAGCTTGTGCCATAGCTCAATCATAAATTACTACAGGTCATGGACATCTGGTGTCATACTGTATTAGCAGAACCTGTGAATGTGAAGTCAACAAATTTAATTGGTCTGATTTAATATCTGCCATATTTATAAGGCAAAAGAAACATGATATCATGAGCAAGTGTTAATGGGCCTTTCCCTCCATCCCATAGACAAAATCTAAACATATTTATCACTCAGTGTAGATAATTGTTAATAAATTTCATGAAACAGAAAAAAAAGTTAATGTTTTTTTAATGTTTTTTTTTAATAGTCAATGTTTAGATACTTATTTTTGTAGAAAATCAATTTCAAATTAACCAGGTTTTCCTTCACTTTCCTCAGGCCCTTCCTTATTGTCTGCTTTCTATTTGCACTCAAGTGAACTTCCTTTTTGGCGACTCTTTTAAGAAGAAAACAAAACATAATATTTTTACATCTATATTCTAAAATACTCAAAGCTGAGATATTTTCCTTGAAGGAAATACATGTGATTTGCAAAATACAGTATTGGACATTCAAAATTATAAATTTTAAGGGGATCAAGCCTTAACAGTTTATTTCTTTTTAACAGCTTAAACCATAAATAACAGACTGGAAACATTTCAAAATTTATTTTCTGCCTTATCTTTCCTCAATCTCAACTTAAGAAAATGATGACTTTGTTTTTTGAACAAACTCAATAGATTGCATAAAATTATATCCACATAAATTTAGCATATATTTTAACCTGCCAATAGTGTTATTGTTACAAATGTTGAAGGCAAGTCTACTTAACTTTGTGGAATAAAAATGATTTTACAAATCTATAAAGGGGCAAAACTAACCACTTTTTAATTTAAAAATTATGTGAGGGCAGCCCAGGTGGCTCAACAGTTTAGTGCCACCTTCAACCCAGGTCATGATGCTGCAGACCCAGGATCGAGTCCCACGTCGGGCTCCCTGCATGGAGCCTGCTTCTCCCTCTGCCTGTGTCTCTGCTGCCTCTCTCTCTCTCTCTGTCTCTCTCTCTCTCTCTGTGTTTCTCATGAATAAAGAAATAAAAGCTTTAGAAAAATTATGTGAACAACTATCTTAAAATATATTAAAGTAGAACCTTTTAATATTGAAATACTAATAATAAATACATATATAAATATGGATTGATACATCAACATTTTAAATTATTAATTGGCTTAAGTTTAGTACCAAAAGAGGACACCTAGGTGCTCAGCAATTGAGCTTCTGCCTTTGGCTCAGAGTGTGATCCCAGTCCAGGTATTGAGTCCCACATCGGGCTCCCTGTGAGGAACCTGCTTCTCCCTCTGTCCCTGTCTCTGTCTCTCTCTCTCTCTGTGTCTCTCATGAATAAATAAATAATAATTAAAAAAATAGCTTAGTACCTAAGAGCTTAAGACAGGTTAAAAAGGCTGGAGGAACTTTTGTTAATGATGGTCAAAGACAAGAATTTTCTTTTTCTTGCAAAACACGTAGAACTGATAAAGGTAAACACACACACACACACACACACACACACACACAGCCATACCACACACCTACAAAAATCAGGGTATCAACAAGGAAAAGGAAAATAACACTCAGGTTTCAGGAAAGATGGAAAACAGGGGGGCTCTGGGTGCATTCACAACAAAAATGTGTGAACATTATTCCCTAGGACCTTGCCCCATCTTGCGATTCCTTCTGTCTTTGTATACGAATTGTCATAAATGGGAGACAGTTTGACTGACTACTGACACAATCAATTATTTTCCTTTTCTAGTCAAGGATGAAAGAGGAAAACAGCCCAGTCTCTTCCTGAATAGAGAAAGACCCATTTCTTCCCGCTTGTGTTTCTGCTTTACCAGACACACAAAGCGTGGTAAAGGAGAAACACTTCTGACACTTTCGGTCACTTATGTGTGGGATTTTTTTCTTCCACACCAAGTAATTTTCAATAATGTCAGCTGGATATCCCACAATTTAACTCCATTCTGACACCATCAGTTTGGAGGTAGTGTCAGATCCCATAGGTGAAGGGCTCAGGCCTATGAGATTGTCCCCCACTTCAGATGCCAATCACAAGTGGTAGGTCCCAGGTTATTACCCACAACTTCTGTCTGATTTGGCTACATATCAGAGGTTCCATGACCTCGTCCTAAAGTTCAATTAATTTGCGAGAGAGGCTCATGAATTTGGGAAACACTTATTTACATTTACCAGTTTATTGAAGGACATGATAAAGGATAACATATAAAACAGCCAGATGAAGAAACACTTAGGGTAAGAGTCTGGGAGTGTCCTGAGCCCAGGAGCTTCTGTCCCCATGGAGTTGGGGTGTATTACCCTTCCAGTGTGGATGTATTCTCCCACTTGAAAGCTCTCTGAACTCCTTACTGTTGGGATTTTTATATGTGATGTTTCTTCAAGTAGGCATGATAAGTTAAACTCCATTTCCAGCCCTTTTTTTCTCTTGAGAAGTGGGTAGGGTAGGGCTGAAAATTTCGACTTTCTAATCATGGCGTGGTCTTTCTGATGACCAGTCCTCACCTAGGAGCCCATTCAGGGTTGCTTCATGAGGACAAAAGATGTTCTCTGTGTTCTTATCACTTAGGAATGTATAGGGTTTTAGGAACCCTGTGTCAGGGGTATAATTAAACAAACAAATGAATGGGCCAAAGTCTCTAAGTTCAATTGAAAGAACCTATTTAGGATTAAGGAACTTTCCCACATGAGACAATTATATCTAATTTTGATTGGCTCTATTTGTTTTTAAGTTCCTTTGCTATTGTTATTGTCATGTCCAGTAACTACCTTTCTTATATCTGTTCTTTCCTGTCCACTGGAGCTATATGAAGCACATCTGCTTCACTCTATATTGCAACACTTAAAGTAGAGAAGATTATTATCATATCCCCCTCAAATACAATGACTTTTTTTTAAGGCAAACATGCTTTTTTTTCATTTTCTTGACATGATATAGTTTTTGGTTTTTCATCTACATCTCCCATTTCTTATCAGATAATATTGCTTGAATTTTTAAGATATACTATTAAGTCTGTATATCGAATCCTGAATATTTATAGGATAAGCTGACCAACAAGAAAGATATGGGGATTATCAGTCATTTTGTCATATAAGCTATATTATATGAGCCCACTCTAGTTTTATGGTAACCTTTAACACTCATGATCTCAAAGGTTCAAATAAATTATGCCATCAAAGAAAAGCTATACTCCTTCTTTAGACATGATTCTATCTTGCACCTGATGAATTATCCTGGAGGTCTTATGTGGGGCTTTATAAAATTTATTTTTATTATATATATAAAATATTATATATTTTTATTTGTATCATATATTATATATGTATTATATATATAATATAACCTTTCATCTTGAGGTTCATGGCATTGACATAGTTTGACAAATTCTCATTAAAGCAAATGGCAAAAGTATAATTACAGTCAGGACTGGTCTGATGAAAGAGTTGTATGATATAATGAACTTTCCCTTAAAATTGATGTTGATCACTACTTAATCAGCACTTTCTGGAATGTCTATTCAAACATAAACATTCCTGTAGCTGTTCCGTTATACAGACCTTATATTATCTTACACATCCATGAGATTAGTCTGTGAAAAATACTAAATTATATTATTTAGGGGAAAAAAAAGTACTTTATAATTATGAGATTCCTTTGCTCTATGCTTCTAACATACTTTAAAAAAAGCAATGAATTAAACTGGGGTATTGTAATCCTAGTAAACCCTTGCTAGTTCCCTCTGTCTGTGGTGTCTTTTATTAATTTTTTATAAATAGTCTTATAAAATTTGTCTTCATAATATCTCTCAAGGAATTAATATCAGGGTCTTTGGCACAAAGTGTAACATCCAACTAGTTCCTGTCTTTCCAAAATCACTAATACACCTGCATCTCTTCACCTAATGGCTCTCTAGTTTCCACTGTCACTAAAAGATCAACAGAGATATAGGATTAAATCTGCAAAATCTCCCTACACTCTGAATTGTCCTTTGAATTCACTCAGAGATTTAAATTTATTCAGAGCATTTGGTTGCCCTTTTGTAACTTCTTCACATATATTTTAGCATATTCTTCCTAATAGTTATTTTAGCACAATAGTAACACTCCAAATATACTTAATGAATGAGTGCATAAAATCATTACATTAACTAATTTAAATTTTTTTAGAATCTCTCAAAAATGTATATGAAATTTGTTGTTAAATTAATGAGAAAAATATAAAATATTAATGGAAGCTTTTATGTTATCATCTGAAATATCCCTATCCTTTATTCACGGTTTTAAACATATTTCACTATTTTTATAATCTTTTATAGTTATTCATTGTAAGAAATGAAAAGTTTAGCACAAAAAACACTACTAGATTCTTTTTGAACAAGAGTCTATTTGACAAGGAGTTCAATTTCACTTCAAATCTTAAAAAGAATCAGATGAAATTGAAGACTCAGTACATAGAAGTTACTTATTGGAAAAAATATATTATTTATAAAAAATAAGCTGTAATTCTTCAAATTTTTTCGATATTTACCATAACCAATATTTACCATTTACCATAATACTTTTGCTTTATTTTTGATACTAAATGTTTATATAGGTGAACATTTTAAAAAGTAGTCTCCAATTACCATAACAGATTTTTCTTTCTTTTTTTTTTTTTTCATAACGGATTTTTCAATCACCTCCAAGGGAAGGCCACACATTTATTGCCCTCACTCTTTAAAACAGTCATGTCCCATGACAATGGGAGATTTCAAATAGTTCATGAATTTTCTCTGCCATAAGCCCAGGTCTTGGCACACAATAGGTGTTCAATAAATGTTAACAGAATGATCAATGAATATATTCACACAAAACAATTCCAAACTTTGAAGAGTGATGTTTTTGAGCAGTTTTTCCTCTGTAAGCAATTGTATTAAATTCTGAACCACAGTCACAATGAATTCCTCACACAATTCACCATGAATTCTGAAAGCAAGCTCCAAAATCTTCATAGTGTCAAAAGGAGTTTGACATAAATCATATGAAGCAGATCATATTGGAATAAACTTCAAATAATATTTCCTAAGCTTGTATTACTAATAACTGTGAACGCACGTACTGGCACTGCCTAAGGACCCTGATACAACAAATTTACCAAGTAGTCGAACTCACTATTCTCTCAGTATTTACTCATAATATATTTATATAATTTATAACATATACAATATAATGTAATTTATATTATTTATATTTACATATAGCCACTTAGTATTACAGTACAATAAATATTATAGCAAAATAGCCATATTGCAAAGAAAATAAAGAGAAATAAATACAGATAAAATAAAATAAAGAGAAATCAATAAATAGAAAGAAAAGTAAGGGAAAAGAGAAAGGGCAGGAGCAGGAAGGCCAGGAGAGAGAGGAGAATGGAAACGTAGAGGAGAGAAAGGGAGAGGAAAGAAATAGTTAACACAGTCAAGGTTTCTCAGTGGTTTTCTTACAGAATGGAGACATCATTCAAAATCTCCAAGTAAGAACCCACAGAAGTTCTGTATTTCCACTAAGACTTGTATGTCCCATTCCCCAAAAAATGACCCTCAATTACAGCAAGTGACATTTAGATCATTTCAATAGAAGACACTGAAATGCATAACAGCTTGAGCTATCTTTTTCTTTAGAGGTTTTAAGAACAGACTGACATTTTGCAGCATTTGATATGCATTTTTCCCCAAATAAAAGAGCATAAATTAGATGAATGCACACATGTTTCTGTCCAGTCTGTGAACAAATATATTGTAATTGATATTTGAGACTGTATCTCATTTAAACACACACACACACACATTTTCTCTAGTCATCTAGTATTAAGATTATATCCAGCTTCATATAACAAAAAATTCAAATAACAAATAAGACTTGAAAAAAGCACTCCAACCAATCTATGAGAACATTATTGTTAGAGACCTAAACTCTGTTTCTTTTTTCTGTCAAATCATTATTAGCCAATTCCTTACATATTCAACATCATGTCAAGGTTCAAGATACTTACTGAAGCTCCGGCCACCAGGTGTGCATTCTAGGAAGGAGGAAGAAAGGTGATGATGGGATGAGGATAGTGTCTGCTACTTACTTTATTTTTCATTTGAAGTAAAATTTACAGGAAATGAAATGCATGAATACAAAATGTGCAATTTGATGAGTTTTGAAACATGCATACATGAAACCATGGCTTTCATCAGGAAATAGATTATTTCTACCACTCTAGAGAATTCCCTCATGCCTGATTCCTATCAAGCTCTACTCTAGCTAGAAAACACTCTATTTCTTACTCTATGAGTTCATTTTATCTGTTTTTTATTCATTTGTTTTTGTTTTGTTTTTGTTTTTGGTCACATAGCAGGCATAATATTTTTAGTACTTCCTCATGTTGCATTCATCATTAATTCTTTGCTTTTTATTTTTTTAAGATGATATTTATTTATTTGAGAGACAGAATGTGTACCAGTAGAGTCAGGGGCAGGAGAGGAGGGAGTGGGAGAAGCAGACTCCCCAATGAGCAGGGAGCCCAATGCAGGGCTCGAATCTCAGGACCCCGAGATCGCGACTTGAGCCAAAGGCAGGCACTTAAAGGACTGAGCCACCCAGGGTCCCCAGTTCTCTGCATTTTAAATTGCCAAGTAGTTTCCCACTATGTAAGCATATCAAATGTTAATCTAGTCTTCTGTTAATGGATGTTTGGATTGTTTCCAGTTTGGGGCTATTATGAAGAAAGTTGCTGCAAACATTCTTGAACAAATGCTTTTGTGGATATTTGGATAAATAGCTAAATATTTGGGTAAACTTCATTTGGGAGTGAAATCGCTAATCATAGTATGCTTAATTTTATAAAAACTGCCAGAATTTTCCCAAGTGGTAGCATTTTTTTTTTTTTTTTTTTTTTTTTTTTTTACTTCAACCAACAATATTCCAATGGTTCACATCTTTGCTAATGTTTGGTTTGGCAGGTTTTAAAATTTTACACTTTCTAGTGTATCACAATGTGATTTTAATCTGCATTTTTCTGATTATGAGTGATAGCTAATATATTTCATGTGATTGTTGGCCATCTGTACATGTTCTGTGAAGTGTTATTTAGTCTTTGACTTTTTACAAATGAGCTATTTGTCTATTTACTTATGGATTTGTTGTAGCTATTTATGTATTCTAGATGCAAGTCCTTTGTTAGATATAAGCATTTTTTTAAGATTTTATTTATTTATTCATGAGACACAGAGAGAGAGAGAGAGAGAGGCAGAGACACAGGCAAAGGGAGAAGCAGGCTTCTTGCAGGGAGCCTGATGTGGGACTTGATCCTGGATCCTGGATCCTGGGATCTGGCCCTGAGCCAAAGGCAGACTGCTCAACTGCTGAGCCACCCAGGCGTCCCAGATATAAACATTTCAAGTGTATTTTTAAGCCTTTGGCTTCTTTTTTCATTTCCTTAATGATGTCTTTTAATTTTAATGACATTCAGGTTGTTTTTTGTGAGGCTAGTGTGTTTATTGTTGAACAATCTTTGCTTGCCACAAATTTGCAAAATCATCATCCTGTGTTTTCTATCACAAGCTCTAAGATCTTTTCATTTCCCTGCTTTAAAATTAGTCAGGATGCCTGGGTGTATGGTTCAGTTGGTTAAGTGTTTGCCTTTGGCTCAGATCATGATCTCAGGATCCTGGGACTGAATTCCACATAGGGTTCCTTGCTCATTGGGGAGTCTGCTTCTCTCTCTACATGCCTCTCCCTTTGCCTGTGTTCTCTCTCTGACAAATAAATAAAATCTTTTAAAAATTTTTAAATAAAATTAATTTGTAAAGTTTTGAAAAAGAAAATCCTAGCCTACTGAGATTTGCATTGGGATTTATTTGAATCTAGATATCAATTTGAAGAGTATTGAATTTTCCAACCTACAAACATGGTGTATTTCTCCATCTTTAAGATTGTCTCAAACTTCTTTTGACAATGTGTGTGTGTGTGTATAATTTTTCAGTGTACAGAAATCCTGCATACATTTTGTCAAATGTATCGATATTAATGAGGAATATGATCTTACTAGTTTCCTTTTCTTTTAAATGTTAGAAATATATCTTCTGTGTATTTGAAAGAGTTTGTGTAAGATCATTATTACTTTTCTTTTTTTTTCTTTTTTTTTTTTTTCTAAGGGTTCAATGTTCAGTTTCCTTTAATGATCCCCATCTCTCTGAAGGGCAGGTACAGGCAGCTAGGCGATGATGACAAGAGATGTTTACTTGAAGATCTTGCCCTGATTGAAGGTTTTGCCCACATGCTGGAAGGCCCCCTCCCAGGAAAAGTACTCTCGAACCAGCATCTGGGTCTCCTCGCTGCCAGGATCCAGTTTCCGCCACGTATAGGACTCGTAGTCCACCTGCCAATCTGGACTCAGCTGGAAAGGCAAGCTCCTGGCCTAGGAAGACCCAGACTCCAGAAATGGAGCTGCTGTTGTTGGATCCAAAGAAGATGACACTGGCAAAGGCATTCTTCCTCAGCTTGTCCAACCGTTGGAACATTCCAATGATGAGGTTACAACTCATAAAGGTCTGAGTGAGCTCCTCAGGGAAGCGGTACTCAGCGTACCACAGGGACCAGCCATCCTTATCGAAGTGCTCCCAGAAATACGGCAGTGCCACAGTGAGAGTGTCCTCATTGGAGTACTTGTGCTTAAATTCTTCCAACACAAAGGTACTCTTGGGCAGGTGAGCAAAGGGGTCTTTGGCCTTTGGCTCAGCAGCCAGTGCCTGCTCACATTCATCCATTTCCTCCTCAGGAGCAGGGGCCCCTCCTCAGGAGCAGGGGCAGCAGCCTTCTTCTCCTCTTTCCGCTCAGCCTGGGGCTTCTGCTTCTCTTCCCGAGAACCCTTCTCTTTCCGTGGGGTGTCTTTTTTAGGTTGGCTCTCTGCAAACCTTTTAGCATCAAACTGGGCCATCTTCTCACAGAGTTTCACCTCCCCCAAGACAGCCCAGAACTGGGGCTGGTTAATGCAGGTAAGGAACCAGCGGTTGGTATTGGGGAAGGCCTGACGGAAAGAAGGCTCCAGGACCTGTTTATAGAGGCACAACAGGGTGCAGACAACTGTAATGTCAGCCAGTGTCACACGTTCGCCCACCAGAAAAGTCCTCGTCTTCAAATGAGTATCCAGGAGCCCCAGAATTCGCCTCACTTCCTCCTTTGCATTCTCTGTGGCCTGCTTGTTGTGGTGCATGATGCCCAAGGTAGGAAACACCCAGGTACTGGCTGGGGGCACTATGTCGCTATCAGCAAAGCTCACCCACTGCACCACCTGGGCTGCTGCCTCTGGAGTATTTCCCCACAGCTCCTCATTGCTCACATAGTAGGCAATGGCACTGCTCTCAAACACACAGAATCCATCATCACCCTCAAATGCTGGAACCTGGCTGGCAGGAAATTTATGGAGAAATTCAGGGGTGCGGTTGGTTTGGCCAAAGTGGAAGTGGGGTGGTGCGGAGAGCACGCTGACCTGAGCCCCGCTGTAATGAGCAAATGAGAGCCTTGAAGGCCCTCTAGTTTTCAAGATATGTGTACAGGGTCCCGGCCGCCCTGGTGATTCCGCAGAGAAAGCCATTATTACTTTTCTTTAAATGTTTGATAGAATTTCCCACTGAAGCCATTTGGGCCTAGAGTTTTTTTTTTTTTTTTTTCTGGAAGGTTTTATTATAAATTCAATTTATTTAATAACTATAAGGATACTTAAATTTTCTACTTTTGTCTTCATCAGTTGAGTAGGTTTTAATTATCAAGAGTTTGCTTATTTCATCCATGCTGTTGGGTTAACTGCCATAAAGTTGTTTATAATATTTTTTATCCTGTAGTGATCTCTTCCCTTCTCTCCGTCTTCCTCTTGTGCTCCTTCTTGCTCTCCTATCTGTCTTAGTGGAGCTTAATAATTCCACTAACCTGTTTTTTAAAATATCTTACCTCGATCATTTGTATTTTTTTCTATTTTATCAATTTTCCATTTCCATTATGGTACACAAATTTTCCTGCTTCTTCATATCACTAGGGGTTTTTTATTTTGTACTGGACATTCTGGGTGTTTGGTTTTTGCTGCTAATCTTCAAAAGATGTTATCTATTGTTTTTATAGGCCGATTAATTACTGAGAGACCCCTTTGATCCTTCATTCTTTGTTAGGGCTGGTCTAGTCCATCTCAGTTTTGTCCTTAGTCCCAGGGAGTATCTTTTATTTTAGAGAATATGGCGGTCATCTCTTTTTCTCTCAAGGGTAAAGGTCCTGCTTTATCTGTTGCTCACTGCTTTAGAAAAGCTGTGTGACACATTGTTTATATATCAGTTTGTGGTAAGTGGGTTTTACAGTAGCAAAAGGGCAAGTCAAGTATCAATTACTCAGTCATGGGTAGAAAGGAAACCTTGGTGAGACCTCTTTTAAGAGTTTTACCAGAAATCCCACCCATATTTGTGCTCAGATGTTGCTGACCACACCCACCCAAGAAAGGAATGGAAAACACCATGTTAGTTAGGCTTTTGGTCACCTCCAACAACATAAAAGTCTGTTCCTAAAGAAAGGGAGACTGAATGTTAGATAGCTAACTAGCGCTGAGTATAAATCATTTACTTCCTTCAGGGTGTTTTATAACTGTAAATGACAATTGTCAATGATAATTATAAATGACAACAATGAGTATTGAATCGATCATGCCCAGAATGTTTGTAAGATCATGTCACTGAGAATAAACAAATCTATAGAGAGTAAAGAATTGTCATCTGATTTTTTTTTTTTTTACCTAAAGGTCCTAACATAATACCTTGCATGTGCCTTAAAACATATTTTTTACTAACTTGATCCAAGCACTGACTGACTTCTATACAATTTTCTAAATCGTGGTGTGAGTTGGTATTCTCAAGTGAAATGTAAAGCAATAAAGAAACAAAGGGAACAGAAATAAACCATTTTTCCTTTTCGATGGCATTCGAATTTAAACTTGAGATTTAAAAAAAAAAAAATCTTCCTTGAAAGTAGCAGAGAAAACTAATCCAGAGTAATTTTGCAATTCATAGAATATTATGCAGTTAATAGGTGCTCTTGAGGAATCTACTTATTCCATAAATGCTTGTGATAGCTTTTCCCAGCTCCACACCAAAGGAACAAGAGCTGGTCATCATATTTCCTGTGTATAACCTTGAACTTTCCTTTTCAAGGAAAGGGTAACACTACTGAGCTTGGCCAATCATATTTTTTTATGCAAGTAGGTCTTAAATGAGGTTCAGGAATGGGAGGCCTATCTGGCTGCTTAATATCAGGGGCTTTCCTGTAGTCACATCCACAGAAAGGTGATAAAAGTGGTCATCAATAAGAGAAAACAAATCAGATATAAAAAGCTGATCATAGCTCAGATTTACCTCAAATTTAATTTTATATATCCTGTCCTAAGATTGTGTAAAAAAAAGACCATATGTTCTAATATGTTTTCCCCTTTTTAGCATAAACTATCTGAATCAGTTTGTTCTTGCAACAGAATGGTTTTTGATTGAGCTCTAATACATTTTCCCTTTTTAGCATAAACTACCTGAATCAGTTTGTTCTTGCAACAAAATGCTTTTGATTGAACAAAATGCTCAATAATCTATCTGTATCTAATTTTAGATGAAATTGAATTAAAATGAGATGATATGTATTTTCTTTCTTGATTAGTTGTGTATAAGTTTTCCATGATTTAATACAGGTAATGACATTCAATTTTTATAAACTATTTATGGAATCCAGTTATGATGAACAAGTAGTAATCCCTATGTGTAGTGCACTAAAGGACATCCTGCTATAAGAATTACTTTCAAAAAGTATTGCTTTCTTAGCCCTTGTTAAAGTAAAAAAAAATGAATTTGGAGTTAGATGATCTGGCTTTACTCCTACTGACCATATCTGTTACCATGAGAAAATAACAAAAAGACTGAGAATTGGTTTTATCAAATAAAATACCAGCTATTACCACCTCATATGGTTGATGTAAAAGTCATACAAGGTAATATATAACATGTGAAGTCATTTGCACAAAAGAAAAATACTTTTGATTGATTGGGTGTGTGTTATGGTGGCAGGCCCCGAGTTTTTCAATTTACATACATGTAATCTTAGCTTCATAATAATTCCTCCCTGAATACAAGGAAAGAATAAATCTAATATAGTTGGGTTTACGCTGCCTTAGATGTTTTTGTAATTTATTCTTGCAAAGAAAGTTGGTATTAATATATCCACAACAAGAATGTTATACATTTTGACTATCTACTCTGGGGGGAAAAATCTATGATATCATAATGAACTATAATTGTAAGTAATCCTTCTGAATAGTCTTAGAAAACTGCCTGCAATTACATGAAAGAGCATAAGGCATCCTGGGGCCTTTTACCAGCTGTTTCCCGTCATCATGTCAGTCCTTGGAATTAGAAAATTTTAGATTCAAATGGGTTTGATCAGGCAAGGACATCGTGAAACAAATGAAGACTTTGATAGACTTCTCCAGTGGCGACATGATGAATTTCATTCTTGCTATAGGATCTTATCCAATTATATTCCAGACAAGCTGTGACAGGTGGACTCAGCATCCTGTGCTACAGGCTGATGAATATCTGCCAGCATAACGTCTTTCCCAAATTTATTTTACCATAAATATCAACTAGGAAAAAGCAGTATTTTTCCCAAAGTAATGGAACATATTCACATAAGGTATACTTCCAACTTTGCAGGATGAGGCAAAATACTAACGAAATAATCTCATTTCCTTCATGTTTTGAAAACAATGAGAAAGCAGCTTGATGGGACTGTATAAGGCAAAGTATTGGCCAACACATATAAGTGTGAAGACTTCTGATCATTTCCCACCAACCTCACACATGTGAATTCACACACCCTTCCAAATGACTGAGATTACTAAAATGAATATGTAGATCAAGTCTCATTTCATCCCTTGAATCACGTCAGGCCATACTTTCAACACTGCCTCTTGGATCAAATTCTAAAGAGAAAATACCTAATGCCATAGATCCTCTAGTACTACTTCTGTTAGAATTAAACATGAAGATTGCAAAGTGTTAGAGAGACATGAGTTCAGATTATTTTTTTAATTGATTTTACAAAGTGATTTTACTTTCTTAGTTTTATTTAGCTGCTCTGTTATAATGTATATTCTCAGTTCAATAGCAAAAAGAGTCATATAATGTTTAATGTTAAAAAACAGAGAGGTGCCTGAGTGGTTTAGTTGGTTGCGACACTGACTCTTGGTTCTGGCTTGGGTCTTGGTCTCCGGGTCCTGGGATTGAACCTCCTGTTGGGCCCCACACTCACCAGTCAGCTTGAGGATATTGTCTCTCTCTCTTCCACTCCTCACCCGCTTTCTAAATATTTTTTAAAAATTGTTTCAGCCTCTTTTATGGTGCTTGTAAAGCAGCTTCTGTGCAATACACGTGCAAAAAGACCAGAAGGAAAGAATAAAGACAAAGAAAGAATAGAGTCAGCGAAGGAGTTGGAGGAGAGAAGAGACTGGAAAAGATGAGGATTAGGTCAACCATTTCTCTGACTTTCTTCAGAGCTTTAGGCACACTGACAGCAAGAAAGACTGATAGATGCCAGGCCTTTGCAAAGAGTGGCATTAAAACTGTGACTGCAGGGAGATAAATAAATATGAAAAATATGCCAAAGCTGAGATAGTTTTATATGTGAAGATGTTCGTATGGTCTACTAGGCAGGGAAAATGTGAACAAAACAAAACAAAATAAAAGCAGTGTGTCCTTATGACCAAAGGTTTTTCAGGGCTCAGTGAAAACACATTTGAGTCACTTGGGAGCAACCTAAATATGAAATTCAACCATGCAGCTGAAGTTGGAGTTGCAGAATCTAAACCTGGACAAGGATGTGAATGAGGTATGAAACCTGTGCAATCACATAAGGGCCCTTGCTGAGTATGGTCCTACACTTGGGTCAAAGCTCTGCTCTCATCATCTTGGTCTTAAAGTTCTTAGTTGACCCAGCAATTTCAGTGCTTGGGATTTACCCCAAAGATACTGATGCAGTGAAATGGCGCGACACCTGCACCCCAATGTTTATAGCAGCGATGTCCACAATAGCCAAACTGTGGAAGGAGCCTTGGTGTACATTGACAGATGAATGGATAAAGAAGCTGTGGTCTATATATACAATGGAATATTAGCCATTAGAAACGATGAATACCCACCATTTGCTTCGACGTGGATGGAACTGGAGGGTATTATGCTGAGTGAAGTAAGTCAATCGGAGAAGGACAAACATTATATGGTCTCATTCATTTGGGGAATATAAAAAATAGTGAAAGGGAATAAAGGGGAAAGGAGAGAAAATGAGTGGGAAATATCAGTGAGGGAGACAGAACCTGAGAGACTCCTAACTCTGGGAATCGAACTAGGGGTAGTGGAAAGGGAGGTGGGTGGGGGGATGGGGTGACTGGGTGACAGGCACTGAGGGGGGCACTTGACGGGATGAGCACTGGGTGTTATAGTATATGTTGGCAAATCGAACTCCAATAAAAAAATATACAAAAGAAAAAAAAGTTCTTGTGTATTTTGCAAAAGGATCCTGCACTTTCATTTTGCATTGAGCTCCAAATTTTGTAACCAGCCCTGGGGTGAACCACAGAGCTATGTGGACAATGATATTGACATCATATGAGGTAGGACTGTCCACATCATTGACCCTCACGAAGGCCAATGGGTTCCACTAGTGTTGCCAGCAAGAAATCAGGCACCATCTCAGGGATCATGGAGTCTATCTGACAGATATTGCCCCAAATACTTTATAATGGCATAATTATTTTCTTAGTAGTAAGTATCTTTCAAACAAAAAAAGATTTAGAATTAACTATAGAAATTAAGTTGACCAAAGAGTTTAAACAATTTGCATATTTGATCATTCAAATAAGTATGGCATTTGAGAGAATTTAGCCTGTGGCTTATGATTATAATTTGAAATTTTTAACTGAAAAAATAACTTAGGCTTGCATCATCATACTAATTTTATATATAATACTGAAACATTTAAAAGCATCTATCAGTGTATTTATAAATCAATCTTGTTTAGATTCCTTCAATGTATTTGTTAATATCTGGTAGGTTTAGAAATAAAATACAAAACAAAAATTTAAACAGAACATAAAAAAATGTTTTAAAGAACTTATTTTTGAAAAAAAATTAGCTTTATTAAATCACACGTATTAATTTGAAAGACAAAGAAATCCTTTGGAAAATCCTTTCTAAACCCCAAAAGAATAACTTGAGAGTATAGCAATAAGAGCTCACATTATTGAATACTTGAAACATGGAGTGATTGCATCCATTAATTCACTCACTTATTTAACAAATAGTCATTCATCAATGTGCTATGTGTACAATGGTGAACAGATAGAATTGATCATATCCTGCTGTCAGTTAGGTCTGTTGGTGTGGAAAGTTAACATTTCTCATAAACATGGCTTATGGGTAAAATGAGCCCATGTCCTTGATTGACAGCCTGAACAACTAGAATATCAAATATTTTTAACTCATGTTGAATACAATGAAACCCGAGGTATTAACTTATGCCTATAGTTACTAATAATTCTGCTTTACATTCAAAATTTGAGTGGTAAAATATGTGCCTCTACCTTTCAGTGATGGGTTAAGCATCTCACCTAGAAAATGACACAATTATACACACATTCTTTATAACCTAGTGTAGTCCTTCCACAAGAGATAATGTAACTTTAAATTTTCTAGTAGGGCAGCCCCCAGGGTGGCTCAGTGGTTTAGCACCGCCTTCCCCCCAGGGTGTGATCCTGGAGACCCAGGATCGAGTTCCATATCAGGCTCCCTGCATGGAGCCTGCTTCTCCCTCTGCCTGTGTCTCTGTCTCTCTCTCTGTCTCTCTCTCATGAATAAATAAATAAAATCTTTAAAAAATTAAATAAAAATAAATAAATTTTCTAGTAGCCACCCTGAAAAGAGTAAAAATAAGTAGGTAAAGTCAATTGCTATAGGATGCTTTATGTAACTCATATTTCCATAGGTTTATCTTTTAAATATATAGCACTAACCACATTCCAGATACTCAATAGACAGATGTGCCAGTGGCTACCATATTGGACTACACAGATCTCAGTCTTTTCCTTCCATGCCATGCCTTCAACTTGTACATCAGCAGGGTCACCACACAAAAGTAGCCTTGCCTGTGGTTGAAACATACATCTTTTATCAGTTGCCTTCAGCAGATAGAAAGGCTGCTCCAGGAGGCTTTCCGTGGTTAAAAGAGATAAATATGTTTCCGATTTGAGATTCTCCACAAGACCCTGCTGCACAAAAACTTCCTTTTTTTTTTTTTTTTTTTTGCACAAAAACTTCTTAACATGGTTGTGTTCCTTGTGAGGCATGTTTCCATTGTGTTCAACAGCAGATATAAATTGCTTGTCATTCAAGTAGATGAGGCTATGTGAGTTAGCTGAGCTGAAGGAGGTTCGCAAACCAAGACACAAGATTGGTCATGGATTTTCTCACTGTGCTGACTTCCTCATTGAACAAATGGTTCATTCTAGGACAGAGTTTAAAATCACTCAGTACATGATTGCATGTATAGGAACACCTTGGTATAAGTTGCATACCATTAAGTGTTATTTATGTCAATGGCCTTTTGTTTCTGTTCACACGCACCAGTTCTAGTCCCTGGGAACGTTGCTAAACAACATTGGGTGTAGCAGCACCCAACATAACAGGAGCAACAAGTTCCAAAGTAGCTTCAGAAGGAAGGAATTAAGATAATCTAATTTTAGTACTTTTCCATGCCCTGACTGAAAATATGAGATTCTGGGTAGTAAGCACACCTCAATATCTCTGGCTTGTCTTCCCCCAAACAAACTTTGAAGGACTATTCAGTATTTAAGGTGCAAATTGTGTTTATATGTGACACTTCAGTCCCATGTTCTAAGTATCTTATATTTAACCATCAGAGGGTACATTTCCATTTTTTATTTTAATAAGAGACAATGTAGAATAATCAATATTCCTCAAATTATTCCACAGAAGGAAACTTAATGGCAGAAATCTATGAATATAGCTTAGAGGAAACAAACTCATGCCAAATGTATTTAAAGTCTCCCTTTATATCTTTAAAATGTTGAGTTAATTTGCATCTTGCTATATATGTGTTGGATCTCTCAAATAAATCATGTATTTCCCCAAAAATGCTTGAGAAAAAAAAACCACCCCAAAGCAGCACAGACTGTATCTCCCTATTCAGAACCATTTGGATTTTTATCCTGGTGGATGAACTTGGATAAGTCACACCAACTTAATGAAATTCAGTTCCTTCATAACTAAATTTGTAATAATTCAAAAATCACAGAGTTGCTAAGGGATTAAATAAAGTTTTATGAACAAAATTTCCTTCAGCACAGAGAGGAGAGTTTTTGTGTGCCTGCTGTTTCTTCTCTCTACCTTACCTCCTTCAGACATGCATTTTTTGTTTGTTTGTTTAACAAATGATTATGGATCCTGTCATATCCCTGTGCCACTTACTAGGAAAGCAGTGCTGTTAGAAACATATCTGGTGTCCTTCTTTGTGGAGATTGCACATGAGTTTATCCATAGAACTGCTGGCTCACTATTTCCTACTAAAAAGATACATTATAAATGCCCATTGAATCAATAAGAAGGAAATGAAAAAAAAAACTGTTAATGTACATTAACAGAAACAGTGTAAAGTTGTGTCATTTTAACAACTGTCTCTGGAATGTTTTTAATATTGGAATAAAGAGGAAGGCAGTAACCTCTCCCTCTATCCTTTGAAGTGGTTATTTAATCTGTGACATCAGTGTTGGTACAGTGATTCCCACAGAAATTCATCCAAGGTAAACCCAAGGTGTCTCAATCAGGATGATCCAAGAGTTGACCAAGAAAGGGTGAGAGGTTTCCTACACCTCAGGATTCAGAGAGTGATTTTCATGTTTGTTGTGAACATCAACACAAAACAGCAATAGCAAGAAGGGCCTTTTGGTGTGGTTCTTGACAGTCCGTGGGGAGCCAGTGGGCAAGCAGTCTAATATGAGAAGACAGGAGGAAGGAAATAAATATGTAGGAAAGTTAGTGTGAAAAAACTCTGGGACTAGAGTAAGTCTTTATGTTTGAACTAAAAATGAGAAAGTCCATGCTATGTTGATGGTTTTCACTATGGATTTCTCTGAAGTTCTGCTGCTCGGTCTTATGTTGAACACAAATATCCTTTATGTATATTGGGTCTCAGAGTAAGATCTCCTGTGTAAAAACAAGTGTTCCTATAGTTAAAAAATGTAATCTACACAAAGTTTTAATTTTCATCATATGCTAAAAGTCTACATTTCTGATGACGAAAAAAGAAGCATACTTTTTTGACCAATCTTTTGTTGAATTCATAATGATATGAAAAAAATGCTTTTTTCCCCCCTAGTTTTTAATTAATGAGAGGAAATTGCAGCCACTCATTAATCTGATATAAATCATTGGGTGAACTATTTCAAGTGAATAAAAATACCCACTAGCAAAGTCTGAAGTGTTGAAAGCAGTTAGCTCTATTAAGATAGGTATTCATTAAACAAACATTTAGCCCGTCTACACTGGAGTTCCTCCAAGATGAGGTGTGACTTTCTCCTTAAGTCAAACTTAATTATTTAATGGAGCAATTAAAAAGAGTGGATATTTTAGATTATGATTTATGAGGTATGAAGTTACATTACTATATAGCTACGTACCCTGCAAGTTTTCCTTGTGTCCATTAAGGGTGATGAAATCCTCTTATAATTTCTCTATTGAAGAAAACTTACTCATCCTTCAAAAAACAAAGTCATTTCTTTTGGATAGTGTTAAATTTTCATCTGTTTATCTTTAGGCAGCAATAATCTCATTTTTTTTTAAAAGGTCTTAAGGTATGGGAAGTGAATAAGCTATCTCTTCCTGAGATACCAAGTTGAATGACAAACTTACTTGAAGTTGAACTAAACACCAAACGCTGACAAAATTCAAAACATCTTCTTAAAAAAAAAAAAAAACTTACAAAGATGTACTGTAATCTTCTATACAATATAAAATATGTGATAAAGTATTGACTGGCTTCTCGTTGTCAATATTGGAACTTACTCTTTCTTTTTCTTTCTTTTTTTTTTTTTTAAGAGGAACTTACTCTTTCATTCAAGAGGAAAAACAAGCAAATACCATCTTAGACACAACAGATGGAAGCAAGAGGCACTGACACATGTCTCCAGTATTTACATACTTTGTACTACCTCTAGCTTGGATTTTCAGTTCTAAGCTACGCTTCCCTAGTGAATGGGGCAGATCACTATAATATGGGGACTTAGCTAAGTCCTTTGACATATGCAGTGAATGTATTTCACTTTGCCAGAGTGAGGAATAAGATCAAAAGAGTTGCTTCCAATAGTCATATAAATAATGACTTTGAGCCCCATGTCAGTGTGTCCTTTCCTACCAGAAATAACTTATAAAATGTAGCAAATGCAGTTATGGCTTCCTAGTGTACTGTGTAAATCATTTGCATAAATTAAGTTAACCCTCATGAGTTATGAGGTGGATCACGTGGATCATGTTATTATACCATTTTGCAAATGGTAAAATTGGAGCATAGAGTAATTGGCCCTAGGTCTCACAGACAGTATGTGGGAAAGATGAAGAAGATTCAGAATTTTAGCAACTTCTCATTTCTCCCAGTAACTATATTCTTTCCACTATGATGAATTGCTTACACACAATGACCTTGAAGATAGCCATCGATGTCTGTGCCATATTATTGTGCAAATTACAAAATGAAAAGACAACCAATTTCCCATAATTTTCAAATGTTTGGGAGATCATTTAAAAAGAGTATGTTCAGGGATCCCTGGGTGGCGCAGCGGTTTGGCGCCTGCCTTTGGCCCAGGGCGTGATCCTGGAGACCTGGGATCAAATCCCACGTCGGGCTCCCAGTGCATGGAGCCTGCTTCTCCCTCTTCCTGTGTCTCTGCCTCTCTCTCTGTGTGTGTGACTATCATAAATAAATAAAAATTTAAAAAAATAAAAATAAAAAGAGTATGTTCAAGTATACTTTAACTGAATTAAAGAATTAGTTACAAAATAATTTGTAAAGTATCAAATAGTATTTTGAGTATGTGCCATAAATACATCTATAGAGATTTGATATATACAGAAATGATGATTCAATTATCATAAATAGTGGATCATATGTTGAATGATGGTTAAAAAGAAGTTGTATAGCATTAATACAAAATTTAAATATATGCTTATATACATATATAAAATCTTGAAGTGTATATACCAAAAGTTGATGATAATAATTTATCAATGGTTGTTTTTAAATTATAGGCTATTTAAATCTTTAATCTTAAATATCTTTTCTTTCCATAATGGCATCTTGTCTTTTTAATTCCTCTCTGACTCTCTCTGGACCCTTAACAGCTCTCCTACCTCATCAGCTAGAACACAGGGTTCTATTATCCCTCCTGCACCCTCCTGGAACATCACACAGAGCCCACTCTTCAGTGTTACCTCCCTACGTCCTGCTCTCACTTTCAGCTTAGGTCACTCCTGTGCTCCATGCCCTGGAGATGGGCCATCCCTGAAGCAGGAGCACAACTTCCTGAGTCCTCACACTCCTGACAATGACCTTAGCTCCTACTTATTGTTCTTTTCCAAAATGTCTTGCTTATATTTCCCTCCTATAGTTTTATCCTTCATGATATTACAGGTATTTCTATATTCATTTATTTCTTACTCTCTCTCAACCTAAGATTTTTTTGAGAACAGGGGCTGTGTTCAAAGATCTTTTTTTAACATATAGACACTCTAAAGATAGTTCTTCACCTAAAATGACCATTTATATAATAGCTACAAATAGATTAATAATAGATTGATGGTAATAATAGCTGATGCTTCTTGGGTATTTACTTTATGTTGGGTACTGTTCAAAGGGCCAAATTCACACATTCTTATTTAATCTTTATAGCAGCCCAATGAAGTAGGTGTTATGTTTGAATCCAACTACCCAGGTTTGCTTCTAGCACTGGAAGTCTCATGATCTTTAAGACAAACACGCATAGTTGATCACTCGGATATGAATCCCATTTTGTTGATGAGGAAACTGGGCTTAGAGAGTTAAGGAATGTGCCTTAGGTCACAAGATGGTAAATGGAAGAGGTAGGATTCAGATGAGGCACTCTGGCACCAGAGAACCTGCTCTCAATTACTGCATGTGGCATAACAGCATAAAAAGGCCAGAATCAGAGATAAGAGGTAGAATTAATAACTTGCTTTGGAAGAGAGTGACTTTTTTGTATAAAAAATAGAGAAGCTCATCTATTAGTTTTTCCCCCAATGTCATACATATATAAGAAGATTCTAGTCAGGATTCTAGTCAGGATTTTAGCCTAGGATATCTGACTCCTCCAGTTCTGTACTTTACCAGAAGTACAAGAGGTGGCAGGAGGTGAGGCTGCCAACTCTAACTCTAGTGACATTGTGCTGCTGCCCTGCCCAGAAGAAACTTGTCTGGGAACAGAGACATCTAACAACTTGGGATATTAAGATTCTCTTCCCTGAGAAGCTGGGGTTTGACTGGAAGGACAGAGAGACCAAAAAGTCTTAGAAACCTGTCCTCTTAATAGTTCTCTAGGAAGAGAGCTCAAAAACATTGCTGCCGTGCCCCCGGAGAGATTCCTGCTAGTTTTGGCCCCCTCTTCCTCACACGAGCTACACCAGTATTCCCCTTAAAAATTCTCACTTTGGTGAAGGTAGTTAAGCTAGTGTCTGTTGCTCACAATAAGAAAACAAAAAACAAACAAACAACAACAACAAAAAACTTTACCAATGCAAATGGTAAAGACAAAAGTTCTGATGTGGGGACAATCCAACCAGAAAGAGATATTACAGAACAATGAATCTAAGCTTTCCAAAAGTAGGCATCTAGTGTCTTTAGCATCAATATGTCCCAAGAACCTAAAATAGTACCTGCACCTAAAGATGGTTTTAAATGAATTAGTCAATGTAATTCCCAATATAAAGATTGTGATTGATTACATCCAGTTCAGGACCTTTGGTCAGAGGTAAACTCAATCTAAGGCATATTTTTTTTTTGAACAATTGATTATGTTCTTGGGATTTCAGAGTTTTAGACAAAGGTAATGAGGTCCCTCTACATGGGAACATTTGCCATGGTGTGTACAATCCAGTTTCCCTGTGGAATAGAGATCTGAGAGACCATGCAACTTGTCTACCAGTAAAATTTTCCCTATTAGCCATATTTTTAATTTGTACTTGTGGCTCATCAGCAGCATCACTTTGTGTTACACTTAGCTCAGGGAATTGGGATGATGTAATGAATCTAGTGCGAATTTATAAAACTTACTAACAAAAGTCATTATGTGATGCCAGTTATTAATGGTGAGTTACACCTTATATGGTGAGAAAGGATGTTCTTTTAATAGTGTGAATATTTTCTACTTGGAAAAACAAGGGGCACTATAGTGCTGTGGTCAAGCCTATGAACTCTGCTGCTACCATGACCTTGTTCAAACCCCATTTATGAGCTGAGTCACCTTGAGGAAAGTTCTTAACCTCTCTGAGCCTCTCTTTCTTGTCTATAAAGCAGTGATGGTAATTGTGCCTACATCAAATGATTGATGTATTAAGTAGATAATTAGAAAGTACTACAAACAATGCCTATACAAAGTAAACATTTAGTAAAGTATCTATAAGGATTCGAGAGCAATTCATTTATTCAAGAGATAATGACTAAGCATACAGTATGTGCTACACAACAAAAATTCTGAAGGTATATGTGATTGATATAGACTCATTGTTCTAAAAACAATAAAGTTAAATACAGATTAATAGGCATAACCCAAAGATATGAAAGGGAAGGAAAATTGAAGCTCTACTAGATTTGGTAAAGGATTGTTTTCTAGGAAATCAATGGTAATGTTATAGAACTATGTTTTTCCTTCAGAGATTTGGTTAAAAAAATCACTACAGAACATAAGATTCCCACCCAAAAAGACACAGTAATGGAAGCTACAAAAGTCCCACTGTACAATATTAATCATTGGATAACATTATTAAGTGCCCACTGTATACAGAGCCATTGTTTAGACATTCTGCTATTTAAGCAAATCTCTCTGATCCTTGATATTAAGAATGGTATAATATGCTGTATTTCTTTGCTCAGCAATCCTTTTTTTTAATATTTTATTTATTTATTTGACAGAGAGTGAGAACACAGATAAACGGAGTGGCAAGAAGACGGAGAGGGAGAAGCAGGCTCCCTGTTGAGCAGAGAGCCTGACACTGAGCTCAATCCCATGACCTGAGCTGAAGGCAGATGCTTAACTGGCTGAGCCACCCAGGTGCCACCTTTAGCCCACAATCCTTATTTCTTTTAAATAATTTGCCTTCTCTATTCCTTTGCTCTAAAAAAGGCGCTCAAACTCTAATCAGGAGACAGAAACCACCACACAGTTATTTGAACAAGAAAAGTTTGATATAAAAAAATGATTAACTATAGAAGAGTATTGGAGTAAGAAAAGGTTAGCTAATAACAAGTAAAGAGAACCCTAGAGATTTAGGAATACCATTTACAAGAAGAAGCACTAACCCTGGTATACTAGGTTGAAGAGTCATGTACACCCCAAATCTCAGAATGTGGCCTTCTTTGTAAATAGGGTATTTGTGGATATAATTAGTTAATTTAAGATGAGACCATATAGATTAGAGTGGGCTAAAAATCTGGTGACAGGTATTCTTTTAAGGAGATCTTAGAGTCTTTTGCAGAAAGGGCAATACCCATGTGAAGGTAGAGGCAGAGGTTGATATGATGCAATTATAAGCAAAGAATGGATAGAATGCAGACAACCACCAAAAGCAATATGGAAAGAGGAAAGAGATATGGCACATGATGTGATGAGCTCTGGGTGCTATATGCGACTGATAAATTATTGAACACTATATCTGAAGCTAAGTATGTCCTATATGTTAGCTAATTGAATTTCCTCCCTAAAAGAAAGGAAAGGAGAGAGAAGGATGGGATGATTTCCTCTCTCCGAATCTTCAAAAAGGACCAATCAAGCCAATATCTTGACTTTGAACTCCAGAACTGTGAAAGAGTACTTTTCTGTTTTTAAGCCCCAAGTTTGTGGTTATTTGTTGTGGCAGCACTGGAAAATTGATTTCCCTAGAAATCCCTTGGGATTTCCCTAGAGTGACCAAAGAATATCCCCTCCCTCCACTCCCAGAGCTGAGATCTGAACATGCTTGGGGACATCTCAACTGTGGAAGACACACTGTGAGGCCTCATTGGTAGAGCTTCCTGCAGATCTACCTTGCAGGAGCCTGGAGAAGGGGAAAGCCATGCAGAGGTGGTATACTGCCAGAAACATCCCATTGTAACACTTTCCAAGAGGGTTGCTAGGGGAAACCTGCCAGCAGCTGAGTGCCGCTGACCAGTGTGCATTGGACGACCCAGATGCTAGGCATGAGAGAAGCTGCATGAGCTTGAAGACCTGGGTGCTGGAAAAGCTGCACCCTGCCAGAGCCAAGCTGAGCTAGCACAACACAAGAAAGGATAACCTCTTCTTCTTGCAGTATTTTTTCTATACTCTACTGACAGAGCTTCACAATGTGCCAGCTGGCTAAGGAAATACCTTTAAAGGGGCCCAACTCTATTTTCAAAGAATGAAGTGTAATAGATTTGGATAAATAATTGATAACTTGGCTCAGTTGACAATCCTGGTTTTTTGTTGTTGTTGTTTGTTTTGTTTTATTTTATTTTATTTTATTTATTTACATGTCTCTCCCTGAACCCCAGCAGTACGCACTTGAAATTTGGAGAATCCTGGACTGTGCTGATGGGCAGACACCAGGAGAGAGAAATGTCCTTTCTCTTTGTAGCACAAAAACTAGAGGGTATGAATCTAGTGCTGTTAACAGCCTTCGTAATTGCCATAGAGAGTCCACCTGCAAAAACGACAGTCCAATCACAAATGAACTCTGTGATCAGAATATAGAGGCAATGCCCTAGTGATACGGTAGGGGCCCCTGGATCCAGCCTTACCTAAAGCTAATCTACTCCCAAAGTTCCTACATTTATCCATTGTTTGAATTGAGTTTCTGACACTTAAGCCAAAGTATTCCAGCCACCAGGTGATTATCTATAGTCAGGTACAGTCTTCCTTGACCCATTCTCCCACATGCTATATTTAAAGAGTACATTTTTTTTACAGTTGAGTGAATTAGGCTTAAATTCACTGCCTCTGCTTATTAGCTCTTCCCCTATGTGATTTTTGATTTTATCATCTTTAGAAATGGATTAAGCTCTCTCCTGGAATTGGAAAAAAAATCATGTTCAAATAATGTCTGTCACTAGATTCTCATAGTTCAATTTTTGCATTATTGCATTGAAAAAGTCAACTTACACAGCTGCAATATTAAACCACACTCCCCCAAGCAGAGGGTCAAACGATACATATGGAGGAGATTCACTTATGAAAAACACAGGGATAAACCAATAGAGCTCCTTCTGTGTTCACCATACAGTGCTTTTATTTTGTTTGTTTGTTTGTTTTAAATGCAGTTTCTTCAATGTAGCTCAACACATTCTTCATATTATGCTGAAAGCTCTGGCAATAAATATCTCCCCCCCTTCTCCAGGGTCTTAGCAATTTGGAGAAAACTTTGCCCACTTGATTTTCTTCATCTTCACAATAATCTTTTGAGCTACAGAAGGCTAGGGATTGGACGCTCTGATAGGAAGGCTTATATTCACATAGACCCTTTATTCTGAGGAGTTTATTGACTCTTCAAAGGTCAAACAATCCTGAAGAAGCCTTTTGACCCTTTGCTCCGTTCCTGTCCACAGCAGACTGCCTGGCTTCCTCTCATGATACCGCAAATGTTTTCTTTTTTCTCCCAACCTCCCAACCTCTGCCATGGAGTGCTTTAATGTCATTACCACATGGCTTTAAAAAATGGCCAGGTCTCTCTGCACAAATCCAGGCAGTTCTTAGGATTCAGGCCAACTCATTTGTGTGTGTGTGTGTGTGTGTGTGTGTGTGTGTGTGTGAAGTTGGACATTGGGGGGTGTTTAAAATCCAACCCAACCATTTCTGAAAGTATAAAAATACTATTGCCTTTTATGTAATCAGCCAATCTAATTATAACCTCTATAAAGTTGCTTTTTTCCCCATTCTTAAGAAACCCCTTAAAGGAAGAGTTTGATTTTTAAGTGTTTGAATGGCTTCCCTTTATAATTTCCTTACTGTGCCTAAGATTGAAATGCTTTGACAAATACCTGATAGTGTTTGCATTTTCAACTATGTAGTAGTACCAACAAGTTTCTGGCTTTAAAGATAAGCAAAAATACTTGCTGGATTCTTGAGTAAGAAAAGATAAGAAAAGAAAAACAATAAAGACTCAAGCAACTCAGACATTCTTCTGATTTAATTGCTGGAAGTATCTCACATGGTTTACAGGAACTTACACAAGGCAGAACAGGTACAATGTTAGAGAGTTGTTAAAGAACAAAGAGTGAAAAATTATTTGAAATGATATGAAAATAACCTCACAAAAATTAAGATCTATGTAAAAATAAAATAACCCTACTACTCTCAAACCTAGATATGTCACCTGATGTTGTGATCATACATCTGCTTACAGGTTTTTCTCTAAATTCCATTGTACAGTATTGAGGTTGCAATTAAGTCACTAAAGTGTGATTTCTATTGAACCAAAAAGTTTAGCTATTTTCCAACTAAGGGGTTTATCTAATGCATGTGGTGGCATTAATAATTTCATAAGGAACATGGTAGGGCTGAATTTTCAGCTTTCCTTAGGCTCTAAGTACTTGTGCTTTGGATTTCTGATCTGATTGTAATTTCTAAGTTGTGATAACTAAAGTGTACTAATATAGTAGGCTTTCTCTTTTTAACCTAGGGATCAAGTCGCATTTTCTAGACATAATCTCTAATGCAAAAGCATTTTTGAGATGGCAATGAATGATGAAACTGTTAACATTTACATTTTTTAAAAGTGTATAAGTGGTAAATTTAGTATATTAATGATATCAAAATTTACTCATATTTATAGAACTTCTTAAAGATTTATTTTATTTGAGAGAAAGGGAGAGAAAGAGAGGGAGAGGGAGAGGGGGAGGGAGAGGGAGAGGAAGAGGAATAGGGAGAGGGGCAGAGAAAGAAGGAGAGAGAGTCCTAAGCAGACTCTGTGCTGAGTGTGGAGCCCAACCTGGGGCTCGGCATGAGGCTCCATGCAGGGATCCATGCAGGTACTTATTTGAACAGCAGTATCACTATTGTAAGCAATTATACATATATCCATCCGACAATCCTTTTTAAGAAATATATTTTTTAGGTTCTTCTATTTGCAAAACAATATGGCAAGCTTTAAGAATGTGTAAGTATCAATTATGATGTACCTTGTCTTCAAGAACCTTCTAGTCTATTAAGGACTAATAAATGCATATAATTAACTATAATACAAGTGATTCATTTGTAAATGCTTTATACAAAATTTAAAAAGGAGTTTATTAGCTGGGAAGAAGCATAGAATTCCAATTGGAAGAGGTAATGTGGATAAGATCATAAGATTTAGTTATGAGTATATTTGAAGGTAAGGTATTCCAGACAGAGGAGGTCACAGAATTTAAATCAGATAGGTAGGCAATGGTCATACACTTCTGGGGAAGGTTAAATCACCCACAAGTTGAAAGTTCCAGGAAAGTAGATTCTGTTTGTCAGTGCATCTTTGGTACCTAGCCATATGGTACGTTATCAATCATTACTTAATGAAGGAAGGTAGGGTAAATGAGTAATAAGATTCAAAAGCCAGATTGGGCCAGATTGTAAAAAGCCCTGAATGCTAACCTAGAGAATGTGGGTTTTATCTATAGGCAGTAGAGGTGTCTCTGAAGTTTTTATTAGCAGGGAAATGTCACAATAAGCACTTTAAGTTGGGAAGAGTCATCTGAGAGCAATGTGTAAGATATAAAGATGTGAAAAGGAAAAGGTGGTAACCACCAACATAAATTTTTATATGACGGAGGAGAAAGTTACTGAAAAAGCTATGGGAGAATGAAATAATCAGTGGGTTGCTTTTAACTTATAAAAGTGATCACAAAAGGGTCAGAGGATACTTTGTTGTCCTTGGAGGTCAAGTCTAGATACCAGAATTGAAAGTTATGTTGGGTAAGGTAAGGGTAAAAGACATGTATTGTGCGCTCAATGTGTGTTTTCCACTGTGTTTTATTTCCATTAATTCAGCAAACTTAACAACCACTCTGAGTTAGATGTATGACAATTTTCACTTCTGAGTCACACAACTAGTAATTGGTGTAAGCCCTGTCATAGGAACTCATAGAGCCAACAATCACTGTATCTATATCTGCCCCAATTCTCCCCATTACTACTGTTTCCTCAACCTCAGTTGACTCTCATAAACACTTGGATTTTAGTTTGTTCATCTGCAAATGGTAGAATTAAATTAGATCACCTCTTACCTCCTGTTTAGCCCAAATATTCCATCATTCATTCTAAGGTAAAGGTGACTAATTGTGATTATAAACAATAGTTTCTTGTGACTCCTCATTCCATGTAGTTTATGTAGACTAAGTGATCCCATTATAACAGTAATCACTCCAAAATTCTCTAGATCCCCAACTTTATCTTACTTTTGGATTTGGATAAAGTGGGTAAAATGTTATAAGAACAAGCACACAAAGAACAGCAAAAGTCTTACCCCTCTCCAAAAAAAAAAAAAAAAAAAAAAGAAAAAAAAAGAGAGAGAGAGAGATCTAGAGGAGGAAGAAAAAAGGAAAAAAAGGGGGAAGGAAGAAGAAAAAGAGAGGGGTGCCATGGAGACATTGAATGCCTGAATAATTTCAACATTGTTGGCATATTTCTATCCCAGCAAAGGTGAAAAGCTTCAGACGTTGGGCAAAAATTAAGCCATCCACATAGTATAGTGTGATTAGCTCACAGTGCCCTGAACATGGTAAGTAATTCCCACCACTATCACCAACACCATTATTACCACCTTTAGTATCATTGTTGTTATTATCTCTTTTGCCTTTAGATATCTGTGTAAATAAAATTCCCCACTTAGTTTTCCCTTTCTTCCTCTGTCATGATGTCTTTATTTTCTCTTTTTCCTTAAACCTAATGTGGTTTTCTTGTGTTCATGCCAATTGGGTGGATGCATTTTGGGGATAGCATGCTAATTTAAATCATGTTAGGATTCCTTGTTCTATAATCTTTAAACTAAGCCTTGTCTCACAAACTGTAGCTCCATTAAACAAAGATTCCTGCTTTTCAATGAAGAAATTATGTCTAAAATATGAAAATAGAATCCAATATACCTCCTAAAGAGTTCTCTTTTCCTTGGCATACCTTCACCTCAACTTCTAAAGATAGTTTTTTTTTTTTTTTTTTTTTTTCCAAATTAAAGACCTAGCATTTTAGAAAACTGTACTCTTTTGGAAATGAGGGCTGAAAACAAAAAAAAAAAAAAAAAAAAAAAAAAAGGAAATGAGGGCTGAAATGGATGATAGGTCATTCCATTTAGATTACCCTGGGGGATTGGGTCATTTAAGCTTTAAGCTGCCATGGACACACCAGTTGAATGCTTCCTCCTTTGCTGAGAATTATCTCAACATAAGGGAGCTCTTCCCCATGGGGTCCATTTCCAATGCCCAGGGATCTTCTTTGTGGGGATACAAACATCCAGACCCCTTGCCTCAGCTCCAGACAATACTGAAGGACCACCTCAGAGCTCCTTCTATGTAATCCTGCTGTCCCCTCTTTCTTTCACAGGTGCTATTCCTAAGAGCAGTCTTCCATAAAACTTCTGCACACAAATTTCTGTCTTCCAATCTGTTTCCTGGCCAACCTGTCCAGCAAACTTTGAGGGTTTGGAATAACCCCTAAAGCTTCTGTTTTCCATTTGGTACTGAAAATGAAACCTAGATGTTCAAATGGAAGAAGAAGAAGAAGAAGAAGAAGAAGAAGAAGAAGAAGAAGAAGAAGAAGAAGAAGAAGAAGGCGGAGGAGGAGGAGGAGGAGGAGGAGGAGGAGGAGGAGGAGGAGGAGGAGGAGAAAGAAGGAGAAGGAGAAGGAGAAGGAGCAGGAGAAGGAGAAGGGGAAGGAAAAGGAGAAGGAGAAGGAGAAGGTGAGAAGGAGAAGGAGAAGGAGAAGGAGAAGGAGAAGGAGAAGGAGAAGGAGAAGGATAGTAGTAGTAGTAGTGGTGGTGGTGGTGCTGCTGCTGCTCTGGCTGAGTAGTTTCAGTAGCCTCTGAAAATAAGTGCCTCCTGAGGTTACATGATTTTATGGGATAAGTGTGCTTACTTGTTCCAAATGAGGGCTTGAAACTTGCCAGATCATCTGAAGCAAGTTTGAAATACAAACAATTTTAATGCCTGCTCATCATTAATCCAATATTCCACAAACCAGTATTAAATATATTAGCTATAAGAGTAGAGTTTATTTATGAGTAATGTGGGAGCAAGAACTCCCAGGCTGGACTGATTCATCTTGTTTGCCGAACTCAAATAGCATAGCCTCAAATTACACCCAAAGATACCCTAGACTTTGATGATTTTCACCAGGAGGTTTCCATTAATTTTGCCCACGGTTGTTTTCCTTGAAGGGGTAAATGTAAATGCATCCACTGCTAAACGGATTCCAGCCCCTGGACCACTGTAAATGACAGACATGGTCATTCTGTTTAAAGTTGGATTTTAAAGATGACTTGAAAGTATTGACCCTTTCGTTTTCTCCTGCAGATTAGACAAATAGATATCTGGTTCCTTTGACTTTCCTTTGACTTTGCTGGAATTTCATAGATGATCTTTGTAAAAGTAAAAATTCTTTTATTTTGAAGGGCAAAGAGGGTAAAGTACCTATCTTTAATCACCCTTACCTACTGCCACATGTCCTACTCTCTTTTCTGGAGCCCCACCTAGCTATCTTTGGGCTTTCCTCAAGGTGAAGCTTCATGTAAGAAATTCTAGAGCTCAATGAGAAAAATATTCAACTTAAACATCGAATTTCAAAGCTCACAAAGATATAAATGGAGCATGTTTATTTAAAAATAAAATGTAAATCACTGATCATATAACATAAAAATACACTTAGGCATTCTTCAAAAGTTAGGAGACTCAGGACACCCTTCAACTGTTCCTTTGTAACACTGAGGAATGCAGAAAATGTACTCACAACTGCTGTTCCACTTCCATCATTTTAAATATCCAGATAAAAATCTCAGTATGTATATACCCACGAAAGAACCAAAGAATTTCAAAAACATATCTGCGTGTATAGATAGCAGGGAGATAAGAGTGAGTGAGTTAGGTGTCTAGTGCTCTTGTGTCTTAGCTCATTTTACAATTTTAAAACATGAAATATTCACATTAAGCTATCGGGGTTCCTTTTACAAAGCATCCCTGACACTGGTGCTCCTCCTCTCCCCCTCATCTTAGACTAATTATTTTAAGATCTGGCCTTCGCTAAAGAAAACAAGCAAACGTGGGTGAGGCTACGTGGAAAGGGATTTTATATAAAACAGACGTCCTATTTTTTAAGAAAGGAATCGGGGCATCTTTGGAGCTGCCCTGCAGAGGTAATACTCTCTAAACAATGAAAACAAGGGAGGTTATAGAGAGAGCGAAGGGGGAAAAGAGACAGAAGTCAATGCCATTTGCCAAAACATGATGAGCTTGAGCCGATCACAGCAATAACTAGCAGAAACTAGCCCCCCAACAACACATGTTGGGCAGCCTCATGACCCGGGCCTGCTGAAGAGAATTCTCATCAACTTGGGAGTCCCTTTGCTCTGCTCCACACAAGGATTACAGCTGATGAGTTATGACAAGCACCCAGTGGAAAGCCAGTCAGCCAGGAAGGGCATCACCCCTTTTGGCGTATGCATTCACATTACTCTGGCACTTATTATTATCATTTAAATGTAATCTCACCTTAGAAGGAAAAAAAAAAATCCCCCCATTTGCTGCCGACTTAAGCCTGATGAGGTAATTGAAATAATGTATTAAAGCTTCTAAATGAAAGGCTCCAGATATAAGAGCTGGCAGCGTTGCAGAACGGAAACATCACATGCCTCCCTTGGTGACATAACCTCATTAAACTGTGGGCAGACAGGCGCACACACACACACACACACACACACACACACACACACACAGAGGGAGAAATGAAAAAAGGACCAGTAACAAATTTCAGTCGAGAGAGAAGGAGCTGGTTCTGGTCTACACTGCTGGACACCTGTAAGAGTCACAACACCACAGGTAAACAATAGCTCTTCCTCTTTCTTACCAAGAGCAGTCTGACAAGCCAGAGATAAATGGAAAAAAAAATACTAATCACTGATTAGTATTTTAACCACTGATTAAAAAACAAACTATTAAAATTGACCTCTAGCTAGAAATACAGCATTCTAATACTTACCCCTTTCTCCATTAAAAAAAAAAATGATAATAACAGTGCCCTGTTTCCTTTATCCTGACAGGGTGAGGTGATAGGAGGGACCAGAGACATGTAAATATAATCTGGCCATGTGTTCATCTCCCAGTCAAGGACCAGGTCATACCAAGTCTGTACGTAGTGTCTGCTGCATGGTGGGTCCCTCTCCACCGAGCTTCTCACCAACCAGGGACTTATCACTCCACACCAGCTCTCCAGAATGACACAGAGAAGAATGGATGGTCTTATTACATGCATAAAAGTTATCTGAGGCCACTTGAGCAACTCCTTCTTTTATCTTGAAGGCAGAGCATGGGGGCCATTTTAATATCCTTCAACTGCTCATCCATTGTTAAGATGACACTTCTTTATCTCTCCAGAGTTTAAAGGCTTCTTAGAGAGTTCAGTGGTTTTCTAATCACAGAATAACAGCTCTTCCTCTTTTTTTGGTAAACTGTCCAAACTTAGATTTTCTGGCCTTCCCGCCCCTGTTCAATGGTTAGTTTTAGGAGTCCTGCAGAAGATGAAACCAGTAGCAAAACAATCACATGGCAAACATGCACTGAGTACCTGCTATGTGTAAAGTAACATGCGGAAGTTCTAGTACTGATCAGAGGAATAGAGAAACTACAGGTTGGTGTATTGGTCTGCTCGAGCTGCCATAGCAAAATACTGGAGGTTGGCTGGGTTAAACAACAGAAATGTATGTCCTCACAGTTCTGGAGACTGCTAGTCCAAGATCAGGTTTCTATTTCTGGTGGAGTATTTCTTTCTGGCTTTAGATGGTCCCCTTGCCACTGTGTCCTTACAGGGCTTTTTCTGTGTGTACAAACAGAGAGAAGAAGAGCATGCCCTGCTGCCTCTTCTTCTTCTTACAAGGACACTAGTTGCATGGGAATGAGGCCCCTACCTTATGACTCATGTAACTTGAATTACCTCCCTAAAGACCCTATCTCTAAATAGAGTCACACTGCACATTAGGGCTTACATATATGAATGGGATGGGGAAAGAGACACATGCTTCTATGATTTTAAGATAGTGTACACTTCATTTCCTTTAACATGTAAGGATTCCATTAAAGACCAGATTATGCCCCCCTAAAGACATATGTTGAGTTTGCAACCTACAGTACCCAAGAATGTGAACTTATTTGAAAATAGGGTCATTGTAGATGTTGTTAGTTACGATGAGGTCATACTAGGGTAGCATGGGCACTTAATGCCACGTGACCAGCGTTCTTGTAAGAAGAGAAGATACACAGAGACGCGGGGGGCGGGGGGGTGAATGCTATGTGAAATCCTGTCTAGGTGTCAGAGGAAACATGGCCCTGCTGACACCTTGTTTTTAGATTTCTAGCCTTTTGAAGTATGAGACAATAAATTTCTCTTTTAAGCCACTTAGCATGTGGTACTTTTTTGCAGCAATCCTAGGAAACTCACACATGCCTCAGTCCTCAAGCTTTCTCTTCTTTTCTGTCTATAATCACTCCTGCTATCATAGCCAGCTAAATCATTTTAAATACCCGCTGAGTTTCAGGGACTCTCAAAACTGTATCTCCAGGGTGAAACTTCTGGAATCCAACCACATACTCTGTTTCCAGTTGCTTGTGCAACAAGCAGCTCAAACATGAGATGACCATACTTAACTCCTCGTCTTCTTGCCCAAACTTGTTCTGGCAATATGATTCAAGTCACCAAATCTGTAAGCAAATCCTATTGGCTTTACCATCAAAATATCTTCAGCTCCTACCGATTTCTCACCTCCTTCAGAGCTAGGACTCTGTTTCAAGGCACCACTATCCTTTGTGTGGAAACCATATCGCCTTTGTGACAGGCATCCCTCTTTCTGCCCATTAACCCTACAGTATATTCCCATTATAATATCCAAACTGGCCTTCTAAAAAGTAAGTGAAATAATCCACCTCGTCTTCTTGAGATCCTCCATAGGATCACCATGTCACTGAGAGTAAGAGCGAAATGGTTTTCAGTGGCTCTCTGGATCCACCCTCTCCCTTTTTCTATTGGGACTCGTCTCCTTCTATTTGTCCAGTTGCTTGCTGGGTTTATCCACTTTGACCTTGCTATTCTTCAAACATGGCAGGCAGGGCCATCTTGTACCTAGCAATTCCTGTTACATAGAACCCAGTTTCTCTTCACCTCCTTAAAGTCTTTGTTCAAAAATCTCTTTTCAAAGGGCGCTTAACCTGACTGATCATTAACCTGACCCTTTGCTCTTTGCCCTTACACTCTCAATCCCCTTGCCTTGCTCTAATTCTTTGATCTGGATCACTATGCTTCTTACTCTATGTGGTGTTTATTACAGTTTTTGTCTATCTCTTCCACTGGAATGTAAGCTCCAGGAGGGTAAAGATTTTTGCCTCTTTTGTCATTTGGCGCATCACGTGAGCCTAGAGCAGTGCCCAGCACACATCTGGTGCTCAGTAAATGAAGCATCATAGCCAGTCTTCACATTTGCTTCTTATGTACAAACTCATTCAGCAGTACACCCTTGTTATAACACATAATTTGTTTTTTAACTAAAAATCTGCCCCCATGTAGTCATATATCAAAAATAATTCTATCCTCTGTCTACAAAAAAATAATAAATTTACTTGAGCATTTAAAATTGTAGAATGGGAAAGAATTTGTTTTTCTGAGATAAAAAACTGAGTTTGAGGGATCTCAGTGTTAGTTTGTTGGCACAATCAGGAGTCATGTGTCGGATTGTGATTCATTGTGCAGTTCTCACCCACTAAAGCTGGGTTGCTCACAAATAGGCAAACTTACCGGAATATGCTGCACACTTGTAAAAATATTTGCATCCTGTCTCTCCCTACTGGATCTGTCCTGGTGGGACATTTTGTGTACTTCCCATCTAATTGGAGGCAGGCTTGGCAACATGAGTAACTTTGGCCAATGTAATGTCAATGGAAGTGACTCTGGCCACTTCCAAGCACACATTTTAAGGTGATGTGTGGTTCCATCCTCACTCCTATTCACCTGCCACAGCAACACCAGTAGGCAAGATTAGTACTGCTTCTTTCCCCTGGATACCAGCATGAAGAAGATAGGGGGCAGAGCTCAAGTTCAGCCCGGAGCAGAATGAAATGGAAGTGAGAAATAAACCTTCAGTGTGGTCAGCAAACACTAACTAATAGACTGCAGAACGTTCACTGTGAGGAGTCCTCTTTTTCACCACTTGTTATATGCTGGGAGCTAGGCAAACATCACTTTCTTGGTTTTTCACAACTCCATGAAGCAGGTATGATAATCTTTTTTTCCCTCAGGAAATTGAAGTCTAGGGAGGCTAAGTTATCTAAAGCTACACAGCAAGAGAGTAGCAGAGCCAAAATTTAAACAAAAAGCTATCTGATTCTTAAACACCAGCTCTTAGTCTTTTCCATTAACATTTGATGTTGATTTAAAAAAATAATAATAATAAGCATCCTAAAGGTAAAGCTAGTATAAGTACAGGAAGAGATTGAACAGATTGTGGCTAAAACACATATATCAGCATGCAGCATTTTGGCCGTCCTCTGCTCAGATTTTCCAAAGAAATCCGTACAGTCCTTGTGAGAGCATTTTGACTAATCACATAGGTCCAGGCAGCAAGTCCCAGTATGGGTGGCCAGGGACTTGGTTCTGTTTGTTTTAGAATATGTTAGAACATTGCCAGCTAACATTTTTAAACTTTTTTTTTCCTTTTTAGCCAAACCAATTCCAAATGTTTGAAATGCTAAATTGTGGGAAGAACTAAGAGTCACCAGCAGTACAGATTTTTCCTTTTATGAAAAATAAACATTTTGAAGAAAAGCAAGTTTCATCTCCTCACTTCAGGGAGGAGGAGAGGAAGGCAAAGCATCACACATCCCAGACATCGTGGTACAGAAAACACACATTTTTTTATTTTATTTTTTTCTGAATTTTTCAAGATGCCTTTAGACGTTATATAAACTATAACATACTATAGGCTATGACGTACTTTAGACATATTATAAGCTATGACTAATTTATAATGGAAAGAGACATGAGTCTATATTAATTAACAACTCTTTTATTTGCAATAACAAAGTCAATCCAATTCTTCATTCCTCTCTATATCTGTCTTTGGCGATAGAACACTGTAACACCTTCTTTCTATGGATGGGAGGTGCTTTCTTCAGTGGTCCCTAAGACTTACTTTGGCCAACAGAATGAGGAATTGCCAGCATGCTCAGACACTAAACATCAAGGAACTTTGCTTGTTCCATTTGTTCTCTCGTGCTTTTTTTATGGAAGAACATGCCTTGTCTAGCATACTGATCCCAGGAGGAGGTCAAGAAACATGAGGAAACACAAAATGCCCCAAGTCATGCCCAGACTAGATTAGATCACCCTTGGCTAACTTGCATACTCCTGAGGTAAATAATGCCAATTGTTGCCTGTTCCTGAGACACTACAGTTGTTTATTATACAACAGTACCTGATTGACGTGCCAACACAAGGTAGCTTCAGTAAAAAAGGATGTTTATTAAGAGGATAAGAAGGTAGCTCATAGAGTCTAAGGTAGAGTGATACAATTGGACCTAGAAAGGGATCAACTCCACAACCTGAATTGGACCATTAAAGTTAATGGTCTTTGCCTATCGGGCTATTCCTTATGTCTCAGCTTCCAATCCTCTCTCTGTGTCATTTACAGATTCTCAGAAGAGTTTATCGGATTGGCCCAGCTTGGTTTATCTGACTCCCTCTTATCTAACAGCATGGCTTATTTATTGTTAGATTGTCCCTCTTTTGTGGCAAGCAGTTCCGAGACACCTTGACTAGAGGCCATTCATTGTTTTTACCAGGTACAGTATGTAAATCAATGTCGTCCCTTAAGGAAAGAGTTATGAAATGCTCCTTGAGAGGTGTCAAGGATGACCATGAAGGTATTGTACTGTAGAGCCTACCCCAGATTTTACATTGCTCTTTTTTAATTATTATTCACTATTCTCCAGATTACTGGTGCCCATAGATAAACAGTATTTTATAATAGAACCGTATTTTTATCTTTCTATCTGCCTGGAATTCTATTTCAGCAGCTGACATCAGCTGGGCATAACTTCCTTGAGCATAACACTCTGGCAAGGATCTGTCTACACCCATTTCATAGCCAAGCTACCAAAATTTACCTGGTGTATTAGTTTCCTAAGGCTGCCATAAGAAGTTACCACAAACTGAGTGGCTTAACACAACTGAAATGTATTATCTCAAAAGTTCTAGAGGCTAGATATCAAGATGTCATAGGGCAATGTGTTCTGTGAAGGCTTTAAGGGACAATCTGTTTTATGCCCCTCTCTTAACTTCTGGTGTTGCTGGCAGTCTTTCATGTTCCTTGGCTTATAGGCGATTCACTCCAATCTTTGCCTCCATCTTCACATGGTATTCTCTCCTTGGGTCTGTGTGTCTTCCTACGTTCCTCTCATCCCCTTCTTCTTATAAGGATACCAGTCATAATGTACTCAGATCCCATCCTCTCCAGTATGCTCTCATCTTAACTAATTATATCTGCACAGATTGTAATTCCCAAAAGGTCACATTCTGAGGTTCTAGGAAAAATGTGAATTTGGGAAGGAGATGTTATTTCAGCCCAATACTTCTAGAATAATAGAATCTTGGGCTCCAAAAAAAAAAAAAATCACAGAGTTGATCAAGTCCTATTGCTGTCTTACCATTAATACCATCATTCTTTCCTGACTAGCTTTCATTATGGAGCACTCAATTCCTTAGAAGCTACTCTTTAAGAATAAATTCAAATATCCATCAAAAAAAGATGAGATAAATAACATATGCTATGTTCATATGATGGGATACTATGTAACCATCAAAATTATGAAGACCAAAAGTTTTTGACACATAAAACTTTTACAGTGAGTTTTAGAAAACAATATCAACAAATCAGTTTCATTTATTTAGAGAAACATGTACGTGTATATTTTGAAGGATAAAAAGTGAAAAAGATTGAAGTTATGTTTGGATGCTGGAATTAGAATTGATTTTTTTAACTTTTTCTGTAGTGCCTAATTTTTATTTATTTTTTTAAATACTAAAGTCTTCCTTTTTCAATGAGAAAAAGTAATTTGCAAAAAAAGGTGTATTATTCTTTATTTTGATTAGAGATATTCTTTCCACTAACATCCATCATCTTTCCCCTGCTTAGTCTATAACTTCAGAGTATTGTGAAATAACATCTAGTGAGGTTTTTTAAAAAATCTCCAATACATGATTTTCAAAAACAAATACAATTTATATGTTCTTTGTTGCTTCATTCCTACTTCCACTGTTATATTATAGCAAATGCACAGTCCTTAGTCCCCTAGGAATTAAGGGAAGTGAATGGACATGATCACCAAAGGCCATTTGTAATAGTTCTAATTTCCAATTTTTAATTCTTACCAGTTTAGTAAGCAGTATATCTCATAGTATTTTAATTTGAATTTATGTCAAAAGTGACATTAAATATCTTTTCTTCTACCAATTAATTATTTTAAGTTCCTTTTGTGAATTACCTATAATATATTTTTGCATTTTTTACTGATCTATAGGAAATATTTATATATTCTGTAATTCTGCATAATAACCCTGTCTTCTGTGAGTGTGTGTGTGTGTGTGTGTGTGTGATTTCATAGTCTGTCATTTGGATTTTGTCTTTCTGAATCTCTCATTGAGGTGTATAAACCTGTCAATATTTTCTTTGAAGTTCTGTGGTTTTGTTTTGTTTTATTTTTTGTCCTGCTCAGAAAGAACCTCCATTTTCCCAACACTATGGGTAGTATCTTCTTATATTGTCTTTCTGTATATCTTTATTTTAGTAAATAAGGTAAGAAAGTTTTAGCAATATGGACAAAATACCTCAGTCCCGCTGGTTCCCTTTCCATGTTTTCAGAGTCTGTTCCTACATTGTATCACAGCAGTAAGTGCACAGTAGCCAGCCGAAATTTGAAGACCAGTAAGTCTAAATACTTGCCAATCATAAGAAAGTCACACAGGATACTGAGCCATCCTAGTCTTTAAAATAGTTGTGGTCACTTTCACAATTTTCTGGTTTTCATTCTGGCCAGATAGAATCTGATCTTTAGTAAGATAAAATATTAAGAACATCTTTGATAAACCATTTCATTAAGGAGATTATGTTCATTATTATTGCATCCATATGAACCAGTTTCATATGAATTTGTATAAAATATCACCTACAATAGATCTAGAGCAAGTGTTATTAGAATTATCATGATGTGTAACAACAGACAACTTTTTTTCAAGTAATGGCTATGATCCAGGCATTGCACTAAGAACTTTAACAGAATTACCTCGATTACTTGTTAGAGCAGTCTATAAGAAAGGAATAACTATTATTTTCATTTTCCACAAATAACCCCACAGAAATTGAGGCTGAGAAAGTTCAGTTGATCCATCTTTCAATAGCTGATAAATAGCAGAGTCAGGGTCAAATACACATTCCAGGAGGAAGAAAGCAAGTTATACTTATTTTGAATGATGTATATGTAAAAGATGATAACAAAGACCAGAGTACTACTATCAATAAAGGAGAAATTGTGCTTCAATGGCCATTTCTGAACAAAGTTGACCCATTAGTGAGTCCACAGGGTTCACACTTCCCTACTGAGAATCAAATGGTTAGAAGGTTACAGGAAATTACATTCTACAATACAAACTAGAGAAGGAATTAGCATTTCAAAGCATTTGTGTATCTGCTAGGGAAATCTCTAGAACAGATCTGTACCATGCTACACAAGTTGCTGATTGACAGTGAATGAAATAAACAAGCACGGTGGTCCTCAGAGCCTTCTCAGTACAGTCATCCCAGCCAAAACATTCTCTCTGTTCCCTTTCTACAATGCTTGCTGCCCCTCAGTCCCAACCCAAGCTTCTCCACTTTCACAGACCTTAACACACCTACATTGGATGTCTTTGGACCAATTTTTCTGAATTTACTGAGTTTTGTTTTTATACTTTTGCCTAATAATTGCATCTCTTATTTTATTTTTTAAGATTTTATTTATTTGAGAGAGAGAAAGAGAGAGCATGGGCAGGGGATTGGGGGTAATGGCAGGGGGAGAGGGACAAGCAGACTTCCCAGTGTCAGGGAGTCCTAGGATCCTGGGATCAATGACCTGAGCTGAAGGCAGATGCTTAACCAACTGAGCACCAAGGCGCCCCAGGCATCTTTCTTCATTTTATAGAGCACTTACACATACATTTCCTCATTTAAGTTCTCAGGTTATGCCAGCAAAGTGGAAAAGTGATACTTTCATTTTATAGGTGAGAAAATATTACAAAAAGAGCCATTTCAAAATGTCAGTAGAATATGCTTCTCCAGCCTGATATCCTAATACAAGAATCATATCAGCAATAGTCCAGAACATTTTATCTGTGACACCTCTTTGCCTTTGGTCCTGCTCTTCCTAAAATATTTCTCCTCAGATCCCCTCATTTGTTCTATTAAAACACAGTCTATTGAAATGTATGTTTTTACATGAGTTATTATAAACATCTTTAATATGAGCCAATTAATTCCAGGAACTGCACTTTATCTACACCTTTTTTTTAAATATTTTAGTTTTTGATTCATAATAGACACACAGAGAGAGGCAGAGACAGAGACAGAGGGAGAAGCAGACTTGCTATAGGGAGCCTGATGTGGGACTTGATTCCAGGACCAAGGGATCATGACCTGAGCCAAAGGCAGACCCTTAAACACTAAGCCACCCAGGTGCCCATATCTATACTTTTTTAATGTTAACATAATTTCAATATCAAGGCAGATACTCCCTTTTCAGTGTCCATAACATATCTGAGAAGTTGTGAAGATATCTTTATCACTAGAGTAAGTTATAACTTTCCAAGACAACTACTTTGAAGCAAAGCTCTCATTTGAATGTGTACATTCTGGTTATCTTGCTATTTAACAACAACAACAAAAGTGTAAGTGTTAGTGCTTCATGGTTTCACATCCATGGACAATTCATCTGATTGACTGGAAGAAATGTCACTGTCAGTGGATCTAGGTAGAAAATTGAAGCAATATGCCATTTGAGAACATCAGTTTTGTGCCCTATGATCCTTGAACTCCAGAAACTCTTTCTAGGGATAAGAATTCACATCTGAGGCACACAAGGCTTTATAAAGGAAAACACATCTGCATAAACAATTCATATTCTCCTTCAGTGTTCCTGAAGGTTTTATCAGTTTAACTGGTTTTCCTTTGATGTGATTCTCACTTCTGTTGCTCTCCACCCATCTTGCTTAGAGCTTACTCCCTCTCACAAGGACATGCTATTAGGCAGGCTTAGAGATTGCTTTGCAGACAAAACAATTTTTAAAAACCCCAAAACCTCTCAACTCTGCTTTTTTCCCTTACTCTCTTTAAGGAAAGTTATTAAAACACTTTCTTATTTGGAATAGATCTAGAATTCTAAAGTAGAGGATATATACTCCTAAGTCAAAAACAAAAGCCAAAAGCTGTTAGTTTTTAAGTATTTAGTTGATCTTGATTCTATCTTAATAGTAACTAAACTTGTGAAGACAAAACGTAGTACGTATGATTAGAAATTTCCATCAGCATAGACTCTGCTGATATGAATGAAACATTTAATGTACGTTTCATGCAACCAGGATGAGGTGAACTAGATAATGAATCTGATTCTCTTCACTCTCTGAGTCCAAATGATGCGGTTGCTGGAGCGCAGAGAGAAATGAAGAGATGAAGATGCTCCTGGAAATTCCCTTTCCAACCTCAAGCAACCTAAAAACAATAAATTTGGTTAAAGCAGAATGCCTATACCTGGGCATCAGCATTCTTTACCGAATGAATCATCACCAATACCAGGTTTAGACTTTGACCAGGGTAAGATAGAGCTAGTCTTCTTCTTTTTCTTTTCTTTTTTCTCATGTTTGCACCTATAAGGATGACTCAATTATTTTTTTAGTTATGGCTAGAAACATTTACTATGCTAAATAAAATACATTGTCTTTCATCACCAGGGTTTTAAAAGAGGAATATTTAATTCATGGCTAAAATATCCTCAGGGCATTATTTACCATAGAATGTGTGAAATATGCATATGCTGTGATCCTGAGGAACAAAGAAAGGTTTCACAGACCAATTTGTATATCTTTATCTTTATATATACATCTATATATATATATATATATAGATATATATATATCTATATATATATTCATATCTGTATTTATACCTGTACCTATCACAAAATAAAGTCAAGGAACAATCCATTATTTGGTAAGACTACTTTATGAATGTAACAGTGAGTTACAGCAAGTGTAGTCTATACAGGTAGATATATATTTTCCTAGCAGTTATGCCATTTATTTCAAAGAACTTCAAAATTCACTTTAAGAAACTACATATTAAACTCTTTCTCTTGAGTGTTCTTATATTTTTATGTTGTGATTTCCTGGGCTTGAATATTGGCTTTGAACAGGAATGTGTCTTCAATGTCCATTTCTTGGCACTCGTTTAAAGACATTTATCTATGTGATTCTGAGAAATTACATTACCTGTCTCTGGGATCATCAGATTTTCTGGAGAATTTTGTGTTATTTGTTTTTGCTTCTTTTTCCTTTTTTTTTTTTTTTTTTTTTTCCGGAAGGTGAGACTTTTCATCAACTTTCAGTAATTTTTTCAATGAAATTTATGGCTTAAATAAAATGAGCTCACCCAGTGGGTGCTATACAAGTAGCTTCCTGTGAATTCTCACGGCCAATTATTTTCAATGTACCAGTAGATCATAAATCTCAAAGGCCATAAAAATGTTTCTTTTCAAGGTATGCTCCAGTCTGTAAATTCCAAGGTGGATAGCCTTCACCTCAAATTCTAAAAGTTCATTTTATCTTCCTCTTTTTATTTTTCATCATAAATGATTCTTTAGTGTCTGAGAATTGTGTTTGAGGGACAACAAATCTTGAAATTTTTCTTTTTTTTTTCTTGTTTGCAAAATACAAACATTCAAGAAAGTGAGCTGTATCCAAGTTTTGCTTTCTATAAAGCTGTTGGCCTCTCTAATGACTGGATTTGAGTTAAACAGAGGAAGACATGATCAATAGAGTAAGAGAACCAAAGAAGGAGAAGAGGGGAGAAAAAAAAGCAAAAGTCTCCCATCATCTCTCCAAATTACCCAAATGATCAGCTTACTAACAGTAATTACTAAATTCCTTTATTTTCAATTCAAAATTTTCTGGGATTAGAATGCATCCTAACTCAATGTGCACTTTTAGTGTAGCAAGTAGTGTTTCATTTTTGTTTTTCTCAAAAGACTTATTGAAAGGAAGTTATCTAAAAGACAATATCTGAATATAAAGAAACCATGTATTCAAGCTTGACTTTTCCCCTAGACCTGGCCACCAACTGAGGTAGACAGACTATGAACCTGTGAGCCTGGAAAGCCAGGTTCAGTATTTTAATAGTGTATGACATTGAACAAGGAACTGTAAATTTAGAAAGAAAACATTTAGCAAGGTAGTAAATGAAGTCTACCCTGGAAGGAGGAGGTAAGGGATAAGATCTCTCATCAGAACCAACACCGAAAGAAGTATGACTCTGCTAAGAAATCTCTTCCTTGAGTAGGAATGGGAGGTAAGACATTTTATTCTTGAAAGTTTCTTGTTCCCTTGCCTCTAGATGGTAACTGACAGAGATAGTTCTGTCACTCCCAATGATGTGTTGTTTGTTTGTTGGTTTGTTCGTTTGTTTTTATGTGTTTGTCTCTACAAAGGAATTGAAGTTGGATCATGAAAGTAACACACAAGATGCTGAGCAAGTATTGGATGGAATAGCCCAAAAGTGTACTTGAACGGTGAACCAAAGGCTTTCAAGACTCTCCCTTTTAAGAATGAAATACCTGTCTCCAATTTCAAGTGCCTGAGATAGTGTAAAATAGCAATAATAAATAAATCACAATTCGATGAATAATTACATTTGGTGGAACAGGAGCTAAGGTTCCACTGGAATGCGTAGACAAGAGAGTATAATAACAGGTTTTGCATGTGAAGTTATGCTATTAGCAGTTTCAAAAGACATCTATTACAATAAGATAAAACTTAAAAAGGGCATTTTGAGAGAAAATTTTCAGTCTCACAGTGTATTACAGGTATGAAATAACCCAAAGGCAGCAATTATTCCTGTATTCTTATTTACTTCATTTCCACTTAACTAGTTATAGTGTGGCAATTACTTTCCAGTTTTCCAGTGAGGGTTATTTAAGAATCTGCCTTCTTAACCATTATTTACAAACAGGTAATTCTGTGATAGTTAGTGTAAAATGTAGTTCTAGAACTCAGCAATAGTAGAGTACATTTATGATCACTTTTAATATGCAACATTAAAATAATTTTCTTCCAAGAAAAGAGTATAGAAAATATTATGGGAGGTTGTAGACTTGCTGTTAAAAGAGCGAGGCAGTGAAGCACTACAAGGATACGGTACCTCTTTATTCTCTCAAGTTGTTTGTTTGTTATTGGTTTGTTTTGCTATTTCTTTTGGTAATAGGTGGGGAGGGATACTCAGGTGGCAGTTTAAACCCCTGGATTCTGAGTGTGATTATTTGAACTGCTTTACCAAGTCTTGTGTCTTTTTCATTGTTGAATAAAGAACCAGTTGCTAGTTCTCTCTGGATTTCAGGTGGATGACTCATGATAATAATACTTACAAAAAGGAAAGGAAAAAAGAAAGAAAAACAAGTATGAAAACCAGCACAATGCTCACATCTGGCCCTATGGAGCTATTCTGTTCTGTGTGGCTGCCAGCTGAGAATCAATCTGGAATCCCTCTGGCTAAATTATGAACTGGTAGAGAAGGGCTGCTCTATTCACTGTGCACACAAATGAGTTACATCCTGGTTAATAGAACTCCTTAAAGCAAAAGTGAGGTGAAGAATTCTGGATTAACTGAAGTGTGCATTACTCGTGTTCACACATACCATCTCAATTCTGTATATAAATTGCCACCTTATATATCATATACAATGACAGTAGCCAAGCATCATAAAGAATTTAAAATATAATAAAGTGTTGCCACTGTGAGGTGCATACACATCTGCTGCCTTAGTTCACATTCTAGAATGTTATGGTGGATTAAGGATATAGAAAATGAAATAAATGAATGTTCAAAAAGTAAACGGAGGGCCAGTTTCTCAAATCTAACAAGTGCTAGTAAAAGCACAGGAGCCCTCCTCAAAAGCAACGTTGTATTAGAAAATAGAGTCAATTAAAACAAAATTTAAAAATGAAAATTCCTGATTTCAAGTTTATAGTGGATTCCATGGCAGCTGTGAACACGCATTACACTGATTGCCCTTGTACATATACAACTCTTGGACTTGTAACACTTTGATGGAATATTTGCGTGTCTTGAAAAATTCTGACTCTTCTCATGCAGCCCCACGACAAAAGAAAACAATTACTGAGTGCCTGTTCTGAGCAGGCATTATTCCAAGTCCTAGGAAAAGTAGTGAGTAAGTAACAAAAAGCACTGTGTCTGTAAAGCTTATATTTAAGTAGAAGGAGATAGAAAATAAGCAAAATAATTCCTCTATACTGTGTTAGAAAGTATTAAATATTTGGAGGAGAAATAAAACAGAAACAAGAGATTTTAGATAAGAAGTCTGGACTGGATATATTAGAGAACTATCTTTAGCCTTGAAGCTGGATAAATCCACCAGATGACGTAGTAGCTATAGAAAGTACATAGAAAAGCGGTCTGGAGAATGAGCTCTGGCGTTTTAAAAATGGAAAATGTAAGAGGGATGAGAATGACTCAGCAAAAGAGATTGAGAAAGAGTAAAATAGAATAAAAACAGGAGAGTGTAGTGTCCTTGAAAGTCAACAGTGCAAGTATTTAGAGGTAGAGAGGTGTGATCATCTATGTCAAAAGTCGTGGAGAAGTCAAGTATGAGTACAGTGATCAAAAAAAGGAGAATGTGCTGCTATCATGTTTAATACCACTTTGGTTCCTTCGTGACCACAGGGAAAAAGATAGCATAAAATGTGAAACAAGAGCAATTTTGCTTAAGACATATTCTTATGGTAAACTGTCTTGCATTTCTGTCAACATTTAACCTGATTTGTCTTCTCTCTTGCCTCTCCCTGGAATGCCACTTGCCTCTAGTTTAACTTTTTTAGGAGCTTTACCCCGATATGTTCTTTCTTCCTTAATTGTTGTCTTCCTGTCCAGGCAATAAGGCCATTGAGAACCGGGCTAGCAGATGCTCACCTTTGTTTGCCCAACATCTATCATCATACTTTGGACAAAATATGGCCTCATGGTATTTATTATTGAAAACCAGAAGGAAGGGAGAGAGATAGTTGTGGTGGCAGGAGGCAGGGGGTGTAAAATGGGAGACAGAGAGGGGGAGGAGAGAGAGACTGAATAGAGGAGGGGAGGAAGGAAGATGAAAAAATAGGTTTGTCCACTACACTTGGCATTGAGCCAGTTTACACAGCATTTAGACATCTGGAGAATTCTTCAGGGAAACAGCGAATGGCACTGGAAGTAACACACATACTGAAAAACTGTCCTCATTTCCAGCAAATGGCCATTTGTTATCTACTTTATAAGAATTCCCCTGTTAACACTACAGTCAAGGGTCAGTCTATGGGGTCCTTCCCAAATCCCTTCAGCACTTAAAACAGGGACTGTTTAATCTCAAATATATAAGTTTATTTGGCAACATTGCTCTGATTTTACCTTAAACTTTTTTTTTATTGTTTTTATTCTCAAAACAAAATTCAAGGTCTTCTCCTGAGAGAAATTATGAAGCTGAGGGTTCTAATGACGTTATGTAAGGATTAGAAAAGTTATTAACAATTCTCAGGAAGGAGTAAAAACAAAATTCTTCCAAACAGATCTGTCAAATGAATTTTCTGAAAGGATTTAGTAAATAATTGCTCTTTCCTCTATATCTCATTTCCTCCAAACTACTCTCCATTTTCCTACGAAATATCTGAAGGAAGAGCTTCTCCATAAAACTCAGTGAACCCTTTTCTCATTTTTTTTCTTGTAGAAATTTAATAAGTACCATTTAATTATTCTAATCTTACATCCGGAAAGGTTTCCTTCAAACATAAATAATAGCATTCATGGGATTTCTACCCAAAATGGGTATATGAGCAGGTTCACAAGCTATGGGAATGCCTTTCTAGAGAACCAAGAATAAAATGCAAATAAGACTCATATCTTCCTTACACTCTCTCAGTGCTCATTTAGCAAACATCTATGAACATTCACTTAGTATAGCCCTATATGTTTAACCCTTTGCACTTTGCGCAAGATACTGGGTATATAAGTATCAATATATAGCTCATAAATTCATCATAATCATCAATTTCATACCCAACATCATCAACATCACAATACGTAGTATTTATTGATCACATACTTTGTGTCAGGCAGCATATGAGGCATATTACCTCATTTTAACTTTCCCAACTGACCCAAATTTATGACATGAGAAAACAGAAGATTTTACGAGGTGGAAGTCACAAACCTGTAAGAGTGGACTCAAATTCAAATCCAGGCAGTGCAACATAGTCATATCTCACTCATCACATGACATTGTTTTCTAAGGTAAAAGTTTTGATTCTGAAGTCAAACAGGCCTATTTTTAAATGCTGACTCTCATATGGAAGCAACCTAAATATCCATTGATAGACAAATGAATAAGAAAATGTGGTGCACACACGTGTACACACATGCACACACATGCACACACACAGAGGAATATTATGAAGCCATAAAAATGATGAGATCATGTCATTTGAGACAACACGGATGGACCTAGAAGCTGTATACATGCTAACTGACATAAGTCAGAAAGACAAAAACCATGTTATTTCACTCTTATATGGAATCTAAAAAAAATATAAACAAACAAAAAGCAGAATCAGACCTATAAATGCAAGGAACAAACTGATGGTTGCCAAAGGGCGTGGGGTCAGAGGATGGGGAAAATGAGTGAAGGAGAGAGGGAGACAGACTTCCAGTTATGGACTGAATAAGTCATGGAAGTAAAAGGTACAGCATAGGGAACATAGTCAATGGTACTGGAATAGTGTTGTATGGTGACAGATGGTAACTACACCTGCAGTGAGCACAGCATTTATAGAGAAGTTGAATCACTATGTTGTGCATCTGAAATTAATGTAACAGTGTGCATAAACTATACTCAAAATTAAAAAAAAAAGAAAAGAAAGAAAAGGAAAAAAGAAAAAAAATGCCTCTATCATTTAGTAATTATCGAAACTTAAAGAAATTTAGACTCTATCCCTAAATGTTTTCATTTGTAAAATGAGTATTTAAAAAAGTAACCTCTTAGGTGTTTTGAAGGATAAGTAAAAACTGATTTGCCAAGGGGCATCTCGTAGCGTCTGACACAGAGGGGTATTCAATAAATTGGAACTATTATTATTACCATTACTAATGGTCTGATATCTCCTGATTGTCAATGTGAGCTTTGTAACCAATCTCATCTTTTTTAAAAACATGAATCAGTCCTTCCATCATTTCAGGGCTGAATCTGAAGTCATCAGATTTAATTCCCACATCCTCTGGCAATCCATTTTCAACTACTCATTCAAAACCTGGCATGAAATGTATTTATTTCATGAAGCCCTTCCTTCAGCACTGAAGTGACTTGTTCCAACTACTTTAAATTTAAACCAGTTGACACATTGATTTATAATTGTTCCTGTACAATTTCTCTGTCTAAAATTGTTTTCAACAAATAAACGTTAACAAGTCTCCCTTAGAAAAATCACATCTGGATTTTCTTAAATTAGGAAAGAGGAAAGACTCCAGGTGGACAGAGGCTGCATTATATTATATATGCATTGGAGTAGAAATGGGGCCATATAGTATTATATATGCATTGGGGTAGAAATTACAGGAGACAAGAACATGATAGTAAGGTACAGTCTATTTTCCAAAGGGCTTACAATCTATAATGAGGGACTAAGTAATCAGTATTACATTGAAAGGTAAATGTCATAGTATATCCAAAAGGGGAACATTTTTGCCATCAAAAAGAGCCAGTCTGCAGCAAAAAGTGCCTGACTTTTAAAGTCCTGTAGGTTTGGAATCATACTCTGATAGAGAGTATTATCCATGACATGACCTCATCAAAGGCAAGTCACTTAGCCTCTCTGAACCTGTAAAAGTTCTAAAAAGCTGAAAGAGTAAACTTTCTTCTAAGACTGATATGTGGACAAAATAAGATCAAATAACAAGACAGATTGGAAAACACTTTGCCCATCACATGGCACACTTACCAGTACTCAAGAAATCTGTTTTTTTCCTTTCTTCTCCCTCTAGTTAAAAACAAAACAAAAACCTATATATTGGCCCAATAATTACTTCTCTAGAAAGTATTATTGGACTTAAGAATTTAATTCTGAAAAAAAAATAAATAAAAAGAATTTAATTCTGGGGCACCTGGGTGGCTCAGTGGTTGAGCGTCTGCCTTTGACTCAGGTCATGATCACGGGGTCTCGGGATCAAGTCCTGCCTTGGGCTCCCCTCAGGGAGCCTGCTTCTCCCTCTGCCTGTGTCTCTGTCTCTCATGAATAAATAAATAAAAATCTTTAAAAAATTTCATTTCTCTGGATTTTCTGAACTCTCTTTCAGACTTAAAAGGAATATACAGATATTGTTTGGTTGAACTACAATTCGATACCTCATTTTGAACACATTTTGAAGCTCGCATAAATAAAAAGCAACACTACAAAAAATGCATTTATAATCTCTGCAAAATCCCTGTTAAAGGTATTTTCTATTATATTCCTCAAAATGACTTAATTTAATGCTCATCTATAAATTGTCTAGAATCCCATGCCAAGAAAGTGTCTACGCTGAACAACTGAAAGACTTCTCTTTATCTGACAAGAGGATGATTTAAATGGAGATGGTGTCATGGTTGGGGGGGCACAGATTGACTTCCCCGCCAGCCCCACCACAGCA